>NC_030812.1:38229092-38854092 GCF_001704415.2 Capra hircus | reverse complement strand
AAATGGCCTTACAAAATAGGAAAGCACAAGAATTACAGTAATTCAACAGTGATATTAGCAAGAGCAGTTGGCTAGGTATGGAGGTACTTCGGTGTCTGTCCACTTCCAGATCCTGGGCTGGACACCTTCCAGTTTCCTTGCAGTCAAGATGGGGTCATGTCTCCTGAGTTCACTTCTAGCATTGAAGGTGTAGTTGGTGATTTCTTTGTCACCCCATTGCCAAATACAAATGCTTAAGGAACGTCTTACTATATAATTTCCTTGCTCAAAAGATCTTTAGTAGCTTCTCCCACTTGTCTATAAAATTATAAAACCAGGTATGATCAGCAAGTATTTTAAGATTTTAGTGCTATGATCAAACCCACTCTTCTCTTAAGCAATATTTCCCAGTTGTCCCTAATATACAGTGCCAAACTGTAGCTGGCTGACTTATGAATTTATTTTGCACCTTTCCCATTCCACATTCTCTGCTAGGTGAATTCTTCTACCTTAGGGTTTCCTCCCCAGCTCTGAAGTCTTCCTTGAGCTCCTCAACTATACTTTTCATGGTTAATAATAATGCTCTTTCCATTCTGACCTGTATTGGAGTTACTCAGATTTGGGGGACTCATCCTTATATTCCCTTGAAAGAAGGGCCCTGTCATGGATTCTTTGCTCCTTCCAAAGTACCTACTACAATGTCTTATTCATTGTGGATATAAACCACATATAATCTTTAAATAAACAAATGAGAACCCACAGTACCTTGGAAGGCACAGTACATTCAAAAGACGTAAAGAACAATAGAATTAGAATATTATGTGGTCATTACTACATTTATATCCAACATGTGACTCCCTTGATAAATCAGCTAGTAGGGTGCACTGTGATATATTTAAGTTTTAACAGAAACTGTAGCTAAGTCACACCCATTTGACATTAAAGTAAAATTTTGTTTCCTATTCCTATGGAATTGATCATCAGAAAGCTTCTGAACTTAGACACATCTCTGATAAGGTGGAGGGCCATATACTTTTCCTCCAGTACTTAAAGATCTTGTGTCAGTAAGATACACGTTAGCCATTTGCAAAGCTCCAACCTGGCCAGACATAAGGCAGATTCTGGGAGCTCAGCTAACCCGGAGAAAGTGCAGAGACAACCCAGGCTCTCAGAGCTTTTATAGTGAATCTATTGTGAAGGTCGGTTTTGCATCTCCAGGGACATTATGGAAGTAGAATTCAGTTACTTCCAGAAGTGGCTGCTTTGTCCTCCACACTCCATAACACCCGCCACTTCACTTAATATAGTCGAGTCAGCATCGTCGTGAATGAACACAGGAGCAAACCTCATTCAATGCAGCTGACTCTCTTCAGAGGTTCAGTTGAAGGCCAAGAGAGAATAAGCCCAGTTCTGGGCTTCCACTGCACTGGCTTCCAGAAAGAATAGAGTTTGGCTTTCATATATGGGTCAATTCTATAAAACAGAGCGCAAGGGAAGCAGACAGAACGGTCCCCTGCGCCCACTCACCGTTCCGGTTATGCTGTCACTCGGTGGAGTCACTCATTCAGCCAGCGGTGTCTGGGGAGGCTCCAGTCCAGGTCTGGGATCAGAGTGCTTGGCAAATCATAAACACAATTAAGATGCACTCAGAAATTACAACTTTCAAGGGGATTTTTTCACTAAGACTTTTTAGGTATGTTTTGTTACTTTTTCTCTCCTGAATTAAAAACATATTTTGCTGTAGAGTTTACAAATGATAATTTCTAAATTAGAACAACCAAATACTAACTTCCATATTTTTCTCTCTAACTCATCTGGTGAATTCACTCATCAGTCTTGGAAAAAGTAAGGACAGCATGTGATAATGAAAATGTTATGTGATAACTATAGCTTATGTAGAACCACATGCGTTGAATTTCATTGTTACATGGGTGAATGAAAATGATGGCATTTCTTTTACCTCTTGTCCACTAAGATAGTGAGCAAGTGTGAATGGATAACTGTCATGCCCCCAAATTAATCCTTCCTTTTCTTTAAAGGCTTGAAAGTGACCTATAAACATCTACCTACATGGTTTGCTTCTGTGTTTTTGGGTGAGAAGCGAACCATATAGTGGATCAATATAGGAGAGAGAGAGAAAGTTAAGTTATGACATCCAAGTGCATCAATGACCAACCACTGAGATTCCGCTTCTATCTCCCTACACCTAAAAGAACTAAAGTTCTTTCTCTTTCTTTCTAACTTTTTTCTAAACCAAAAATCTTAAGTGTGCATGTTTATGAACAATTAGTTGGCCAAAGAGAAGCTATGAAGAGATATTACATTAACAAACAGAAATGGAAAGCTTCTGTGTTGAAGAAGATTGCAAATACTCCCATTTGCTTACTCTTAGATTAATATGATAATAACATCATTTAGAGACTCGTTTTGTGTTTTGGCGGCTGTTTCTCCTTCACCCAGTCCCTATCCTTTCTTTAGCCTGCTCCCATAGTGGTGCTTTACATCCAGACAATTGTAGCACTAACTGATCTCTCTCCCTGCCTCCAGCTCATTGCAGAATAGAGGATGAAGAAGAGAAGGATGTGAGAAATATGTGTTTAAGATGATTTCAATTTCTTGCAAACTGTTAATTTATAGAATCTCACCAGTGATACTTAAATGCAGCCTAAGTTATAATGCCACAGTGTTTTCACAAAACACATGCACAGCTGTTTTAGTGTTCTTTAAAAAAAAAAAATAGCCCTGGTTTCAATGTCCTTATCAGTTCATTATCAGCGTGTTGTTTGTTTCATTGTTCAGCACAACTGTCTGATAAAATCCTTAATTATTAAGTATCTGATAATACTAGCCAAACTACTTTAATTACAGCACATTTTGTGTCTTGTTTTATTACATTTCATGCCAGAATGCCCTGGCCAGGATCTTTAATAAGGCCATATTAAATCCAGGCTAGAGGTTAAAACTCATGAGGCATCCTTGATTCTCTGCCTATTGTGTAGAGAATCTCATCAGAAAAGCCCCAAACTTCATTAAAGACCGCTGGATGTGGGCCCTCCTATATTGCCATTTACTTTAAGGGCTATCACTCAGGGGCAATTATTGGTGTGCTCCTCATGATCCCTGTTATATTAAGGCAATTTCTACACCTAGGTTAGGCATTAATACGACCATTATCTCCAACACAAATCCCCTGACAGTTAGAAAAGCAGGAGAAATTACAGGCGGATTAATCTCTAGTGCCCGTCCAAAAAGAAAACCTTCCCCCAGAGAATAGAGGCGGCCGTGTTGAACTCAGTTAAGCTGTGTTAGATGTAATGAGAAAGAGCCCCCTGTGCCTGCCTCTGTCGGAGACATAGATGACCCTTCCTCAACTTGTCAATATCCCTCTGGGCTTTCCTTCTCTCCACTCCTGAGTCTTACGGCTTCTCTGAGTCTTACGGCATCTTTAAACTATTGCTTGTGTTTAAAAAATAAAAGAGAGTGAGAGAAAGCAACTAAGCTTATCCATGTGGGAAGGCTGGACAGAGTAGTCCATTTCATCCAAAAAGAAGAAAAAAAGAATAAGAGCCTGGGGTTTTCACAAATCTTTTCTATTTCCAGTGTGTTTCTCCAGATGTGTTTGTAGGGGTCGCACCATGAACCATGCTAAGAAAAACAGATCATAGAATAAGGACCAAGAATCCCGCTATGCACAAAGGCATCTGAAGACAGGAGGCTGCAGTGACTTGGCAGGTCATTCCCCGAGCACCCTGCCTCGCCTGATAAGGATACCTTTGACAGTGGCGGATGCTGCTTTTGACGCACCTCTGAGCTTGCCACAGCATCACTGGGGTTTGGGAAAGGAATGATAAGGAACACAATGAATAACTAACAAAGCTCCTTTGATGAATGCAGTCATTTGCATTACAGCACAAAATAGCTTTGCTCCTGATGGGAGAGTGTCATACCTAACCACAAGTATTATTTTTGTCCTTCAGTGACATATAAGGGCAGTAGTAGCCAGAATGAGAGTTCGGTGAGTGGGAAGTCCTCATTCTTTGCTTTATTACTGTGCAGAAATGTTGACCCAACAAATTTTTTTTAATGTTATTGACCTCAAATCTAATGAGGTTTTTTTGGTTTGAATGGAATATATTTGTAATAAAAATACACTTTCAAAAACTGTCATAGTTGAAATTAATATCTCATGTGTCCTTTATATAATGGTGTTAAGGAGTGATTCACAGTGTAGTCTGCCTCATTGCTACAAAAATGCTATTTTAACTCACTTTATGCTTAGTCTTGGAGAAGGCAATGGCACCCCCACTCCAGTACTCTTGCCTGGAAAATCCCATGGATGGGGGAGCCTGGTAGGCTGCAGTCCATGGGGTCGCTAAGAGTTCTACATGACTAAGGGACTTCACTTTCACTTTTCACTTTCATGCATTGGAGAAGGAAATGGCAACCCACTCCAGTGTTCTTGCCTGGAAAATCCAGGGACGGGGGAGGCTGGTGGGCTGCCGTCTATGGGGTCACACAGAGTCAGACACAACTAAAGTGACTTAGCAGCAGTAGCATGCTTAGTCTATTCAATAGGACAACAAAACAGGAGGTGTTGAGTATATGAGGTAGAACATGAGGGGCTTTCTGGATTGTAAACTTTACAAGAGAAGTAATTGGATATATTCGTCACTTTGAGGTGATATAGTTGTTTGCCTAGAACATAGCAGAGATTTCCAGGCTGAATGTACCCACGCTTAGGTTACCATACACCAGAAATATAAGACTGTGACCCAGAGCATTTATCAGCCATATCTTCATCCATTGATTGGATTTACTGCCTGGTGATAACTGATGACTTCCAACTCACAATGCAGAACGCCCCACAGACTCAGCACTTGCTGGCCAAATCAAAGTAATATAAAATGAGAAGTCACTTATTCTATGAACCACTCCTAATTCATCATATGTTCCTCTTTTTTGTCAGTAAATTAGTTGCTATTTTCACTGAATGTTTCTTTGCCCCTTTAAATTGCTTAAGTAACAATAGCTTCTATAACCTTTGATATTCTAACACTCACTCAACAAACATATATTAAATATCTAAGTGCCAGGCATTGCATTTCATTGATAGAAAAATAGAAGTAGTGTTTTCATTTAATGGAGGAAGAAATGGCGTATACATTTTTGCAACCTAATGTGAAGGATGCTATAATCAAAGTTCCAGCAAAACACCATGAGAGTACACAGAAGGAAGGTACAATTTCATGGAAATTGTAGCTCATTTCTAGAAATGTGATAAATAAAAATGAATCCAAGAATATTTATAAATACCTCCCAACTTAATTATCTATCCTTTGGATAGAATGATTAAATCATAGAAAATATTCAGAAAAATTGTTCATGAACATATGTGGGCGTAAGGAAACTCTCACCCATAGGAAAAGAGGGAATATCTTCTCTTTAAAAGACTCCGAACTGTTGCCCTCTGTACATGAAGCCCAGAACAGTTAAAAGTGAACTAATTTAACATTAAAGACAGACATTCTTGACTGAACTTTAAAAGGGAAATCACCAAAAAGACTAAAGTGTTCATTTCTTTTACTGAAAATGTATCTTTTTTGCTCACTCCCATTTACCCACTGCAAATATATATTCTTAAATAATAGCCATACTTTCTGAATTAAATTCTTTTCCTGCTGCTTCCTTTTGAGTTGTAGGCACTATGATTAAATTTTCAACTTTTAAGGTATTCCCCCTACACACAAATGTAACATACATTTATTAGAATGTAACCTTTTCACAAATGCATAGTATACAAACTGAACATATTCCATCATCTCTTCCACTCATCGACAGTGGCTAATGAGAAATAATCAGAATCAATTCTATCATAAACAACATAATAAACCTCTTTTTGCTAACTTTTGGTTTTTGCCTTCAAGATTTGTTAACTCAAATCATCCAGATTTCCCCCTAGGCATAGCCATCCTTTCTTCAGTTACTTTGTGGTACTAGTTTCCCAAATGTTACAGCAAAAGGATACTAGGTGAAGAAGCATTTCTCTTTAGAATTTGAGGCTTTGTTTAGAAAACTGACTTTAAGTAAAGTTGTTTTGCCTGAAAAGCCAGCTAAAGATTAATGTCTTTGAAGAAAGTTATGCTAAAAACCTGGAGAAGGCGATGGCACCCCACTCCAGTACTCTTGCCTGGCAAATCCTATGGACAAAGGAGCCTGGTAGGCTGCAGTCCATGGGGTCGCTGGGAGTCGGACACGACTGAGTGACTTCACTTTCACTTTTCACTCTCATGCATTGGAGAAGGAAATGGCAACCCACTCCAGTGTTCTTGCCTGGAGAATCCCAGGGATGCGGGAGCCTGGTGGGCTGCCGTCTATGGGTCACACAGAGTCGGACACGACTGAAGCGACTTAGTAGTAGTAGTAGTATGCTAAAAACAGTTGGTAAATTATAAAACAAATATTATAATTAAATACTTAGATAATTTAATATTAACCAAATGTATAAAATCAAAGAGTATCAACTTACCTTGTTGCTTGTTCATCTTACTCTGTATGAGCATAATTATTTTCTAAATTCTAACCTGGCTCTAAGTGAAAATAAACAGATAAGTTAAACATAGTGATTTGTATCATTGTGTTCCCTTTATTAAGTAGACTCTGTCATAGTTTTTGAAAATTTTCTGCCTGAGTTGGAGTTTTTTGGTTTTTTTTTTTCCTTGTACATTAATCAACTCAGATTCATTTCTTGCTGATACTGGGGTGTCTGCTAATTGTTGTGTGCCACAAGCTGAAAAATCAGATTAAAAAAAAAACTTACTAAACTATTAAGGAGTTGTTAAAATAAGACTAGACTCAGAATTAGATTTTATAGATTCCCCCTTGTTTTAAGCCTTATCATTTGTTACTAAGAGATTTTGATATTTATTTAAGTCCTCAAAGGCCTTTATAGACTTACTTCTGGGTCTTTACTGAGTTTTATTTAGATGAATTTGCCAGGAAATTTCCAAATTGTTTTTAGATTTTGGCTATAGTTGAGATCTCTATCAACAACATTTCATCAAGTGACATAAATAAATCACCCTCATGCTTAATATATTTGTGATAATGGTGATAAGAAAGGTCAAAATTATTGTGATAAGGTCCCTCTGCAGGAGAGAAGGAAAATTAACTTGGGATTGGTTACTCTCTCATATTATCAGGACCTTCCTCCATGGAATTCAGGGACTCAGGCTCCTTCCATTCCATGTCTCTGTTATCGCCTGTGGTTTCAGAATCCTCCACTCCCAGCCAGCAGAAAGGGAAAAGGAACAGAGTAGAAAACCCCTTCCCTGCTTCTTAAAAGTCCTGACCAGAAATGATACAGATCACTTCTGCTGTTACTCTGTGGCAAGAACAAGCCTTATGGCCACACCGGAACACCAGCAGGGGAGAGTGAGGAAATTCAGCACTTGGCTCAGCAGCACCCTCAACCACAATCCCACACTGGAGCAGCATGACTTTATGGTAGATAACCAGCCACCTCAGCTAGAAGCTGGGAAGATGGAGGAAAATGCACAAACAAGAATATGTGCACACACATTAACTCATCTAGCTCCAACAACATGCAAATTACCTTCTTAACAACATTCCTGATTGAGTTAATCATATGCTCTGAATATTGTTTTCAGTGACAGTAGTGACTTTATGGAGAAGGTAATGGCACCCCACTCCAGTACTCTTGCCTGGCAAATCCCATGGATGGAGGAGCCTGGTAGGCTATGGTCCATGGGATCTCAAAGAGTCGGACGCGACTGAGCGACTTCACTTTCACTTTTCACTTTCATGCATTGGAGAAGGAAATGGCAACCCACTGCAGTGTTCTTGCCTGGAGAGTCCCAGGGACAGGGGAGCCTGGTGGGCTGCCGTCTATGGGGTCTCACAGAGTCAGACACGACTGAAACGACTTAGCAGTGACTTAAAATGACCCCTCTGCTCCCCCAAATGGTCACACATACAGAGCTACAGTGACAGAGAAACTTTCTTAGTGACAAAGTATACTCCATGGCAGCCCGTATTAAACAACTTAAATATTATTAAAATATGAAAAATTACCAAGGATAACAGTAATGTAATCCAATTTCATGCTCTTTTTCATCTCACTCTTACTGAAGCTATTTAAAAATGCTCATTGTTTTATTCGATTCATCTATTTACCGTCATATCTAACAGGTGATGTCAAGAAGAAATGTGAAATAGTTTCTAGAGTAAATTAGTTTTGATGTGTATCTGTAAATATACTAGGGTAGCTAAATTTAGCTTTACAAACAGAATTCATTCTTTACTTTGGTAAAAAGGAGGACTTATTGGTTTGCTTTTGAATCATTGCCCTGTAGATAGTAGGTATTTAATAAACATTTGATGAATTTAAATAGGTTTTGGTGATGTTGATGATTATGGTTTGATGACTTTTATACAGAAATCAGAGATAGTTGTATGGATTAAAGAATGCAGGTTGAAATTGATTTAGCCCTTATGATATTCTGTATCAGTCATAATAATATTATGGTTGTTAGAGAGTGATGATTATAAGTCATTGATAAAATATGCCAAGAAAATACTTCATTTAACATAGAATGTTCTGCTTTTATAAAAATTTCTTTATGGAGGTCTATTTGTTTTTTCTTAAGAATACATTTTAATACTTGAGATCCTTGAACATAGTTAATTGTATTTCTAATAAATGTTAATATAATTGATAGATGACAGGTGATATCATCAATATGTCAGTTCAAGTAATAAAATGCCCACATATTTAATAACTGTTATTCTGTGAAACTTATTAAACTTTCTTTAAGATATTTCATATCATGTAGTGCTCTTTGTTGATCAGCTACAACAAGGATGTAGTTATACTTTCATGGATAGATATCCTTGTAAGACATATCTCCTCAGGAATATTAAAAAGTAATTAACTCTCTTTGAAAATGTTTTAAGAGAAGTATTCTAAGCTCATTGTCTCCCTTTTAAAAAATTTTTTATTGAAATATAGTTGAATTACAATGCTGTGTTAGCTACAGGTATACAGCAAAGTGACTCAGGTGATTCAGTTATACATATATATATATATTTACATTCTCTTCTATTACAGGTTATTACAAGATATCGAATATAGCTTCCTCTGCTGTACAGAAGGTCTTTGTTGGTTATTTATTTTATACATAGTAGCATATATATTTTAATCCCAAACTCTTAATTTATCCTCCCCCCACTTCCCCTTTGGTAACCATCAGGTTTTTTGTTATGTCTGTGAGTCTATTTCTGTTCTATAAAGAAGTTCATTTGTATCATTTTTTAGATGTATGTATATATAAGCAATATCATATATTTGTCTCTCTCTGTCTGACTTACTTCACTTAGTATGATAATCTCTAGGTACCCTTTTAATCATGATTTATGTTAAGATAACATTAGCTAAGATTTATTGAGTTTTTACTAAGTACTGGTGTCATTCTAAGAGTTTTAAGTGTATTAACTCATTTGGTCTTCCTGACAGTTGTATGAGATTGTAGTAATATTACTTCCATTTTTAACAGTGAGGAAACAGAGCATAGAATAGTTAAATAACTTGCTCATAGTCATCACACTGCTAACTAGAGGAGCAGGGTTTGTACCCAGGAGGTTGACAGCAGAGAACTTGCTCTGATCCAAACTAAAGTGGCTTCTCTACTAAGAACAACCAAAATGTTGATTTTAAGATACTTTTTACATAATAGTATTTTGCAGTGTATCTAAGCAAGCTTGATATCACTGAGCAACCAATAATTGAATAGAATGCACATATAGTTCATTACTACATTTAAAAGACAGAGATTATAGTAACCATTACTTCTCTTGATTTCAAACAAATTCTGATCTTAGAAGACTCTCAGAACAGCTAATATTTGAAGAAAGGGGAAAAGCTTATTATTATTTTTCAGCCTTAAACGTTAACTAATATGACAAAGTTTGGGGATTTTTTTTTCCAGTAAAGCCACCTGGAAAACACTAAAAATATATTCAATTGAACCATATGAAATGTCCATATTTGACATTTGCCCAACCATATGTCCAACTATATTTGGGGGATAAAAAAGTCACATATTGCCAATTCTATAGGATTCAAACTATTGCCAACGGAATACCACAAGTATTTGTTAAAGAATGGCTCAGAAATTATGATGGGGAGAAGGAAGAATTCAAAAGGAGTAAGACACTGTCCTCGTCATAAGGGCTCACAATGCGAGTGTAGTAGCAAGACAGACGCGCCTCTAAATGTAGCTGATGCCACTCGAGAGATCTTACAGAGCTGTGTCCAGGTGCTGACTCAGAGAGCTTTCTCCACAAGGGCAGGAATGAGCTCCCAGGTTTTCAGAAAGGGCCCTGAGACTTCACTGTACTTCCCAAGGACATGGTGAATGTTCCTGCCCAAATTCAGCAACCTCTGCCCGTCAACCCTGCAGAAACCGCATACACTCTGATCTTTTACCTTGATTGAGGCTTGCTTTCCTGCTAACGTCTGTAGTTATGTTCTCACACACTCTAGGCCAGGCACCTGTATACCCACCCCAGCTGACAATACTGTGCCCGTGTCTAGCGTCTGACCTTTGCCTCTGGCTCCTGTGTTCAAGGGAGTGAACTCAGGTACACAGTCAAGTTTATAAATGTTATAAAGTTTATGTTATTGTATTAATAATATATCAATATAAGTTTATGAATTATTATATTATATATTAATATAATAAAGTCCTTCAAAGTGACCAAACCAGGATTGTAATTTTAAGGAGAGACAGTCTTTGAGAATCAGAACATCTAGAGAAAATTTCAGTGACAGGTAAGCCTTGAAACGATATTTTAACAACAGGTAGAATTTGGATGTGTGCAAAAGGAAAAGGCTATTTAGACTATGGAAACAGTGGAATGAAAGATACGACACAGAGGGGCCACGGCATGTGGAGGGAAGAGAGGGACATTCAGTGAGAGTAGAGATTTCATGCCCTCAGACATAAGAGTGATGAATTAAAACAGTTTATGCCAAGTCTTCAATGCTAGGCCAAAGGCCTTGAGTCACAACTAGTAAAAGACACCATGCACTGAGCACCTACTATGTGCCAGGTGCTGACATCTTACTTCTATTTTAACAAATCAGAGAAATCAGTGGTCAACTAAACAAATAAGAAGCTGAGATCGAGAGAAGGTGTCTCATAAAAGGTTAAATTTTAAATATTTTAATCACTTTTAAAGCAGTTATTATATAATATGTCTAGATATAAGTGCTTAACAAGTTAATTCATTTAAACTATACACCAACCCAATGAAGCAAAGTATAATTATTATCCTTATTCTTATCTTCTAATAGAGTTAAATGAGGTGCACAGGGATTACCTAACCTGCTCAAGGTCTCACATGTTATAAAGGGTGGAGCCAGGGTTCAGATATGGGAAGCCTTGTTTCAGGATCTGTGTTCTTCTGTGCTCTGCTAATAGTTGTTAAAAAAAAAAATGAAAGAAGTGGGGTTGGGTGGCAGCAGGGCACTCAAAGTTTTAAGCAGGATGACGACATAACAAAGTGGAATGACATTTTTATTGGATATTTACCTAGGATGTCGGGCTTCCCAGGTGGCTCAGAGGTAAAGAATCTGCCTGCAATGTTGGAAATGCAGGAGATGCAGATTGGGAAGATCCGGGCTTGGCAACCCACTCCAGTATTCTTACCTGGGAAATCCCATGGAGAGAGGAGCCTGGTGGGCTAAGGTCCATAGAGTGCAAAGAGTTGGACACAACAGAAGCAGTTTAGCACACATGCACTTGGTATGTCAGGTGGAAGATTATATCTGTAATTTTAAACTGAGATGACTGAGGCCTGGATAGGGCAGTACTGGGGAGGACAGAAAAAGAAAAAAAATGCAAGAAACATGATGAAGGAAGAATAAAGCCGGTATGGGGAAATGTTTTGTGACAGATTTTGTGTCCAGAGTGGAAAATGCAAGTGGAAATATCCAGCCAACTATTGCACATAGATACCTGGAATTCCCATTTTGTATGGGATGCACTCATATCCTCTTTAATACCATGTTTCTATATCTCTTCCTTCTGCCTGAAAGGAATTTCTAGGCTGTCATCCCTTTGAACCCTCAGTGCCCAGCGCTGAATCTGGAAACATAGTAGATGCTCAAAGAATATGATCAAATCAATCAGAATTGTCCAGATAATAATAATAGCTGTGTTCTTGTATCTTTAAAAAAATTATAGAGAAATGAGGACTAGAAGTCAGTTTTCTCCTTCTTTGGAGGATTATGGTCTCAGCTCTCTTATCCTAATAGAATACAGAACTTGCAACCTGTGATATTGTGGAGTAAAATAAATTACCAAATGTTTAACAGAATATTAGCTTAGAATTATCTTAATGGTTTACTAGATGGAATCAATACACATCTATTACTTTTGTGTCTTTAATTATGTTTATCTAGAGTACTTGATGGCCAGACTATAAGTGGTGTGGAAAAGCAAATCCTTTGCAGTTCTAAAAGGTACTGTAGGAAATTTTCATGAGAACATTCATGCACTGAGAATAACTTTAATTTTTTGATTAAAAACAATAATGCATTTTGACCCTATGATCTTCTGAATCTAAAACCTCCTTGAAAAGCGGATTAACAGCATAGTATTCACAGTTCAAATTTTAGTTATTTTTTTCAAACACAATATCATCCTTTCTCCTATGCCTGTAATGTTTGAGATGCATTAGAAACTTGGAGTTCCTACCTATTGTCTTGAATCAGAGTCCTTTATCCTTATTTCCTTTGCTCTCTTCTCCCTCTGTTTTCTTCATTTGTCCTCTAGGCCTACTATTTATTTGCTGCATGCTACTTGGTATTTTAAGCTATACTTTCATGTACAGAGAATTTCAGCTCCTTGAGGATATTGTGTTTCAAGTTTCCAAAGATTTGCCTTAGTGCCTGCAGTCCCCTGTATATACCCCCATGCCTGTGTGCACAGAGTATGGCCAAATACCAGTTATGGTTGAGAGCCTTTTGAGATTCCAGAGTACCCCAGAAATAGTCCTTTAGTATTCCCTATAAATCTAATACTTTTCTGTGATTATTATGATCATGAAAATGTTGTGCATGAGGAAGGAAACACAATAGTGAAATAAAAAGTAACTTTAGAAATGCAGTTGTAAAACGATGTCAGTTTCTTTAGGGGTTGGTCCATCATGATTCCTATGCCTGATTTATTTCTCTTTCCGAGGTTGACTTGAAATTTGTAATAGCGGTTGTTCTTTACGAAACTGCTGGAAAGCGTTTATTTTCATATTATGTGTGTTTGTGCATGCTAAGTCACTTCAGTTATATCAAATAGACTTAAGGTATTAAATAGCCTTAGCTCTGCCAGGCTCCTCTGTCCATGGGATTCTCCAGGCAAGAATACTTGAGTTTCTTGAGTGGGTTGCATGTCTATTTCCAGGGGATCTTCCTGACCCAGCGATCGAACTCACTTCTCTTTACAACTTCTGCATTGGTAGACGGGTTCTTTACCACTAACACTGGCTGGGAAGCCCTTCATTGTATGTATGCATTACTAGAGAAACAGCATAGCAAACCAGGAATAGAATTACAATTATAAATTAAAATTAGGAGGTTCAAATTTCATTTTTATTGTGTTAGGTAAGACCCAAAATGAACTAGTAGTTAAGCACCATTCATTATAAAAAATGAATTAGAGGACCTCTCAAATATAAACAGATGACACTTTTACTATATTATTTCACCCACTTGGTCCTCTTCTAACATTTGTTTTCCCCAAGCAGAAACATTTGTACTGCCTCCCCTTCAGACTACTCCTCCTTCAAGAACACCTTGAAGCCTCTTGTCTGCTCTAAGAGTTCTGTTTATTTTATTTATAAAAAGCTCCTCTAATTTGGATATTTCACACTTACAAGAAGGTGGTACCTTGATGGCAGCTCTGATAGTAAAGAGAAATTGACATGCCTGAGCCCTATTTTCCTCAACTACTTGCTAATGGTGCCCAGGCCTGCGTGGCAGCCTCCGTCCCCAATTAAGCCTTTGTGGAAGCTGGGAAGCAAGCCTCTTGATGGAGAAGCTGAAGATACAAGGCAGGTTACAATTTCTGCCAAGATACGTCTCAGGCCCAATTTCTTTCCCTCATCCTCATTCTTGCATTTGTCTTTTGTTACCCTGCAGCCCCCTCCCCTACTCCATCCACACTGCAAGACATGGAGGTTATTTGCTGAACATCTGAATACACAAAAGTCATTTTGCATGAGGAACTTTGAGCTCCATAAATAACCTCCTACTGAATCAGGATCCGTGACGAATTTAGTCCTAATTGCACCATATCCTCACCCTACCCCCACACCTCCCATTAAGATATATTGTCTAGGACACATGCAGGAGATCTGTTTGCAGCTATCTTTTACATAGAACTGATTGTTTAATTGCAGATTAAAGATTAATGCAAGTATAATGATTCCAGGAGGACACTTCAGACAAAAGCATCCTGCATCAGGCTGCCTGCCTCCATTTTTCAATTTGACCATAAATTTGGCTGGGAATTAAATAGTAAGTAGCCGTGATTGCAAGTCTGGTCTCTGAAGGCACTCACGGGAATGAAAATAAATGAACAGGCTCTCACACAAAGCATGTTTCATTATGGTCATTAGTGGGCAGATTCTCAGCAGCATTGAAGGTGAAATTGTCTAGAAGAGATGTTGGCACATGTCCGTTAAGAATAGCTGAAGAGTATGGTGAAAAGTATGGAAGTGGTCTTGGTTGTGGCATATGTTTTGAATTTTAATTCCTTTTATTTATAATTATTGTTTAAAAGTTTTTAGGCATCAGATACTTATGCTACAAAACCACATAAATGTAAACATATTTCATACCGAATCAGTATTGGCATGATATAGAAAATGAATATAATTATAAATGATGGTTAGTTGCTAAATATACCAATTCTATAAAAAACAGCCAAATAAAAAATATTAGAGATAAATGTGACATCATGAAAACCACCAAGGACTTTCCCATATTCATGGTAATAATTTTGATTGAGAAATGCTTATCTTTGAATTTCTCCTGTGTTTTTCAAGTAAAAGAGGCTTTTTCCTTAAGCCTTTGACTCTGTGACTGGCTGGCCCTCCATTGTAAGCATGAGATTAAGTTTATTTTATTTTATTCTCTTGCTTATCAGCAAGCAAATTAACCTACATGTTTATAAATAAGAAGACAAACCTGGCTGCTCTGGTCTTTTTTACTGGCCACTGGTTTTATACCCCCAAATAACATATTTCATCCCCAGGTGCTTAGAATGATATTACCCTAATAAGTATGTTAATTTAAAGAGTTCTACACATACTCGAGCTTGTTTCAGTTATACTGTTATTTGCTGGTTCTTACTCTTTACAAAAACTAAAACTCCAGAGACTATTCCTTTTATGATATGTTAATGCATTTTCAAACCTGTTGAGAGTTTATATGAAAAACATAAACTAGTCTAACAAGACACAAACTTTCCCTCATGCTTTCTACAGTCTTATTGAAAACCTCTTATATGAAGGAACAAGTACAACCGTAACAACAATGACCCACCCAATAATTATTGGGTCAAAAAAAGCTAAAATGTTGTGTAATAAGTTTAGCCTCTTATATAGGGAGCACATACATGTACAGTCTTACTGTTGATGGTATCCTAGGGAGCTCTCCTGGTAAAAACGGATGGAGCAAAGCTAAAGGTTGATAAACTTTTTATTAAAACCGTATTGTGTCAGAAACACTCTTTAGTGCCAAGTCTTAACTATTAGTAAGGATGTTCCAAGTCAGAATTCTAAGGGAAAATACTAGTATTTTTAGTTTTTAATGAGTTAAGACATAAGGACCAAAGTAATCTCTTTCTCTCTTCCCCAAATAAAAGCAAGCTGTTAGAAAAAAGAATGTTCTGTTTCTATTATGAAAACCACTCAAATATTTAACTTCACAAATGAGAGAAGGATTTTAGAATAAGAAATGACTTTTACTAATGAGGTGCAATGAGAACACTGGCAGTTGGAAAGAATCTGATCATATCATTATTTGAAAGTGGTATGTTTTCAACTGACCCACAGAAAGAAAGGCTGACTTCTTCTTGAGATTAGGGCAAAATTGATTTCTTAGGAAACTAAAGTAGATGACACAATATATTTTTCTCTTTCCTTATTGTACAGTCTCATAGATCAGTGAATATAGTTATGACAGTACTATGATAATATGTATCTATCCATTTTTGACTTGGTTCCATTATCACTTCGAAATTCTTATATGGCTAAGAGATTGATTAACTTCTCATGTGCATAAGATTCTTTTATGAAAGAGTTTAACCAGCTGCTCACCATTTTCACTGACGAATGAGCAGGAAGAAATAGTTTCAGTTGAAGTAATAGGTCCCTAAGTTGTATGGGAATCATGATCATTGACATTATCCTATCAATGTCTGTCCAGAGCCTCCCTACATGTGAGTTCCTGCTGGACACAGATAAAAGTGCCTCCTCTCTGGAAAGGTGGTTAAATATAAGAAAGTCTTGACAAAAGAAATTGTGGAACACCCATTTGTATAGATCTCTTTAGAGAAAAAGAGACACAGACATGTCCTTTTGTTCAAGATATCAATAACAATTTTACATTAATGAAAATAAGAAATTATGAGAAATGTAGGAATTAATTAACATGCACACATATTTAAACAATTTTTCTATCCTTAAAACCATTCATTTCCTCCATCTGACTGTTTATCTGCTCTGAATAAATTTTCTGTTAAATGTGGGTAAATATCACTGATCCATAACTTTGTAAAATGAGATCAAGTGAAGAGTAATTTCCATGAACCAGAATGGTTCAGCTCTTGGGACCATGAAATTCTTTGTATATTTCAAGTCTGCATGTTTCATGCTCATGATATTTTGGTACAGGAACTTTTCTTCTCTAAATTACCTATAGTGATTAGAAGTTCAAGGGCATGGTTTTGAATATGTCAGCAGTTTCTTCTCCACTCAAAACAACTATCTCCTTCACCAGCAACCTGTTGAGAGAGCAGCTGGCCTATTTATTGCCTTAGTGGCCTTGACGTCCTTCTGAGGTGAGACTAGTCTATCAACCCCATCCTAGCTTTGATTCTGTTCATAAGATGTATGTGTCTGGCATTAGCTCACAGCTAAGTCTCCAGATGGTGGAAATATTGTTCATAGTCACATTAGAACTGAGATTTGGAATTCTGATGTAAAATTTACTCCCACCCCTTTGTTTTATGTATGCCTATTGTACTAAGAATATAGATTTTCAATGGAGTAAGAGATCCTGCTGAGACTTTGACCTTTCTGAGATTTATTCTATTAACAAACTGAATATCAGAACATAACATGCTATGAAGATATAAAGTTGTTAGAAGTAGGTTTTATTTCTCATACTAGATGCTCTGTGGGAAGGTTTCTACTGTGTTTGTACCCCTGTACAATGTAGTTTTTAATGAATATAATAAAAACTAGCAAAAGGTATCTCTGCATCTAAGTGTTTCCCAATGTCAGGCTCAATCAACAAATAGAAGCTATTACATAAACATTTTATAATTTCTGAACTCTTCTCCTGGAAGATATTCTTTTCAGATTGTTAGTGCAGAGCAAGATAAAGGAAAAGAAATAGAAAAAGATACTCTGATCATCTCTAGTGAGAGCTCTAGGTGGGCACTTCTGATATTCTGTAGAATGGGGAACAGATAAAATTTCAACAGGATGTAGAATGGAGAAGATAAGAGATTTCAGAACATGACAAAACAGTTATTGAGTTTGATAGACTGAGAAGACTCATGATGTCAGGCAAATAAAATATAAAAACCAAAACAAAATCTTAGAGTACAGATAGTATTTTTCTAATAAATCGTATTTCAGAATCATTTCCATTTTGCTCTCCACGTAAATGAAGATGAGCAGCATATGAAGATGTATGTGGTGTTGAAAAAATGCTGCCAAGCACATGTACCCAAATATATCTATCCCAGGGCTTCCACAAACTGGTCATCAGTAATCTTGAGACTTAAATTTCCATAGCACCGATTGCTTTCATTTTTGTAGTAATTTTTTTTTCCTTTACCTTTTTTAATGTACATGCCCTATCTTTCCAAGCAAACTAAGAGCCTCTCTGGGGCATAAACCATATTTTAGACCTATTACATTGCCCTACTTAGATTAGCCATTTACTAGTAATAAGGGTCAATTTACCAGGTTAAGAATGAATTCATTTTAATAAATCTTTATAGATATAAAACTAAAAACTTTTACTAGTCTCATAATTATTTGGCTATAAGTAACTTGATACTTCACTAAAGGTGGATTAAATATAGGAGCTCAACTTAATTTGATCACATCAAAAAGCAATTATTCACAGCCGGGATTGGTGATTGGCTTCCCTGTCTTTATCTTAGCCTTAGTCACAAATGGCCTCTGTAGCTCCAAGCATCACATCCTCACACAGCCAGACTTAAGCTGGGAAGGTAAATGTTTTTCCTTGCCATCTTTCTCTTTTCTCAAGAAGAAAAATCCAAGAAATACCCCAGTAGAGTCCCCAGAAATAATTTAGACCAGTGTATAATTATATGCCTATCTCTTAACATTTAAAGAACCTGGAAAATAAGTATCTGAAATATTTAGCCTCCATCATGGGACCTGGGTTTCTATGAAAAGGAAGAAGGAAATGACTTCTGGGCGGGCAATCAATCCTATTGGTAACTAGTAATGTTCAGAGTCAAATTGCTTTCACGTATGTTGAGTTATTATTCTGTCAGACTAATAGTATTTTCCATTTTGTAGATGAAGAAGCCAACTCTTAGAGCGGTTAGAGAGTTACCAAAATTAACTAAGTAAGAGAGGTGAGTTTTTAAGTTCCTCTTACAAAGCCAAGGTCAGGGTGTTTTCTACTACATCTTTGTGTCCCAGATCAGAAAATTTTGATGATAGATGCAGAAGAAAAATCCTAACCAAAATAGGAAAGGGAGTGTACCTAGCATACAGTAAGAGAGGAACAAGGGATAGTGCAAATAAATTGGTCTTCTGGCAGTGAGACTACCTATAGGGGATGGAGGAAGTTTAGGCAGGGATCAACTCAATTTAAGAGTTTTAAGAACTTTTCAAACTTGTACAGTTATTTCTGTTTCTATAAATGGAAAAATATTTAATGTTTTGTGAAATTAATCCTGATATCATATAGGTACAGTTGACCCTTGAACGATGAGGGTTTGACTGCAAGGGTCTGCTTAGACACAGATACTTTTCAATAATAGATAATTAATTGTGCAGTAGGACTGTGAAGAAAGCTGAGTGCCAAAGAATCGATGCTTTTGAACTGTGGTGTTGGAGAAGACTCTTGAGAGTCCCTTGGACTGCAAGGAGATCCAACCAGTCCATTCTGAAGGAGATCAGCTCTGGGATTTCTTTGGAAGGAATGATGCTAAAGCTGAAACTCCAGTACTTTGGCCACCTCATGCAAAGAGTTGACTCATTGGAAAAGACTGTGATGCTGGGAGGGATTGGGGGCAGGAGGAGAAGAGGATGACAGAGGATGAGATGGCTGGATAGCATCACTGTCTTGATGGACGTGAGTCTGAGTGAACTATGGGAGTTGGTGATGGACAGGGAGGCCTGGCGTGCTGCAATTCATGGGGTCGCGAAGAGTCGGACATGACTGAGCGACTGAACTGAACTGAACACAGTCCATGGCTGATGGATTCTGCAGATGCCGAGGAACCATAAATATGGAAGACCAACTATAAGCTATATGCAGATTAGCCTGTACAGTTGTTCAAAGGTCAACTGTTTAACATTTGAGGAGCTGTCATGTCATGAAGTGCCATGTTTCAGAAGGCACAATATATGTAGAACCTAAAGGATAGCCTGTATTTCAGCTGAGATTTTAAGTATTTTCAACATTTTGTATTTTAACCTCTTTATCAAAGAGTAGATAGTATGTGTCCTTCATAACCAAGGATTATGGTTTTCCTTTATTTTTAAATTTCTTTTTTCAAAGTTTTTCAAAAAGTAGCAGTTTATTTTCATTCTCTCAATAAGCTTACACAAGCCTTCAAAGGGAAGAATCTCAAAAAAAAAAAAAAAAAAAAAACACTGTATGTTTCTTTTGAGATTTCTTTAGAGTTTTATGGTGCCTTGTGAAGAACTGACTCATTTGAAAAGACCCTGATGCTGGGGAAGACTGAAGGTGGGAGGAGAAGGGGATGACAGAGGATGAGATGGTTGGATGGCATCACCGACTCAATGGACATGAATTTAAGTAAACTCTGGGAGTTGTTGATGGACGAGGAGGCCTGGGGTGCTGCAGTCCATGGGATCACAAACAGCTGGACATAACTAAGCAACTGAACTGAACTGAACTGAGGACTCTTGGAAAATAGCATCCTAAATATCATTCTTTGTTGTTGTGAAAGCATTTAGGGAGGACAAAGGAGAGGGTGGCTGGAGTTACCCCAGTCCTTATCTAAAGCTTCAGATCTGTGTGTACAATTAATGTATGATACCCTGTTCCTTTGTAAAAGCACCAGGAATATTAAAATATTCTTGTTATCTGTGCTTAGCTTCAAGCTTCTTTAATGATCCTCCCAGATCTTGCAAGAACTCAGACTAAATTGACTCTATGAGTTCAGTTGGGAGCATCACAGTGACAATTAATGGTTTTCTTCAGGATCCCTAAAGTACGATATCTAGCTACTACTTGTTTTTTCTCTCTCAAAGGTTCTTGGGCAGCTTATTAAAGTGTCTAACCTTTGCTCTGGCAAGCCCTCTCAAAGGAAAAAAATAAACAACCAATCAAGTAGAATCTTTGTGGCTTATTCAGAGTCCAGTTATGTAAATAAAACCCTCTTCTTTTGTCATTTGAACTTGTATTATTTTCATCTAATTTTTTTTGCAATTTTTTTTATCTGTTAAGTTTTATTCTGTGTCCCACTCTGAAAAAATACATTTTTTAAGTAGCTAAATACATAAAAATATGTTAAAAATTTATGAGTAAGATCACGCTCTTCCTGTTAGGCCTATCAAAATAGTTCAAAAGCTTATTTGTAAAAGAAAGAGACGAATGATCTATATTATGCAAATAACTTATGAGTATCTTATAGCAAAATTGACAGAGTGCTGTTTTTCACAGCTGGGCTTTTCTTGTTCTATCATAATGTGGAATTGAGAAGATGTATTTGGAAATACTCAAATCCTTAGAAATCAAAGCAAATCCATGTGAAATTTTTTAAAAGTAAATTTATTTTTATTTATATTCATTTGTGTTTGGCTGTGCTGAATCTTCATTGCTGTACAGACTTTCCTTTAGTTGCAGAGAGTGGGGGCTTTTCTCTAGTTGCAGTGCACAGGTTTCTCACTTTTCACTGTGGTGGCTTCCCTTGTTTCTGAGCACTGGCTCTAGAGTGAGAGGTCTTCAGTAGCTGTGGGCACATGGGGTCAGAAGTTGCGGCTCCTGGGCTCTAGAGCACAGAGCAATCAATAGTTGTGGTGCGTGGGTTTAGTTGTTCCACGACATGTGGGATCTTCTTGGAACAGGAATCAAACAAGTGTCTCCTGTATTGGCAGGTGGCTTCTTTACTGCTGAGCCACCAGGGAAGTCCCCATATGAACTTCTGAACCTGCACCCACCTTAATCAAAATTGCAGAAGTGAAGAGGTCATTTATGTGCTGGCTTCTTCCCACTACCATCAATTGACTCAATAATGTCAATATCAGTGTTTTTTCTAAGTTCAGTACAGTAATTAAGAATTTGGGTTCAAAACCTGACTCTTCATGAACTAGCTGTGTGACTTGAGATCAGCCACTTAAAATCACTACATTTGTTTCTCATCCATTCAAGTCGTATAATAGGGGGATCATTCTACCACAATACTTCCCTGGTGGCTAAGATGGTAAAGCGTCTGTCTACAATGTGGGAGACCTGGGTTCAATCCCTGGGTTGGGAAGATTCCCTGGAGAAGGAAATGGCAACCCACACTAGTACTCTTGCCTAAAAAATCCCATGGACGGAGGAGCCTGGTGCAGGCTACTGTCCATGGGGTCACAAAGAGTCGGACACGACTGAGCGACTTCACTTTCACTTTCTACCACAATGAGTTTTTTAAAATTTTTCTTTTGTATCAGAGGACAGTTGATTTACAATATTGCGTTAGTTTTGGTATATCGCAAAGTGATTCAGTTGTCCATATGCATACACCTATTCTTTTTCAAATTCTTTCCTCCTTCAGGTTATTGCAGAATATTGAGCAGAGTTCCCTGTGCTATACAGTAGGTCCTTGTTGGTTAGCTATTTTAAATATAGTGGTGTGTCAATTCCAGACTCCCAATTTATGCACCCCCACCCTGCCACCTTTCCCCTTTGGTAACTATACATTCATTCTATAAATCTGTGGTTCTGTTTCTGTTTTGTAAACAAGTCCATTTTTATCAAAGTTCTTTTGTATCATTTTTTTAGATTCTCCATGTAAGTGATATCATATATTTGCTTTTCTCTGACTTACTTCACTTAGTATATCTCCAGGAACATCCGCATTGCCATAAATGGCATTATTTCATTCTTTTTAAAGGCTAATATTCCATTGCATATATGTAGCACCTCTTCTTTATCCATTCATCTGTCAATAGACATTTAGGTTGTTTCCATGTCCTGGCTATTGTAAACAATGCAGCAATGAACATTGGAGTGCATGTATACTTTCCAACAATGGTTTTCTGTAGACATATGCCCAGGAGTAGGATGACTGCATTATATGTTTTGTTTTTTATGGAACCTCCATGCTCTTCTCCATAGTGGCTATACCAATTTACAATCCCACCAACAGTATAGGAGGGTTCCCTTTTCTCCACACCTTCTCCAACTTTTATTGTTTGTAGACTTTCTGATGATGGCCATTCTGACTGGTATGAGGTGTTATCTCATTGTAATTTTGATGTTGAATAGATTATATGCTAAATGCATGTGAGGAAAGTATTTAACATTTGGTGACTAGTAAGTGCTAAATGAATGTGAGCTATTACAACTATTATTTGCCTTATTTTCATCTCACCTAATATAACCCTAACCAAGACAAGGAATCCAAAGACCAGATAGATTTCAGTTCTCCAGATCTGCTACAAACTATGTGACTTTGCACTACACACTTAAACCTTATGATTTTGTTTCCTTAACTAGGTGAAATTTCCAGTCCAAATATTCTTTGGCAGAACCGTAGGCATTTCAGTCTGAAATCCATCACAGGGTGACAAACACCAGAAAAAAAAGCAGGGAGTAGATCAGGTGTGCATACATACCTGTCCATCTGTTGATTTTTTTTATGTTCATTTAGATGGCAATCTCCTTCTGGCCTTTGAGCCTGGTCCCTATAGTACTTCCTACCCTGACTCCCTAATCATCAATCTCAAGCCACAAAAATTACACCCCTCTCCAATCCCAACCTCTTCTTAGAGAAAATATACTTGCCCTGTACCCAGCTTTCTTAAAGTTTCTTAGTGTTGACACAAGTCAGCCTGTTTAACTCATCTATAGTAAACTGCAGTGTATGTTAATCTGTTATCATTCCCAGACGAAATATATGTTGTTATTTTTCAAGTGGAGTTGGGGGTGGGGAGGATAAGGAAAAATGAGAAATTTCAGGCATCACGGCAGAGGAGGCTACCGAGGAAACAGGAAGCACATCTCTGGGCAGACAACACTTGCGTTATCCTGTCTTTGGCACAACACAGATCAGACAGCCTGTACCCCTTATTATCCTGAGATGATCCTAGAGACTGACTATTCCTGTCTGTTAATTCCAGTACGGAAATGACGTGCCAGGAAATTCCCAGAATGCCAGGACTCACTGGAAGTGTTACTATTTGTACTGCCACCTGTTTCCTATGTTGCTATTTGTGTTTGTTTTGAAATAGAATTAGAGGAAAGGCAGTTTAACAGTCTCTGTCTACCTTTGTTACAACTTAACCTCAAAAACAAAATTTAACCAGAATATACCTAAAATATTTTTCGAATTTAACACTTAATGAGATAAACTAAATTGAAATGCCATTTAGAAGAACGTATAGAAAACTAAAAGGTGACAGTAACTTTTCAATGTTAATACCTGAAAAATCACAGACAATAGTTTCCAGTTTATTATAGGCAAAGCAATGGAATAGCAGGGACCTATGTTATAGAATAGTGCTATTTTTAAAGTACCTTGATACTTTGTTACCAAAAGTTTTCATATGTACCCTAGATGACCCTTTGGCATAGATTTCGTAAAATAATTTCAGATAACTGAACGGAGGTTAGATAGTAGGACTTCCAAGGCCACTTGTAACACTGAAAAATAAATTTTATAAGACTCCTATTTTGTTAAATCTACTGTTTGAAATACTTCTTGCATTTAGTTGGGGATAGAAAAACCAGGGAACAACATAGTTATTGGTGGATGAAAATTTCAGACTTAGCATAAATTCAACTGAGGTTCAAATCCCATTGCTTATGAATCTTTATTGTGCAGCATGAGTAGATGGATGTAACTTTCAGGTGCAAAAATCTAAAAAAAACTGGAAAAATTGAACTCAACAAGATTGTATCTAATGTATCATGCTGGACATAGAGTAGATCAATGAATGAGGCCTTATTTGTGTGGATAGTCAACCAGGAGATTACAAGAGAAATGGCAATACACTGAAAAGGTGATAATTGGGAGAATATGGTGATGACAGAGAATGAAGGCAGCAGACTGACTAAGATGGGAAGGTGGAGAATGAAAATAGGGAAAAGAAACCAAAGTAAGGAAAGTGGGAAAAGCTTTCTGGGAAAGATAGCCAAGAGTCAAAGATGAGTTTGTGGAGTAGACTAGTATGTGTCCAGTTTCTGTGAGTTTAGCCATACCCTCTCCTCATTCAATCTCCTCTAGTCACCTTTCCTCCCTGCTGCCCACAAATACAATGAATGCTGCTTCCTCTGGGCCTTTGGAATGGCTGTTTTACTCCTTGACTTCCTCCATATAGACACAGCAGTTCAGTTCAGTTCAGCTGCTCAGCCACGTCCGACTCTTTGTGATCCCATGGGCTGCAACACACCAGGCTTCCCTGTCCGTCACCAACTCCCAAAGCTTGCTCAAACTCATGTCCATTGAGTTGGTGATGCCATCCAACCATCTCATCCTCTGTCATCCCCTCCTCCTCCTGCCTTCAATCTTTCTCAGAATTGGGGTCTTTTCAAATGAGTCAGTTCTTTGATCAGGTGACCAAAGTATCAGAGTTTCAGCTTCAGCATCAGCCCTTCCAATCAATATTCAGGACTGATTTCCTTTAGGATTGACTGGTTTGATCTCCTTGCTGTCCAAGGGACTCTCAAGAATGTTCTCCAATACCACAGTTCAAAAGCATCAATACTTCAGTGCCCAGCTTTCTTTATAGTCCAACTCTCATATCCATATATGACCACTGGAAAAACCATAGCTTTGACTAGAAGGACCTTTGTTGGTAAAGTAATGTCTTTGCTTTTTAATATGCTGTCTAGGTTGGTCATAACTTTCCTTCCAAGGAGCAAGCGTCTTTTAATTTCATAGCTGCAGTCACCATCTGCAGTGATTTTGGAGCCCAAGAAAATAGTCTCTCACTGTTTCCATTGTTTCCCCATCTATTTGCCATGAAGTGATGGGACTGGATGCCATGATCTTAGTTTTTGAATGTTGAGTTTTAAGCTAGCTTTTCTCCTCTCCTCTTTCACTGTCATCAAGAGACTCTTTAGTTCCTTTATTGTTTTAAAGGGTGGTGTCATCTGCATATCTGAGGTTACTGATATTTCTCCCTGCGGTCTTGATTCCAGTTTGTGTTTCATCCAGCTTGGCATTTCACACAATGTACTCTGCATATATGTTAAATAAGTAAGGTGATAATATAGACACATGAGCATTCCTTTTTCTTTTAATTAGGTCTTTGCTCAAATGTCTGCACCTTCTCAATGAGAACTACAGGGGCCAAAAAGGAAAAATTACAACTTATCTCTTGCACTATCAGTTCTCCTTATGCTGCTCTATTTTCTCCATAGCAAGTAACAAATAATTATCTTTTCATGGTAGTTAATATATTTAAGTATTTAATATATTTATTGTATGTTTGCTTCATTAAAATGTCGACTCCATAAGGTCAGGGATTTCATTTGACTTGTTCACTTATATTACCTCACTGCCTAAATCTGTCTAGCATGTTGCTGGTCCTCAGTAATTTCCCTTTTTTTTTCCATTCATGAATGAAAATTGAAGGCAAAAACAGGAAGAGGAAACTAATCTTAGATTCAAGAAAATTATTTTCTAATTTTTCATTTTAATTAGTATTCCCAGTGCTGTGACGGGAGCATAACATTACACACATCTAACTATTCAAAAGCAGAGACATTACTTTGCCGACTAAGGTCCGTCTAGTCAAGGCTATGGTTTTTCCTGTGGTCATGTATGGATGTGAGAGTTGGACTGTGAAGAAGGCTGAGCGCCAAAGAATTGATGCTTTTGAAGTGTGGTGTTGGAGAATACTCTTGAGAGTCCCTTGGACTGCAAGGAGATCCAACCAGTCCGTTCTAAAGGAGATCAGCCCCTGGATTTCGTTGGAAGGAATGGTGCTAAAGCTGAAAGTCCAGTACTTTGGCCCCCTCATGTGAAGAGTTGACTCATTGGAAAAGACTCTGATGCTGGGAGGGATTGGGGGCAGGAGGAGAAGAGGATGACAGAGGATGAGATGGCTGGATGGCATCACAGACTTGATGGATGTGAGTCTGAGTGAACTCCAGGAGTTGGTGATGGACAGGGAGGCCTGGCGTGCCGCAGTTCATGGGGTCGCAAAGAGTCGGACATGACTGAGTGACTGAAACGAACTGAATTATATTTTAAATTATAATTGTTAGCTTTGAGTTTTAGTAACATCAGTTGCCCTCTAGTCACTGTAACCAGCTCTAAATAGGCTTAAAACTTGAAATACTATGAGCAGGGAAGCTCAACTGTATGTATTAAAATGTTTAATATATCTTTAAAAATATGATGTTTTCCAAAATTTAGCTAATTATGTAAAATATACATTCATATGTTTGGTTATATACCAACAAGATTCTTTAATTCATAAGGCTTGTCTCTTGATATCTATTCAACAGTAGAAATACTTAAAGCTCTGATATCTAGCAATTAAAATTATAGTGGAAGCAACTAATGTAGACAGAGCACAAGTTTTGTCACACTTGATCACCCTTTTCTATATCATGCTCAACTACCCTAATGAGGAAATATGGAAAATGGAAAATGCCAACTAGCTGAAAGGTGAGTGTTTTCTCCTATTGGAGTTCTAAAGTTGAAAAGTAGTTACTTGTTGGGTAAACACAGTAATTGACTTTTATAGCCTTTTAGAAAACACATAGGTGTGCAGCCTTTTTAAATATAGAAAGAAATGCATTATATATTAATGAATGAATGAATTAAAAATGAGTCTGCTATGTTTCTTTCTATCAGCATCCAAAATAACAGTATGTAGTGATGTCAAGAACTCTAAATAGTTAACTATTATTTTCATATTTTCGTAGTAACTGTTACCAGTTATTGTTAATCTTGTGGTATTTCACAGCCTTTCAGTCCTGCAAAGGTACATTCCATTATCCTTTCCACTGTTCTTTATCCAGCATCCAAAGTCCTGTTCCAAGTCAGTAATTCCATGAAATGGTGAGATAACTGACGTGGAGCAGAGCATTTCTAAAAACAGTACACGGGATCTCCAACAATTTTTCAATTCATATTAACAATGCTTAGGCTATTACTTATTAGGATGCATATTACAAGCGTATGTGGGCCTCAGTACTAGAGGAGGACATGGAAAAATGTTTAGAGGAAGTTATAAATTGAATAAAGTATAAAAAATAAAATCTGTATTGAAAAATTACTGAAACACAGTATTTGTTGGAATAAATATTGCAGGTCACCTGGAATCCAGGGATCTTTGTCATCTCAATCCTTGTCATATGGCCATCACCAACAAAGCATGATCTTACCACTTTAATGACAGCTCAAGGAATCCAGTATATAGTAACTGACGAACAAGTCATAACTTCTGGGTCGCTATACCAGAACAACACTGCGATGAAAGAACCCTGACAATTACACAATCACATTTAACAAAACATAATTAGAGCCTTTTGCTGGCCACGCAGCATGGCATGTGGCGTTTCAGGAACCAAGGATCGAATCCACACCCCTGCAGTGAAAGGGCGGAGTCTTAATCACTGGGTCACCATGGAAGTCCCAGGGCTCTTTTTATAAGTACTATTGGTTGGTATTTCACTCAGATATTTTCCAGGTCAATCTTCCCCTTAAAATATGACTATATATAATTATAAAATTTTTAAAATCCATGAAATAGAGATTAATTTCTCTCCTCAACTTCTATGTTATGCAGTGTTTCAATATTCTTATAATAAATAAGAATGTGTCTATTAGACAGCATTCTTCAACCTTCACGGAGTAAAATGTCGTGAACTTAAAACTGAGCATAGTCTTGCCTTCTAGGAGACATTTTTGGTTGTCACAGTTGGCGGTGTGCGTATGGGGGAGTTTCGGGGAAAGGGGGCAGTAATACTAGCATCTAGTGGGTAGAGACCAAGATGCTGCTTCTCAGCTTCAAGATGCAAGACCGTCTTCCTCAGTGAAGAACTCTCAAGCCTGAAATGCCGGCAGCACTACCATTGAGAAAGACCAGCCTACAGGCAATTCTGCTATTCAGCAGTTCAGTCACCTCAGAAATAATTTCCACCAGCTGCTTCTCTCATGCCTCCTGTATTAGAGTAATTGCAAGGTAATGGAGCAGTAGATGTAAATGGAACTTACCTCCATGTTTGGAGTCTCAGCAATTTACACGCTGTTTGATTTAAGCAACAAGAGCAAGTCAACTTGCCATTATTTAAACTAAATTTTGTTATTTTACTTTATTTTGAAAGACTTAGACATCGTAAGTTTTGGCCATGTTACTGAGGTTTTTCTTCTAAACAGAACTCTTAATTTTGTGAAGCTGTCATTTAGTAAGTCTAGGAAATTGGTAAAAATGTGATGGTGACATCAATCGACCATGATCTTCAGCTTTCTAAAAGTTACCAAACTGAATATTTCACAAGGTCCCAGTTCAGCCAACAGTTCTATGTTCTGGTTTCTACTAAACTCAGAAATACTTGACAGAATTAGGAAATCAGTAATCTCTTCTTGTTTTCATTGCCTTTTTGATAAGCAATTTTGCTGAGAATGTAATATTTAGATTTAAATTAGTAACCATTTCCCATATCCCTCACAGGGATTGATTAACTAATCTAGGCAACAGGTTGAGAACAAAAGAGAGACGTTATGGTGGCATAAAAAGAATGCTGAGAGTCAGTCTAGGCTTCACAACTTGTTGTATGACCTTGGTAAAAATCAATTAAACCAATATCTACCGCCTACTTAAGATGTACATAATCCTTAAATCTCCTGTGAGTGATGAGATGCATTTGGTGAGGAAATTAACTCATAAATTGCTAAATAGATTGCAAACATCAAGCACTAAATTCTCTCATCTGTATTGACTTCACATATATTTGAACTTACAGTGAACTGAGGTTTTGAAGACTTATGTAACTTTCCAAGTCTACTTTGGTAACAAATGGTATAGAATTCAAGTCCTCTAACCACTAATCCAATACTCTTTGTGTACAATGTTTTACTTCTTAAAATGTTTGCCATCCAAAAATCTCACTGGCATGCTTTGTCAACATGTCTAAACCTACTATCATTATCACTCTCTGATAAACACTGGATAGAGAACCCTTTTGAAGGCCATACAGATAACAAAATAATAAATAATTTCCATATTTTATTGAATTCTAACTCTATCTTGTGTATTGGTTATGTTTTATTATTTCCTCATTATTTTGTCATAACAACTTTTAGAGATCAGCATTATTATACCCAGTTATATAGATGAAGAAACCAAAGTGTGCAAGAGTCAAACGATCAACCTGAAGTTACATAACTGCCAAGGGACAAAGCTTGGGATCAAGCAAGGGACAACCTAGGGCCAGACAATCATGCTTTTTCCCTTTACTTTACTTTGCCTTTTCGCATTATAATGCATATTCGTGAATATCTTGTCATGTACTATTTAAACCTTTTTGCATTATAATGCATATTCATGAACATCTTGTCATGTACTGACAGAATGTGGTCCACAGAAGAAGGGAAAGGCAAACCACTTCAGTATTCTTGCCTTGAGAACCCCATGAAAGTGAAAGTGAAGTCGCTCAGTCATGTCCGACTCTTTGCGACCCCATGGACTGTAGCCTGCCAGGCTCTTCCGTCCATGGGATTCTCCAGGCAAGAATACTGGAGTGGGTTGCCATTTCCTTCTCCAGGGGATCTTCCCGACCCAGGGATCGAACCTGGGTCTCCTGCATTGGAGTCAGATGCTTTAACCTCTGAGCCACCAGGGAAGCCCTGAGAACCCCATGAACAGTATGAAAAGGCAAAAAGATAGGATACTGAAAGAGGAACTCCTCAGGTCGATAGGCACCCAATAAGCTACTGGAGATCAGTGGAGAAATAACTCCAGAAAGAGTGAAGGGATGGAGCCAAAGCAAAAACACCCAGTTGTGAATGGGACTGGTGATAGAAGCAAGGTTTGATGCTGTAAAGAGCAATATTGCATAGGAACCTGGAATGTCAGGTCCATGAATCAAGGCAAATTGGAAGTGGTCAAACAGGAGATGACAAGAGTGAACATTGACATTTTAGGAATCAGTGAACTAAGATGGACCAGAATGGGTGAATTTAACTCAGATGACCATTATATCTGCTACTGTGGGCAGGAATCCCTTAGAAGAAATGGAGTAGCCATCATGGTCAACAAAAGAGTCCAAAATGCAGTACTTGGATGTAATCTCAAAAACGACAGAAAGATCTCTGTTCGTTTCCAAGGCAAACCGTTCAATATCACAGTGATCCCTGACCAGTAATGCTGAAGAAGCTGAAGTTGAACAGTTCTAAGAAGACCTACAGGACCTTCTAGAACTAACACCCCCCAAAAAAGATGTCCTTTCCATTATAGGGGGCTGGAATGCAAAAGTAGGAAATCAAGAAACACCTGGAGTAACAGGCAAATTTGGCCTTAGAGTACAGAATGAAGCAGGGCAAAGGCTAATAGAGTTCTGCCAAGAGAATACACTGGTCATAGTAAACACCCTCTTCCAACAACACAAGAGAAAACTCTACACATGGACATCACCAGATGGTCAACACCGAAATCAAATTGATTATATTCTTTGCAGCCAAACATGGAGAAGCTCTATACAGTCAGCAAAAACAAGACCAGTAGCTGACTGTGCTTCAGATCATGAACTCCTTATTGCCAAATTCAGACTTAAATTGAAGAAGGTGGAGAAAACCACAAGACCATTCAGGTATGACCTAAATCAAATTCCTTATGATTATACAGTGGAAGTGAGAAATAGATTTAAGGGACTAGATCTGATAGAGTGCCTGATGAACTATGGATAGAGGTTCATGGCATTGTACAGGAGACAGAAATCAAGACCACACCAAGAAAAAGAAATGCAAAAAAGCTAAATGGCTGTCTGAGGAGGCCTTAAAAATAGCTGTGAAAAGAAGGGAAGTGAAAAGCAAAGGAGAAAAGGAAAGATATACACATTTGAATGCAGAGTTCCAAAGAATAGCAAGGAGAGATAAGAAAGCCTTCCTCAAAAATCAATGCAAAGAAATAGAGGAAAACAACAGAATGGGAGAGACTAGAGATCTATCTCTTCAAGAAAATTAGAGATACCAAGGGAACATTTCATGCAAAGGTGGGCTCAATAAAAGACAGAAATGGTAGGGACCTAACAGAAGCCGAAGATATTAAGAAGAGGTGGCAAGAATACACAGAAGAACTGTACAAAAAATCTTCATGACCCAGTTAATCAAGATTGTGTGATCACTCACCTACAGCCAGACATTCTGGAATGTGAAGTCAAGTGGGCCTTAGAAAGCATCACTACCAACAAAGCTAGTGGAGGTGATGGATTTCCAGTTGAGCTATTTCAAATCCTGAAAGACGATGCTGTGAAAGTGCTGCACTCAATATGCCAGCAAATTTGGAAAACTCAGCAGTGGTCATAGGACTGGACAAGGTCAGTTTTCATTCCAATCCCAAAGAAAGGCAATGCCAAAGAATGCTCAAACTACTGCACAATTGCACTCATATCACACACTAGTAAAGCAATGCTTAAAATTCCCCAAGCCAGGCTTCAGCAATACATGAACCATGAACTTCCAGATGTACAAAGTGGTTTTAGAAAAGGCAGAGGAACCAGAGATCAAATTACCAACATCCATTGGATCATCAAAAATGCAAGAGAGTTCCAAAAATACATCTATTTCTGCTTTATTGACTATGCCAAAGCCTTTGACTGTGTGGATCACAATAAACTGTGGAAAATTCTGAAAGAGATGGGAATAGCAGACTCCCTGACCTGCCTCTTGAGAAACCTGTATGCAGGTCAAGAAGCAACAGTTAGAACTGGACATGGAACAACAGACTGGTTCCAAATAGGAAAAGGAGTACATCAAGGCTGTATATTGTCACCCCGCTTATTTAGCTTATATGCAGAGTACATCATGAGAAATGCTGGGCTGGAGGAAGCACAAGCTGGAATCAAGATTGCCAGGAGAAATATCAATAACCTCAGATGTGCAGATGACACCACTTTTATGGCAGAAAGTGAAGAGGAATTTAAAAGCCTCTTGATGAAAGGGAAAGAGGAGAATGAAAAAGTTGGCTTAAAGCTCCACATTCAGAAAACAAAGATCATGGCATCCAGTCCCATCAGTTCCTGGCAAATAGATGGGGAAACAGTGGAAACAGTGGCTGACTTTATTTTTCTGGGCTCCACAATCACTGCAGATGGTGACTGCAGTAATGAAATTAAAAGACGCTTACTCCTTGGAAGGAAAGTTATGACCAACCTAGATAGCATATTGAAAAGCAGAGACATTGCTTTACCAACAAAGGTCCATCTAGTCAAGGCTATGGTTTTTCCAGTAGTCATGTATGGATGTGAATGTTGGACTATAAAGAAAGCTGAGTGCTGAAGAATTGATGCTTTTGAACTGTGGTGTTGGAGAAGACTCTCAAGAGTCCCTTGGACTTCAAGGAGATCCAACAAGTCCATCCTAAATGTGATCAGTCCTGCATGTTCATTGGAAGGACTGATGTTGAAGCTGAAACTCCAGTACTTTGGCCACCTGATGCAAAGAGCTGACTCATTGGAAAAGACCCTGATGCTGGAAAGATTGAGGGCAGGAGGAGAAGGGGATGACAGAGGATGAGATGGTTGGATAGCATCACTGACTTGATCTACATGGGTTTGGGTGGACTGCAGTAGTTGGTGATGGACAGGGAGGCCTGGTGTGCTGCAATTCATGGCATTGCAAAGAGTTGGACATGACTGAGTGACTGAACCCAACACTCTCAAAGTAGTACTTTCTCTGTGTTAGTGTTAAAGTTAGGGAAATAGTACTTTCTCTTGTCTCCAAGGATGTCATAAACTTAAAAAGTATTGGACTTAAAAAATAAAAAAGGATAAGTATGACTCAGGCCTCTCTCCTTTTCTCTCTTGCTCTCACTCTTTCCTTTCTTTCTCTTCCCATTCTCCCTTCTCATATAAGAAAGTTTAAAGAAAAGTAAAGTAAATGATAACTTACGAGGAAAACACTTAAAATGAAAAATGCTTTTAAATACGGCAACATTACATAGTCTTAAAAAAAGATGTTAATCCTCCCCAGAAGCAGCATCATGTGTATTCACCTGAGGACCTTGTCTTTAGGATTGTCTGTTCTCTGAGACCCTCTACTTGGAACTTTTGTTTAGTCAGTCTCCGCACACATTTCAAGAAATCCCTACCATCTACCTCTTGGTGGATGGAATGGCAATGGCTACCTAGTATTCTTGCCTGGGAAATCCCGTGGACAGAAGAGCCTGGTGAGCTATAGCCCACCAACTCACAAGAGTCAGACACAACTCAGCGACTAAACAACAACCTCTTGGTGGAATCGCATTTCTCAAGTTCCATCTTCTCAACCCCAAGAGTACTACCTTCAGGTCTGAGTTATTAGAATCATCTACTGAGGGTTCCAGGAAGACAGAGTAGAGTAGGGTTTTGTATGGTGAGGAGCACAGAATATCCCAGGGTGAGCATGGGTGCTGTTGGAGTCTTTGAGATTTCCTTCCAGACAGGGCAGCACATCCTCCACTTTACTTTTCTGATATCCAGTATGGGTAACTCATAACTCATACACACACTCACACGCACACACACACACACATGCACAAGCACACACACACATGCACAAGCACACACACACATACACCACATGCCCAAGTCGTCCCAATGCCCTGTGAATCCTCAGAGAAAGCTGTCTCAATTTTTAGTTTTGTTCAATCAGCAGTGAAGAATTCTGTCATAACTGGGGCAGATAAAATACTTGTGAATAATTCTGCCTTTCATTGTTTTCCTTTGTGCCTTCATAGATAATTTTAGTGGGACATTGGGAGAGCCTGTGTTAGGAGCTGCCAACTAGTTACAACTCTAAAAGAAAAAGACTATCTTGTGCAGTTTAAAAATTGTCTTTAGCGCTTTTGTTCTCATTAGAAGTTGCATGTTATATTATAAACTGATTAGGCCCTGAAGACATTTTCATGTACTTAATAAGAGCCAATTTTGATCATATGTTAGTAATGGCTGCCTTCGGGAGAGTGGCACATTTTTACCTTTGTGCTTTATTCTCTTTGTCTGATTCCTAGACATTTATTAATGCCCAGTATAGACTGACTAAAAATATTTTCACTTGATATAATTTTAGTCACCTAACTTATATCTGTTTCATTCATACATATTCATAGGAAGACCACATTACCCTCAGAAAAATGAAATCTATGTTATGAATTGATTAGTGTATCAAGCAATTGTATCAGATGCATACAAAAATATGTGTTTTCCATGGTATTAAAAGATGCTTTTTAAGTTAAAGATTTATTTATTCAACAAAGCACAACTCCTACATGCTGTGATAAAAATCTTAAAAATATGAAACAATAATGGCAAACCAATAGTTAATTTTCACATATTCAAACATCTTTAAAAGATAGGAAAAAATGCATCATCTAAGATTAATTTTTATGTTATCTCCTTACTTGTGCAAAACTCTTGGAATTTATATCTTGCTTGAAGAAGAAAAGGAATCTTAGATCATATAAAAAGCATGTGACTACCTCCCATTAGAGAGTTTCTCTCCCCAAAATTAATGAAAGGGTCATAAGAACAAAAAATACCATGCTTGGCAGGGAATATTGAAGAGCAGCAATGAGTATGTATGTTTGTGTGTAGATATGTGTGTGTGTGTGTGTCTTTGGTGCTTAGATTAAAAGACATCATAAGGAAAGTGTGTTTTGTCTCTGTGATTTGAGTATTTTACTGGGATGCAGGTGGTAGAAATTTCTGAATCTCACCCTGCCATTTGAAAGGAAATGAAGGGAAGATGCTGCTTAATGCTGAGTCTCACCATCCTAGCAGTCATATTAAAATGGAACTACTTCAAGTTCTTGCAAATAGGAGATCCTCGTGGTGCAAGAAAAATCAGACTTCATTTAGCATTCTACTAGTCACTCCTTTTGGATTATTCTTTACATCTTTGAAATGTCCAAGTCACTCTGGGATGGCTATTTGTAAGCTGCCACTGTGAGATGACATTTAAAACAAATGAAAGAGATATAGACAGCATCCTCTCTAAATAAACAAAATCAAGCTAGAAAGCTGCTGTGGAAATGCTTGTTTTCTGTCCCACTCTTCTGTGCATATGGCATTCTGGAAATTATAAATTCTGTTTTTATAGAACTACAATATTTATTACCAGAGGAAAATAGATTATTAATTATAGCCAAAGGCTGCTTTGATTAAATATACAATTAATTAGCTATGCTAAGCTCATCCATCCCAGAGCTCCTAATATTTTCAGCCTGATGATTCTTCTAGTACTTTTAATTAAAATTGTTTTAAAAAGCCACAAGTTAGTTGCATGTGCACTTAAATTGAAGTTATCTCTTCAGTGTTTCACTGGTTTCCGTATGCCATGTAATTAATCTTTTGTGATTAAATGTACATAAAATCATCAGAGATGTAAGGTAATTTGTGCAGACATGGAACAATGGAGAGCTTTTTACTGGGCTTTGGCAGGATTGTTTTATCTGCTGAAAATTATTTTAAAATTGTACCTATGTTAATTGTTTACAGGAACTAAAATTACAAAAATATGCCCTTCTCCCCGACTCTTCCAAACAAAGCAAAATAAAATCAACAGTATTAGTGTAGAAACATGTTTGTGGCAGGTTGAATTTAAGAATATAATGACTCCATCTGTGGTTACACTCACTTTGGTCTTCAGTCTCATTCATTTCCTGAAGGAGCCATAGGGCCGAGTAAAACACAGTTTTCAAAAAGCATCCCCAAGTACTGTTGTCTAATTTAACATGCATGCCGACAGAGCATGCCACAACCTTGAGTTAGCTGCAGTTTTGCATACAGTGCAGCTACTGTTTTGGAAAAGTTCTCTCTGCTTGCACCATTCGTTGTAATGTGTCCACCAAGGAGAAAACACAAGAAAACACAGGTGGTCTCTTCGCTGGGGACTTCATCCATCACACCCCTGTGGACCACTGAACTGCTGTGAGGCAGTAACAAAACTGTGTCCCACATGAGCAAGGCCAGACTTTGAACTAGGCATCTCGTGGAAAAGTTCAATGACAGACTGACAGGTCCTGGAGTCACCTTCATGTCTGAGCTTTACTTGATTCACTTATAGAAAACAAAGAGGTGGAGGGTTCTTTTTACTAAAGTTTTAAATGACTTCAGGATTGTGTGAAAATAGTGCATATTCATGCTTATGTATACTTGTATAGATTTTCTTAGAACTGTGAAGATCGTTAAATATCATCTTGTCTAAACTATTCATTTTACAGAAACGTTTTTTTTTTTTCACTTTTCAACTGAACTTTTCTTGTCCTAGGGACAGAAATTGAGACAATTATCCATATCCATGACTACCTACAGTTCAATTCAGCTTCGTTCAGTCGCTCAGTCATATCCGACTCTTTGCAACCCCATGGACTGCAGCACTCCAGGCCTCCCTGTCCATCAGCAACTCCCAGAGCTTGCTCAGACTCACGTCCATTGAGTCAGTGATGCCATCCACCCATCTCCTCCTCTGTCGTCCCCTTCTCCTCTTGCCTTTACTACTTACAGTTGATTACTTAATTGTAGTCTTATAAATTACTTACTAAAAGAAAATAGAAAAATAAACCCACCAATCTTCTTATTTAGTTTTTAGAGCTCTATACCTCTATTGATGTGTAATAATAGAAATTTTAAGAAAAATTTTGTTGTTTTTTTTTCACTCAGTAACTATGTGATCTTGAGCAAATTGCTGAAAATCTTCAGGTTTAATTTCTTTATCTAGAGGATGAGTTTTATGATTCCTTCACCTCTAGGAGTAGATAGTACTGAGTGGCGTATGTGGCACATAGTAAGCACTCAACCAATTTTTATTACTGTTATTACCTTTATTATCCATTTCAAGGTACAAGTAGAGACAACCAAGTTAAGGAATCACTGGGGAAATTTTCAGCTATTTTATATAAAATTATATCAGTTGCTATTTTAAATGCATTTACTTCATGTTTTGGCTTAGGCAGCTTTTATTAAATACAGACCAATATATTGCTTTTCACAGTTCATGAACTTGAGGAATTTGGAAGCATGGTGTTAAGAAGGTTATAGGCACAAATTCAGTTGGTTTTACTTGTGGGCATGAAAGCATGTGAATTTCCCTGTGGACTTGGCCTTTTTACTGTAGTTTCATATCATCGATTGAGTTCAACAAGTGTCAGAATGAATTCAAATGGCAGAATTGATTGTTGAAAATGATTTAAACCTTCCACTTCTCCAAGGGTGATGACTGTTTGTTCAGATTTTTGTCCTGTCCTTTCAAACTCATAGGCAATGACTTTCATATTAGAAGCACTAGGTTAGAGATGTTGGTAGTGAAGAGACAGTTATATATCATACAAGTTCTACTTTCTTGTGTTAATCCCTATGTTCTGAAACTCCTATATCCAGTTGGGTGAAACATTTAAGTTTATAACTCACACAAAGCCAAAAATGACTCAGGTGGAGGACCCTAGAAGGTATAAGAGTATTTGTATATGTGTAAGTTTGTGTGAGTTTTATGAGTGTTTGTGTATGTGTGTGAGAGAGAGAGAAAGAGGGGGAGAGAGAGAGAGAGAGAAAGGGGGTATGTAGAGTGTTGAGACAGTTACCCATTTCCTAGGTGAGTACTAACCAGAGATGCAGTTTCAGAACATTGGAAGAAGTAGTTTTTGATTTCCAAAATAATCACTGAAAATATAAGTCTATAGGAGAAGGGCAACATCCACTTAGAATGCCTTTATACTTTATTTTTTTTAATTAATTAAAATTACTTTACAATGTTCTGTTAGCTTCTACTGTACAGGAGAACAGTAGAATCAGCTATATGTATACATACATCTCCCTTGTACATTACTTTCCCATTTAGGTCATGAGAGAACACTGAGTAGGGTACTTGAGCCATATAGCAGGTTCTCACTGGTTATCTATTTTATACATAACATCACTACTTTTTATATGTCAATAAACCTTTATACTTAAAATCAAATTCTGTAGCTTATATTTCTGTACAAGGAGGATTTAATCAATTGGACTAGAAGCTGTGGCTAGGCTGTTGTAGAAAGTCTGCCAATCGGACACTCCTATTGAACTGTGTATGAATGAGAGTATCATAACGCCATTGTACAGCCCTCTCCTACCTCCTCCATTTGGACCATCCTCGCTGTCCCCATCAGATACAGGCACTGATCATTCTCTGCAAGTATCTTCCTAAAAAAGATCTTAACAACCCAGATAATCACCATGGTGTGATCACTCACCTACAGCCAGACATCCTGGAACAAGAAGTCAAGTGGGCCTTAGGAAGCGTCACTATGAACAAAGCTAGCGGAGGTGATGGAATTCCAGTTGAGCTATTGCAAATCCTAAAAGATGATGCTGTGAAAGTGCTGCAATCAATATCCCAGCTAATTTGGAAAACTCAGCAGTGGCCACAGGACTGGAAAAGGCCAGTTTTCATTCCAATCCCAAAGAAAGGCAGTGCCAAAGAATGCTCAAACTACTACACAATTGCATTAATCTCACACGCTAGTAAAGTAATGCTAAAAATTCTCTAAGCCAGGCTTCAACACTTCATGAACAATGAAATTCCAGATGTTCAAGCTGGTTTTAGAAAAGGCAGAGGAGCCAAAAATCAAATTACTAACATTTGTTCGATTATCGAAAAAGCAAGAGAGTTCCAGAAAAACATCTATTTCTGCTTTATTGACTATGCCAAAGCCTTTGACTGTGTAGATCACCACAAACTGTGGAAAATACTGAAAGAGATGGGAATAGCAGACCACCTGACCTGCCTCTTGAGAAATTTGTATGCAGGTCAAGAAGCAACAGTTAGAACTGGACATGAAAAAACAGACTGGTTCCAAATCGGGAAAGGAGTACATCAAGGCTGTATATTGTCACCCTGCTAATTTAGCTTATATGCAGAGTACATCATGAGAAACTCTGAGCTGGAGGAAGAACAAGCTGGAATCAAGATTGCTGGGAGAATATCAATAACCTCAGAGATGCAGATGACACCACCCTTATGGCAGAAAGTGAAAAGGAACAAAAGAGCCTCTTGATGAAAGTGAAAGAGGAGAATGAAAAAGTTGGCTTAAAGCTCCACATTCAGAAAACTAAGATCATGGCATCCAGTCCCATCACTTCATGGCAAATAGATGGGGAAACAGTGGAAATAGTTACCGACTTCATTTTTGGGGGCTCTAAAATCACTGCAGATGGTGACTGCAGCCATGAAATAAAAGACGCTTTACTCCTTGGAAGAAGAGTTATGACCAACCTAGACAGCATATTAAAAAGCAAAGACATTACTTTGCCAACAAAGGTCCATCTAGTCAAGGCTATGGTTTTTCCAGTAGTCATGTATGGATGTGAGAGTTGGACTATAAAGTTGAGCGCCGAAGAATTGATGCTTTTGAACTGTGGTGTTGGAGAAGACTCTTGAGAGTCAATCCAACCAGTCCTAAGTATTCATTGGAAGGACTGATGTTGAAGCTGAAATCCAATATTTGGACCTGATGCAAAGAACTGAGTCATTTGAAAAGACCCTGATGTTGGGAAAGATTGAAGGTGGGAGGAGAAGGGGATGACAGAGGATGAGATGATTGGATGTCATCACTGACTCGATGGGCATGAGTTTGAGTAAACTCTGGGATTTGGTGATGGACAGGGAGGCTTGGCGTGCTGCAGTACATGGGGTCGCAAAGAGTCAGACACGCCTGAGCGACTGAACTGAACTGATCTTCCTAAATTCCTTCCCTGCTTTAGTTACTTCTCACAGTAGACTTTGGAGTTATCTTCAAAACCTAAATGAGACCGTGCTATATTTCAGATGCAAGGTGAACGAATACCTTGCCACAGCCCATTGCAAACACGGGAATCTTGTGAAAGCCTCCTTTCCAGACTCTTTTTTCTGTACTTACCCTAATCCCTCTGAACTCTGTTACACCAGATTTCCTACTGGTTCCCAGAAATCTTGCTCTTTTATTCCTTTGCCCTGGGTTTCTCTTCCTTACTCCCACCTTTGCTGCTAATGAAACTCTACATCTTTAAGACTGCCTCAAATGTCAAGTCCTGGAGTCAAATCACAATAGTGCCAGATATGGTTGGCCCTTGATACTTTCATAGAACTATACTAGCACCTTTATTTCAGCTCTTTGCAAGTTTGCTTACAATTACAGATGTAGCTGTTGTTTTTCCCTAGCAGATTGTGAGAGCAGGTGCTTTTCCTTATGCCTTCTGATCCTCAGCTTCCACAGCTTTCAAATGGGGATAAAATTCTTACCTCACATGATTGTTCTTGGATGTGACTGAGCTAACAGAGGCCAAGGGCTTGGCTCAGCTTCTGGCTTATTGTGAAGAATGCTCATTCAGTGCTAACCGGTATTGTCACTGTTGCTGCCAGGACTGTAAGCACAGGTATTTTCTTGTAACCCCAGAGAATCACCTGGTCTCTGTCACTCAAGAGTTCCCCAGGAAGGAAGGGAAGGAATCAAGGAAGCATGAATCAACGTCATAGCATGTCAGCTGCCTTAGCTGTATTATTTACGTGATCCTGTCCATAGCTCTGTGAGTGGTGTTACTATCTCCTGTTCCAGATGAATTAACTGAGGCTCAGAGAATTTAGATAAAGTCCCACAACTGATATTGAGAACTCTGTATAGACCCCAGTCCTGAATGATTCTCACGTCCTTGTTCTTTTTGCTAAAACACTGAATGGTGGGCGGGGCTCTGCTGCTGCTGCTGCTGCTAAGTCGCTTCAGTCGTGTCCGACTCTGTGTGACCCCATAGATGGCAGCCCATAAGACTCCGCCGTTCCTGGGATGGCAGCCCACCAGGCTCCCCCGTCCCTGGGATTCTCCAGGCAAGAACACTGGAGTGGGTTGCCATTTCCTTCTCCAATGCATGAAAGTGAAAAGTGAAAGTGAAGTCGCTCAGTAGTGTCCGACTCCTAGCGACCTCATGGACTGCAGCACACCTGGCTCCTCCGTCCATGGGATTTTCCAGGCGAGGCTCTAGAGCAGAGCAATTAATGCCCTTTTCTTTGCCACTCAAATCCATTTTAATGGTAGATTTAAGTAAAAGGAATAATATGGATAACTGGGCTACAAAATAGAGCTGGGCAATGAAAGGCACGCAGTTTGCCCATAATCATAGGTAACTTTAGAGACAAACCCAGTCACATTTGTTTTAGCATGGTGGTGGTGGTTTAGTCACTCAGTTGTGTCTTGTGACCCCGTGGGCTGTAGCCTGCCAGTCTCCTCTGTCCATGGGATTCTCCAGGCAAGAATACTGGAGTGGGTTGCCATTTCCTTCTCCAGGTTGTTTTAACATGCATCCTGATAAATACATAAAAATTTATTTAACATATTTATTGTCAAGTATGTGCCAAACACGTTTGGGGCCCTTAAACAGCAGTACTAGACAAAACACACAGCTTCTTGTCATCCAGTGTTTGTTGCGCAGAACCATTTAAATAGCTAATCATGTTTTGATATGCTTGTAGATAGGGGACAGTGGACTTCTGGTGAAGATGTACTCAGCATCTCTGATGTTGTCATCAGTGTCCTATTACAAATAAGTCACTATCTTGTCCCTCATTAGTAACTATGTATAACACTAGTATTCCTTTGATTTAACAGAAAGTTATTTTTAACACTTCTATGACACTATGATAGTGTGGCTGAGACCTAAAATTATGTTCTTAATATCCATATGTGTTCTCATCATGAAAATGGTACCAAGAGATCCTGTCCAAGGGCTGAGAGCACATTTCCACTTGTTCAGTGAGTATGAAAAATGTATAGTTCTGTCTGAATCCTTAGTTGCTTATGCTGTTTATAGTAATTTTTAAAGAAAATATGGGTCATTTAATTACAATGACGTTTGTTCCCAATGAAACAGTTTGAGTTCATTTTAACAGCATTTGCCCTATGTATGCCTTATGTCTTTACACCCTTAGGCCTGCTGCAGGAAATTTTATGTCTCCATCAGAATTTCTCTAAGTTTAACATATTTGGATCTGATGTGTCAAAACTCAATGGATAGGTTTATTAATAATCAACTACATCAGCTTAGTATTATCTCAGGAAGTAAAAGGTCAATAAGTAGTTGTTATCCTACCATTTCATCAGTGGACTCTTCTCCAAAGACTTCAAGTCATTATTCACTGCTTATAGAGTCACTTGAGATATAAAAAGTCTTTTATAGTAATGAAAGAACTCCTACAATTAGCCAGAAGGCAGTCATCCATCTTTTTAAATAGCTCAGCTTGGAGGAGAACAGGATTTCAGGTGATACTCAGTAGATGAATTGTTATGACAATGATAAAGTTGGTGATAGCAATCTGTGTTTTTTGCTGTAGGGGTGTGTGTGTGTGTGTGTGTGTGTGTGTGTGTGTGTGTGTGTGTGTGATATGTGCATAAGAAAAAAGACATTCAGTTCAGACCAAGAATCTGTTCCTCTTAAAGATATGCAAATACAGAAACACTCTGTAGGGACCTTATAATTCATCAATTGCTTATAATTATTTGCTAACTCTAAATGATTATAGCAAAAATACATTTGTAGCTAATAACAAATATAGCAGTATCTTGAGACATTTTATTTTGACATAATTTCAGACTCATCAAAAAGTTATAAGAATAGTATAAGGAATTCTCAGATACCATACATATAGAATTTTATTTAACATTTTAAATAAACATTTAACATATTTAACATTAACATTTTACATGTGCTTTAGATTCATTCTCTGTCTCTCCTCTCTTCCCCACCCTATCTCTCGAGTGCTCTCACTCTCCCCCTCATCAAGTCATAAAGATTAATATCACCAATAGTGAGCCAAGGTGGTAACTTTTAGCTTTTCTTTAATTAATTTATTTTTATTGAAGATAATTGCATCAGAGAATTTTGCTGTTTTCTGTCAAACCTCAACATGAATCAGCCATAAATATACATATATCCCCTCCCTTTTGGAACTTCCTCCCATCTTCCTCCCCATCCCACCCCTTTAACCATTATTTTGTTATTGCTTTTTTTTAAAACAGAGGAGTTCCATGCCTAGCTATATTAATAAGTAGGAAACAGAGAGCACACTCAAAGAGTTTCACTGAAGAAAGGAACACTTACAGAGGTATGAGCAGAGTTAAGGGAATGAACACAAGGAGTAGCAATAGAAAGAGAAATCCTTGCTACTCACAGACCTGAAAGAGGTAAGGTAAGCCAGGGTGTGAACCAGCCCTGACCAGAGCTGGCATCCTGAAAGCCAGCTCTGGTCAAGAAGGGAGGGCCTGGATAAAGACAGAACATTAGCTCTCTTACCACTGGTCAAGGCAAGCAAAAGACATAAAGCAAGGGAGCCCGGTGACATGGAATACAGTTGGCAGCATCCCAGCATATACAGAGCTGGGTGGAAAAGAGTACACTATGGATCTCAGGGACAAACCAAAAAACACCAACTCATGTGCCAAAGAGGAGGAGTTTCCATTTCTTTCATTAAGGGGAGGGAAGATAAATGTATTTATAATGAGGAAAATAAAATTATGTTGCATACATTTTATTTCCCTCAGTAAGAATCAAAACTATCATAACCTGTTCCTTTAATCATTGGAATCATTCACATATATAACCACTCTTCAAATTTGCTAAATCCCAGCCAAATGGGAAATCCAGGAAGAAAAGTGTGGCAATGAAAAGGAAAAAAAAAAAAAAAACAGAAAATACCAAAGAAGGAATACAAAAATTAAGACAGAGAAAAGATAATAAGGGGAAAGGCAATTATTAAAAATGCATCCCCAAGATTTCCTATAACCAAAACCATAAACTAGTTCAAGAAGAGCTCTGAAAAATCCATAAATAATGGGTCTATAACGTTTTTTAAAATTTGTTTTTGGTTGTGCCGGGTCTTCACTGCTGCGTGAGTGCTTTCTCAAGTTGCAGCAAGCAGGTGCTATTCTTCCTTGCTGTGCACGAGCTTCTCATTGCGGTGACTTCTCTTGTTGAGGTGCACAGACTCCAGGCACAAAGGCTTCGGTAGTTGCTGTTCACCATCTCTAGAGCGTCAACTCAGTAGTTGTGGCTCAGGGGCTTTGGTTGCTGCACAGCATGTGGAATATTCCCAGACCAGGGATCGAATCCATGTCCCCTGCATTAACAGGTGGATTCCCATCCAGTGCACCACTAGGGAAGTCCTGGGTCTACAACATCTTAATAAGAAAAGTTGGAGATGAGTCTTGCTTGCATTTGGGAACACTTTCATCAAGATGTACTGTGAAAGGAGCTGGGAAACAGCATCCTGTAGTAGTGACCTCAGTGTCACAATCAGTTAACTAAATATATTATTAGGCTTTTAAAATATCTTCTTGGGTTAATAGGAGTCTGCAATTCATAATGTTACATGTAGAAGCATTTTGAATAAATTCAGTTCTTTATGTTGTAAATGTGTGTCACACAGGGTTCATAGGGCAAATTCTGCACTGTTGCAAGTTATAGGTTAGACCACAGTCTCTATTGATTACCTGGTAGCTCAGTCACTAAAGAATTCACCTGCAATGTAGGAAACCTGGGTTTGATCCCTGGGTTGGGAAGATCCCCTGGAGGAGGGCATGGCAACCCACTCCAATATTCCTGCCTGGAGAATCCCCAAGGACAGAAGCCTGCTGGACTGCAGTCCATGGGGTGGCAAAAAGTCTGACATGACTGAGCGATAAAGCATAGCACAGAAAGCACAACACAGTCTCTATTGGGAAAACATACAAGTCAGGGGTCAGCAGCACACGGGGACCTGGAACTCTTGCACATACAGTGGGTCTGTATTCCAGTGGAGAGACCCCACCCTGCTGTTGCTCTCTTAGGGTCACGTTGTCAGGAAGGAAACACAGGAGATTTAGACTGTCTGAGTTAGAAGTCAGTTATCTCCATTTTCTGGGAAAGCCAGCTACCCAGCACTGGGGAGCCTTTGGAGCTCAAGGGAAGCTGCAAGACCTCACACACCAGGAAAATGAAGCTACCACCCTGCTGTCCAGGCAAGACAGAAGGAGACCCAGGATCACTTCTGAATAAGTCTGCTCATTAGAACCTGTGTGATAATTACCATATTCTCTTCCCAAAATCTGACAACAGCATTGTCAAAAGAACACTGAACTACACAGACTTTTGATTTGGTGCAACATAACATTTTTTACGTTCTCACTTTCTAAAATATGATTATCACAGGCCTACCAATGTTTTGTTCATTGACAATATTTTTTAAACGTTTCAAAATTAAGTTTAGTCAATCTCACAAGATTTTCTTCATAACATGTTGCACAATTCCTTTTCTGTGAGTTCTTTTTGCTATAAATATTTCTTATGCTATGCTGTCCTTAATTTACATAATAGATGTCCTTCTAGAATCAAACATACCAAGTTTAGAAAAAGGCGATATGCTTAAATTCTTTAAAACTGATTTACAGATTGTATATGCCAAGTGTTTTAATGAATATAGAGTTTGGATTATTTTAAATTCCTTTCATACTAAACATTTTAGCAGCAATTTAAATATTGCATTTTTCTTACATAAAACATTATTAGGCTCTGTTTTTATAACACCCCCATAATTATCAGAGAATTTGATCAGCAATCACATAGGGATTCTAATCAAAATTTATTTCATAGTTATTCATGAGGGTGAGAGTTCTTGTAAACTGTCATGCCCAACCAGAATTACAACACTCAGATCTGAGGCTCTAAAGTAAAAATAGTGACTGTAGTTGATAACACTGTATTATATAATTGAAATTTGCTAAGCAAATAGAACGTAAATGTTCTCACCTAAAAGAAAACAGAATTAATTAATTGAAGTGATAAATGTGTTAATTAGCTATTTGGAATCCTTTCACAACACATACATATATTAAATCACTACCATGTACGTGTTAAATATCTTATTATGTTGTTATTTGTATCTCCATAATGCTGAAAATAAATGAGTGAATGAATGAAAAAAATAAATTAAATTTTATAAACATTAAAAAAGTGTTTTATGCTTGCTTGTTCTCCACTTGAAATTGTACATAATCTTTGGTATTCTGCACCTCTTCTCCTGAGTATTCTTATATGTATAATCTCATGAAAGGCAGAGATACTTAAAAGCCCTTGTTTCTGTAAGAGGCACAGAGGTTTGGAAACCCTCATCATCCCAAACAGCTGACCTTGGAAATGAAATCGCACCAGGGTGATTTGGTCATTCATGCCCTTGTTTGCGCTTTGGAAAAAAGAAAAGCCTGTTTGTTTTCTGACACTCAAGAAAATTGTGCATGTGGCTGGATTTGGAGGAATAATCAATGCAGAAGAGCTCACATACAAGATGAGGCCACCAGTCACTCTGGGGAGGTTGTTGACAAGAGCTCAGATTTTGCAGTTTATCCAAAAGAGTAGATTGATTTTTAGTTAAACAGAAGCTTCACCAAATGATAGCTGATTTGGTTTACATATGAAAAGCTATATTTTTTACTTAACATTCACAAGTTGCTTATGGATTAATTAGCCCATCTGCCACAACAAATGGATTCTCACTTCTTTTGCATTGCTTGCTGAAAAGTGACTATTGTCTCCTATTCACTTTCCTGTATCAATAAAATGGAAAATAATTTTTTAGAAGATATTTATTTTTTCATATCTGTAAAAATGTGTATATTTTCAACATATCAACTAAATTGATAAAGTAAGTGCAGGAAAGAGGAAGACCTTCTCTGGAAAGGGTTTCCCATGTTTAGGATTTCTTTTAGTCACTAAACATCTAGTAGAACCATTCCAAGTCTGGCATGTGTAAGGCTCCTCTTTACACTTGCTTCCAATCCCAAATCTATTTTTCTTCTTGAGGATAACCACATCTCTGTTTCTCCAAGAACTTCTATCATTAGCATCTTCCTTTCCTCTTTTATGCTATTACCAATTCTGATAATCTTCTTTATCAATATTGTGCCTGGTCTCTCATTTATCTCAAATCAGGTGACTTAATCACCATTTCAGAGTCCAGTTGCTCCACTCTGGGCTGTGAGCTTCTTATCAGAGAGCAATTACATGAGTCTTTTCAGTTTTACTCTAGTTGCTAGGTAGCTTTAGAAACAAATCAGTTTTGTCCACAGTTATCAAAAATCCAAATGTTATAGTAATAGAGAGAATTACCTCATATACTTCTCTTGTTTATTAGGACGCTTTAACCTCTCACTCACTTTGTTAACAACCACTTTAGAAAAAGGTCTCTTTCTCTACACCATGCTTAAATCAAATCATCAGCCTTCTGCATGTACTCGTCAAACCTACACCCTGTAATACATGGGTATATCTTAATTTTCAAATTACATTTCCTCCCATCAATTTTGCTCCCAACGCTCTTCACCCAGTTTTTCCTCCTGAAAATCAACTTCTACCACTTTTGCTTCCTTCCATTGATTAGGCACGTAGAACAGCTTGGATCAGAGCTCTTAACTACCTATATTAACTGGAATGCCATTAATAGCTGACTTTTCCTTCTCCAATTTCATTTCACACATATTGTCCATACAAAACCAAGATTGAGGTAGAGAGAGAAGAAGAGGGAAGGAATAGTGAAGGGAGGGAAGGAAAGAATATGATGGAAAAGAAATAAAAAGATAATGATATGGCACTATTAAATACCAAATATCTTGTTGGTTTAGGATCTAACCACATGGAAAATACAGTTTTGCTACGAATTTGTTAATTTACTTCAAAATTTTCTATAGGATTAAAATTTCAGGTATTATTTCAAAATTATTCTTCTCCCTAGTTGTAACTGATGATAACTGAGTAAAGGAACTGCCAGAAAATACCAATTAAACTCTTCTTTTTTCTATTGCAAAAGGCATAACTTACGGTGACCTTTTGGTAGGCTAACAGTATGTTGATGAACTTCAAGTGAAGTGAAAAAAAGAGTGTTTCGTATCATCAGTGCTTACATTTTCTAAGGGATCACATGGGGCAGTACACTGAGCCTTCAAAGGTCATAGACTTCTTTACTTTGAGAGATATTAGACAGCTTATGAAAATAGGAGTCAGCTGCATGATAACTAGAAGAAAAGAGCATTCCCAATAGGGAAGTAAGATATTTGAGATTATATTGACTGTCCTTTTTGAAGATTGCATTCAATTGTCCATAAAGCAAAAAATTAATTCTGCATATAAATGCCATGGTTGTAAATGAATGAATGTACAGGTCTTAGAATCAATAGCTATTGATCTTGCTGTATGAATGCTAATATTATCTGCATATACTAAGTATTATGATAAGAACTAGTAATTTCACAGGCTAAAATACTCTCCAGTAATTTTTTGTTTCTGCAAATTTTTTTATAGTTTTCTGAACTTTGCAAAAATGATCTTACTTCACTTATAGGAGCATAAGATAAATAATCTTTATGATTAAGGAACTTACTTTTTAAAAATTATTCTTTCTTTGAAGATCATTAAAACAAGTAAGAAACAAAGGAGTCTCAAGACTAGGTTGTAGGCAGGGTTCTGAGCCACCTTGGGGAAGAAATGGAATAATGGCATTTCTTCAATATTTAATAACATACAATTTATGCATTAGCAGGATTTCATGTGGGTGTCCCCTGGAGAAGGAAAGGGCAACCCACTCCAGTATTCTTGCCTAGAGAATCCCGTGGACAGAGAAGCCTGGTGAGCTGCTGTCTGTGGGGTCGCACAGAGTCTGACACGACTGAAGCAACTTAGCATGCATGCACGCATTGGAGAAGGAAATGGCAACCCACTCCGGTGTTCTTGCCTGGAGAATCCCAGGGATGGGAGAGCCTGGTGGGCTGCCGTCTATGGGGTCGCACAGAGTCGGACACGACTGAAGCAACTTAGCAGGAGCAGCAGCAGCAGTGGGCTTCCCAGGTGGTGCTAGTGGCAAGGAACCTACTATTAATGCAGAAGACATAGGGATGAGGGTTCAATCCCTGGGTTAGGAAGATCCTCTGGAGGAGGGCATGGCAACCTACACCAGTATTCTTGCCTGGAGAATCCCATGGACAGAGGAACCCAGCAGGCTATGGTCCATAGAGTTGCAAAGAGTTGGACACGACTGAAATGACTTAGCACACACACACGCAGAATTTCATGTATGACTGGAAGAAACCATGGCCACAAATTATTTTCCATTTACCTTCAGATAATGTTTAAAGTTCCTTCAAAAGAACACTTTCATTCTGCCATTGTTAGGAGTTACTCTAGATACAATGCTTATAGGAAAAGATAGCATTATTGACATTGTTCCAGTAGGTTTTAAATAGCTGGTAATAGATTATGACCAAGAGTTCTTTTCAGAGAGGTAAAAGTATGAAATCTTGCACAAATGAATATTCACTCAGTTGAAGGGACACCATGAAGCAGGAAATGTGTGAACAAAAGGGAAATTCTTCCATATCACATAGATTATGACAGAAGAGTCTATCTACCACTGGATCATCTTCCATAATTCTGGAGTTAGTAAACACTGACCGTAAGAAGAGACAGAGGATGACGCTCTTCAACACAAGAAGCCAGATTTCAGTTTGTACTTTTCCACCCTGGAACTTCTCTTACCATTTGCTGACTACAGGTCTTCAGGAGTAGTGTCCACTCCAGAGTGCCTGTCATCTGAAAGTGCTAAAAGTTAGTAGGTATACTGTGTTCACATTGCCCCATATGCCCAAAGCCATCAAGCCATTCCAAAGTTATATCAGTGAAAACTCAGTGGTAGTGTTCTAGTTCATGGAGAAAATTAGTGACTATGCACATTGGTAGGTAAACACCCAAATCTCCAACTGAAGTTTCTTACTAGTTATTCTAGAACTGTACTGGGTCATATGGTGCTGATGAGGAAACTTAATTGCTCAATTTCTGAAGGCACATTAACTCTTTCAGGGTCAGTTGAGTAAATTAGCTCATCCAGGTCATTAAGCCTATCTCTACATGACATGACAATTTCCACCTGGCACTGTATCATTTACCCCAAAATGTCCCACATTTGCTCTGAGCATGCACATATTCTTTCTCTACTTAGAGGGAGAAAGTGTGCTCATTTGAATGTCAGCAATCTCTCGCTGGCTGCAACTCAGTGATTCCCTTTGTGTCTTTTGAAGGCTTCCAGGGATCTCTAAAGATCTGGTGCACCAATGGCACCCCACTCCAGTACTCTTGCCTGGAAACTCCCATGGGTGGAGGAGCCTTGAAGGCTGCAGTCCATGGGGGTTGCTAACAGTCGGACACGACTGAGCGACTTCACTTTCACTTTTCACTTTCATGCATTGGAGAAGGAAATGGCAACCCACTCCAGTGTTCTTGCCTGGAGAATCCCAGGGACGGGGGAGCCTGGTGGGCTGCCGTCCATGGGGTCACAGAGTCAGACACAACTGAAGCAACTTAGCAGCAGCAGCAGCAATTAGAGCCTCACCAGCAGATGGGTGGTTTAGTTGTCCAGAAATGGTATAATTTCAGGGTTTTTGAGCACAGTACTGTACTCCCAAGTATCTCTTCCTATTTGCAAAAGCCAACATTATTGGTTCATTTGGGGTGGGAGTTTTGACTTTCTTTTAGGATACAATAGCTGTTTATGAAAACACAACTTCCACTAAGAGGCTGTGTTACTAGAACCCATGTTAGGGGAATAAACTGATGACAGTTTGAGAGCAGTCTCTGTACTGCCTCTCAAGAGGGTAATCAGAAAAGCCTGTGGGTGTTTTGGGTGCCACAAAGGTGGGGAAACATCATTGGCCCTTAAAAAAGCAGGCATGAGAGAGTGTCACTAAAAGAAAAATTTTTATCCCCCAAATGCCAGTGTTTGGCCCAACTGAGAAGCAGTGATGGAAGGAAAGGGCAAACATCCCCTCTTCCTCTGTTATGTCCAGGCTACATTGGAGAGTCATAAATGGTATAGGTGAATACAGGTGAGGAGACAAAGGGACATGGCATACTTTCTCAGAGGTGTTTTAGAGCAGTGTTCCTTTCTTATGCATGTAAATCAGCTGGTATCTTGTTAAAATGCAAGTTCTCATTTAGCAGGTCTGGGGTATGGCCAGGGATTCTGCATTTCTAATCTCTTATGCTGCTGGTCCACAAACCATACTGTGAATGGCAAGGACTTAGGATAACATGCACATGAGCAATAACATGGTCTTGGATAAAAATGATGAAAATAAAATAAATCTGACAGAAATTACATTGCAAGTCAGTAAGATTAATTAAGGGCTTCCCTGGTGACTCAGTGGTAAAGAATCCACCTGCCAGTGCAACAGACGTGGGTTCAATCCCTGGGTCGGATGATCCTGGAGAAGAAAATGGCAACCCAATCCACTATTCTTGCTGGGGAAATCCCATAGACAGAAGAGCCTGGCAGGCTACAGTCCATGGGATTGCAAGAGTCAGACATGGCTTAGAGACCAAACAACCACAAGACTAATTAAATATTGAAAATGCCACCAAAAGATTGATAGATCATTTTTTTTAAAAAGATATACTTAACCATTGCTACCTAGCTGAAGATTTTAATCATTTTCTGAGGCTTATTTGTTGTTTAAGGTTTGAAATCTTTACTAATAATTCTGATAGTGTGCTTTGTAAAGATATAAGAAATAACTGTCTTCCTAGTTTCCATCACTTTCTCCTGTTGGTGAATAGTTCAATAAATGTCAATGTCTGATTAAATATTCCTTCACAAAATTCATAGCAGAGCTTGTTTAAACCTCCCCTGCCCACCTTTTATTAATCTGTCATGATTTTATTAATCTCTCTTCTTTCCTCTGAGATGAGCAATGCCATTTTATCTTTGCAGGTCAATGGGAAAGATCTCTCAAAAGCTACCCATGAAGAGGCAGTGGAAGCTTTTCGAAATGCCAAGGAGCCTATCGTGGTCCAGGTGCTAAGGCGAACACCTCTCAGTAAACCAGCCTATGGGACAACCCCAGAAGTGCGACTCATGAATGCCAGCACTCAGACGGACATCACCTTTGAACATATAATGGCCCTGGCCAAACTTAGGCCACCCACCCCTCCAGTGCCCGACATTTGTCCATTTCTGCTCTCAGACAGGTATTTTTCTGTCATTTTTACTAGAGACTTATTTGTTGTCATTTGTCATTGAAAGTAGATGTTGGAAAGAATCAGGCACCGTAGCAAGTTGACAGTTACAGAGACAAGCTCTCAGTTCTGTTTGGAAAATATCTGTGACTGTGTCTCCATACAATTAGTTCCCAGTTGTCCTGGTCCTCCCTTTCCTGACCCACATGATTGTTTCAGCTCAGGAATCCTACTTGCTGAGATGCAGTGAGAAAGTCTGGCTCTGATTAGTTCATCTTCATATTTTCAGTCATCACAAACCTTGCACAGCTCACAAGCACTGGTCAGGGAAATAGATTTTCTCACTGAAGTTGCCAAAAACCTTATTAAGACAGACCTAGAAGCAGCATGTTGGCACTCTGTTCTCCTTTGTGGGTTGCCTTGCTCTCCTTCTCTCTTTTGTTTTTCTCTTCTTTGGAGAAGCTAGGAAATTCACTTTATTAAGGTGCAATTCTCTGCAGGAAGCAATTACCTGATATATTGAGATGTAAACCAAAGGTCCTGGCTGTCTGAGAGGAAGTAAATAGAGCTACAAAATAAAGAACTATTAAACAAATATTTCTTCTTAGTTTTTACCTGAGTTAAAGGCTGTTACAGCTATTTTACTCAAATAATCCTACCTGTGCAGTTTTGGAAGTCTATTTGGCCCCACACATTTTGTTCTGTGAGTTTTTAAGCAAATATTCAAAAGTGATTGAGAGCTTGTTATATAAGAGCAGAACTCTCTGTTGCCTGCATTTTCATTGCCTGCTGCAATTCATGTTACATTTAGTAAAATGTAGACCTGGTCATGACACCTGCCTGCCCTTGAGTGTCTTCTATTAAGTCCATCTCAGTGATTGACATGTGCGCATTAAAGTCACTTGGGAACTTTGAAAAGCAGAATAAATGCAGTGCCCGGCTCAGTCCTACCTCAGGCCAAAATATAGGCGTTCAAACTTTTCAGAAATCTCCCTAAGCAATTTTAATGTGCACCATGTGCCCCACTCCTTGAAACCATACATTTCTAGGTGGGCAGGGCCTCTGTCTGTCTGACCTATGATTCTAGTCATGCATCCCTTACTTATTAAATAGCCCCTTGTGTCAGGCACTAGAACGCGGTACTGGGCAGAAAACTGGTAACAAAAACAAAGCCACTACCTCCTGGAGCTTATCTTCTAGAAGGGAAATGAAAAACACACAAACAAAAGAACAAATAATATTTATTTGTGCAGCCTGATGCAGAGTAGCCACCCAACAAATACTTTCTTGAATAAATGATAGTTAACATTTATTAGCTAACTTAACATGTTTTAGATAATATTCCTCACAAAAATCTTCTGAGTGAGCACATTACATTATTACCATGCCCATGTCACAGATGAGGAAAAAAATGTTAAGGAATTTGTCAAGGTCACACAAAAGGAAGTGATAGGGTCAGGCTTCTGAACCTAAGGCATTTGACCCCTTGGTAGGTGCTCTGATAGCTTCTCTATTTTCTTCTTATAATTATCACACTGTATTAAAATCCCCACTTTGCTGCTCTACCCAATCGATAGGAAAATAATTGGATTTTGTGCCCAACCAATTTCCAGCAATTGGCATAGGGCCTGTTATCTTGTAGATACTCAGTAAATGCTTACTCAAGTATCAGGAAGGTGTCCTTCAAGCAGGCCTCATTTTTTAATAATTCAAGGACCAGGAAAACACATCAGCTGCTCCAAACAGCAGGTTATGATGTTTAAGCAGGAGGAATGGGCTTCTCAAAACCAGTCCAGGTTTAAGCTCTTAGACCAGCAAGCAAGATGCTGCCTGCACTGCTTTTGCTATTTGGGCCCAAATTAGAGAACAGTAAGAAGAGGCTGGTAGAGTAGTTACACTGATCCTGTGAGGTACCAGGATGGGTCTTTCCAGGCTTTTAGCTATTAATAGATAAGGGGACTAATTTATACTACTAAGTTCATATTTGTCATAATGTTCAAAATGGGCTTCGAGGCCTTTCCTGAAGCCAACTTGGTTAATTTCACATAGGCTTTTTTCACTGACTTAGAAATTCTCATAGAGAACCTCATGCCCTTTGCTGCTAAACTGTGCTTAGCTTTCACATTGGGCTTCCCAGGTGGTGCCAGTGGTAAAGAATACACCTGCCAATGCAGGAGACGCAAAAGTTGTGGGCCCTATCCCTGGGTCAGGAAGATCCCTTGGATGAGGAAGTGACACCTCGTTCCAGTATTCTTGCCTAGAAAATTCCATGGGCAGAGGAGCCTGGTGGGCGACAGTCCAAATGGTTATAAAAAGTGGGACACAACCAAGCAACTGAGCATACACACACACACACAGCTTCATATTGTATAATGTATACATCATGGCATATAGTAATTTGAGAGCACTTCTATGAATTATTTAAAACATTTTCCCAAAGTTAATGGATACATAAAAGTTATACACAGTGTCCTGGAACCCCTTCACTTCCTTTACTTTATCAGTTCTCTCTGTCCCCGGATGTTTTCTAAACGGATTATGAAACTCTACGGTTTATAGGAGTTTCCAGTGAGTTATTACCATGAACATTCTTTAACATTTGTGTATGTGGGTTATGAGGGAGAATGGGGAAGAAAGTCTCAAGAAATGGAGGCAATGTGAGTACAATTTACAGACTGAAAAATACAATTCCCACTTCACTCCCACACCTGTGGATTCTGCATCCAAGGATTCAACCAACTTCAGATTTGATTTTTTGATCTATGGTTAATTGAATAAAAATACAGAACCCATACATTCAGAAGACTGACTGTATGAGCTTTTAAAATCAGATTTCAGAAACAGTTTGAGGCTGTAATTATGATATTGGTAGTCCTTTGTTACAAAATACCCACCTTTGGGTAGACTGCAGTCTCAAAAGCCACACACCATGTATGTGTCAAGTCCACTGGATGGAATGGAAGGCAGGCAGAGTATGAATATGGCACCATTGCCAGGGTAGAGTGCACATCTGCCCTTCACAAAAGGAAGCTCTGACCATGAGCCATTATCTTGGTATTCTCTCAGAAAATCAAATTGATGGATTTCATATAGGGGGAGAAAGAAAAGCAATTGTTCTTTCTGAGCTGTAGTTCATTTAAAGGCTAGATCACTATAGGTCTTATTGGTGAGCAGAGAAAACTAAAGTGAAATTCTAATGCCATTTTTGAATCTTGAGAACAACCCTTTTGATCCATCTCTATCATATTGCTACATTCCCCACAGCTGCCATTCTCTCCATCCAATGGAGCATGAATTTTATGAGGACAATGAGTATCTTTCCAGCTTGCCTGCTGATGCAGACAGAACAGAGGACTTTGAATATGAGGTAAGATAATTTTCACACCACTTCACACTTCTCCATGAAGTTATGGTTGAGGGGTTTTGCATAACAAAGAAAAAATTAATTTATTACTATGAGAAATATTTTATCTACTATATATCTAAGCTAAGAGCTTTTAAATATTTGTTTTAGCTATTTGGTATCTAGTATTTTAAGTGTATTGGAAAACATTTTGATAAGATAAACCTGAAAATAATTTGCTCACATTTTTGTTGCTTTGTGTAAATAGTATTATGGAAGCTACATTTTTTTCTTCCTTTTGTAATATAAGAGAATTTCAAGTAGAGTTTGGAAAGGAAATTACATTTAAAACCAAGACTGTGTTTACTATTTTTATTCATTCTATAGTACTTTTATTTTAATTGATAAACTAAATTTTATAGTATTTATATTCCCTTTCACAAACTCAATATTCTTTTTATTTAAGACTCAAGTAGTTTAAAGAATATTTTCCCTGACTTTCTAGAAAGAGAGATGACCTCATGTCCTCTGCTGTTAAACCATGTTTAACCTTCACATAGTACACGTTAGAGTGTGTGTACTGTGAAATGAAATAATTTCGAAAACCTATTAATTACTTAAACGTTTTCACAAAAGTTAAAGGATTCATCCTAATATTTCCTCTGTTTCTGCAGTCTATAAATCTTTGAAAGGTTTCAGACTACTCTGACATTTGGAAATAAAGTAGATTGAGGACATAAAGAAGCTTTGGTAAACAGGCAAAGAAGTCATGATTATCTGCCCTTTTAATGCTTTAGATGATGTCATACAAGTTCAGCAAAATGTTCTCTTCCATTTTACAACCAGGAAATCCTGAAATCTCTTCCCTTAGGAGGATCTGAAATTAAATAAGGCCAATTCAGTGAAGCTCACCTAAAGCAAATAGACATTTATTTGAAATCTCCCTCCAAAAGTCATTGCTGGGGATTACAGAAATCATTATTTATTTTCAGCCAGAATTTGGAAGTGTGTACAATGATACCCAATATCTGAGTAAATGGTTTTGTCATTTTTGTTCATGTTAATTACTTATCCCCTCCTCTCCATTAATTTGATTGAAAAGTTTTATAAATTCTCGTAAGTACTGATATACACTGAAATATCCATTAAGTTTTGCCTATTCATGCAAAATAAATTACAAAGTTGAGTCACTTATCCAAATAATTCAAGATTAAACGATGTCTTTCTTTCAGTTAATTAATTGCTTTGGGTTTGGGGAATGGAGTTATCTAGATCACTTCAAATTTTATTTAGTTTGTGCCATAAAGCTTTATTAAAATACATCTGTGTGCTAGGGAAGGGTATGGGAGAGAGACTTGCTTAGGCTAAGCAGAGTCACAGTAAAAATTATTTTCAATAATTAGCATGTCATTGACTATTACAATACAGTCAGATTCTCTAGTGCTTACTCTAGCTGAACCACATCCTCTTTTCCAACCAATGTCAACCCCTAATAGCGGCCAGCATCAGTGTGATGACAGTGGTGAGTGCTCAGACAGGTCTTCTGTAGCCTGTAATCTGAACTAATCACAGAATCCTAGTCATTGCTTGGCTGTCAGCTGTGATTCTCTTGCCGAAGGCACCTTTCTGAGTTATTGAAATAAAGAATGTTCCTGTGAAATTTAAATAAGGAATAAGTTACTGTGACAGGCTTCAGTCACGAGGAAGGGTACATTTGAGAATATCTGCATGGCTAGTGGGTAAATGGAGGCACTGGGGAAGACCCAAGGATAATGGACCAACTTTAGAAGAGAGTGATTCTACTCAGTACACCTCAGTCTGTTACACTAACGTGGCAGAGTTTCACATACCACCTCTCTTGATTGCATCAGATGGGACTGTGAGACCTAGTGAGCCCACTGCTATCACCAGAGCTGATTGTGCTCACCACATTAAGTGGGGGGAGATTTAGAAATGCTGCCTTTACATGCTACTACACTTAGAAGCAGACTGGTCAAGTGTTTCTGTGACTAGCTCAGATGATCCCAGCTTCTCCAGGAACTCTGTTATAACCCGGAAGTTGAGGGGATGATGCTTCAAGAAGGACCAGTTTTATACCACTCAGAGAGTATTATAGGAACCTGAGGTCTAATGCCCAAACAGAGCACTTCATCTCAGAAAGAGATACTCATTCCTCTTCAGCTTAAAAATGAAAACACATTGATAGGCAATTGGGAAAGTAGGGATATGACTCCTTTTCATCTGCTTTCATTCAGTTGTACCATAAATATTTAATGAGCAGTTAAAAAAGATGCCAGGTTTTTATCTAGGTTTTTATTTAGGATTGATAAAGGCTTTACTCCAGTGGAGCTTAACCTTTAGGGGACACAGATGGGCAGAAAACAAGTGAAGATGCGTTATATCAGATGGTGATTAAGTCCTCGTGAAAAACAAGCAGTGTGGGTAACAGAGGAAGGAAATGCATGCTGTTGGGATGAGGTGTTGCTCTCTTATACAGGTGGTCAGGGAGGGCTGCTCTCTTAAGAGACCCGAAGAGAACTAGCCAGGTGGATTCTGAGAGAGCAGCCTTCCAGATAGAGCAAAGGGCAAGCGTGGATACAAAGGGCCGAAAGGAGGACCACTCCTGGATGTGCCCAGGTACAGCAGAGGCCAGTGTGCTCTGGGGCCCAGGCAAGGGGGACAGACAAGCAGCAGTAGGAGGCAAACTCGGAATGAGTAGGGGCATATCTTGAGGGACCTTTGGCTTTTAGGATGAGATGCAAAGTTGCTGAAGGAGAGCCTGGCTGGGTTCTGCAGTCCTCATATGATCCCTCTGCTGCTGGAATGAGCTTGAAGGTGGGCACGTAGTCTCCAGCCTAGCAGTGGGAGGAAAAAGAGGGCATGGGACCTGGCTGATGACAGAGGCGGGGGTAAGATATGGTCTGGAAGGGCAGCATTCACCCTGCACTGAGGCTCTGCCTGTGTGTCAGTGCTTCCATACCTCGTCTTGTAGCTTTAATTGTCTGTGCTCTGGGGGGCTTTCTTCTTCTGACTTTCTAAAAGCAAAATATCATAGGCCAGAGTGAAACGCAGCTTCTGGCATCCACTGAAACTACCATAATAAATCTACTCTTAAAAGACAAAGTGTACAGAACCGCATTTCTGAACTTGCTGAAAGCAAACTATGCAACTATTACTATTTAGGCACCTTTTTAAAAGGCTTACTTACTATCAGCTCAGTGAACCAAAGCTGATCTATCTTGTGAATACATATTTAGGGGCTTTTAGTGTGGGAATTTTTGACCCAATAGACCAAACCAGACCTGAATATCTTGTAAATACTTATTTAGGGACTCTTTAACACGCAGATTACTGTATAGAAAGATGGTAACTGCTCCCCTCAGAGCCATGATAGACAGCAAGCTCTTCTCTGGAGATACTGTAGTCAGTGCATCAATGCTGTGCTGACTCTGGCGTAGTAGGGACCTCTATGAAATTTTAATGACACCCATATCTCACCATGACCTATCACCACTTTGCTCAGGAAAATTATTTGACTGGGTTTTACATTTCCCCTCAGTGCTTCAGAAAAACTCTCAGCAGACCAGTCTGTATTAAAAGACTCACAGCTTGAAGCTTGATCTTTTTTCAAAAACAATAGCACTGTTTTCTAATTAAAAATGATAAAGGATTTTAATTTTAACTTTGAGGGAAAAAATAAAAACATAAAAATTTACACAATGCAGCCCTCATAAGAGTTAGGGTGCTGACTTCCATTGAAATAACACTGAGGATTAAGCACTCTTTTTCTGTATTTTCAACTTTGTTCATTTTTTTCTTTCATAGAGCCAGCTAAAGGTTGAAATAAATCATAAATAGCCTTTAGCAAGTCACAGGCAGATCTCACATCCAGCCTCTACCAGAAATAATTTAAAGGGAAAGGCTTTGAGAAATATGGAGCTCTTTTGTCCAACTCTTAATAGAGATATGTTTGCTATTGCAGGAGGGCAGAGAAGATGTTGAATTTTCTGCAGCATTTGCAATCAACTCTCAAAATTCAATGTTGAGAGAGGAAAGTCAGAAAATTAATAAGTGCAACATTTTGATAGTATAAAATATCATGTTAGACACAACAAGCAAGTAATTTTAGCAACATTTCTAAGCCTGGTGATTTTCATCACTTAGAAATGCTACTTGAAATTGTTATTCCTTGACCTAAAATCAAGCTGAAGAAACATCCAACAGCCTAAATACTCATAGAGTTGCCCTTGTGTGTACATTGTCATCACTGTGAAAGGGCATTTAGAAATTTGCTTGGACAGGTGGTAAAGAGAGAAAGACAAGTACATGTCAGAGTGCTATATAATGTTAACTGAAAATCCAACTTGGGCTATAAACAAGAAAGAGCATTAAGCATATTAATTAGCTACCTCTTGGCAATTCTTATGCAAAGCGTAAGTAAACCCTTGTGCTATGTTGAGAAGTGTCATTTTGCAAAATTTATTTCCCAGGTCTGGATCCCTGTGAATATGTGCAGAATATTTGCGAGAATTTAAGTATATAATCTCTCTCTTACATAGTTAAAGAAAAGATAATGTTGAATCAAAGACATGTTCATTCAAAAAAATAGTTAACAAGAGAATAAGCATTAGTGAGATTTTAATCATATCTTTTTGGGCCGATTCATGATTTGTGAGCCAGCTTTCAGAAAAATGTCCCTAGTGTGCATGTGTAAGAGCTATATGTCTCCTTTCTAGTCTGTGAGGACAGAACCTTATCTGCCTGTTCATCATTACATCATATCACCTGTCTCAAATTCGGTAATTCGGTACTCAGTATTTGATGAAGGAATATATGGGGGTTCTTATTGCTGTCTCCATGAACCAACCTTTGAGCAGTGCAGTCCCTTTTCACCTTTTGTTCAAGGGAATTGGAAAGGAGCTTGAGACCACCATGCAGTTATAACAGATATCCTCTCCCTTTTAATAGGTATTTGTTCTTTTTTCAAGTTTGTACTGTTTTACTGACCTCTCCCTGTTTACCTCACCCCCTACCCCTGGCAACCATTTTTCTACTTTCCATTTCTGTGTTTGACTTTATTTTGTTTTGTTTCGATTCCACATGAGTGATACCATGCATATTTATTTTTCTCTATCTAATTAAATTAACAGTATAATGCCAAAATCTATCTATGTCACAAATGAAAGAATTTCCATCTTGCTCATGGCTGAATGATAGTTCATTGTATGCATATATATATATATGTGTGTGCATATATATATATATATGTATACTACACCTTCTTTATCTGTTCATCTATTGATAAATAGTTTATTTTCATATCTTGGCTATTATAAATAAAGGTATTTGTTCTTTATGTTAGGGGTTCTAATCCTAGTGCCATTTTTGTTTCAGTTAAACCTAAGGAAAGGGCTAAAACAGGGAGAAACAAAAAGAACTATGTAATGAAATAGATTTTTGACTCCATGAAAAGGCATTTTTTCTAGTCATCATCTTATAAACTCATAGAATCTCATATTTGACATGTTCTTTAATCCATGCCTATAGCCAGTTTGTAAGTTCGTCATCAAGAGACAGTTAAGCAAGCTTGTAAAACTCCACAGTGGACAGAGAACTGAGAGCCTCCCCAGGTAAACGACTCTGACTCTTACGGTCAGTCAGTTCAGTCGCTCAGTCGTGTCTGACTCCTTGTGACCCCATGAACCACAGCACGCCAGGCCTCCCTGTCCATCACCAACTCCCGGAGTCCACCCAAACCCATGTCCATTGAGTCAGTGATGCCATCCAACCACTCATCCGCTGTCATCCCCTTCTCCTCCTGCTGTCAATCTTTCTGAGCATCAGGATCTTTTCCAGTGAGTCAGCTCTATGCATAAGGTGGCCAAATTATTGGAGTTTCAGCTTCCAATGAACACCCAGGACTTATCTCCTTTAGGATGGACTGGTTGGATCTCCTTGCCGTCCAAGGGACTCTCAAGAGTCTTCTCCAGTACCACAGTTCAATAACAACACTTCTTCAGCACTCAGCTTTCTTTATAGTCCAAGTCTCATATCCATACATGATCACTGGAAAAACTATAGCCTTGACTAGACGGATCTTTGTGACAAAGTAATGTCTCTGCTTTTGAATATGCTATCTAGGTTGGTCATAACTTTCCTTCCAAGGAATGCTGCTACTGCTGCTAAGTCGCTTCAGTCATGTCCGACTCTGTGCGACCCCATAGACGGCAGCCCAACAGGCTCCCCCGTCCCTGGGATTCAACAGGCAAGAACACTAGAGTGGGTTGCCATTTCCTTCTCCAATGCATGAAAGTGAAAAGTGAAAGTGAAATCGCTCAGTCGTGTCTGACTCTTAGCGACCCTATGGACTATGGCCTACCAGGCTCCTCCGTCCATGGGATTTTCCAGGCAAGAGTACTGCAGTGGGGTGCCATTGCCTTCTCCATTCCAAAGAGTAAGTATCTTTAAATTTCATGGCTGCAATCACCATCTGCAGTGATTTTGGAGCCCAAAAAAGTAAAGTCAGCCACTGTTTCCACTGTTTCTCCATCTATTTGCCATGAAATGATGGGACCAGATGCCATGATCTTAGTTTTCTGAATGTTAAGCTTTAAGCCAACTTTTTCACTCTCCTCTTTCACTTTCATCAATAGGCTTTTTAGTTCCTCTTCACTTTCTGCCATAAGGGTGGCAGAGGTTATTGATATTTCTCCTGGCAATCTTGATTCCAGCTTGTTCTTCATCCAGCCCAGCGTTTCTCGTGATGTACTCTGCATATAAGTTAAATAAGCAGGGTGACAATATACAGCCTTGAGGTACTCCTTTTCCTATTTGGAACCAATCTGTTGTTCCATGTCCAGTTCTAACTGTTGCTTCCTGACCTGCATACAGGTATAGTCTCTGAGAAATGTTTTATGAAGTTTGAAAAAGTAATAGCAGGAGTGTGTTTGGGTATAAAACATAACTCATAAAGAGACTATATATTATCCATATGTTGTGGTAAACATCAGGGAAAAGAGAAAATAGTGTGCAGTGTGAAAGTATAGAATCTTCAGAATTTTTAAATTCAGTGGGTGCTTTACAGTTCAACAATCTATTTCCTTCCACTTGTTAGTTCCATTTTAGTATTATTAATAAAATATCTAAAATAACTTCATACCACTTACCTCTTGAGCAATAAAATCATCCATTAAAAAATCATGTTAATAAGTTCATTCTTTGGGGAACTGTGTTGAATTGAAAACTAATCTAGATGAAGTGGGAATATATTTTTATTAATCTGAACATTTAAGATAAAATGTTTTTCGGCCAGGCAGTCGAGAAAGGACACTCCCATTTTCACTTCAGTTCACCATATCAGTTATATCACATTAAAATCCTAATTGTGGTGGCCAAACCATCCAGTTGTCATATATTGGGGACTGTATGTCCTATATCATGACTGCTTCCTCCTTTGTCTAAGACATTTCTTTATCTCCAGGCTACTTCTTGGTCTCCTGGGGTCAGTCCATAGTCTGTGGTCCATCCTATTCCCCACTGCCAGACCAGCCTTTCTTAAACACACTTATTGGATCACTCCCCTGTGTGTCATCTTGTAGGGCCCTGTTCCTTGAATTAACTCTAAGATACCCTCTTTGACACTGAAGATCCTTTGTATTCTGTCACTGCTCTATTTTTCCAGACTCTAGTAGTGAGCTTTTCTTTATCTGTGTCTTTACTGTGGGCTTTTTCATTCCTGAAACACCTTTCTCATATCACTGAACTCCCCTGTGATATTTCATAAATATTTTTGTCATGATTCCCTGGGCTTTAGTGACTTTTGTACTTATATTTTTCTTCTAAATGGTTTTTATTTTTAACAGAAGTGACCACTCCTAATTATCTTTATATCACCTGGAAAGTCTAGCACATGCCCTGGTTCATGGAGCCCACCCAGCAGCATTTGGTGAGTGAACAAAGTATTGACCATTGCTGCTGGTGTTATTCTATGAGCCCTGGATACAAATTCAAAGGGTTAAATGAAGGACAGATCAAACCAGTCAATCCTAAAGGAAATTGACCCTGAATATTCAATAGAAGGGCTGATGCTACAGCTGAATCTCCAATAATTTTGCCACTTGATGCAAAGGGCTGATTCATTGGAAAAGACCCTGATGCTGGGAAAGATTGAGGGCAGGAGGAGAAGGGGGCGACAAAGGATGAGATGGTTGGATAGTATGACTCCTTGGACATGAGTTTGAGCCAATTCATACAGCCCATGGAGCTGGACATGACTCAGCAACTAAATGGGCTTCTCTTGTGGCTCAACTGGTAAAGAATCCACCTGCAATGTGGGAGACTTGGGCTCGATCCCTGGGTTGGGAAGATCACCTGGAAAAGGGAAACACTACCCATTCCGGTATTCTAGCCTGGAGAACACGGAGGATATAGTCCATGGGGTCACAAAGAGTCAGACATGACTGAGCAACTTTCACTTAGCGACTAAACATCAACAAAATGAAGGCAAAGAAGAGAATTTTGTAATAAAGTGTTAAAGTCTTTTTTTTTCTCATAATAATTCAACTAACAATCCAGTTGTTAGAATAAACAGTTAACAGACACTTGTGCCAGGTTGTAAAAGAAGGAAATCTGGATTTTTCTGGTTGCCTTTCTAACAAAGAAAATGTGCATGTTTTACCCCAAACTTACAAGTTGGAGGACCCTAGCAAATAGACATGCTAATTTACATAGGTAAAGAATGGACTAGGGTTCAGTTTTTATTAGGATAATCAGATGTCCTGGTTTGCCCTAAACTGTCTGCTTGTATGACTACTGTTCAATTTAATTATGAATGGCATCCTCTTCCACTTTCAGAAATGTCCTGTTGCACAATACATTGTATGGTTTTCCTAGTTTTATAGTTGTTGAACCCTAGTGGAGGCTGAGACTTTGTAATCCCATTCTATATTGTCCTAATATTCCAAACAGAGGTGACTCAGAATTTCCCGATTTGAATACCGATGCTTATTAAATTGAACGATTTACCTAAGTCATGAGTCTCTATTTTTTTTAAAAAAGTCTTCCTTAATGAATGACTAGAAAGAAAATGACACAAAGTTGGAAAGAGTCATCAAAGTTACTGTAATTCTTTTAGAAATTACTGAAAGAAATGAAATTAGTTGGGCTGTTAATTTGGTCATGTAATTTCATAAAACAAATATGAGGAAAATTTGTCTTTTGCCTCACTGATTATGAAAACACTAAACCTAATTTCCTAAGAAAACAATGAAAAGCAAATTGTACCTTCCAAATTGGTTATTAAACAGTGTAACCAAGGGAACATTTCTTTGAATAGGAACCTAGATATAAAATGAAGATTCCTTATACTGCATGTATGAATTTTATCAAAATGCTGATATTCAGTTTTTGTTTGAAGATGCTCAATGATACACATTCAGATGATTTTCTTGCATTAGTGAAAGGTGTTTGTGAAAGGTTGTGTTTAAGGTGAATATTTGCATATCAAATAATATTTTCAGATGACTTCTGCTTTCAAAGAAGTTTACATAGGGACAAAGAAAGGATTTTAATGCTCCTTTTAGAAGCAATGTAATCGAGTGGGAGGAATTCAAACTAGGAGTCTGGTCCCAATTCTAGCTCTGTCTCTAGAAGGGAATTATTACCTTTTCAATAATAGCATCCTCACATGTGAGATCTGTGGGCCCACCAGTGTTGGTTAGGGAATGAATTGTCAGCATCTACTTTTTCCTTGAAATACACTTAAGCAAAGTGAGACAAATGCATAGTCAAATCCTTAAAAATTTTATAAATATTTTAATATTTCAAACATATCAACCCACACTTTGTGAGTTTTTATAAAGAGAACACATACACGTAAGGGTACACATTTTCTATGAGTAGTTGTTCTGGTCTTTATGCAAGCAGTACACCTCTCCGTATTGTCTCCTTTAGGGTTTAGAACATTAACTCATGTACATTTGCCAATTCAAAGTGGCAGATGCAGCACTAGAAATAAATGGCTTTTTTAAAAATTCAGTGTTATTCTATAGAAAATTTTTAATTAGAAAATAATTATAGTTTGGATTTTCTTCCACCAATTTATCATCTCTGAAAAAAAATGTTGGAATCATTAAGAGAACATGTTTTGTATTGGCATGATTGTTCTGCCTTTCCTCCCTAAGATGTAAGCTATCAGTGAAGCTCTGGTTCAGTTACATGGTGCAGCCATCAGTATTCACTATGTATTAAACAATCTAACTTATTCAATAGTGTGGGTAACAGGGAACCTTGCATGTATAATACAGGTGAACCAAGAATGATGGTAAATCTGATCTATGTATTTGTAGTCCAAAATATTTAAATATCATTACTGAAATATATTTGTTATATATTTAAATCAAATATATGTAAATAAAATTAAAATATAATTGATATATAACATTGTATGAATTAAAGATAAAGAACATGATGATTGATTCATGCATATATTGCAAAATGATTGCCACAATAAGATTAGTTAATGCACCCATCCCCTCACATGATTACCCTTTCTGTATGTGTGAGAGCATATAAGATCTACTCCCTTAGCAACTCTTATGCTATAATACAATACTGTTAATAATAGTCAGCATGTTGTAAGTTAGATCTCTAGAAGTTATTCATTTTATAGCTGGAAGTATGTACCCTTTGACCAACATCTTCTCATATCACACAACCCCCAGCCCCTGGCAACCACCATTCTACTCTCTGGTTTTGAGTTTGGCTTTTTTAGACTCCAAATATAAATGAGAACACAGTTTAAGTCTTATCTGTCTGACTTATTTCACTTAGTATGATATCCTCAAGGTCCATCAATGTAGTTGCTAATGGCAGGGTTTCCTTCTAATTGCTGAATAATATTTCATATGTATCATATGTATGTATGATATATATCACATTTTATTTATTCATTTATGGATTTATGGACACTTAGATAGTTTCCATGTCTTAGCTATTGTGAATAAAGAAAGGTGCAATGAACATGGGATGCTGATACTGCTTTGACATCTTATTTTTGTTTCTTTGGGGTATATTCCCAGAGACAGGATTGCTAGATCATTTGTTGTTCTTTTTAAAATTTTTATGAGGGAACTCTATATTGTTTTTCATAGTGGTAGCCAACTTACATTCCCATTGACAGTACACTAGGGTTCCCTTTTCTCCACATCCTCACTAACACATTTATTATTTGTCTTTTTGATAACAGTCATTCTAACAGGTATGAAGTGATATTTCATTGTGGTTTTGATTTTTATTTACCTGATGACTAGTGAAGTTAAGCATCTTTTCATGTACCTCTTGGCCATTTGTATCTCTTCTTCAGGAAAATGTCTATTCAAGTCCTCTACCCTTATTATGTTTTTGGCCACACCACAGAGCATGTGGTATCTTCCCCCACCAGGAATCAAACCCAAGTTCCTTGCACTGGAAGCACAGAGTCTTAACCACTGGACATTCAGGGAAGAACTACCCCCATTTTTAATAAGGGTTTTGCTGTTGTTTTATTGTTGTTGTCTTTGCTGTTGAATTGTATGAGTTTTTTATGTATTTTGGATACTAATCCTTTATATGATATGTGATTAGCAGATATCTTCTCCATTTTTGTACATTGCCTCTTTATTCTGTTGATTGTTTCTTTTACTGTGCTGAAGCTTTTTAGTTTGGTGTCTCACTTATTATTTCTGTAGCTTGTACTTTTGGTGTCATATCTAAAATATAGTTGCCAAGACCAATGTCAGGGAGATTTGTCTTCATTTTCTACTAGGTATTTTATGGTTTCAGGTGTTATATTCAAGTTTATTTCAAGTTTATTTTTATAAGTGGTAGAAGATAGGGTTCCAGTTTCATAAAAGATGGGGTTATTTTGCATGTGACTACCTAGTTTTCCCAGTACCACTTATTGAAGAGGCTATCTTTTTCCTATTGATTATTCTTGGCTTCCGGGTCAAATAATAGCTGACCATATATGCTTGGGTTTATTTCTAGGCTCTTCACTCTGTTCCACTGGTCAATGTGTCTGTTTTCATGGCAGAGCCATACTATTCTGATCGCTATAACTTTGTAATATCATTTGAAATCAGGAAATGTGATGCTTCCAGCTTTGTTCTTTTTTCTCAAGATTGATTTGGCTATTTGGAATCTTTTCTAGATCTATATATGTTTAAAAATTTTTTCTACTTCTGTGAAAAATATCATTGGAATTTTGACAGGGATTGCATTCAATTTATATATGGCTTTGGATAATATGGATGCAACAATATTAACTTTTGTGATCTGGGATCAAGGGATATTTTTCCACTTATTTGTGTCTTTTTCAGTTTTTTTCATGAAAGTCTTGTAGTTTTCAGTGTAAAGATTTTTCATCTTCTTGGTCAAATTTACTCCTAAGAATTTTGTTGGTTTTGATGTTATTGTGAATAGGATTGCTTTCTTTCTTTTTCAGTTACTTCATTGTTAACGTGTAGAAATTGAACTGATTACTCTGCGTTGATTTTGTATCTGGCAAATTTACTGAATTCACTGATTAATTCTCATGGTTTTAGTTGGGATCTTTAGGATTTTCTATTTTCTACAAACAGAGACAACTTTACTTTTTTTCTCCCTGAGTGAGATGCTTTTTATTTCTTCTTTCTTGCCTAATTACTCTTGCTAGAATCACCAGGGCTATATTAAGTAGGAATGATGAGAGAATGCACCTTTATCTTGCTCCTGATTTTAGAAGAATAACTTTCAACCCTTCACCGCTGAATATTTCAGCTATAGGCTGGTCATATTTGGCCTGTATTATGTTGAGGTACAGGCTTCCCAGGTGTTGCTAGTGGTAAAGAACCCACCTGCCAATGCAGGAGACATAAGAGATGTGGGTTTGATCCCTGAGTCAGGAAGACCCCCATGGAGGGGAGCATGGCAACCCTCATGAAAATATTTTTGCCAGGAGAATCCCAAGGACAGAGGAGCCTGGTGGGCTACAGTCCATAGTATTGCAAAGAGTTTGACATGACTGAAGTGACTTAGCACACACGCATTCATATGTTGAGGAACCTTCCTTCTACACTCAATTGGTTGAGAGTTTTTAATCATGAAAGGAAGTTAAATTTTGTTTAATGCTTTTTCTCCACATATTGAGATGATCATATGGTTTCATCTTTCATTCTATTAATATGATATATCACAGATTTGAATATGTTGAACCATTCTTGTATCCCAAAGATAAATCCCACTTGGTCATGATACATGTTTCTTTTAATGTGCTATTGAATTTTGTTTACTAGTATTTTGTTGAAAATTTCTGTGCCTACCTTCATCAGGTATATTTGCTTATAGTTCTCTTGTTTTTTAATGATTTTATCTGGTTTTGGTATCAGAGTAATTCTGGCCTTGTAAAATGAGTATTCTCTCCTCTTCAACTTTTTGGAAGAATTTGAGAAATATTGACATTAATTTTTCTTTGAATGTTTGGTAAAATTCACTAGAAGAACTGTCTGGTCCTGGGCTTTTCTTTCTTGGGAAGTTTTTGATTACTTATCAATCTCCTACTTATCTTTGGTTTGTTAGACTTTATCTTCATGATTAAATCTTGATGACAGTTGGTTTCTAGGAACTTATCCATGTTTTCAAGGCTATGCAGTTTGTGGAGTGTAATTGTTCACAGCAGTTTCTTATGGTGCTTGGTATTTTTTTGTGATCTCAATTATAATGTGTCCTCTTTCTTTTCTGACTTTATTGATTTGAGTTTTCCTTTCTTTTATTCTTAGGTCTAGCTAAAATTTTCTCCATTTTTTATCTTCTAAAAAAATCTATCTCCTACTCTCACTGATCATTTCTTGTTTTCCATGGCTGTATTTTATCTGTTCCAGCTCTAGTCTTCCTTCTGCTAACTTCAGGCTTTGCTCTTTCTTCTTTTGCTGGTTTCTTGAAGTGTAAAATTAAGTGTTTTTTAGTTTTTTCTTTTTTTTCGTTGATGTCGATATTTATCACTCTAACTTTCCTCTCAGGACTGCTTTTGCTGCATCATTTAAGGCTGGGCATGTTATGCTACCATTTTGGTTTCAAGAAATTTTTGATTTCTCTCTTTTTTTATTATTATTATTGGTTGTTCAGCTGTGTGTTCTTTAGTTTCCACGTATCTGTAAATTTTCCAGCTTCCCTCCTATTATTGATTTCTAATTTTACACCATGTGATCAGAAATTATACTTGATATGATGTCAATTTTCTGAATTTTCCAAGCTTGGTTTGTGATTTGACATATGATCTACTTTGGACAATGTTCTGTGTGTGCTTTAGAAGAAATGTATTCTGATGCTGCTGCTAGACTGAATGTTCTTTATTCATCAGGTTCATTTGGTCTAACACATACAGTTTCCCCTGAACAATGAGGGAGATTGGGGGGGTGGGGAACTGTCCCTTGCAATCAAATATATTAAAAAGTATGTAAGTTTACAGTCAACCCTCTATTTCCATGGTTCCACAACCATAGATACAATCAACCATGGATTGTGGAGTATTGTAATATGCATTCATTTTTTAAAAATCCACATATAAAGTCACCCGTGTAGTTCAAAACTCTGTTGTTCAAGGGTCAATTGTATTTCAAGTCCAATATTTCTATACTGATTTTCAATATGTCCTTATTGATTTTCAGTGCTTCATTATTGATTTCTTATTGATGATCTACCCATTATTGAAAGTGGGGTGTTGAATCTCTCTATTATTGTTGTATTGTTCTCTATTTTTCCCTTCAGGTCTTCTAGTGTTTGCTTAATATATATAGGTACTCTGATTCTACATGTGTATACTTCTACAATTGTTATATCCTCTTGACAAATTGACTCCTTTATCATTGTATAATGACCGGCTTTTATATTGTTATGACTTTTGACTTACAGTCTATTTTTTTCTGATATAAATATAGCTATCCTTGCTCTCATTTGGTTTCTACTTGCATGAAGTATCCTTTCTGTCCACTCACTTTTAGTGTACATGTGTTGTAAGGTCAAAGTGAGTCTCAAAGTGGGCAGCATATAGTTGGGTCTTGCTTGTCTTTTTTTTTTAACCTGTCCAGTCACTCTGTGCTTTTTGATTGGAGAATTTAATCCATTCACATTTAGAATAATGATTAATAGATAAAGACTTACTAATGCCATTTTATTATTTGTTTTCTTCCTGTTTACTGTCTTCCTTTGTGAATTGATTATTCACTAACTTTATGTTGAATGTAAGAATATTTACAAACCCTTAATAAGGTCCCATGGAGAAGGCAGTGGCACCCCACTCCAGTATTCTTGCCTGGAAAATCCCATGGATGGAGGAGCCTGGTAGGCTGCAGTCCATGGGGTCGCCAAGAGTCGGACACGACTGAGTGACTTCGCTTTCACTTTTCACTTTCATGCATTGGAGAAGGATATGGCAACCCGCTCTGGTGTTCTTGCCTGGAGAATCCCAGGGATGGGGGAGCCTGTTGGGCTGCTTTCTATGGGGTCGCACAGACTCGGACACGACTGAAGTGACTTAGCAGCAGCAATAGGGTCCCAACTGCCTGAGGTCACTTGACAACACAGCTGTGCATCAAGAGCTCAACTACCTGAGTTGGAGAAGCACCTGCAGTTGGTTTGCATTCACTATGTGCCTAGGCCACATACACAGGAGTTCAAAAAGTTTCTGTAGCTATTTTTGTAGCATATCTGTGAGCTCTCCTGGGCATGTCTGGAGTGGGTTTTGGAGATCAGCTTGCATCCTTTTCAGCTAGGCCACCCTTCTGTTGCTCATGCCTAACTTCTTACCTAACATTAGTAATCAAGTCACAATAAGAGATAGAGCCAAAGCTTTAAAATAGAAGTAGACACATTTGGATAAAGAATAAATAGTGTTTGGATAGAAGAGAATTAAAATTAAGAGAACTTTGACATGGTGGAATTGGAACTATATGCAGGCTGCTGAAGCATAACGGACTGACTTAACAGAGAAAACTAAAGGCCTTGAAGGTTAAAAATTCAACTAGCACAGCTAGTTATTAGCAGATGCTGGACAAAAATTACCTCTTTTTCTTTCTTATATATATATATATTTTTTTTTTTAGTTTATTTTCAGTTGATTAATTTATTATTTGGAGGGTAATTACAATATTGTGATGGTTTTTGCCATACATCAACATGAATCGGCCACAAATATACATGTGTCCCCACCATCTCCCACCCCTCTCCCATTCCCTCCCCACCCTATCCTTCTGGGTTGTCTCAGAGCCCCAGCTTTGGGTGCTCTGCTTCATGTGTCAAACTTGCACCAGTCATTCATTTTACATATGATAATGTACATGTTTGAATGCTATTCTCTCAAATCATCCCACCCTCGCCTTTTCCCACTGAGTCCAAAAGTCTGTTCTTTATATCTGTGTTCCCTTAGCTGCCCTGCATGTAGGATTGTCATTACTGTCTTTCTAAATTCCATATATATGCATAAATATATAGTATTTGTCTTTCACTTTCTGACTTACTTCAATCTGTATAATCGGTCCAGGTTCATCCACCTTATTAGAACTGACTCAATTGTGTTAATTTTTATAGCTGAGAAATATTCCATTGCGTATATGTACCACAACTTCATTATCCATGCATCTGCTGATGGACATCTAGGTTGCTTCCATGTGCTAGCTATTGTAAATCATGCTGTAATGGACATTGGGGTACATGTCTCTTTTAATTCTGGTTTCCTTTGGATGTATGCCAAGCAGCGGGATTTCTGGGTCATATGGCCATTCTATTCCAATTTTTTTAGGGAATCTCCACACTGTTCTCCATAGCGGCTGTACCAGTTTGCGTTCCCTCCAACAGTATATTCCACACTCTCTCCAGCATTTATTGTTTGTAGACTTTTTGATGATGGCCATTCTGACCAGTATGAGATGACACTCATTGTGGTTTTGATTTGCGTTTCTCTAATAATGAGTGATGTTTAGCATCTTTTTGTGTGTTTATTAACTATCTAAATGTCTTCTTTGGACAAATGTCTGTTTAGGTCTTTTCCCCACTTTTTGATTGGGTTGTTCGTTTTCCTGGTATTAAGCTTCATGAGCTGCTTGTATATTTTGGAGATTATTTCTCTGTCAATTTTTTCATTTGCTAATTTTTTCTCCCATTCTGAGGGCTGTCTTTTCACCTTGCTTATAGTTACCTTTATTGCACAAAAGCTTTTAAGTTTAATTAGGTCCAGTTTGGTTATTTTTCTTTTTATTTCCATTACTCTGGCACGTGGGTCATAGAGGATCTTGCTGTGATTTATGTTGGAGAGTATTCTGCCTATAGTTTTCTCTAAGAGTTTTATAGTTTTTGGTATTATATTTATGTCTTTAATCCATTTTGAATCTATTTTTGTGTATGGTGTTGGAAAGAGTTCTTGATTCATTCTTTTACATGTAGTTGACCAGTTTTCCCAGCACTATTGTTGAAGAGATGTCTTTTCTCCATTGAATATTTTGTCAAAGATAAGGTGTCCTTTGTCAAAGATAAGGTATCCATAGGGGTATAGAGTTATCTCTGGACTTTCTGTTTTGTTCCATTGATCTATATTTCTGTCCTTGTGCCAGTACCATATTGTCTTGATGACTATAGCTTTTGTAGTATAGTCTGAAGTCAGGAAGGGTTGGTTTTTCTGGTTCCATTCTTCTTTCTCAAGATTGCCTTGACTATTCGGGGTCTTTTTTGTTTCCATACAAATTGTGAAATTATTTGTTCTAGATCTGTGAAAAATATCATTGGTAGTTTGATAGGAATTGCACTGAATCTATAGATTGCTTTGGGTAGTATACTCATTTTCACTATATTGATTCTTACAGTCCAAGAACATTGTCTATTTCTTCATCTATTTGTGTCATCTTTGATTTCTTTTATCAGTGTTTTAGAATTTTCTAAAATATACAGGTCTTTTGTTTCTTTAGGTAAATTTATTCCTAAGTATTATATTATTTTTATTGCAATGGTGAATGGGATTATTTCCTTAATTTCTCTTTCTGATTTTTCATTGTTTATAGGAATGCAAGGGATTTCTTTCTATTAATTTTATATCCTGCAACTTTACTATACTCATTGATTAGCTCTAGTAATTTTCTGATGGCCCGTTTAAGATTTTCTATGTAGAGGCTCATGTCATCTGCAAACAGTGAGAGCTTTACTTCTTCTTTTCCAGTCTGGATTCCTTTGAAAAAAATATTATAATAAAAGCAATAGATATTTATTGTTTTGTTTCATTATTCATATTCCCTTTGGCAGGTAATTGAGTACGTATTCTTTTCTGGAGTGTATAATTTTCAAGACTATATAATATTTCACTTTCCTTTTATAAACAAACAAAAACTAACTCATCCTAAAAGGTGATCACCTGTATTTATCTTCTGAGAGAGCTCTAAAACTCCTAAATAACCATTGGAAGGATAGTATGTTTTGAGGGGATGTTTATAAATGACTAGTGAAAGAGAAGGTGTTAGTCGCTCAGTTGTGTCCAATTCTTTGTGACTGCAGGGACAGTCCCTCTGTCCATGGAATTCTCTGGGCAAGAATACTGGAGTGGTTTGCCATTCCCTTCTCCAGGGAATCTTCCCAACCCAGGGATCAAACCCAAGTTTTTTGCATTGCATGCAGGTTCTTTACTGTCTGAGCCACCAGGAAAGGAATAAGTAACTAGAGGAGCCACAAACAGCTGTTACACATGTTTGCAGCCATGGGGTTCATAATCCTTAAAAAATGTTTTCTTCCATTCATTTATACATGAATATCTACTAAAATAGGGCTTCCCAAGTAGCACCAGTGGTAAAGAACACACCCCCCAATGCAGGAAACATGAGATGTGAGTTCAGTCCCTGGGTCAGGAAGATACCCTGGAGGAGGGCATGGAGACCCACTCCAGTATTCTTGCCTGGAGAATCCCATGGACAGAGGAGCCTGGAAGGCTATAGTCAATAGGGTCTCAAAGAGTTGGATATAACTGAAGCAACTGAGCATGCATCCATGCACCTACCAAATAAAGACAGTAGTGGATCCCTTTAAGCAAAAGTTTTAAATTCTAAAGTTCAAAAGTTTTGAATTCTTTAAAAGTTTTATAGCTCTTCATTAAGTTCTTTAACAAAAAAAACACAAGAGAATTTAGCTGGGAAATAAGAAAGCTGTGATTCTCTAAATGAAAACACTACTATTTGTAGTTTTAGAAACGATTTAATTACTTCCTTCTGATATACACAGGAAGTAATACAAACTTCTCCACCAAAATGAAAGTGAAAGGGGCTCAAAACTTTTGTTTTTCTCCTTCAGATATCCCAGATGACCATCAGAGTTCCTATTATTGACTTTCTTCTATGTTAATTTCATTCATTCATTTCAGTTGCTCAGTCATGTCTGACTCTTTGTGAACTCATGGACTGCAGCAAGCCAGGCTTCTTTGTCAATCACCAACTCTTGGAGTTTACTCAAACTTATGTCCATGCCAATGGTGATGCCATCCAAATATCTCATCCTGTATCATCCCCTTCTCTTCCTACCTTCAATCTTTCCCTGCATCAGAGTCTTTTCAAATGAGTCAGCTGTTCGCATCAGGTGGCCAAAGAATTGGAGTTTCAGCTTCACCATCAGTCCTTCCAATGAATATTCAGGACTAATTTCCTTTAGGATGGACTGGTTGGATCTCCTTGCCATCCAAAGGACTCTCAAGAGTCTTCTCCAACATCAAAGTTCAAGAGCATCATTTCTTCGGTGCTCAGCTTTCTTTATTGTCCAATTCTTACATCCACACGTGACTCCTGGAAAACCCATAGCTTTGACTAGATGGACCTTTGTTGGCAAAGTAATGTCTCTGCTGTTTAATATGCTATCTAGTTTGGTCATAATTTTTCTTCCAAGGTGCAATCATCGTTTAATGTCATGGCTGCAGTCACTATCTGCAGTGATTTTGAGACCCAAGAGAATAAAGTCTCTCACTGTTTCCATTGTTTCCCCATCTATTTGCTATGAAGTGACGGGACCAGATGCCGTGATCTTAGTTTTCTGAATGTTGAGTTTTAAGCCAACTTTTTCACTCTCTTCTTTCACTTTCATCAAGAGGCTCTTTAGTTTTTCTTCACTTTCTGCCATAAGGGTGGTGTCATCTGCATATCTGAGGTTATTGACATTTCTCCTGGCAATCTTGATTCCATCTTGTGCTTCATCTAGCCTAGGATTTTGCATGATGTAATCTGCATATAAGTTAAATAAGCAAGATGACAATATACAGCCTTGATGTACTCCTTTCCCGATTTGGAACCAGTCTGTTAGTTCTAACGGTTGTTTCTTGACCTGAATACAGACTTCTCAAGAGGCAGATCAGGTGGTCTGGTATTCCGATCTCTTTTAAGAATTTTCTACAGTTTATTGTGATCCACACATCAAAGGCTTTGGCATAGTCAATACAGAAGAAGTAGATGTTTTTCTGGAACTCTCTTTCTTTTTCAGTGATCCAGAGAATGTTGGCAATTTGATCTCTAGTTCCTCTGCCTTATCTAAAACCAGCTTGAACATCTGGAAGTTTGCAGTTCACATATTGCTGAAGCTTGGCTTGGAGTATTTTGAGCATTACTTTGCTAGCGTGTGAGATGAGGGCAATTGTGCAACTGAACATTCTCTGGCATTGCCTTTCTTTGTGATTGAAATGAAAACTGTCCTTTTCCAGTCCTGTGGCCACTGCTGAGTTTTCCAAATTTGCTGGCATATTGCATGCAGCATTTTCACTGCATCATCTTTTAGGATTTGAAATAGGTCAACTGAAATTCCATCCCTCCACTAGTTTTGCTCTTAGTGATGCTTCCTAAGGCCCACTTGACTTCACATTCCAGGATGTCTGGCTCTAGGTGAATGATCACACCATCATGGTTATCTGAGTCATGAAGATCTTTTTTGTATAGATCTTCTGTGTATTCTTTCCACTTCTTCTTAATATCTGCTGCTTCTGTTAGGTCCATACCATTTCTCTCCTTTATTGTGCCCATCTTTGCCTGAAATTTTCCTTTGGTATCTCTAATTTTCTTGAAGAGATCTCTAGTCTTTCCCATTCTATTGTTTTCCTCTATTTCTTTGCATTGATCACAAGGAAGCCTGTCTTATCTCTCTCTCCTTGCTATTCTTTAGAATTCTGCATTCAAATGGGTATATCTTCCCTTTGCCTTTTGCTTCTCTTCTTTTCTCAGCTATTTGTAAGTCCTTCTCAGACAACCATTTTGCCTTTTTGCATTTCTTTTTCTTGGGGATGGTCTTGATCACTGCCTCTTATACAATGTCATGAATGTCTGTTCATAGTTCTTCATGCACTCTATCTATCAGATCTAATCCCTTGAATCTATTTATCACTTCCACTGTATAATCATAAGGGATTTGATAAGTCATAGCTGAATGGTCTAGGGGTTTTCCCTACTTTCTTCAATTTAAGTCTGAATTTTGCAATAAGGAGTTCATGATTTGAGCCACAGTCAGCTCCTGGTCTTATATTAATTTATAGGTCCAAAAATTCCCAGTGATGTACTTTGGGATTTATCCAGTTTAAATATTTTTAGTAATGCAATCTCATTACTCCCAGTATATATTAATTTACACATCCAAATATTAAATATAATATTAAAATAAATATTATTTTATATAATTTAGTTAAATAATGTTCAATATTAAAAATTAAATATTTTTAGTAATGCAATTTCATTACTCCTGGTCTATACTAATTTATAGGTCCAAAAATTTCCAGTGATGTACTTAGGGCTTTATCCAGTTTAAATATTTTTAGTAATGCAATCTCATACAATAATACCAAATATAGGATAAATAAACTGTAGGACCCATGGTAATTCATAGAAGAGGCAGTACATTTGTATATTGAGTTAGTTTTAGTTTTATGCTCTGATTTTCAGAGGAGGAAATACATTAACATTATTCCAACTCAATACGAGACTGATCATTCCATATGCAAGTTCTGTTCTTTATGTCTGTCAAAAGCAGAGAAACCTGAATATTCTCTCAGGGAGTTTTTTCAGGAATGAAGAAGTTATTTTTATGGTCATTTCTTGTCACTTTTCTTATAGGTCTTGAACACATGCAGAACTATAGTAATCATGTAATATAATAATGAAGGTGATCAGTATCTTAAAAATATCAGATGAATAACATAAAAACGATTCTAGATTTTTGACACCCAAATTATTTTGCTTATATTCCAACTATACAAAATAAATTACCTTCATTAAATCATCATTTTTGTCTCCTATAAATAACCTATGCTTTCATTTGCAAGAAAATCCTTCAAAATGTTATTACCCACAAAGTGAAGAACTAATTGTATCATTCTGACTGGAGGAAAAATTATATTTGGGTACATTAGGAATCAGCTTGAAGCATACTCAAGTCAAACTCCACTGCTTAGTACTTGTGTGACCTCTTGCTGCTTTAGGTTCCTCATCTTTGCAAAGAAGAGAATATAATATTAAATGAGGTAACGTATGAAAACTCACAGTAAAATGACTGGAGTATATATTTAAATATTTTGTATGTGTATATTTATATGTGTTTTCCATTATTTAACCATTGCAAGTCTCAATTTCATCAGCTTGAGTGGAGAATATTTAAGAAAGAAGGAGAAAATGAACAATAAGAAAAGAAACTCCATGTCTTATGGAGGATAGGGTCTGTGTCAAGCCCTTGAAACATGAGTTGTAAACTGCACACAAGGAGAACTATTCTGAATGTCATAGCAGGCCCAAGCACTTTCAAAAGTTCTTTATGTAAAAGAAAAAAAGAAAAAGAAAAGCCCTTGAATGGAGCCTGTTTGGATCTCTGACTTTCGTCTTCTCTATTCTTTTTCCTCAACATCTTAAAAGAAGAGTTTGACTCTCTGAAACTTTTTCAAAATCTCAGTTATTTCTCATTCTGTTAAATGTGACTTGAGGATGACAAGTAATGGCAGAATGACCACATCCAGGTATACCTTCTACTTCCCTACCCTTTCAGGTGCAAATTTAGTGCTACTGGCCATGTGCATCTTCTTGAGAAGTTCTTCTTCCTTTGTTTCCATAAAACCACACTGCCTTTCCTTCTAAACCAAGAACAGTTCCAGCTGGACTTAACTGGGTTTATATACCTAGGTTTGGAGCTACTACAACCTTACTGCTTGGGGATCTGGGGAGGGTTAGGCAAGCTGCTCTGTGGCTTTTGGTGTTCTAAGCTGGCAGGGAGAATGGGGCTGGAGGAACCTGCTGTGTGCAGTGCACAACCACCCTCTTGTGTGTCTGGAGGCTCCCTGCCTTGTATAGCTGGTTCAGTGCTGCTTTAAAATCAAACCCTTAGCACTCATTCTCTCCTTTCTGAGCTTTAGGCTTTAACATGAACCCTTCTGCTTTTCCTCTTTCAGAGATTTTTCAGTTTCCAATATGCCTTTCTTATTTTAAAGCATTATTGTGATTCTTTTCAATATATACTTTTCTTATATATTCTGTGGTTTTGCAGCAGGAAAGGAGATGCTAGGCTATGCTAGTATCAGTGTATGGTAGACTATTGAGTGGAGTTCTCTGCGCTATACAACAGGTTCCCATTAGTTATCTTTTTTTATACATGGTAGTGTATATGTGTCAAACTCAGTCTCCCAATTCATCCCGCCCACTCCTTCCTTGCTTGGTATCCATGTTTGTTTTCTACATCTATGTCTATTTCTGCTTTGCCTATAAGTTCATCTGTACCATTTTTCTAGATTACATATATAAGCAAATTACATATTTGTTTTCATCTTTCTAACTTCTCTCTGTATGACAGCCTTTAGGTCTATCCATGTCTCTGAAAATAGCAGGATCCCGTTCCTTTTTATGGATGAGTAATATTCCACTGTATATCTACCACATCTTCTTTATTTACATTCCTTTGTTGCTGGACATTTAGCTTGTTTTCATATCCTGGCTATTATAAATCATGCTGCATGCCTCTTATAATTAGCTATATGTTAAATATGTATCTGTCAGGTGATTTTGTGTGTGTATATATTTTAAAAGTAAAATAAATGAAGTGTTAGTTTTCTTTTAGGACTAGAATAAGGACAACACTGGGCTTCCCAGGTGGCACTAGTCATAAAAAACCCGCCTGCAATGCAGGAGACACAAGAAATATGGGTTCTGTCTCTGGATTGGGAATATCCCCTGGAGAAAGGTGTGGCAATGCACTCCAGTATTCTTGCCTGGAGAATCCCATGGACAGAGGAGCCCAGTGGGCTACAGTCCATAGGGTTTCAAAGAGTCAGACTTCACTGAAGCAATTTAGCATGCATGCAGGCCCAAGGATAGCACTAGTAGTAATAGCACCAGTAGAAAGTGAAAGTCAGGGATAGATCTGAAACATATACCAGAAACAAATTTGAAGACTTGGTAATTATTACAATGTGGTATATTATGGAAAGGCCTAGCACAATGTTAGATATTGTTACTAAACAAATTACTGCAAACTAAAGAGAATTTTATCTACATTTACTAAATTACTTAAGTGTTCCCTTGGTTTTTAAAAATTCACAAAAGTCCAACATCAGAAGCTCATCTCAGTCCTTAGTTTTACAACTTCATATAACATTGTAGTCAATGATTTAAAATTGCACCTTAATAACTGTTGGTAGTAATGTAAATTGGTGTAGCAGCCTTGAAAACAGTATGGAGGTTCCTCAGAAAGTTTAAATTTAACTGCCATATGATCCAGCAATTCTATTTTTGAATATATATCCAAAGATATGTATATATATATATATATGTATATGTATATACATACAGCCTCATATTCATTGCACCCTTATTTGCAATAGCCAAACATGAAGATACACTAAGTGCCCATCAAATAATGGATGGATTGAAGAAATGTGTATACATACAAGGAAATATTTTTTCAGCCATAAAATAAGGCAATTTTGCCATCTCTTAGGTCTTCTGCATTGGCAGGTGGGTTCATTACCATGATTGTCGCCTGGGAAGCCCCAACCTTAATGGTATTATGCAAAGTGGAATAAGTCAGACAGAGAAAGTCAAACGTTGTATTCTCACTTTTATGTGTAATCTAAATAAGCCAAACACAAAGGAATAGAGAAGAATGGTAGCTGCCAGGGGCTGGGAAGTGGGGGGAAACAGAAGATGTTGGTCAAGGGGTAGAAGCTTCTAGCTATAAAATGAAGTTCTGGGAATCTAATGGTGTTGATAATTATTTACAACCATTATTAGTTGTTAAGAGAGTAGATATTATATGTTCTCCCCACAAAAAAGGTAAATTATGTGGAGGAATGAAGGTGTTAAGTATCCTTATAGTGGTAATTATCTCATAATACATACATATATCAAATCATCACATTGTACACCTTAAATTTATATAAGCTATATGTCAACAATATCTCAGTAAGCAGTACAGAATCCACCTACACTGCAGGAGCTGCAGGAGACCTGGGTTTGATCCCTGGGTCGGGAAGCTCCCCTGGAGGAGGGCATGGCAACCCACTCCAGTACTTTTGCCTGAAGAATTCCCATGTACAGAGAAGCCTGACAGGCTACAGACCATAGTGTCACAAATAGTCCGACACAACTGAAGTGACTTAGCAGCACAATATCCCAGTAAACCTGGAAAAATCAGGAAATAAAATAAAATTCCACTGTATGGCCTCAGTCCTTCTGCATGCAAACACAGATCATGGTATTCCCATAATACATGATTAAACATGGGGTCTTTACATTTTATTTTTCATATGTCATTAAATTTTGCTTTTAAATCCGAGGATTTTATACTGACTTTTATTTCTGTGATATAAAGATGTTTTCCTTTAAGCTTCTGATAAATATGGTGACTCAGATAAATTCAGAAGTAAATATTTTTGATCAATATGATATCTCAGATTCTATGCTGAGCATTGGTAAGCCAAAAATAAATGAGATACTGTCTTCTATCAAGAAGCTCGCAGTTTAGAAACCAGTTCCAGCCACTCAACACTCAAAAACCAATACATGAGGGAGAGACAAATGCTGGTAGAAAGGAAAGTTGCTTTTAATGAGAATGTTGGCAGTCTGGGGAGATGATTGACTCAGTGCCTCCCAAAAACAACTTCTGAAGATCCTGCTCAGCCATGAAAACATTTAAAGGGAAAAAAAGGAACTAATCTCAATTAATCACTGAGATAGGGGGATCAAAGACATCGCCATCCCCTGCTGTGTGCAAGCCTTGGTTTAGGCTTGTTGACTTCATGTGATTTTTCTTTAGATTCTATCTTGTTCACAGCTTGTTCTCAAGATTACTGACGGGGAAGCTTGGGAAGAGATCTGGCCATCTATTAGTTACTTATTCTTCATTTCTGCTTCCTTGATCTATGGATAAACCAACAAGTTCAGCAAAGTATTGTGTGATCAAAAGATTTGAAAGGTGTGATTGGCCTGGGGTGAGTAGGGCCTGAGGGTGCCTGGATTGAGGTTAGTGACAAGACCAGGGGCCTCCTGTGGAGAGTTCTTTCCTGCCAAATGCTGCTTACAGAAATAGGAAGGTATATATGTAAATATACGTATATATATAATTACAGCACTTTGATACATGCATAACAATAAAATACAGAAGTGGTACAGAGAAACCAGTGACTAACTCTTTGGTCAGAGAGGAAACAGTACCTGAGAAGAGTTCTGAACAAGCCAGTGTTTAAGGCAAGAGCAGGTATGAACATGTAAGGCGACAAACAGCAGGTTCAAGGGACTGCACATCATTCAGTCTAACTGGAGAGTAAGTGCTGAGAAGTGAAGAAAGACCCAGCATAAGCCTGGACAGTTATGCAGAGGCCAGGCAAGGAAACACCCCTTATGTCATAACTAGGAAATTGGACTTCATCCTACAGGCAGTGGGAAGACACTTCCATGTTACAAGAGGCCTGAGGGAGTCAGACTGGTTTCCCAGACTGATCCATTTTTGTAGGAGTGTGGAGGATAGATTTGAAGAACAAAACCCAAATAAGAGAGGCAGATTTTTATAGTCCAGGTGTGAAAAGAAAAGGACTTGAACTAAAGTGGTGAGAATGGTAGAGTATAAATTCAAAGAAACAAATAGTTGGCCTTTTTAAAATTAAAATTATTTAGACTATTCTCTTTTCCCTGTGTGAAAGTCGTTATGAGCCCTATTTCCTTTAGAGTCAACTGCCAGCTAAAGTCATTGTAGAAAACTTGGCATTCAGCATGATTTGTCCTCTTTGATAAATGTTCCGGGGAGTCAAGACCGTCATCTGTCAAAATTGATAAGTGAGACCACAGCGGGGAACACAGTCTCCTCTGTCACAGCACAGCCGCCAGCACCAGCAGCCTGTTTACCTCTAGACTGGTCTATCTCGCTCCAAGACTTTTCTATTTCCACCCAAATACCCACCAAATGCAATGAGGCCATGCCTACCTATGTGAGATATTCATTCCAGGGTAGTCTGCAAGTGCGGGAGGAGAATAAAGAGGCCACTTTCATTAGGCTGTTTTCACAACTGAAGAGTTTCAATAGCTCTCAAAGGGAAAGCATGAACTTGACCAATTCTCTGTAGGTATATAGCAAAATACTTAGTAAATTCTGTGAAATAGAAAAGCCCAAGGGATTACGATGAAGCGTCTAAGATCCTGAAACACTCATGACCTCATGCATGGAATATATCTAAGGAATAAGAAGCTGTTTTTTTTTTTTCTTTTTTTGATTAAAAGGACTTAGTTCTGAACAATAGAGTAGCTGGTATTTTTAAATTAAATACACAGGAAGGTACTTAACTTCATTTTCTGCCTTTATGAAGAAAAGAATTGAAAGTCTCAGAGGACCATCCCAGCATTGATGAGAAATCCATTCTGTACAATAAACTTTTTCTTTCTTTCCTCTTTACTAATGGGATTGTGATTATCTATGTACATGAACACATTGCTTCAAAATCTAGGAAGGAAAGAGCCGGAATCAGAATAGAGCAAGAGCAAGACTTTGGTCTACCCATGGTGTGGTCATTAATAAACCTTGCATTCACAGTCAAAGTGCAAAAATTCTTAAAGTGAACTTTTTCTTTAAATGAGATGCTAGCAACAGTTAGGAAAACTCTACTATGTAAGTGTCCACTGTTTCCCACTCACCAGATCATCCTGTTTCACATTGTTTACTTCAGGAAACCATATGCGAAAATTAAACTGACTTTTTTCCCAAGCAAGCAAATAATGATTTTTTGAAACTGTAATGCCCTTGTCCTTCCAGTACTCAGTAGTGAGTTGCAAGGCTTTCTCTTTCACAGGTGAGTTTTCAACAATTGTCATAACCCTGGTGCTGTTCTGAAGGTTCTATCTTTCCTCTACTGCAGATGTTTGCCCAGTTTAAACAGTTGAAATAAAAACTTTCCTTGATACTTTTAAGTCCTTCCTATGATACAGCCTTTATATCTCCTGCCGAGATTACTCCAAGACCTAACAGACTCCATTATTAGAAAACATTTTACAGTATTCAAATTGGCTTTTACTATGTTAAATTTCATAGTTTTTCCTCTCCATTGCCCATTATAGAAGTAATTTGCAGAATTTCTGCATTTTAGCCAGGAACATTCAGGAGTGACTACCTGGGGCACTGGATCTACTGGCATCACCAAGCTGGAAAAGACAGAGCCTTTTAGGGCTGCTATAGATTCCAGAGGGATGTGTGTGTGTGTGTGTGTGTGTGTGTGTGTGTGTGTGTGTGTGTGTGCACGCAGGAGAGAGAGAGAGAGTGTGTGTGTCTGGAGTTCCATCTGTACATAAATTACTGTCTCTATATATTAATATTACACGTTTCTTATTCTCTTTATAGACTCATGGACACACTTGCACAGGCTCTTTCCCAGACCTACATGCTTGTCCTAGATTAGATTCTGAGTTAAATTTGGATACACCTAGGGTATTTGACGGAGAAGGCAATGGCACCCCACTCTAGTACTCTTGCCTGGAAAATCCCATGGATGAAGGAGCCTGGAAGGTTGCAGTCCATGGGGTCGCTGAGGGTCAGACACGACTGAGTGACATCACTTTCACTTTTCACTTTCATGCATTGGAGAAGGAAATGGCAACCCACTCCAGTGTCCTTGCCTGGAGAATCCCAGGGACGGGGGAGCCTGGTGGGCTGCCGTCTATGGGGTCGCAGAGTCGGACACGACTGAAGCGACAGCAGCAGTAGCAGCAGGGTATTTGGAGACTAACAGAATGGCACTTCCTTCTGAAAAAAGTCATGTGCCTTCTTTTGTTTTTAAAAATGGTATCCTTAATGCGTGCACGTGAAGTCACTTCAGTCATGTCTGACTCTGCGACCCTATAGACTGTAGCCTGCAAGGCTCCTCTGTCCATGGAATTCTCCAGGCAAGAATACTGGAGTGGGTTGCCATGCCCTCCTCCAGAGGATCTTCCCAACCCAGGGACTGAACCTATATCTCTTATGTCTCATGCATTGATAGATGGGTTCTTTACCACTAATGCAACCTGGGAAGCTGGTATCACTAATATCTAGTATCAGATACACTTATAAGTTGTTTTATTAGGAGTACTGTTGGATTTTTTGCATTCATTTGTGAATTTTTTATATCGTGTAAAATATTATGATATAATATATAATCTCTGCCCTCAGCAAATTAATATCTATTATTCATTTTAATTGCACATTAATATCTATTATTCATCTTAAGTCTACTTTCTTTAGAAAATGCCTGTGTGTTTAGAAAAAAAAACAGTAATAAAACAGTATTTTTCTAGCTATACTCTTTCCTCTAGTTTTTTTAGTTTCTTCAAGTCACACCTCAAAATGCTTCTAGAAGCTTCTGAGAATTCTCACAGTATGTCATATATGCTCTCTCAAACTGCCGAGTAACTGGCCCATCGGATCTGGTGTTTTCCTTTCTTCTTCTTCAGCTGTGAGGATCATATCCACTGTTGGACCTAAAGTTCTGGGCTGCTTTCTTTCCCTCTCTCCATTTCTGACTGACCCAAACAGATGGCAAGATCACTGCATATAGCTGGATTGTTGTTCTTTCATGCTAACAGTAACAGTGGTCTGTTTGCATTTATATTTTGTTATCTTTTGCCTTTTAACTACATGATTTTGTCTGCTTACACATAATTATTTATAAATTTGGGCATAATTATTTTATCTTATACTGTACTTTGTCTTCTCTTTTCTGTTTCTTTTCCTAACCTTTCTTTTAAGTAAATTGTCTATTTTTTAATTCCATTTTTTTTACTCTGCTGGGTTACAATATGGTGATAAAAACTATTTCTATTCTTTATGTGCTTATCTTATAAAACTTAGTGTATCAAACAGTATATTTACTTTCATCCTTTACAGGAATATAAGGACTCAAGAACACTTAAGCAAACCACACCCTTCCTGACTTACATGTTACCTTTATAAGCATTTTAATTTTTCCTGGCCTTTCTTTAACCCCTTAAACCATTATATAGTATAAGTTGTTATATACAATTTATATTTGTTTAGATTTCTTTAGTCCTCATTTCTTTTTACATCTCAAACCTGCTGAGTTTTCCTTCTAAAGTGAAGTGTTTATATCTTTTAGCTTCCCTTAGGGGCAGCACAGAGTTGGACATGACTGAAGTGACTTAGCAGCAGCAGCAGCAGTGAGAATCTGCTACTTGCAAAACTGTTTTATTTACCCTTGTAAAAAGCATTTTCCCTGGGTATAGAACTCTAGGTCAGCAGATGTTTTGTTTGACACAAGAGTACCATTCCACCATATTTTTACTGATACATAATACAGATAATACAAATACAGTGCACAATAAAGATACTGTGGGGACCAGTTTGTTATTGCTTATTCTCAGATGAGACTTTTCTCTGTTTTACTCAAGGCCAAAATTCATGATAGACAATTTTCTGTGCGATGTCCTGGGAGAGAGGTATTGTGTTTCTTGTTCACTATTAAACTCAGTCAATAGCTCTTGGGCCTCCCAACTTCCTGTTAGACTCTTTATCTTGGATAGGCCCTGGACATTGTCTCTTAGTCGTTGTGCTCTGTAAAACTGTGGACTTTGAGTCCTAGGTTCACTTAAATCAGTACATACTCTGAAGGATAAAATCAGCTTCCTGATAATTCTTTTCCAAATTCTCAGCTTCACTCACTTGTTTTGTCCTCTGAATATTTACTGTTGTCATCCTAGTAACACATTAAAAATAAATAAAATAAGTATGTCAGCATCATTAGTTGTTTTCAGCAGGAAGGCTCTTCAAAGTACCTAGCACAACATAACTACCAAACATAAAAGTCCTATTTTTTGAGTCCTATTCTTTGAATCTTTATATTCTTTTTCACAGGAGGATTCTTAAGCCCTCTTACAAATAGATCCCAGCAGTCTGTCTATACCAGTCTTCTAGACATGGCCAGATGCAGCAAATCCTAATGTGAAAACATTATAGGCCTATAGGCTGGAAATGTTCCAGTCTTCCATGTCAACACATAAGGTGGAGTGTGACTTATATTTAAATAGAGCTGCAGAAACCTCTGTGTACTCAGGGATAAAGAGTACTTCTGGGTGATAAGGAGACTGTGATAGAGGTTTGGTTTAAAATGGATGCATTTATTTAGCAAACAAGAACAGTCACTTAATGCTTGCAAGTTCCTACTATCAACACTGAGATACAAAGCTGAATACATTTCCTCCACCCTCAAGGATTTCCCTGGTGTCTCAGCTTCTAAAGAATCCACCTGTAATGCAGGGGACCTGGGTTCTATCCCTGGGTTGGGAAGATCCCCTGGCAGAGGGCATGCAACCCACTCCAGTATTCTTGCCTGGTGGGCAAATCCCCAAGACAGAGGAGCCTAAGGGGTGCAGTCCATGGGATCACAAAGAGTCCGACATGAGTGAGTGACTAAGCACAGAACAGCCACCCTTTAAGAGTTCATAGTTTACTAGATCTTAAATATAGGTAGAATTTTAATCCAGCAGAGAAACCCAAGTAAGATGGTAGGTGTTGCAAGAGGGCATCAGAAGGCAGATACACTGAAACCATACTCACAGAAAACTAGACAATCTAATCACACTAGGACCACAGCCTTCTCTAACTCAATGAAACCAAGCTATGCCCGCGTGGCAACCCAAGATGGGCGGGTCATGGTGGAGAGGTCTGACAGAATGTGGTCCACTGGAGAAGGGAATGGCAAACCACTTCAGTATTCTTGCCTTGAGAACACCATGAACAGTATGAAAAGGCAAAATGATAGGATACTGAAAGAGGAACTCCTCAGGTCAGTAGGTGCCCAATAAGCTACTGGAGATCAGTGGAGAAATAACTCCAGAAAGAATGAAGGGATGAAGCCAAAGCAAAAACAATACCCAGCTGTGGATGTGACTGGTGATAGAAGCAAGGTCTGATGCTGTAAAGAGCAATATTGCATAGGAACCTGGAATGTTAGGTCCATGAATCAAGGCAAATTGGAAGTGGTCAAACAAGAGATGGCAAGAGTGAACGTCGACATTCTAGGAATCAGCAAACTAAAATGGACTGGAATGGGTGAATTAAACTCAGATGACTATTATATCTACTACCATGGGCAGGAATCCCTCAGAAGAAATGGAGTAGCAATCATGGTCAACAAAAGAGTCCGAAATGCAGGACTTGGATACAATCTCAAAAACAACAGAATGATCTCTGTTCATCTCCAAGGCAAACCATTCAATATCACAGTAATCCAAGTCTATGCCCCAACCAGTAACGCTGAAGAAGCTGAAGTTGAACGGTTCTATGAAGACCTACAAGACCTTTGAGAACTGACACCCAAAAAAAGATGTCCTTTTCATTATAGGGGACTGGAATGCAAAAGTAGGAAGTCAAGAAACACCTGGAGTAACAGGCAAATTTGTCCTTGGAATGCAGAATGAAGCAGGGCAAAGACTAATAGAGTTTTGCCAAGAAAATGCACTGGTCATAGCAAACACCCTCTTCCAACAACACAAGAGAAGACTCTACACATGGACATCACCAGATGGTCAACACCAAAATCAGATTGATTAAATTCTTTGCAGCCAAAGATGGAGAAGCTTTATACAGTCAACAAAAACAAGACCAGGAGCTGACTGTGGCTCAGATCATGAACTCCTTATTACCAAATTCAAACTCAAATTGAAAAGAAAGTAGGGAAAACCGCTAGACCATTCAGGTATGACCTAAATCAAATCCCTTATGATTATACAGTGGAAGTGAAAAATAGATTTAAGGGTCTAGATCTCATAGATAGAGTGCCTGATGAACTATGGACGGAGGTTCGTGACATTGTACAGGAGACAGGGATAAAGAACATCCCCATGGAAAAGCAATGCAAAAAAGCAAAATGGCTATCTGGGGAGGCCTTACAAATAGCTGTGAAAAGAAGAGAGGTGAAAAGCAAAGGAAGAAAGGAAAGATATAAGCATCTGAATGCAGAGTTCCAGAGAATAGCAAAAAGAGATAAGAAAGCCTTCTTCAGTGATCAAAGAAAAGAAATAGAGGAAAAGAACAGAATGGGAAAGACTAGAGATCTCTTCAAGAAAATTAGAGATCCCAAGGGAACATTTCATGCAAAGATGGGCTCGATAAAGGACAGAAATGGTCTGGACCTAACAGAAGCAGAAGATATTAAGAAGAGGTGGCAAGAATACATAGCAGAACTGTACAAAAAAGATCTTCACGACCCAGATAATCATGATGGTATGATCACTAATCTAGAGCCAGACATCCTAGAATGTGAAGTCAAGTGGGCCATGGAAAGCATCGCTACGAACAAAGCTAGTGCAGGTGATGGAATTCCAGTTGAGCTGTTTCAAATCCCGAAAGATGATGCTGTGAAAGTGCTGCACTCCCTATGCCAGACAATTTGGAAAACTCAGCAGTGGCCACAGGACTGGAAAAGGTCAGTTTTCATTCCAATCCCAAAGAAAGGCAATGCCAAAAAATGCTCAAACTACCGCACAATTGCACTCATCTCACATGCTAGTAAAGTAATGCTCAAAATTCTCCAAGCCAGGCTTCAGCAGTATGTGAACCGTGAACTTCCTGATGTTCAAGCTGGTTGTAGAGAAGGCGGAGGAACCAGAGATCAAATTGCCAACATCTGCTGGATCATGGAAAAAGCAAGAGAGTTCCAGAAAAACATCTATTTCTGCTTTATTGACTATGCCAAAGCCTTTGACTGTGTGGCACAATAAACTAGAAAATTCTGAAAGAGATGGGAGTACCAGACCACCTGACCTGCCTCTTGAGAAATCTGTATGCAGGTCAGGAAGCAGCAGTTAGAACTGGACATGGAACAACAGACTGGTTCCAAATAGGAAAAGGAGTATGTCAAGGCTGTCTATTGTCACCCTGCTTATTTAACTTCTATGCAGAGTACATCATGAGAAACGCTGGACTGGAAGAAACACAGGCGGGAATCAAGATTGCTGGGAGAAATATCAATAACCTCAGATATGCAGATGACACCACCCTTATGGCAGAAAGTGAAGAGGAACTCAAAAGCCTCTTGCTGAAAGTGAAAGTGGAGAGTGAAAAAGTTGGCTTCAAGCTCAACATTCAGAAAATGAAGATCATGGCATCTGGCCCCATCACTTCATGGGAAATAGATGGGAAACAGTGGAAACAGTGTCAGACTTAATTTTTCTGGGCTCCAAAATCACTGCAGATGGTGACTGCAGCCATGAAATTAAAAGACACTTACTCCTTGGAAGAAAAGTTATGACCAACCTAGATAGCATATTCAAAAGCAGAGACATTACTTTGCTGATGAGGTCCGTCTAGTCAAGGCTATGGTTTTTCCAGTGGTCATGTATGGATGTGAGAGTTGGACTGTGAAGAAGGCTGAGGGCTGAAGAATTGATGCTTTTGAACTGTGCTGTTGGAGAAGACTCTTGAGAGTCCCTTGGACTGCAAGGATATCCAACCAGTCCATTCTGAAGGAGATCAGCCCTGGGATTTCTTTGGAAGGAATGATGCTAAAGTTGAAACTCCAGTACTTTGGCCACCTCATGCGAAATGTTGACTCATTGGAAAAGACTCTGATGCTGGGAGGGATTGGGGGCAGGAGGAGAAGGGGACGACAGAGGATGAGATGGGTGGATGCCATCACTGACTGGATGGACGTGAGTCTGAGTGAACTCCGGGAGTTGGTGATGGATAGGGAGGCCTGGTGTGCTGCGATTCATGGGGTTGCAAAGAGTCGGACACGACTGAGAGACTGAACTGAACTGAACTGAACTAAATGAAGTGGAATATATTTTTCTAAGGAGTCTCTCAGATCTGGGAAATTATTCCTACTGCAGTTTGGCCAGGTTATCAGATCTTTGAGCAGAAGAATAGGAGATATTGGGGGAAATGTTGTTTGGGATCATATTACAGAAGGTCTGGAGAGTCATTCTGAGGACTTTGGACTTAATTCAGTAACTGGGGAGAGCCATTAAAGCCTGGAAAAAACCATGGATGGAGGAGCCTGGTAGGCTGCACTCCATGGGGTCGCTAAGAGTCAGACATGACTGAGAGACTTCACTTTCACTTTTCACTTTCATGCACTGGAGAAGGAAATGGCAACCCACTCCAGTGTTCTTGCCTGGAGAATCTCAGGGACAGCGGAGCCTGGTGGGCTGCCGTCTATGGGGTTGCACAGAGTCGAACACAACTGAAGCAACTTAGCAGCAGCAGCAGCAACATTAATACTTTTGAGCACGAAATAATGTATTAAGGGCGTATTAATAAGATTAATCAAGCAGTAATCTTCCAGATGGATTCAAGGGGATAGAAGAGGCAAAGAAGAAAAAAATACGAGACTGAACTAGAGTAACAAAAGAAATAGAAAGAAAAGGAGAATCATTTTATAGGCAATGGTCAATTATCTGTAAAACAGCAAAGTTGGAGCATACAGTATTACTCTGAAGACCTAAACCAGGCTGATTGGCACAATGGTAATGCCATTAAGCAAGCTGGGAAGATCAGAATTGCGGAGAGTCAGTAAGTCTGACATGTTTGTGTCCTACAGCGTACACAACTTCAGGATCTAGCACTTCATAACAGAAAAGCTTAATTAAATTTGGGGCATAAAACCAAGGCTTAGTTCTGTGTCTTCTTTTGATGGAGATAAGCCATTTGAGCTTCTTACCCACACAAAGTGTTTTTTTGATATTTGTGTTTAGTTTCTTCTTACTCCACTAAATTGATCAAAATCCTTTTTTCCCCTTGCTTTTTAATTAGTGTTTTCTAGTAAATAAGACAGTTGTATAGAAGGTAAAGAACAGAGATCTCTGGGCTTCTGTGATGTACAGAGCACCTATTTTTTTTTAATGATTAACATTAGTTTTTAAAAATAGTGTTTATTTTTCTAATTCTAAGCAAGTGCATACTCATAGAAATATACTCATAGAAATATAAGGATATATTTAAAATAAAAGAATCATGATTATAATAATAGTAACTAGAGTTAACTACTCACATTTCTTCCAGGAATTTTTCTTTGAATACAAGACTAAAGAAAGAAAAACAAAAGGGGGATGATTATGTGTTATGTAAATTTGTGTCCTGCTTTATTATTTAGTCTTTGTAATGATCATTTCCCATGTTATGAAAGTTCTCCAGAGTCTTACTATTCTATCATTCAGATATTTCCTTATTTATTTAAGAAGTCTCATATTGTATACATAGAGGACATTTATGATACTTTACTATTGTAAATTATGTGATAGTGAACAGATGCTGATATACTTCAGATTAATGTTGATGATTCATGTTTTTGTATGTAGTTATCAAATCAGGCTGCAGAATACATAATGCAATGATGGAAATTCATTTTTAAGTGGTCAAAATATCCAGACTGATCTCATTAACAACAGAGAACATGTCTACTTTTCAGAAGCCCAAAGGAAAAGAAGTTCATAAAGCATTTGGCCAAATAATGTGAAATATTGTATAAAATAAATATGTAAAATAAATACATAATTTAAATTGATCTGATCATTATTTATTTAAATGTCTATCGAATAAGATAAAATACTACTGCTCTAAATTCCACAAACTGACATCATGGTTACATAAATATACAAGTATACACTATGTATGAGTCATTGGGGAAATTATACCATCTACAATAAAAATTGATACATATGTGTGAGACTATGTGCATTCTTATGCAACTTTGCAAGCTCAGAAAAGTCCATACTATTACTTATTTTGCATCTAAAAAATGGATCATAGGATAATATGTGATAAACATTACAATTTGTTGTTAACATGAATCATATAGATATAGAAAGACCAAACTTAGAAAATATGTGTATACGAAATTATACCTGCAAATAATGTTATGTACATGTTGAGAAAGCTGCTCTAATGTTTAAAATGTACATCCCTCCCAAATGAACTTTCTCCTTTCCAAGAATGAAAGTGTTAGTCGTTCAATCATGTCTGAGTCTTTGCAACCCCACAGACTGAAGCCTGTGTTCGTGGAATTCTCTAGGCCAGAATATTGGAGTGGGTTGCCATTCTCCTCTCCAGGGGATCTTCCCGACACGGGATTGAATGTAGGACTCTCACACTGCAGGCGTATTCTTTACTGTCTGAGCCACCAGGGAAGCTCTTTCTAAGATTGGGTGTTTCAAAATGCATACCTTACTTTCTGATTTAAGAAAAATATTTTTTTCTAAAACTCACCAAGTTATCTTGAGCTTTTGGAGAAAAAGTAAAAATGTTGAGTAAAAATGCAAAGCTTTAACTTCTACATTTTAAACCTTTTGTTATATTTCGTAACAGATCTCTTTTTAGGGTTTAATTTCTTCAGTTAGATCAGAAATATCTATGGAGGTAATGTGAACACATTTGATGATATGAAAGTTCTACTTTATCAAACAGGAAAAAATAATTTGGGAACAATTATTATAACTTTCATGGGATCTTGACAGGTTTAAAAGTCTTGTACATTTTCCTGTTTTGATGACCACAGGAAAATCTCCCTAGCACCCACTATAAAATAGCTTAGACAAAAAATTGCAGTCATAGCCCAGTGCCTCATTAGAAAAGCCTGCATTTCCTGCTCCAATAACCAGCTGATGGAAATAAAGTTCATCTTGTCAACAGGTTTATTTATTTCCCCTCTTCATCTGCTTTGTTAATCTTCCTTTTATGTTTCCTTAATAACATATGCTGTAAAGGTTCCTGAATGCTTTTCAAATAAGAAATTCTGAGAAGGATTGACAAATTTCTGTTGTGTCAACATAGACACGGGCGTCTCCCAGTCTGGAACTCAATGTATAATATCTGAAATAGATAAATGTACATTCTCCTTTTCTCATTCATTAAATCAGAAGATATTTGGCTTTACTAATTGGTCTTAATGCATGTTATTAGAGTTTTATTGCCAGGACAATAAAGATGCAATGCATTTTATGTATCATAACAGACTGGCCTTTAAAAAATCACTAGGAGATCTGGCTCCAAAAAGAAGGGATAGGAAAGGAAAAATCTAGAATCTGTGCTAACAGATAAATTCTTTGAACACTTTGGGATAATGGCCAGTGGCAAACCATAGAACCTATCAAATATGAAATAAATGCTGAAATCAGGATCAACATTTTACCTACAATTACTATATATTTACAAAGAAATTTTTTATTATTATACACTGTCATACTAATCTGGAGATGTGGGACATCAAACATCTTTTCCAAGTTGCTTACTAACCATCAGATGCTTAAATAAAGTACCATATTCTTGAATGATCATGGTAAGGCAGAGGATATGTTGGGTTTTCTTAGTTAGAAGAAAATTTAATTCATTATTTTATCATATTTTCAATCAAGGTCTCAAATATTAAGTATAAAAATACAATAATATAAAAGAATTTTTCCTTTGACCCACTTCCAGATACACAAATTTATTCTGTTTTACAATGTAAAATATTCATAGGTTTTGTGTAAGTTTTGCAATTTATTTCCCTACCTTGAAGAAAACAGTGGGTTTGCACTATTACTAGTAAAAAAAAAAAGTTTATATTGCATATCAGTATATTGTCCCAAAACGGAGCATGAAAAACGGAATATTATATGATAAATTTAGATTAATATCACCATTCAAGTTCAAAAAGTAGCTTTTGCTGTCATGCCCCAGATTATTTCCTTTAGGCTCAGGTTCACAATGGAGCTTCCCAAGTGGCACTAATGGTAAAGAACTCCCCTGCCAATGCAGGAGACATAAGAGTTGTGGGTTCAATCCCTGGGATGGGAACATCCTTTGGAGGAGGGCATGGCAACCCACTCAAGTATTTTGCCTGGAGAATCCCACAGACAGAGGAGCTTGGAGGGCTACAGTCCACAACGTTGCCAAGAGTTGGACATGACTCAAGAGACAGCACAGATGCACTCAAGTTCACAATAAATCTACCATCTCTACTAAACTCTGTGCCCTCTGGAATGGCATTTGAGCCCTACTCACCAAAGCCACATATACGTCTTCTTGGGTTTTCTTAGACCACAGCCCTCTAGCTCTTCATTCTGCCACTTTGTTCTTAGCCATATATACTTGTCAAGGGATAGGCAATGTCTCAATTCCTGTACTAAATATTCAACAGGTCTTCCAATATTTTGGGTCCCAAATGACATTGTTTTCTGTCAGATAAAGCACTGATAACTTAGCCATCCAGTGTTGATATTTATAACCTATTTCAGTCCCTCTTTACTCAGTTCATTTTTAGGTGCTCCTTAGGATCATTTTGTGAATGTGTAGATTATACTTTTATTCCTTTAATATGCTCACCTAACCACCCAGAAATAGCTATAGTTGTCTTATATTTCGGTAAAAGATATTTTGTCTTTCTCAAGTAAATGCCTGCCTCTTCAAAATGATTTCTTTTTTACCCTGAAACAGTATTTCAGATCTCCTTTACTTAAAACGCAGCCAGATTGAAAGCATGATGATAAATGTTACCAAGAAGCACAGTCATTGAACAAGGGACTACCACGACACAAAGGGTCACCCTGGCCTTTTCAACTATTTACTTTTCAGAATGCACATGGTTAATATCAAAGAAATGCTGTTAACACTTTCTTTTGAAAAAGCTAGTTTCAGCAACTAAAGGAAAGATAGCTTACAATTGCCAGGAGTAGAGATACACTAAAGACAGCAGGACCAGGTGAAACACATACTATGAGAATGGCAATAGGCATTTTGAGGCTTTCAGAGAATGAACAACACTTGTGTATGAAATTTTAGTGTGCTATTTCTTCTTTTTAAATCTGCTGTAGACTCAAAGGTTTGAAAGAATACTTCTAAAAAAAAAAAGTCAACTCAAGCCCTTCTCTGCTAGCACACTGATCCAGTTTGCTGTTGTTGTTCACTCACTAAGCCGTGTCGCCTCTTTGCGGCCTCACAGACCGCAGCACACCAGGCTTCTCTGTCATCCATTATTTCCCAGAGTTTGCTCAAATTTGTGTCCATTGAGTCAGTGACACTGTCCAACCATCTCATCCTCTGCTTCCCTCTTCTCTTTTTGTCTTCTATCTTTCCCAGTATCAGGGTCTTTTCAATGAAGCAGCTCTTCACATAAGATAGCCAAAGTATTGGATCTTTAGTTTCAGCATCAGTCCTTTTCCAGCCCTAAATGAACATTCAGGGTTGATTTCCTTTAGGTCTGATTGGTTTGGTCTCCTTACAGTCCAAGGGACTCTCACAAGTCTTCTCCTACAACATGATTCGAAAGCATCATTTTTTCAGCACTCAGCCTTCTTTATGGTCCAACTCACATCCATACATGACCACTGGAAAAACCATAGGTTTGACTATATGGATCTTTGTCAGCAAAGTGATGTCTCTGTTTTTTAATACACTGTCTAGGTTTGTCATAGCTTTCCTTCCAAGAAGCAAGCGTCTCTTCAATTTCATGGCTGCAGTCACAGTTCACAGTGATCTTGGAGCCCCAGAAAATATATTCTGTCAGTTTTCAATTTTCCCCTTCTATTTGCCATTAAGTGATGGGATCAGCTGCCATGATCCTTTTTTCATGTTGATTTTTAAGGCAGCTTTTTCACACTCCTCTTTCACCCTCATCAAGAAACTCTTTAGTTCCTCTTCAATTTCTGCCATTTGAATGGTATCATCAGCATATCTGAGGTTGTTGATATTTCTCTCAACAAGCTTGATTCCAACTAGTGATTCATCCAGCCCAGCAATGATTCAGTCTACCTAAGCTAACACCACTGGTCAATCTTGTTCCTGCTTCCATACATTTCACCTTCATAACCCACTTCCATCAGCTTCTCTCATTTCTTGCAATGATTTTCCCATCCCAACACACTCTTCTCCATGCACACCCCAACTTACCATCCCAGATGAGAATTGCTCAAGGAATAATATAAGAACCAACATGATAACAGTTATTAAGAGTGATTGAATAAACGTTAGGAGACTTGGCTTCTATCTTAGCTCTGCCACTAAATTATCAGGTGAATGTGGGGAAGTCGTTTCTATTAATAAAAGTTGGAGGATAAGTAGTGTCTAGAATTTCCTTCCAAATAACCCTGTGAAATAAATTATGATTATATTAATTTTCTTAAAACTTAATCTGCTTTGAAAATAAAATAGGAGAAATGTATGCATCTGCCTCAGCTGAATGCTAAACAGTCAAATCCTTTCTTTCAATAGTCTTAGTTTCATAATTCATTGTTGTTTATAGAAGATGAAACACTCTAAATTTTGCATATTGGCCTCCCTCTCCCTTTTCTGCCCAGTATTTTTGTCATGAGGCCTTTTAGAATTTGGTCCTAACAAGTCTCTGGCATCCTCTGTTCATATTCCCTTCAGCACCCTTTGCAAAGCTGCACTGAATTTCTCACCCTCTGCATGAAGGTAGCTTCTCTTTGGAACTTTTCCTCTTTTGGCTCATCTCTTGACGCTTGCCTCATCTCATCTATCTTTTACCATGTATGTCTTTGCACTTTTGTGAGTTCTTTATGTTTTTAAGCCTCAGTCTACACAATGAGCTTTTAAATCATCGTTGAACTATAAGAGTGTATTGATTGAAAAAACGAGCTTCAGAGTAAAAGAAAAAAAAACCTATGTTCAGTTTCTGACTCAGACAAATGGTTGCTAAGTAACCTTAGGTAAGTTACTAAATACTGATCCTGAATTGTTTTATATATAAAATGAAATTTATAACATCTTCCAATATCAATTGGGACTCTGATCCAAAAAGACAGATGACCCAAAACAGATACTTAAGGGGAAAAAGAGATGTATTAACTTTTTGAGTTGAAAATTCCAGAAGATCCTGTTTCAAGCATAACTTGATCCAGGGACTCAAATGATGCGAGTAAATTTCAATCTTTCTCCATCTTTTGGCTTTTACCTCCTCTTTGCTGGATTTATTCCTAGGGTCTACATGTTGTGGGAAAATGAAGATCTGAGCTGTTCCTATAGTCTTGTAGGCTCAAGTACAACAAGGAAGACAAGTGTTCTTTTCTCAAGAGTTTCAACAGAGGTCTCAGACCTGATATTGATTGGCTTAATTAAACTCTATCAAATATCCATTCTTAAAATGATCATTACAGTTAATGAATAAAATACACTCATTGACTGATGTCTGGGTCACATGACTGCTCCCAAAGCTGAAATCAGCATTGAACAAACAAGCAGATAAAGAAAGAAGAAGGTGCAATTCTGCACAAGAAATATGGGTTAATGTTTCCAAAAAGAAAGTAATTGAACGCTGGTTGGATCATAAATAACTATAATGCACTATATTAGCCTGTCATATTTTTATAAAACTAAATGTGACATTATTCCCAAAACATTTATCACAGTGTTTGGTATATAAAAGTTTCCAGTGCTAAATGTGGGCCTTGGTACATAGCAGGTGCTAAGAAAGTATCAGGTAAATAAAGTGAACACACACTAAATGTGCTAGAGAAATTCTTAGAATTTGTACTTTATAGTTAATTTTGCTTTATTTTTCCAGCTCACTCTGATTATTTTGTTGGCAGAGATTATAAGAGAATAAGTCACATTTATTGTTTGAACAGTTTTCTGAATATATTCTGCTTAATTAAATACAATTATACTGAGGTACAAATATGCCAAAGCAATTATAGTCTATATCCAACTTCACTATAGTAGTTAGCTCATCCAAAAGATGCCTGTGGGACTTCTCGTAAGTTCCCAGATTTTGCTGGCGTTAGGAATGCAATGAAGATGGCATGGCACTGTCCTCAAGAGTTTGATTCATATCTAAGGCTTGTGGGATATGAAAAACACTAGATAAAATACATGCTTATAGGATAGTAAAGGGAAAAGACAATAAAAAGTAAGCAATCTAAAAAAATATAAATTTGCTAATAAAAATGAATAAATAATCACAGTTGTCAAGAAGTTTCTAAGCATCGGTGAAATTTCTGTAGAGAATTTAAAGACCTGCTTGAGAAAGAGTGATGGAGAGGGACACTACCCAGGATATTATTTAAGCTGAAAACAGAAAAATGAGAACGAGTTATATATGGAAACAGAGGAAGGAGCTGTTGAGAACTGAAGTCCTTCAGTTAGGACTTGAATCTCAGTTCTGCCTCTGACTTAACTGCCTGTCTCTGGGCAAGTTAGTTGACTTATCTCTATGCTTCATTTTCCTCATCAATAAAATAGCAATAATAGTAACAGTGTTTAAGGACTGACACAGTTGGCATTCAAAACCTTACCTTCTCCTTCATGTGTTGATAACATTCCCCACTTGTGTGCTCATCCCTTAACCCCTACAACTCATGGGCCATGCTACCTCTGTAGCCATTTTCCAAACTGCACGTCAGACTATGTTAGTTCCTTTTCAGTTAGTCTTCTTTACTTTTTTGCAGATATAATTACTTAATATAGTATGGTCATTTTTCCATGATCTTGCCACTTTTCCAGTTTTATTTTTCACCATGAATTCTTACCTACTCCATTCTTCAACCCTTAGCTTCACACACATTAACTACTTAAAGCTCATCTAACATGTCATGCATTCCCTATCTCTGTGCCTTTACATGGTCAAAGTTCTCTGCTTGGGAATTCAGGCTTGGTGAACACCCAGTCTATTCTATTATGTCTTCCAAGTTTTTTATTTGATTCTGTCAGCGACAATCAACCTAGAGTGGATCATCATTGTGGTGGGGTTTCTACTCGACGGGGTGGATACAGATGAATTTAGATTAATATGCTGAATGGAGGGAAGATGTAGCAGTTCCCATCTCATGGTTTATTTTTTTTTCTCACAAAGTGTGAAATAGAATGATTGGCTATGAGTAATAAGAATCTCTTAGTATCCTGTGAAGTATGAGGGGAGGCCATCAGCTGAGAGTGGGCATATTTAATTGGAAAATTTATGAAGAAAGAAGAGCAGCTTCACAAGGGAAGCATATGGGATTGTCGACCAGTGCTGATGGCCCATTTGAGGTTTGTGGGAATGAATTGACAGTGAAAGCAGTCCATGTGGTCTGCATGACTGTGCCTTTTCCTCCAGGGCCATACTGCAGCCATTTAGGTGAAAACCCAAGGGAGTGAACAGTTGGGCTTAACAGTGATTGACCTTTGCTGGGTGATACGGTGAAGGCAGAGAACAATGAGGGGGTTCTGGAATTTTAAAAGAGTATCGTTACTAACTGCAGTTTCAAGCTGGGCAAGGAGAGAGAAAAGGGCATAAGGGAATTATTAATAGTGAAAAGTCAACTAGTTCAAGGTCCCCTGAGAGAGCACAAATGCTGGAGTGGGAATGGAAGAGTATCTGAGCTGATCAGAGCATGAAACGCTAAAGTGGATATTTTAGAAGGAAAGCAACTATGGAGATAACATTTTGGAGTAGTCTTTTCCATAGTTTTCTATGATATGTTGAATTATTTTGATGGAGACCAGCTAAGAGCTAACATACAAATCACAAAACATAGACAAAAAATGACTATGGATATTAACATTGCTGCCATTTATAAGCTAATAAATGATCATTTAATGTTTGTTCAAATCTCAGGTGTCAACTCTGAAAAACCCAGGGTTACAAAGATAAACTATATGATCCAATATCTAAAAACAAGTGCAGCTTTCTCAAAAGGCACAAGCTCAAAATAAGGCAAAAAACATATCTGATGTAACCAGCATGTTTCCATGGTTTCCTCCCCTATCTTTGTTCTTTGATGCAGACAGAGCAGGGCTGAGTGAAAGCCCATTAAAGGGCAGGTGTGCATGAAGCTGGCCTGACTCTATAACTGACACAGCAGAATGATACAAACCACTTCTCACACTCACCTTGATGTTAAGTTTCCCATTTCTATTCCTGGTCCAGATTTCATGACATGGACTCAATTACGGGCATCATGAATCCATTCCCTCCCTCAGTTAAAAGTATAAACAAATAACATCTTTTTCTTTGTTAAGGTGTAAGATTTATTCCAAATGGGTAATTTAAGACTTCCTAAGGTGATTCAGAGGCCTCAAGAAAGAGACAGTCTGGGTCAAGGAAAATGTGGCACCTTTACTTCTCAAAGGATCCAGAAAGAGAAAGTCTCTAAGAACAGGAAACTGGGGGTTAAATGCTACCTGTATTTTGCAACAACATCATCAAGAAGGGAAAGTGGTTGTGTCTTCATCAACCATTCACTTCATCTCAGTGGTGAGATAAAAGGTGTCATTGTAAAGACAAGACTATATGTTTCACTTTTATCCTAATATCTCTACAAAATGTGATTTAGTTGCTAGTTGCAGTAATTTGTTATGAATATTTGGAGTTGAGGTGTCCAAACCTGAAATGAGATAGCAATTTGAGTATTTCAGGAGGTTTTTTGTTTATTTCTTATTGAACTTTATTCCTGATTTTCACTATCCAGGAGATAGTGAATCAAAATGATTTTTCCATAATACAGTATCTAAGCTTCTCATGGATATGGAGGTTAAAGTTTTCATATTTCCCACTTCAGTTAAGTTCAGTTGCTCAGCGGTGTCCGACTCTTTGCAACCCCATGAATCACAGCACACCAGGCCTCCCTGTCCATCACCAACTCCCGGAGTTCACTCAAACTCACATCTATGGAGTCGGTGATGCCATCCAGCCATCTCATCCTCTGTCATCCCCTCTTCCTCCTGCCCGCAATCCCTCCCAGCCTCAGAGTCTTTTCCAATGAGTCAACTCTTTGCATGAGGTGGCCAAAGTACTGGAGTTTCAGCTTTAGCATCATTCCTTCCAAAAAACACTCAGGGCTGATCTCCTTTAGAATGGACTGGTTGGATCTCCTTGCAGTCCAAGGGACTCTCAAGAGTGTTCTCCAACACCACAGTTCAAAAGTATCAATTCTTTGGCACTCAGCTTTCCTCATAGTCCAACTCTTACATGACCACAGGAAAAACCATAGCCTTGACTAGATGGACCTTTGTTGGCAAAGTAATGTCTCTGCTTTTGAATATGCTCTCTAGGTTGGTGATAACTTTTCTTCCAAGGAGTAAGCATCTTTTAATTTCATTGCTGCAATCACCATCCGCAGTGATTTTGGAGCCCAGAAAAATAAAGTCTGACACTGTTTCCACTGTTTCCCCATCTATTCCCCATGAAGTGTTGGGGCCAGATGCCATGATCTTCGTTTTCTGAATGTTGAGCTTTAAGCCAACTTTTTCACTCTCCTCTTTCACTTTCATCAGTAGGCTTTTTAGTTCCTCTTCACTTTCTGCCATAAGGGTGGTGTCATCTGCATGTCTGAGGTTATTGATATTTCTCCCAGCAATCTTGATTCCCACTTAATTCATTTTAAATAAAGATCTTGTTGGAACAACTAAGTGTGGTACTTCACTAGTTGGTAATCAACATTACAAAATTTAATGTAGTTATATATGATTAAATCTAAGCTGATAAAATAGTGGATATGCTGTCTTATGGGGCTTCCAGGGTAACTCAGCTGGTAAAAAAATCTGCCTGCAATGCAGGAGGCCCCGGTTCAATTTGTGGGTCAGGATGTTCCCCTGAAGAAGGGATAGGCTAACCACTCCAGTATTCTTGGGCTTCCCTGGTAGTTCAAATGGTAAAGAATCTGCCTGCATTGTGGGAGACCTGGGTTCTCTCCCTGGGTTGAAAAGATCTCCTGGAGGAGGGCATGGTAACCCACTACAGTATTCTTGCCTGGAGAATGCCTCATGGACAGAGGAGCCTTGCGGGCTACAGTCCATGGGGTCAGAAAGAGTTGGACATGACTGAGCAACTGAGCACAACACAGCACATGTTGTCTTATCAATAAAAAGGAAATAAAATTAAAAGAAAAATATGAACACACTAGACCCCTTCTCTGGATTGTCAACTGGTATCAGTGACCATCCTGTCTAGCCCTGGTTTTCATTCTGACTTGTGTAGTACTGATAGCCATGCTAAGTCACTTCAGTCATGTCTGACTCTGTGAGCCTATGGACTGCAGCCTGCCAGGCTCCTCTGTCCATGGGATTCTTCAGGCAAGAATACTAGAGTGGGTAGCTGTGCCTTCCTCCAGTCCATCTTCCTGACCCAGGGATCTAACCCATATCTCATGCAGCTCCTGCTTTATAGGTGAATTCTTTACCACTGAGCCTCAGAGGAAGCCCTGTAGTACTGATTGCCTCTGAATTTTCTCACTCATGTCATGGGCCTCAAGCTGTCTGGAGTATAGAAACAATTTGCTTAAATTCACATTGTTGTACAGCAGAAACTAATGCAACATTGTAAAGCAATTACACTCCAATAAAAGAACATTACAGGCAGCTTCAAGCCTCAGATCTTCCAACAAGAGAATTCCACCTAAAAAGCAAAAGTGTGTTTATATTTTTTAACTTCCTTCTTCCACCTGAGACCGAATTATTAAAATATAAAACTTTCACAGCACTGTAGTGCAACCAATTTATATAAAAGTCCCATTCTTTCTATGATTTGAAGGATATTTCACAGTAAATTCTGCTAACTTTAATCCCTTACTCCACCCTCAATCTTCATAATCAGTTTCTCACAGGATTAGATATTATGGCATGATTTTTTAAGGGATTATACATATTCCCAGAATGTAAGACCTTAAAGCACATTTAAGCCAAAATTAATGTGGTTTCACCAGGTATATGAAGTGATTCTTCCATTCTAGTCTCAAATGCCTTATGGATGGTTAGCAGTGCCATCCAGGCGGACTTGGCTTTGATTTGTAGATGCCTGAGAATTGTCTTTGCAGAGAAAATGTACAGAGATAGCATTTCACTTTTATGTTTTTCATCAAAAAGCTTCCTCGTGACAGAGGGAAAGGCATGAAAGTTGTTAGGGAAAACATTGTCTATTACCAGGAGGTTGTTTCTTCAGAAGTCAGAGGCTCGTGTGCACTGTGAAGAGAATACTAAATGAAACCCGGGCTAGAGGATGCCTTTCAGATAAGCAGCCTTTACAATGCCACCTTTGCCTCATACAAACAAAATGGTCTACAGCTAGCAGCTTATAAATTATTTGGTCATAGAATTAAAGAAACTTTGATTCTAAAGTGTATGCTTCTGTGGACCAATATGAAATATGTAATACCTGAAACATTCTCAACCACAGAAAGAATTGCAAGTCCACTCATGAGGCTGGTGTTAGGTGGTCTGTGGACTGCAGGAAACCTCACCTGAGTCTTCTTCAGAGCCTGGAATCTTACTTCCATAAGTTCAGTCCTTTGCATTAAGGCTTGTAATAGGAAGTGTATGCTCAGTCTTTATTGGTGTAAACCAAACACTGGATGGGACAACATTTTAAAAAAATATTAATAATGATCCCCTTAGGAAATATTTATTATTTTCTTTATATCTCAAGAGCTACTTGTGAGATAATGGAAGATGATACCAAGGGCCAGGTTTTGCTAGGAGGTAATTAGGATGACAAACCTGAATACCAATGGCTTCCTAGGTAAACAGACCTTAGGAACTCCAGGAAGCTAGAGAAATAGAAGCAGGGTGTCCAGTATCTTAAAAGGGCAGGGGAGGAGATGCTATTAAAAACAAAGGTGCTGTGGGTAATTTTGAGACCTGCTTCACAATTTTGCTTAGGTTCAATATGACCTTGGTTTCTCAGATCTCCATTTCCTTGCAATTCTTATTCAATGGTTTGCAATATTAATATTTATAGGTGATTTTGCCCTTTTTGTTTTAATAGATTGGTTCCACCTTTATTACAGGATATTTAGATATGCATCTTTTAAACAAACACCAAAACAATAGTACACCATTGAGAGTGCAGAGAAAACACTCAGAAAAGGAATGCTTCCCTCTGGAGATGACTTCCCGCAATGTGGGGTGTTTCTCTTGTGCTATTGGAAGGACAAAGAAAGTCAACGGATTTCAGCTCCACGATTGCTTTAATTTTAAGTTCCCACTCTCATCCCATAAGTTCTTTATGGGATGTTTAGATTTCCTTGTAGGCCTCTTAGGAATCACAAACTTTTTTACTCCTTAACTGTATACACTTGACTGCTGTAATTAGAGCTCTTTTGTTGCCGTAATTCCTTCATAATGTTACAGTTTTAGTCAAGCATTCTTTCCCTCTGGAGGCATTAATTGTTGCCAGTTTTGAAAATGCCCTTCATGAGTGTGTACTTTTTGTTTTTCTGGTGATAAAACATGTCACTATTTCCTATTTTTCCTCTAGGTGAAAAGAGTTTTTTTGGTTGTTGTTCAGCATATGTGATGCCCTTTTTAAGCCCTGTGCTGTTGTCCACCAGCTGGAAAGTCAGCATTGGTCATGGTTTCATGTACTTCACCAATTTGCAGTACATGTCTCAAGATGCAAGATTTAAATTTTCTTTTATTTGCTGTTAGCTGTGAAATCCTTGGTCACTGGAGCTTATGACAGTCTATCCTTGTTAAGGATTTACCTATGGCAAGTAGAAACATATGGTTTGTAGTATGTCATTAAAATAAATGGTTATTTTCCAATGACAAGTCCTTCGCTGAAATACAAAGTTAAAATGGAAGATACTTCTTCAAATGTAGCAGCGTGCACTGGAAATATCCTCTAGTTTGAAACTGAGTGAGTATCTCTTTATTTAGTCCTGGTAACTACTTGAGATAATGGATACTATATTAAACTTTATTCCCTTCATTCACATACACACACACACACTCAGTGCATGCACACAAAATCTATCTCCAATTAAAGAGGAAAGATTAATTATTGGTTTATAAAAACGGACAAACACTCAGACATGTTTTGAAATAAGAGCCATTATCCTTCAACCAGCATGGACTGAGTTCCCACACTGAGACTGTCCCTGATCTAGGCCCTAGTGAAAAAGAGTATTAAGCAAAACAGACAAATTCATAACTCCCACAAAACCTGAGGTTTAGAAACTTGGTCTAGATCTGGTCATTTGGTCATTTCCAGTTTAAATTTATTCTGCTCTTCCTCATCTGATTATTTACTAAAGGGCCTTACATGCTCCATCCAATAGGAACACGTTCTCCATGATAAGAGCACCAATTGGTGTTTTACTGTTTGGAATTATGCAATTTATTCTAAAGTCATCTGCTTCTGAGAGCAGTACAAGTCTATTTCATTATATAAAAATGAAATACACTGAAATTTATTATTATTTTACTGAACATAAATCAGGAAATAGATTCAATATATATTACCTAAAGACTGACATTTCAAGCCCCTTAGCCATGTGTTTCAGTAACTGTGATTCCTTGCTCATTTACTGCTGCATTTTGAATCATTGCCTCTGCCCATATGACTGTTGGTGTCTCTTGCTGCAGCCTGGATGAACCCATTTCTTTTCAAGGCTGAGAGTTGCTACAAGATAATAGAAAATCTTGGCCTAGCTGCACAAAACTATCATCATATATAGAACTCAAAGGAAGAATTGATGCAGAGTCCAGTTCATCTTTTTTATTTTAATTTTATTTTGTTTTATTAAAATAAAAACACAGGAACTCTGAATAGTTTTATAAACATTTTGCTGCCTACATTGACATTCTCAAGCATTTTCTTGATTCCACATTATTGATTTATACATATTTTATTTGAACATCATTTGTGTTTTTTAAGTTTTATAACTTAATGCAAAAAATGCGCATCTCCAGCTTTATAATTAAAATTTAAAACGTTGGCCTGATCATACAGATATATATGTTGAGAGTGAATTTTGAGGATTTTGGTAACATAGGTTAATTCAAATGTCAGGTAATAGTTGTGAAAACATCCCAGGATGACCTAGAGAATATCAGTGAGTTCTGCATCCTGCTGTGGGATTTCTCTCTGAGATAAATGTCGGTCTCTGTGTTTTTCTCCCAGGAGGTCGAGTTGTGTCGTGTTAGCAGTCAAGAGAAGCTGGGTCTGACAGTCTGTTACCGAACGGATGATGAAGAAGACACCGGCATTTATGTCAGCAAGGTAAGAAATGCCATGGAAGAGAGATTAAGGGAGGCAGACGGCGAGCAATGGAGTGAAATGACTCACAATGAGAAAATCCTTGGGAGGCTTGAATGTGAGGAACTGGCCATGTTCCAATACTTGTCATTTCCAATTAAAGAAGTAAATTATGTTGCCCAAGTAATGTAATTATTATCAGCTTATTTAACGTGGCTGCTTTCACCGCAGAATCCCAGTAAGAAAGAGTGTAAAAATGGTTACATTGTCTAAATTTGAATAAAGTCCCATAAATATGCCAGAAGTCAGGCAAAGTTTTTGATCAGCAAACGTTTGTCTTTCCATCCCTGCTGTGTCTTATATCTGACTTGTTAGCAATCTCATTAACTAATTGTTTTAAATCTAATATTGACAACTAATATTTTAAATCTAAAATCTAAATATTTACTAAAAATCTAATATTTTACTCTGCTGAAGATGGACAAATTTGAATATCATATCCAAGAAGGGCATCCATTAGTTTGTTTTATTCAACCACATAATCACTTTCAAAAAGTGACGTATTGACTCAGGGAACTATATTCAATATCCTATAATGTTACAATGGAAAAGAATATGAAAAAGAATAAAATCAACTATACTTCAATTTAAAAAGTGAGGTACTTAAATGTGAAATACCTTCAGTGTTAATTATTTTGAAAAAAAGTGAAGCAAAGTTTATTATTATAGGTGATTTTTGAAACTCCCAAAAGAATCATTTTATGAGAAGTAGTAAGGTATTATGTATGCAGATATGATTAAAAATCACATATGTAGATGCAAGCATGTATGTGTATATATGTATGCATGTTATCTAATCCCTGCATATGTATATGTATACACACATATGTATGTGAAATCATGCATATTATATGTATGTGCATGAACCCAGAGGTTAGACAAACTAAATACTAATTGCTCTGCTGTGCTATTTCAAATTTTCTTGGCCATGACCTTGAAAACATTACATAACTTACTAAGATTCAGCTTCCTTAACTAGAAATTCAGTCCAACAATACTTTTAATATTGCTTTTATAGAAGTTTTTAGACTAGGAAAAGACAATGCACTTAGAAAATTATGAAACTCTATAAATATAAATGTTAATCTTTATCACTTTACCAAAAAATCTACTGACTGGTTCTTACCATGGAAAAATTTCCAGAGAATATTTGACTTGCATATATAGCTGTTTTAAATAAACAACTATGAAACCACCTCTGATTATGGTGAGGAAGTATAAGGCAACACATGCAGAATTATCTTTTGTAATATGTATGGAAGTGCAAATACAGAATTTTAATATTAGTTTGATTATGGTTCTGAAGACAAATTCTTAGATTGTGAATGGCTTCTAAGTAAGATACAATTAATTAACTATCCATCATTTCCTTCAGGTAAGTCTCTGTTTACAATTTAAACATGTCAGCTCTAGAACTTTGCTCTTCAGGAATAGTAAGAAAAACCACAGGAACAGAACATATGTACTTGGAAAAAATGTTTCCTTATACATGAAACATGTAATTATAGCGTCTTTTGTTCTTGACTGATCACTTAAAACTCATTTATTGGGTGGCACTACCTAATTAGAAAGTAATATCTAACATCTGGATAGGATGGATCAACCTTATGCTACACTTGAAATATTTTGCTTAAAGAAAAAAAAAAAAAAAGGCTTTGCTGGAATAAATTCCAATAAATGGTTGGAAGCCATCATGTGAAATGTGTGCTAGATGAAATTACCTCCACTAAACAGTAAGTCGTCACTCAAGTTTGGCCAATTAAAGTGTGGATAAGCTCTTAAAAGAGCTTTAAATATCTATTTATTCTAAAATAAATGATAGTTAATATAGTTCAGCCTAAATGTAAAGTAGTGTCTGCATGGGTAAGATTATTTTTTTTTCACTTTTTGAGCTACATAGATTATAAATCCCTTTATAAATTTGTGTGATCATAACACAGAAATCCCTTTAATAAGTATGGACTTAAGAATATAGCTATCAGGTTTTCTCAGACAGCTAAGGCAGGATTCAAAAATCACCCTAGCAGAAAGTACATTTCCTGAGTCCAGAAAATTCTGGTATTAACATCATCTGAGGATCAGGTCAGCTGAAAACAACATCCGACAGTTGGGATACAGAAATGAGTGAACAGTTGTAAAAAAAATAAAATATAAAAGGAGGAAAGGATAAAAGGAAGAAAGAAAAAGAGGGAGGGAGAGAAAAGTGGTCTACATATCAAATTGGGCTTCATTCTCCTTAATTTTATTATGATTAATTCTAAAATAGCTCATTAACATTTTTAGAATCAGTTGACAAAGAAAAATTTGGCATGCCCTCTATAACTCAATAGAAAAACATGAACCATATTTAAAAAGAAATTTAAGTTTCTGGGGACGATATTGCATATCCAGTTGACACTGTGTCCTCTCCCTTACAGGTAGATCCAAACAGCATTGCTGCCAAAGATGGCCGAATTCGAGAAGGGGATCGTATTTTGCAAGTACGTGTGCAGTTATTTTCTCTAGTTTCCTTCTGTCTGTCCAACAGCTTTCATTTTATTTCACACTTTGAAAAATATTAGAAAAATAATTTCCCCTTGTTTCTGGATAGTAACATCTACAAAACTAAAAGCTATCATTCAAACCTTTTTTTTTTTAATTTTTATTTTTACTTTATTTTACTTTACAATACTGTTTTGGTTTTGCCATACATTGACATGAATCCAAAAAAACAATTGATAGTGCCATTTATTAAGGATTATTAGTAATAATTTTAGTAAGGCATAATCTCTGGACTCAGATACCTCACCTTCAGCTTCCAGCTCCATCACTTAATTGGAAGCTTTACTTCACTTCTCATTGTAAGACTGTTTCCTTATCTTAAAGAATGATAACAGTAAAATATATTGTGGCAAAGGTTAGATGTAATTAAGCCTGTGATATGCTTAGTGAGTAATAAGTGCATGGCCAGAAATAAGTGTATGGTGTGTAATAAGCATGAACTGCTGTTGTTACAGGCATCAGCAGCATTTACTGCTGCCTTTTCCACAATAAATTAGGTAAACAGTGACCCCAGTGTTCCATTATGATGAAAGTTTAGAAATATGAAGTCTTAATTATTTACAAATGAGTTGCTGAGGACAGGTGGAGGACGGACATGTGAAAACATAGAGATGGACTAAATTTCAGTTTAACAACAGAGATGGTAAGCACCTTATGGGAGGTGTATAAACTGGAAAGAGTTCCAAGCCAAATCAGGAAAAACCTTGAAAGCCAAAGTTTCTATCATAAATCTTCCTTGACCTGCTTTGTCACTTTTGAGTCCTTTCCCATAAAGAGTGGCTGCAGGAAAACACACAGCACCCCAGCTCTTGTATTCAATTTAACCCCCAAAATAAGAACAGAGGCCTTTGAATTACGCTGTAGAAAAAAGAAAAAAGTGAAAGTGCTAGTCGCTCCATTATGTTTGATACTGCAACCCCATGGACAGTAGCCCACCAAGCTCCTCTGTTCATAGAATTCTCCAGACAAGAATACTGGAGTGGGTTCCTGTTCAGTTCAGTTACCCAGTTGTGTCCGACTCTTTGCGACCCTGTGGACTGCAGCCTGTCAGGCTCCTCTGTCCATGGAATTTTTCAGGCAAGAATACTGGTATGAGTTGCCATTTCCTCCTCTAGGGACTAGAGTAAGTAACCATTTCTTTGTCCAGGAGATCTTCCTGACCCAGGGATAGAACCCTGGTCTCCTGCATTGCAGGTAGATTTTTTACCATCTAAACAACCAGGGAAGCAGATCACACCTGTAAAACAGGAAAGAGGACTCAAATGGCTCATTGAAGAAGTTACCACCCATCAATATATTCTGTAAAATTTTAGTTGTTATATCTATCATCCCCATTTCTCCTTCTTAGACATGAACCCCTGAAAAATTTATTTCTTTTGATTCAATACATTTGGATTCAACACTCTACCTGGAACCAGGGCTTTAAAATAAACAAGCTGCCATGGCAGCCTTTGGGGCGCTTCCTGTGTAATTAGGAAGACAGCTGCAAACACAGATGACGACAGTACAACGTGGCATTGTGAGAAAGTTGTGCCACACCAGAGGGCTCTCCTACTCAGCCTTCTGCTGTTTCCTTTCCTTTCTTTAGGGGGGCACTCACCAAATCACACCCCTTCTCCATACACCTTCCCTTCTCAAGTGAGAGGCCACAGAACTCCTTTTTCATCAGGGACCCTCTACTAAAGCTCCAATTAGGAAAGAATTGGAGATTATTCATGGTCCCACTAGTTCTCAGGAAACTTCAAGAATATATAATTTCAACTTTATTGAGCTCCTTGGTGGTTAAACAAAATGGGATATGTCTGTCACTGGATAATTCAGGAGCAGGAAAAGCGAATCAAGAAGTTAAGACTTAGTCTTGTCTGCTACTCTATTTTCAATATCTCTTTCACACACATGAATAAATGAAGGGATGAAACAGATATTCAGCAGAGTGACAGAATAGATGGAGGAGTAAAGCTTTAACTATGTATCCTCGTTAATAAAAAGCATATTATTTTAGTGTGTCATGAAGATAATGAAGCTTCAAAAATATGTCATTAGTATTTGACTTATGAATCATTTTAAATGTGTTGTTTACTTTGTTAATATCTTCAATTAAGTAAACTGAAAAGAATGTAACCTTCCTTTGATGCTGAGGGTCACATCCTACCCAGCCATCACCACCCAATGCTATAATGGAGTAAAATGCTCAGTGACTGAAAGGCCTGGAAGATTGTGTGCCATGATATTAAATGACCCTAGTTGGCTACTTTTTCTGTGCTTTGTCATTTTCCTCATGCTGTTACCAGCTGTCACTTTTTCCTCTCACCTTCTACTCACCACACCCTATATTCATGCTGCAGCCTCACTGACTCCCGTCCTAGTTTCTAGCTCACCACATTCCAAATACAGTTAGTAAAATACAGTTAGATACACAATGCTGCTGCTGCTGCTGCTGCTGCTGCTGCTGCTGCTGCTGCTGCTGCTGCTGCTGCTGCTGCTGCTGCTAAGTCGCTTCAGTCGTGTCTGACTCTGTGCGACCCCATAGACGGCAGCCCACCAGGCTCCCCCAGTCCCTGGGATTCTCCAGGCAAGAACACTGGAGTGGGTTGCCATTTCCTTCTCCAATGCATGAAAGTGAAAAGCGAAAGTGAAGTCGCTCAGTCCGACTCAGCGACCCCATGGACTGCAGCCTACCAGGCTCCTCTGTCCATGGGATTTTCCAGGCAAGAGTACTGGAGTGGGATGCCATTGCCTTCTCCGAGATACACAATACACAAATACAATTAGTGAAGTGGCATCTGTTAGTTCTTTAGGTAGAGTTCAACAGATGTAGAGTACATGTGTTTCCATAGTTGCATACCACATGTTCGGACACCTCCTTATTTTTGGCTATGTTGTGGGTAGTTAAAGTTATCAGATAAAAATTTTTCTGGATAATAAGGCATTCCATAATGGAGCTGGTTCACTGAAACAGCAGCAGGATTGATAAAGTGCTGTGGTTTGCCTGATTAGTTTATATTCAGTGACAAATATGTCACATCTAATGAATAAATACCTGTCACATTAAAAAGCCTAGAATTCAATTCTATCTGCACATACAGGAAACAAAGAGTCTTAAGAGTGATAGTAAAATTATATTAAAGAAAACCGTGACAAAATTGTACTCATAGTCAAATAGCTCCTATGTGGCTGGTAAGGAGATTATGGGATACACTGTAATGAACAATTAATGACTCCTTTCCCAGGGAGATGAGAGTAGGAGAAAGAGGGTATCTTCTCATCCTTTAGCTTTCCTGGCTGGCTTTGATTTGAATGAATCTTGTTAAAGCAATAGTGATTTTAATTTCCTGTTCACAATGACCTAAGTATAGTACTTCTATGGCTCTGCCCTCATTGTGTGGCTAAAATTTTCTAACTGTAGTGCTCCGTGGACATGTTAGAGGACCTTTCTCAGTGACTACACACACACATGGGTATTCACACAATATTGATAGAAGGTAGGGATCATACAGAAGAGAAACTATGACCCAGATTCATGAGAACATATTCTAGCTCTCATGTGTGTTTTTTTTTTTTTTTTCTCTGCAAGTGCTTGACAGTCTATTTGCTGTGCTATTGCTACAAACTGGTTGTATCAGATGTGTTCCCAGGAATTAATATGGGGAAGTCCTTTAACAAAATTGTAGTGCTGAGCCAGAGAGAAAAATTAAAGACACATACATGATTGACTATCTAAAGGAAAGAGGGCTCTATTCTCACATTCTCTTTCGCATGGTAAGCATATAGTATTCCATGTAACTGTATATGATTCTAATCTTGGCCAGAAAAGTCAGTCATGTTTCTAAGGATTATTCCCTGACAAAACCCTGCAAAAGCTCCACAAAACAATGGAACAGTAAGACCTCTAATCAGTTCTTTCTTTCTCTACCCTAAACTGGTCCTTAGCATTTCCTCCTACTCTTACTTGCTTTTTTTGGATAACTATTTTCCTTCCATTTCTATTTGTTTCACCTCTGTATCTCTATGCTTCCTTTGCCTTCTTTTACACAGTGAAATATCAATACATTTGACATAAATCTTTCCTCTTTTGCTTAGATTTTTGGGTTTTCAAATAAGAAATTCTACCACCTATAGTCGGTTGAATGCCAAAAACTTTAGTTGCCTACCTGCCCATGGTACATTGACATAAAAACCTAAAAATTGTCATATTTAAACAAAAAAGAAGCTATATGAAGACACTTCTAGTCTTCTAAGTTTTTATACACATTCATATACTAAGTCGCTTCAGTCATGTCCGACTCTTTGCTGCCCTATAGACTATAGCCTGTCAAGCTCCTTTGTCCATGGGGTTCTCCAGGCAAGAATACTGGAGTGGGTTGCCATATCCTCCTCCAGGGAACCTTCCTGACCCAGGGATTGAACACTCATCTCTTATGTCTCCTGCATTGGTAGGGAGGTTCTTTACTACTAGTGCCACCTGAGAAGCCACACACACACACATATGCATGTACAGGAGATTAGGCCTGAAGTAGGATTTTGGCTGATTTTTCTCTGTAATTGCCACAGTTCTCTTCTAAGCCAAGATAATATCCATTTTGAAACTAATGTTTACATATGCCCATGCACAGAAAATGAGACAAATATATTATCTAGCAGGCTTTTTTTTTTAATTTATAACAAAGTTACATATTGCCTTCTTCCTCTCTCTTTTCCCCTCTATTGTCTTGAAATGGAAGTCTTTCATTAAATAGTGATGACTCCACTCCTCATCCATGTCCTCCCTTTGTTTCTGGCTCCTTCACTCTTTCTGTCTGCATGGTGTTTCCAGGCATAGGAAGCTGTTTTCCCACAAGGAATCCTTCAGCTATGAGCCATCATTCAGGAAACAAAGCAAATGAAGGTAGAAAGCTCTGTTGCCATTCCTCAAGTCTTTTCATTCCATGAGAAGAATCTTTGATGAAACCTATGGCTGCATTTTTGGTCTCAATATCAATCTGAGTATCAAACTAATGTTCCAAGTACAATGGAATCTACTAACCAGGTGGCTCAGGTGACCTTTATTTTATAAAAGAAATAAAAATTGCATGTTAATCCCAGTTTTCTCTGGCAAATTTATTTCACTCCACCTATGATTCTGGATGTAAACTGTTTCTACAATATATGATCTGTCCTCCCAAAATAAGGACATAATGCCCAGACTGAAGATCATAGCTCTGGTCATTATGAGTTCACAGAGGAGATAGAAGAATACCAACTATAAAGGAAATCAAACTCAGCCATAGTGTTTCTTGATGACCTTCTAAGAATTAAAAATACATATGAAATAGGTATATCTTAAGCTAGAACCATGTTTACTATTGTGGATTTCATTGTTATTCATGAATTTTAATATATTTGCTTTGTTTAGAAGAAAAGAATCTTTCTGAGGGATTAAAACATAAATAATCATAGTAATAATAGCAACAATAGCATTAATAGTAATATATACCAACCTTGTGCACTTTCTGTATACAAGTCACATATTTAAACCTTTTACATATATTAGCCCATTTAATCCTGTATCAGCCCTCTGAGAGAGGCACTATTATTTGCATTTTAATAGAGAAAAACATAATAGTAACATTAACATGAATGAAGAGTGTTTAGATCAATGGTAAGTAAAATTTACATGAAGAATTTGGAAGTGAGAAAAGTGAGAACTGCATTTCAAATTATTCTTAAAAGTTTAACATAAATTGTGTGAGATCATCCAACTCATTCTCCTTAGGATTAATGTGCCTACAGAGGCGGGAAGAAGAAAGACTAGATGCAGAAGAAGAAAGATGGACAGTTAGATGCTTCACAGATATACTACAAGAATTACTATGAAAGGGGTGCAAGCCCTCAAAACTTAAAGAAAGTAAAATTTTTCATATTATTATTTTTAAACTACACACAGGTGAGGGGAGTAATCCTCCACTGCCAATTTATGTTTGTTTAAAGGAAAAAAGGCCTTGGACCCAGTACAGAAATAGCTTTTCAGATATACATTTACAAAAAAAAAAAAAAAAAGAAAACTACAACATATCACTCTGGGTTATTAGTCCCCAATTTGGAATCAAAGTTTTTTTTTTTTTTTCTACTTTGATAAATTTTATTTGGAAATTGCAAAAAGAAAAGAAAACAGATTTGAAAGTTATAAAAGCTGAATTTCCTGTCCCCACACACAACTGAGGAGCTATTCATTTGATTATAGTAAGAAAATATAGCATGTGGTTGTATGATTTTTCCCTCCTTTGACTATTATTGTCTGCTTCCTTCATACTAAATATGAGTCTATAAGAATCATTGATTGTGGTGCACAGATGAGATTCCTGAGCTTGTCCTCAGATAATTATGTCTGTCTTCATGAGTCAGCCAGAATCCCGAGACCCACAAGGAGAAAACCTCAGGAGTCTACTTCACGCGTTTATGAAGAAATTCTCAATGAAAGATGTTAGATTAATTATTAAAAATAGTGATCAGTGCAGCCACATTTTGCTTAATTTATTGACATTTTTAATACTTATTTTAGATAGAATTACTTGACCTCTTCAGTTGAAATTTCTTTCTACTTTCTTTGATTATATGTTATGGGTCAAAAATCTTCTTATTTCTATGGAATGGAATGATTAATAAAATAAATTTATAAAGGGCAAAGAAAAAATGCATCAATAAGAGCTAAATACCTTTGAACATGAAAATGTAGTTTAAAATGCAAAATTTAGGAACCTTATTTTCTCTGTAGCACCTAGGAGAAAAAATGGTACTTTTCAAGCACTACTAGAATTTATTGTTTTTAATAAAAAATTTACTTAAGCTTGCCTTCTTTCATTAAGCATTCCTATTAAAAATAATTTAAGTTTTAAAATTTAAGTATACTTAAGAGTTGAACCTTATTTCATTAGTTTTGTTGTTTTAGAGAAGCAGATAAATCTGAGAAAGGAGCTGGGAGTAGACGAGGATGTTACGGATAAGCTTGTTCTCGTTTGATTAGTTAAGCATCAAAAGATATCCAGAGAGTGATTTGGGGCAACTGAGTCAGACCCACATGCAAATATGAGATGATTAAATGAAAATGCAAGCAGCAGCAGCCCGGGAGCATCACCCGGTGAGAGATAACACGGGGGCTCTCTAATTGGCTCACAGCAAGCGCGCAGGATGACGGATTTCAGTTGTGGTATTGCTAGGCCTGCTTTCCCCAGCACCATTATCTCAGAGTGACACTTCCATTACTCTGAGCGGAGAAAGATGAACGTCACCTGTCAGGGGCTGGTTAATTGTGTTGCTAGATGTATGTTGCCAGGGCGCAGGTTGGACATTTATGAACATAACTGCTTCCTCTGATGTCCGCCATCCTTCAGGGATCGATATGGCTCTTACAGTAAGCGCGTAATTGAGTGAAGGCACTTACCACCGAGGGGCTGAAGACGAGCCCATTGTGTGAGCTTCATTGTCCATACATTTACCATAAATGAGCTGATATTTGCCATTTATTGTGTGCAGCATTGTGGAAATGGAAACTAATGCGCCACTTTCATTTGTTTTCTAGATAAATGGGGAAGACGTCCAGGATCGCGAGGCGGCGGTGGCCCAGCTGTCTAGCGACGAGTGCAGGAGAATCCTGCTGCTGGTCGCAAGGCCAGAGAGTCAGGTCAGAATACAGAGCAAAAGCCTTGGACTGAACCTTAGGTTCATTGTCTGCTATTCCACATCAGATCAGTGCCACAGTTATTTGTAAAACCAGGCATACAAAATAGAACCCAGTCATCATTCCCAATTTGCCAACCTTATCAAAACAATTATAAGACTCCTTAATATTGCTCCACATAAAGGCAGCTAAACAACTTATTTTTTTTAAAGAAACACAAAATTAAATAATTACTCTCTCCTTCCACTTGCCAGTTATTTAAAATTAATTAATTAATGAAAAATGATTGACTTTACATGATATTTAATTCTGTGTGCATCCCTGCTTTAAGTTCTCATCTAAAAATACTTAATTGGCATATTAAGGTATCTTAAAAGAATCTCTAATGAGACAAACATTAGCATATCTTGCTGTCAACTCAAATCTTTTTAGAGTGACTTTATCAAATAAAAGACCTTAGATAGCATGATGCGGTTCCACATATAGTAGATGAATTTTTTCCAAGTTTAGCATGACAGACACATCTGTCTGGCCAAAACCAAAAACTGATAGCTTCTAAGGAATTTTTTTATATCTTTACAGAGGGAGATGACATGAAAGTAAAGGAGAGGTAATGGTGGAAGAAAAGTACTATCGGAACTTTTTTTATGTCCTTTTTATCCCCCACCGCAATGCAGAAAGGACCTTACATTGTCACCATTCTATCCTTCTGTCAGTAGTTTGAGTGAACTTGGTTATATCACCATTTGTCTTTTAGGTTATTGATCTGATATTTTTCAGACTCAGTAACTACATCCTATCTATAAATTACATTGAGTGAGTGTATTTCAGTGTCAGACTGAATCCTGACTCGAATATAGTGGTTATAAAAGTTCACCCTTTCCGCATATATTTCCTTTATGTCCTTGACCATTCTAAATGGTTCCCATAAAGCCTTCCATAGCCCAGGGCAGACTGAAGTTGCACACCTGAGGTCCTGGGAGTGGGGTTGGACAGGTTGCAACTGGCTGAGCTGCCTATGTGAGAGTGAATTATTAAAATATGTATGAAATTGCACTAATTACCTGGAAATTTGGCACACCAGTTAATCTCAATTACCCCATTTTCTTGAAAAAGAATAAAGAGGCTAAATACATAATGGTGAAATTAAGGGTAAATTGAAGAGAGCTCAATAGTCACCCTTTGTAGAAAAGATACTTTGACTTTATCCTGTGGTTTCCCTGCCCTTTCCATGTAACTGCTAGACAATCTCACTAATCTAGAATTAAAGCATTTCCTTAACTATGCCATATAACAGCTATAATGTACTGTGGAAAGAATAGAAGTTAATAACATAAGACCAGATCCCGTTAATCTTTGATAGCACAAATGTTTTCAGTAGAACAAGTGGTGTTTGTGAATAACTGACTATACTCCTAACCCAAGAGTTAATGTTGGAGGATGAATTTTCAAATACTTTCCACAATTTATAAAAGATGGTCATCTGACTGAAGGATACCATCCTGTCTGACAAAAGTAGGATCTTCCTTAGCCCCTTGATCCTGAAGAAGTCATAACGACACTGCAATGAAGCTGATTGCCTTTAGAAAACCAGATTTCTAGAAAAATAAGGAAAGAAAATGCATTGTAACACCTACTTTAAAATGTAATTTAAGCATTACATGCTATAAGGTGGCAAAAGCAATGCAAAACAAAACTTGTATTTATGTCACCATATTTTCCCATCAGTTTCAATATATTTCATTATTGCATTTTTGTTTGTATATTTTATTTAGGGAGAGTAGAAGTTTACGTGTCATTTTTCTAGCCTTTTAAAAATAATGTTTCAAATACTCTCAGAAATAATCTACAGAGTTGCTGGGGGCGGTATTGTGCAACCATGCAATATTTTTAAATAACTCATTTCTTCCATTCCCTGTCAACGTCAACTTGCTTTCATTTTCTGCCCATTTTCTTCCTTAGACCATTAAAGATATTGCTATTTTGCCCTATTCCCCTTGGGACCCTGGGTGAGAACAGGCTCTTGCTAGAACTGTAGAGAACTTTTGAGACAGTGCAGGTTGATCCTTTCTTTGAGATACCATGTGTGATCCTCTGCGGTGCAGACAGATCCCCTTGTATAATTATGACTATGCTCTGCCAGAGCACTGGACTCAGACTGCCGTATTTATGCCAGTCTGTCACATTATGGGAAATGTGACAGGGAAAGGTGAGCCAGAAGAACCTCTCCTGACTGAGTGTGTTGTGTACCCTCCAGCCTAGAGGGACACCTTATCAAAGCAGATGGACACCAACTACCCATGGCAACTCAGGGATCTGTGGGTTAGATAACAAGAAAAGGGTTATAGGGAACTGTTAATTTCTATCATTTGTTTTCTTTGTCTTCCCCACCCCTTCATTTCAATTTCAAAAGATTCTGTTCTATCATTCACTGTATCAATGTTGGCAAATATTTTGTTTTGACCTGATTAAAGAAACATTCCTTGGTATGCTTATAAAAATAAATAGTTCTAGCTTTAAGTAATTTCTTTTGGAGTCTGGCATTTGCAACTTCATGAAACTTAAAAGGGATTAAAAAATATAAAACTTGAACAATTATGAATTGGACTGAATTTAAATTTTTAACCAGCTTAATTTTCATAGCTCATCTGCATATCAAAGTCACTGGGGTAGAACTTGGTCAAGTTATTCAGGCCAAATTGAAATAAATGAGGATGAATAAATGCATTGATGCTTTTGGCCCAGTCAAGTTTGAGATAATTTAAGGTCTAGGTAAACTTCAGTAAATAAAAAAGAAACCTATGATTGCCTTATTTTAATGAATATGATGCATATACACTAATGCCTCTTCTGATGCAATTTAATGTTTTCTCAGGGATTCCCAGGTGACTCAATGATAAATAAAAAAATCCAGCTACCAATGCAGGAGACATGGGCTTGATCCCTGGGTCAGGGAGATCCCCTGGAGGAGGGCATGGCAACCCACTCCAGTATTCTTGCCTGAAAATCCCATGGATAGTGAAGCCTGGCAGGCTACAGTCCGTGGGGGTCACAAAGAGTTGGACACACTGAGCATGCACACAGGTTTATTTGTGTTTAAGTTTTAGAAGTTCAGCTCTCTTAAAGACAAGCTTGTTTTATGTGTTTGCTTGGGGCTTAAGCATTAGTCTGGTAGTGAAAACATCTCCCACTCTTGTTAATTTTGACTCACTAGAAAACTGCTGTTCATTATAACACAGAGTAAAGAAGAACTTTGACAATTATTCAGTTAATTCAATCAGTATAGACAGCTAATTTATGTAATCTAGCTCCAAAAACCCACTTTGAGGCAAATTATCTGTATTGACTGTCAACACTTATCATATTAACGATAACCATGAGTTTTCCACTTCCCTTTGTATTAAGAAGCCAAAAGGATTTGCTTGGTTTAGTTTGTGTAAGACTACCACAAGAATACCTGCCTTCAGCACCCACAGACAAAACTCTGCATGCTTCCCACTGCTCCCTCACCTTTATATGCAACATGTAGGGTCTTTTTCCTTGGAATTGGGTCTGAGAAATGAATCACAATAGTTATACCATAGCGTCACTTTGTTTTTGAGAATAACTTGGAATTTTCCTTTTTTTTTTTTCAGATAAAATAAATGTGTGTATTTGTGGCAAGGAGCCATCTTGTTAACTTGAAAGTCATCCACCTCAAAATCAAAAACAGAGTGAGGGTAGCATGTGTGTGTGTGTGTGTGTGTTTATTGAGAGGGGCACTTTGTGTGGAGTTGCTTTGAGGTTGTTGTTAAGGAAAAAGGCCCTATTGTCTCATAGCCCTATTAGTACCACTGCAGTTCTTTAGCACGGGGACTGTCGGAGGCAATGAGTGTGACAGCTGTGGATTATGCAGCATGCTTTTCATACATTTTGAAAGACGGTAATGTTCTGTGCTGTGAGATCTACTCAGTTATGAGAGAAAATCTGTAGTTCTGTTTTAGGAAAAGATAAAAAGCATAAGAGCCCAATTTTTTGTTATCACCTTTTCTTCCTTCTGAGAGGTGGACTATAGGAGGCTGGTATTTTGAAGAGAATCATTATGATAAAAGGAACTAGTCAGGCATCACCATTTAAGTTTACCCTATTTTAGCATGAGTCCTCACTAACAGAATATAATGTACTAATGTATTCTTATGTAGGTGGATGAAGGCTGGCTGGAAGATGAAAGGAATGAATTATTAGAGGAGTTAAACTTGGCAATGTTGGAAGAACAGCATAATGATGCAATGCAGCGCACTGCCGATGAGGTGGAGCAGGTAGGACCACGATCTGAACTCCATCATTGGAAATGATGCTCTTCTTCCTTAAATGCATAATCTTAAATGAATTTGTTTTTTTTTAAATCAAAGAGTTTTAGTGAACATCTCTGTGATGGTAATTTCTGAAGGCAAAAGATCATCTCAAATGAAGTGGAGGAAATACGTACAATTTTTTCTATTAAGAATATTTTTAGTTTGAGAAGCTTAGGGACCATTATGGAGGGCACAGTGGTATTCAGGTGCTGACTCAGGTACTGTTCAATGTAATTCAGAAATTTAATAGTAAAAATATATTTTGCCTCTCAGTACACCAGCTGAGATAGACTGTATCTCATGAAATAACCCCTCCTCCCCAAAAAGTAATTTTTTTATTTTAAAATATCAATGTAGATATTTGAATATCTATTTGAGGAAGATGATGACATGATTAAGCCACTGATCTTATTTGGATATTTGGTATCATGATTACACTGAATTAAGAGTAGTTAGATGAGATTATTGACATCATTTTGCCTTAAGGTCACTTATTCATTCAACAAAAAATTCTGAGCCCCTGATCTACTTCAAGTACCACATTTGATTCTGAGAATACAAACAAAATGAGCAAAATTCCTCCCTTTAAGTAATTCATAACTGGTGAATGATCAAAGTGTGGTTTGTGGCAAACTGAACCTTAGGAATCTTTTCATTTTTGTTGTCATTGTTTTTTACTAGATAAAATTAAGATCAATATAGCCTAGATTTTTTATGTCAGATTCATGTCATTCTTTTCCCTGATATAATTGTATTAACACTTCTGCTCTCAATCTGCTGACTGTTTAATTATCATCCTATTCTCAACATTAATTGTTAACTCACCCTAAAAGATTATTATTTTAAAAAGTCCAGACAGTTAGGCTTAGGAACATAAAACACAAACATCTTATCACTTTTCCAAACTGAATGATGAGATAGGGTGACATGCTGACATCCCATAACAGAGGGGTGTGTGTGTGTGTGTGTGTGTGTGTGTGTGTGTGTGTGTGTGCATATACTAATAATTAGGTTGCAAACTACAGTTGACAGACCATGTGTGCTCACCATGGATAGTCAGTGGCCACTTCACAAACAGTAGTTCATGCTCAAAAGCAATGCTGCTGCTGTAGTGATTGTTTTTCAATATAAGGAGGACAGATTGAAAGTTATATGTATGACTTCAACACTGGCCACAAATAAAGATATTTTTTGGTGGCAGCTGCTGGTTATGAGCAAGAAAGTCCTTGCTCCAGGCTTTTTCTCTCTTAGAGACAAAATGTGACCTGATGCAGAATTGACAGGAGGATGTTGGAATAAAGAAAGGAGAAATCCTGCCCAGGTGAAGTGATATGGTGTCAGATGCTGCCTACTCATCAGACATAATACAAATGCTAGGTCTTTTGAGGTAACACAAGATGTCCCTGAGGTTAGATTTTCACTGTGTAGAAATTTTTCTTCACCATGAGACTGAAAAATGATGAGAAATACAGAAACCTTTAAAAGTCCTTTGCCCTTATAAACAATAATACTACATTAGAAATGTCTTGGTAGAAACATTTCCTGTCACTATGATGATTCCATAGGGAAATAACAAATTGTAGAGTAACATTATATCAGAAACCAGGAATTTTAGTTTTGAGAATAGAAAACTCTTTTTATTTTCACATGTGCTCATAAACCAGTAACCAAAGAAAGATAAATGCAATTAAAAATTGTGTATCCATATATAAAAGCTAAAATATGCAACCATCTGAAAGTTTCACCTTACATGCTCTCCTTGGTCCTGTGACTGCTGTTGACACACATTTTGTCAACAAATTTGTCTATCATTTATACTCCATAAGAAAAATATCACCTTCTTGTATTTTTCAGCTTACTCTTAGATAGGAGAAAATATAAATATAAGTACTGTGGTATACAAACTAAACTGTCCAATATCAGTAATATACTCTGGGGATTTTATAGGCATTCCTTGGTGGCTCAGATGGTAAAGAGTCTGCCTGCAATGTGGGAGACCCAGGTTTGATCCCTGGGTTGGGAAGATTCCCTGGAGAAGGAAATGGCAACACACTCCAATATTTTTGCCTGGGGGTTTTATGGCACAGTATGCAAATGTTACCACATTTGATGTCACTGTCACCTTATAGCAAGGAATATAGAGATGTATCAAGTTTTCCATGATTAGTTACAATTACTTATGTATGTTCGCTCACTAAGTCACTTCAGTTGTATCTTACTCTGTGCAACTGTATGGACTGAAGCCTGCCAGGTTCCTCTGTCCATGGGATTCTCCGTGCAAGAATCCTGAAGTGGGTGGCCATGCCCTCCTCCAGGGGAACTTCCTGACTCATGGATCAAACCCACATCTCTTACATTTACCTGCATTGGCAAGCGGGTTCTTTACCACTAGTGCCTTATGCTTAACATTCTTTTTTATCAATAAGACATTTTAAATCAATCATAGTATGTTCTCAACAAATGAGGGAAAATATTTTATCGAAAGATTGAGAATCCTAGAATTAACATGATACATGGTCATGTTCTCCCTCCAGTTCATTATACTTTTTTCTGCCATTACTTGATTGGAAGAAAACAACAATTATCTGACACTTTCAAACCTGTTTTATTTATTATCACCTATCCTTTCTTTCTTTGACACTAACAGGCTTAATTATATCTAATTATATAATTTCCTGCTAAAGGGAAAAATGTATATATGTATAAAAGTGAGTAGACTTAGACATAAGGAGAAAACAATCTAGAAATTGTATCTGTAGACTTTTTATAAGAGAAGTGATAGAATAAAGAGTAACTTTACGCTATTCACAGAGAAACAACTAGATGTGCATCTCCCTAGGGCAGTGACAGTTAATTGTTCTGCTTGAAAAGCCAAAAATTACCAGGGAGTGAAGTTCACATATATATTTACTTACATATCTGGTTTTTTTACATTATGCCCTTGTCTGGCAATCAGTGATGCTCAGATTTGAGGAGAGCCATCATTTTACTCTCAGTAGAATAAAACTCACTTCTGAAGGAAATTACTGGCTAAGAGTAGAAAAATTTTTTAAAGCAACCCAATGAATCCTAAGACATTACTGTTGCTTTTGAACAACATGATATGGAGATGCCTTGAAGTCAAAGTACATGTATGCAAGAATATAGTGCCTCGGATGTAAAGAAATCCTGTCCATGGAGGATGGCACTGGCCTCCTAGACTTCCTGCCTAAGAAGTTACATCCATCTGGGACTAAGTTTCCTTATCTATGGATGGAAGGTCTTGGGCTCATGTACTTATTCCTGAAATTTTGTGATATTTCATTCATTATCATCAGTGTATTACTAGATCCAATGACGTTTCTCTTGAACTTGAGAAAAGTTCATGAAGAAAAGAAATAGTAACAAGTGATGTGGCTTCTGAATTCCAGACCTTCATTGCTGAAGACTGTTTTGGATTCTGTCTTACTCGTCCTTTTGTATGTTATCACCTCAGAAACTCATAAAGTCACCTCATTTATACAAACTTCACTCCAGTTTCTCAACTAAAAGAGAGCCTAAGACAAGAATCACTTATTTTAAATGACTCATAATTTTAATTATTTTAATGTATCCCGTTTTATTTATCTCCAAGTGAGTAACATAGCCATATTCAAGCAGCTTTTGTTTTCTTTATTTTAGAGCAAAAAAAAAAAAAAAAAAAAAAAAGACTGCCGTAAGCCAGTTGCCTTTATTTGTAAAACTGTTATAGATACTAAAATTAGGGTAGCTTTCTAGAAGGTGAACTTTTGCCAAGAAGCATTGTTTTTTCAAACAAGTTTTCAACGACTGATTTTCAAAATAATTAACTTTCTTTCTTCTCTTCACTTTATTTTCCTAGCCAAAAAAGCAAGAAGAAGAAGAGGGCACAACAGACACGGCAACATCCTCATCCAACAACCATGAGAAGGACAGCGGAGTGGGGCGCACAGACGAAAGCCTGAGGAATGACGAGAGCTCAGAGCAGGAGAATGCAACCGAGGATCCCCACGGCACCTCTCTGAAAAGCAAAAGAGAGCTGGGCCAGAGCCAAGACACTCTGGGAAGCGTTGAACTTCAGTGCAATGAGAGTTTTGTGTCTGGTGAATACATTGACTCAGACTGTATTGGCAACCAAGATGAGGAGTGTGAAAGATTTCGGCAGCTCCTGGAGCTCAAATGCAAGATAAGGAAGCACGGGGAGTATGACCTGTATTACTCAAGCAGCACAATAGAATGCAATCAGGGAGGACGAGAGGGAGTGGAGCATGAACTGCAGTTGCTTAATGAAGAACTGAGAAACATTGAACTTGAGTGCCAAACTATCATGCAGGCTCACAGGCTCCAGAAAGTGACAGACCAGTATGGAGATATCTGGGCATTGCATGATGGAGGATTCCGAAGTTATAGCACCAGCATAGACACCCATAGGGGAAAACTAGATGACATCCTTGAACACCCAGAAAAGTCAGACAAAGACAGCTCCAGTGCTTACAACACAGCTGAAAGTTGCAGAAGCACTCCACTCACTGTGGACCGTTCCCCTGACAGTTCCCTTCCAAGAGTGATCAGCCTCACCAATAAGAAAAACCTGAGAAGCACGATGGCAGCCAGCCAGTCCTCTTCTGGCCAGAGCACTAAAGAGTCGACCTGCACCAAAGCCAAAACCTCTGAACAAGGCTGTGTCATTGAAGGCAAAGAGAAGACTTCAGAAAGCAGCAAGCTTTCTGATCCAGAGAAGACCAGCAGTGAACACATCCCTTATCTCTCTCCTTACCACAGCTCCTCCTATAGATATGCAAACATCCCAGCACATGCCAGGCATTATCAAAGCTACATGCAGTTAATTCAACAGAAGTCCGCAGTCGAGTACGCTCAGAGTCAGCTCAGCTTGGTGAGCGTGTGCAAGGAGTCTCAGAAGTGCTCAGAACCCAAGATGGAATGGAAGGTGAAAATCAGGAGCGACGGGACGCGGTACATCACCAAGAGACCCGTGCGGGACCGCATTCTAAAGGAGCGTGCCTTAAAGATCAAGGAGGAGCGGAGTGGCATGACCACGGACGATGACACCATGAGCGAGATGAAGATGGGGCGGTACTGGAGCAAAGAGGAGAGGAAACAACACTTGGTGCGGGCCAAGGAGCAGCGGCGCCGCCGAGAGTTCATGATGCGGAGCCGGCTGGAGTGTCTCAAGGAGAGTCCCCAGAGCGGCAGTGAGGGCAAGAAGGAGGTCAACATCATTGAACTGAGTCACAAAAAGATGATGAAGAAAAGAAACAAGAAAATTTTGGACAACTGGATGACAATCCAAGAACTGATGACCCATGGGGCCAAGTCCCCTGATGGTACACAAGTTCCTAATGCCTTTTTGTCTGTCACCACAGTATGACCCAATGGATGGAATGCAGCTGGTTTTCAGAGGGTACTACCAGTTTGGGTAGAGGATGCTTGCCTCGTTCAATGTGGCATTTTTATATATATTTTGTGACTCTTTACAGTTTAAATTTTTTGTAAGCAAAAATACCTGCTAATTTTTCATTTGTTTTTCATATATCGGTACTTCTTTTTGGCTGAGATTTTTTTCTTTGACTTGTGATATATTCATATTACTCATTTATATATAAAAACAAGCAAAAGGAAAGAAAAAAAACTTGCACAAAAATACTGAGGAGCCAATTAATTTCCTATTTTAATGTACCTATTACAGATCTGGATTTATTTCTCTAGTTTACTTATTTTCAACTTTAATAACACTCAATGCCAAAATATTTCTATGCTTGCTTCTTGACCTAATACATATGAAATCAAACCTGATGATAAATCATGTGCCACATCTTGTTTTATACATAAAAATCACCTCTTTTTAACATCCTGTTGTACATTGAACACATAAATGGCCATCATCTTTGTCTCAGTAAAGTGTAGGTGGACAATCTTCCTGTGGTATGTAGTGACACTGTTTATGTAGTTAGATAGTTGTGGTAATTGTGACAATAAAAGAGAAATATATTATTGATTATCCCTGAGAAAAGCTATCAAGGAGTGTTCTATTTCCATTGTTCCCTGTGGTTACCAGATATAAATTAGTTATATATGTATACTCTTTAGAAGACTCCTAATTGTGAATTATAAAATGTGTACATTTTCTATCCCATTTTTCAATAAATTGTCCTGAAATGTTTCCCATAGATCATTGTGTCACATATTTTTACCAAGATTAAGTTATGTAGAGCATCTAAGAGTTGCTGTCTAAGCATTCAATAATCATGAGTTCATGCTCTCCTTGACTGCTACCCACGTAAAGAAAATCCAAGAACAATTTAAGAGGAGACAGAGGATCAGTAAGTAGCTGAGACTGTTTATAAGGACAGCTCAAACTGCCATAACAACATATTATAGTCTGTGTGGCTTAAATAACAGGAATTTCTCATAGTTCTTGAGGCCGGAAACCCAACATCAAGGCACCAACCAATTCAGCTCCTGATGAGGGCTCTCTTCCTGTTTTGTAAATGGCCTCCTTGCTTTGTCCTCACAAGGTAGAGAAAGAGAGGAAGCTGTTTGATGTAACTTCTTTTAAGGACACTAATCCTGTCATGAGGGTCTCAACTTCATGACCTCATTTAAACCTAATTACCACCCAAAGGCACCATTTTCAGCTACCATCACATTAGGTCTTAGAGCTTCAACATATGGATTTGTCAGGGAAGAGGCAGTTCAGACCACAGCACCATGAGCATTTGTTTAGTTCATCCTTTGGAAAGAAATTCTTGGAAACTATCTTTTCAATAATTTTCAGCCTACTCAATTACAGACGCCTTATTAAAAAGTGAGATTGTTAGATTTTCAGATAGGATATTTGAGTCTAGCTTTTCATCATATACACATCAACTATATCATATATCAATCATGATGCCTTCAAAGTGAAAGACCAGATCAATGTGTGTGTGAATTTGATCAAATTTTCATTCAACCCAAAAGATTGTTGTAACATAACAGAGACACAACATCTAAACATCTTTGAAGCTGCTTTCCTGTTTAAAAACTTATAATGGCTCCTTACTAGCTCATAAATCAACTCTGATGCCTCAGCCTTATTTTCAAGGTTCTCCACTAACTTGCCCACCTTGCCTCCTGTGCCTCCTCTTTAGGTTTCCTCTGACTTGTTCTGGCTTCCGAGCAACCTGCCCATTTTCACTGAAGTTATCTAATGTTATTTACCCATCTGGAGTTTCTGTGCCAACCCCTACAACTCTCTTAGAGAGTAATCACATGTACATCTTCTCTTTGGAGCCTGTTTTGATGACACTGGATTTTCTTTGCATTTTGACATACACTATGATGCACCTGCAGTTTATTTTACCTTGAAGATTTTATCCTTCCATTATTTGGATCACATACACAGAACTTATTGTCTCCCTCCACAGATCTAAAGTTCATGGAGTCTGGCCCTTGAGTCACCTTCTTTGGAAATCTCTCATAGGATGTCATTTAAACAATAACAAATGCTAGTTGAGTTAAATTATTTTATTCACTTATCTCACGTATTGGTCCTTTTGTTACTATTTTCCTTACTCGTCTACCTGTCTAAGTTCTTACCTTTTAAAGGGCTATTACACAGATGGAAAGAAATAAATCTTATTTACATATAATAAAAAGCTGGTCTCAAAAATTTTAAGATAGTCATAGTAATAGCAACTTAACTGAGAATTTCATCACTGCTAACTTTAATCTAATCAATAAAGCTACTCAGTGCACCTAGAGCTAAATTTTGATCAGATGATTTTAAATAAGAATGCCTCTCTATCTTAAAAACTCAGTTTCTTCCTTATCTAATGCCTATGGTTATTGTTTATCCTCTTGATACAACTGGGTTTAAATATTCATTGAATTCAAATTACTCCTATAGATAAATGAGTTTGGAACCAACATGTAGATATTTTCCAGAAGAAATATGTACACATCTTACAGAATGCAGTGTTTCCAAAGTTACCAGCTTAATTTTATTTTTATTAATGTGCTTGCCAATTTTTAAAAACTGTGATGTTAGTGTTTTTCATGTCTGTGTTTATACAGTTCTACAAATTGAGAAGTGTCTTTTTCAAAAATCAGTGAAAATCTGAGAAGTGTTATGTTTTATCTTTCTACATAACATATCTTTGTGCTAAGCATGTTTTTTTTTCTAGTAAATGAATAATAAACCTGCTGCTCAACAAAGATAAATAAGTGACTATATGTGAAATATTTTATTTTAGTTCAAAAGACGTATGTGACTGTGAAGAGGAAACAATACTTTACTTGGGCTTACCTTTGAAATTCCATATGTTTAATTGACAAAAATTGGTGTTAGGATCCATATGTGAATGACCTATGGAGGGGGGAATAATGTATTCCCTATGGGCGTTTCTTCACTGTGTGTCATGAAGAAGGCTATTGTTGCCACGCTATTTTGTGCAGACTGTCCCTTTAGGAGCATACAGCATGGCTTCCTCTAACATAACCTTTCCATAACTACATACTGATTTAATCCATGTCGTGCTGCTGTGTCTAAATCTTCCATCTAAACATATTTTTATGCCTCCAATGAGCTGTTATCTCTACTTCAAATTATTTTGTGATGGTGCCACTGTTTGCTGCTCTGTCACACTTATCACCTGAGTCTTCTCGAATTTCTGTTTTATCTGGTAAGTGACAAAGCAGTGTGAATTTTCTTTTCTAAATATGTCAGGTTGTCTTCAATAGCCTTACCCACTCATCTTTTGGTATATACTGTCTCCATCTCCTTTCTAATTACCTCGACAGATCTGGATTTGTTCTCCCTGGACACCTTTCCCAGTCTCCCTAACTTGTGGCAGCAACACTGGGCCTCCTAAATACTACTTTCCTCACTTTGCTTGAATATCTTCAGAAATCTTTTCCTGAGTATAGGATAAAATCTGAATGCCTGAGATATTCATCAAGGACTCTATAATTTAACCTCAACTTTTTTTTCTATCAGATCTCACACTTCTCTCCAGAAAGAATGTCTAACTCAGACCTCAAGAAATCTGTGTTTTACCGAGTGGTGGTAGTTTAATCACTAAGTTATGTCCAACTTTTGCCACCCGATGGACTATATCCTGCCAGGCTCCTCCATCCATGGAATTTTCCAGGCAAGAATACTAGAGCGGGTTGCCATTTCCTACTCCAGGGGATCTTCCCAACCCAGGGATCAAACTCACATCTCTTGTGTCTCCTGTGTTGGTAAGTGGATTCTTTACCAACTGCACCACTTGGGAAGATGCACCTTCATACTAATATTATTCCAACTTTAAATAAAATTTAATGAAATTTTATTTTGTATTGATTTGTACTCTACTATTTTGTTGATTTCCATTATTTTTATTTGTATACATAATCATGGATTGGTATGATATAATTCATAGTAGCACAATAATAATTATTAAATAATTTCTATTAATTTTCAATGAATTGAATACTGCAATAAGTTCACTGACAAATTCACTTCTTAAAAAATAAAGTAAAAAAAAAATTCCCAGAAAATTATTTTCCACTTACCTGAAGTCTATGTTCTCTTTCCAGTTTCTCATCATTATTTTCCAAAATGTAAATATTTGGAACTTTATTAAAAAGATTTAAAATCTAGGTAAAACAAACCATTTGCTTCTGTAAATATGCATGAAATGGCTTCAGAATTTCAATGAATAGTGACAACAGGAAACCACTGACAAAAAAACTGACCAAATCAGTCCTTATTAATAAAAGAATATTTTGAGATATTTTTTATTCTCTTTTTTTTTTCCATTTCTACTCAAGTATGCTACCTTTTTCAACAGGACTGGTTTATACTGGAACAAGTTTATAAGGAGTATCCTTGTAGAACTGAGTTAATGGTCCCATAAAGCTGATTATTTGGAGATGTTTTGTGTTACTTCTAATGTCCCACTCTGCTTCTGCTTTAATCAGACAGGACTCCCCACAGTTTGTCTAACATGCCACTCTCATTTTCGAGGCCACTCTGCATGTGGTGTCCTACATGCCAAATAAACCCTCTCCTTTTCTTTGTCAACATTTTCCCATATCTCCAGGGGATTTCCCTAACTCTTGCTAACAGCCACTCATTTCTGAACACTCATAGAAGGTACTGTCTTATCACTCCCTTTGCTTTCCACCCAATAGTGTCTAATTTTTTTTCCATAATGTGTCTCTCATGATCCCAGTTTGTTGCACGGTTAGAATCATTGGCACATATATCCTTCTGGAATTTCTTCTGTTTCACCAAAAAACAGCTGCTCAGGATTTTGAGTGCCTTGTATGTTTTACATGCCCTAGTCAACTGTGTTGTGTCTCAACAAGTACTGCTCCTGAACTCACTGGTCAGTTATAAATTAGAATCCCGTTTATTACTCCGTATCCTACCTCCCAGCTCTGCCATTTACTAGTTTCATATTCTTAAGAAAGTTGGTTACGCTTGCTGCTGCTCATTAGAGGGAGATAAATATAGCCTTTTTCATAAATTAGGAATCGATTGAGCTAATACATATAAAGAAGCTAGATGAGTGTGGGCACAGAGTGGGCACTCAATAGATATTAAAGCTTATTTTTATTTTCTGATGAGTTGTTGTTCAGTATTTTAGTCATGTCTGACTCTTTGTGACCCCATGAATTGCAAAAGACCAGGCTCTTCTGTCCTTCATTATTTCCCTGAGTTTGCTTAAACTCATGTCTACTGAGTAGGTGATGCCATCCAACCATCTCATCCTCTGTCACCCCTTTCTCCTCTTGTCCTTAATCTTTCCCCACATCAGGGTCTTTTCCAAAGAGTTGGCTTTTCATATCAGGTGGCCAAAGTATTGGATCTTCAGCTTCAGCATCAGTCCTTCCAATGAATATTCAGGACTGACTTCCTTTAGGATTGACTGGTTTGATTTTGCAGTCCAAGGGACTTTCAAGATCTTCTCCAGTACAACAATTCAAAAGCATCAATTCTTCAGCGCTCAGCCTTCTTTATGTTTCAACTCTCACATCCATACACGACCACTGGAAAAAGGGGTATCTTGGCTTTTTAACACATTATCTAGGTTTGCCATAGCTTTTATTCCAATGAGCAAGCGTTTTTTAATTTCATGGCTGCAGTCACCACCCTCAGTAATTTTGGAGCCTAAGAAAATAAGATGCACCACTCTTTCCACTTTTTCCCCACTCTTTTTTTTTTTTTTTTTTGCCACAAAGTGATGGGACTGGCTGCCATGATCTTTGTTGTTTGAATGTTGTGGTTTAAACTAGCTTTTACACTCTCCTCTTTCACTTTCATCAAGAGGCTCTTAATACCTCTTCACTTTCTGTCATTAAAGTGACAGTATCTGCATATCTGACACTGTTTATATTTCCCCTGGAAATCTTGATACCAGCTTGTGAGTCATCCAGCCTGGCATTTTCCATGATGTATTCTGCAAATAAGTTAAATAAGCAGAGTGACAATATGCAATCTTGATGTACTCCTTTTCCAATTTTAAACCAGTCCATTGTTCCACATCTTGTTCTAACTGTTTTTTCTTGTCCTGCATACAGTTTTCTTAGGAGACAGGTTAGGAGGTCAGATATTCCCATCTCTTTAAGAATTATCCACAGTGTATTATGATCCACACAGCCAAAGGCTATAACATAGTCAATGAAGCAGATTTTTTTTTAATTTATTTTCTTTTTCTATGATCCAGCTGATGTTGGCAATTTGATCTCTGGTTCATTGTACATCTGGAATTTCTCCATTCATGTACTGCTAAAGCCTAGCTTGAAGGATTTTGAGCATAATCTTCCTAGCATATGAAACAAGTGCAACTGATCTGTAATTTGAACATTCTTTGGGATTAGAATGAAAACTGACCTTTTCCAGTCCTGTGGCCACTGCTGAGTTTTCCAAATTTTCTGGCATATTGAGTGCAGCACTTTAACAGCATCATTTTTTAGGATTTGAAATAGCTCAACAGAAATTCCATCACAGCCACTAGCTTTGTTCATAGTGATGCTTCCTAAGGGCCACTTGACTTCACACTGCAAGATATCCGACTTTAGGTGAGTGACCACACCATCATGGTTACCTAGGTCATTAAGATCATTTTGTACAGTTCCTGTGTATTCTTACCGCCTATTTTAACATCTTCTGCTTCTGTTAGGTCGTTACCATTTCTATTCTTTATTGTGCCCATCATTGCATGAAATATTCCCTTGGCATCTCCAATTTTCCTGAAGAGATCTCTAGTCTTTCCCATTCTCTTGTTTTCCTCTATTTCTTTGCATTGATTACTGAGGAAGGCTTTCTTATCTCTCCTTGCTGTTCTCTGAAACTCTGTATTCAGTTGAGTATACCTTTCCCTTTCTCCTTTGCCTTTCACTTATCTTTTTTTCTCAGCTGTTTGTAAGGCTTCCTTAGAAAACCACTTTGTCTTCTTACATTTCTTTTTCTTGGGGATGATTTTGGTCACCACCTCCTGTACAATGTTATGAACCTCCACCTATAGTTCTTCAGGCATTCTGTCTACCAGTTATAATCCCTTGAATCTATTCATCATTTCCACTGTATAATCATAAGGTATTTGATTTATGTCATACCTGAATGGCCTAGTGGTTTTCCCTACTTTCTTCAATTTTGCAATAAGGAGCTGATGATCTGAGCTCCAGTTCTTCTTTTTGTAATTTTAGTCATCTGCCATAAGTTCTAGAACTACTAGGCCATAGATTGTATTCAGACTCATAATGGTCTGCCCCCAAATTTCTCTTCCTTCTACTACTTACACCATCCAAGTTGATTAACAATAGGCATGAGAGTTAACAGCAGCTTGTTCACTAAGCTCTTTCTTCTGTTTAAACAGAAGTGCAGACTCTGCCACCATTTTCTCTGTCATCAAACATGCTGATGAAACAAGAGGGAGGAGGCAGGACACAACCTCTAAAAGAATGACACAGCCCTTGAGGATACATCATTAACTGACTAGAACCAACTAGGTTCAAGATGATGGAAGATTTGACTTCCAGTAGACCTTGAGCCTCATTACATGCTTGTTGTATTCTATTAGCATGTGATAAATGAAACACACACCATGCCAAGACAGTTCTGAGACTGACCATCAAAGGTCAAAAAATGGGCAGTGGACCAATTCTTGGAAATTTCTGCCCCTTTCCTGAAATGGTTGGAATAATCCTCCAACTTGTTAGCCTGTGAAATTATCCAGTCCATAAAAACTAACCACCCCATATTTCAGAACCTCTCGTGTTCTTAGATGGTCCACACTCTGTGTAGTGTGTTTCTCCAAGGCCATTCTCACCTTTTGAGCCAACCACATTCTGTCTATAGAATGTGTATCTTTCTAAATAAATCTACTTCTTACATGTCACTTTGTCTCACACTGAATTCTTTCTGCATTAAGACATAAAGAACCCAAGCTTCACTATGTCCTGAGACCAGGTGTGTGATCTCAATTAAAACTCTGGGTTCAAGTCCCAATCTAAGCTACACGGTTTCATTGACTTTTTTCATTTTGTTCTATTTTTTGAATTATATGTTGCCTAGGGATTCTCTGGTGGCTCAGACTGTAAAGAATCTGCCTACAGTGCAGGAGACCTGGCTTCAGTCCCTGGATTGTGAAGATCCCCTGGAGAAGGAAATGGAAATCCACTCAGTAGTCTTGCCTGCAGAATTCCATGGACAAAGGAGTCTGGTGAGCTACTGTCCATGGGATCACCAAGAGTTGGATACAACTGAGCAATTCACACACACACACACACACACACACACACACACACTGCCTATGGTGAGGGTTTCAGTAGTAGATTTTGATTTTAACCAATAAGCCTATAATTGTTTCTCTAGAGCCAGTATATAACTGCATCCTGCCTCAGATTTATTATCACCTTTTTCCATTGTGCTGCCTGCTGTGTTCATGATCAAAAGAGTGACACTTGTAAAGACGTATTGGAGATCCATTTACAGAACTGTCACAGATACTTAAAGCCGGTATTTTAATACAAAGGATTGTCAGTGCTAGATATTCAATCCTCAAGTATGTTTGAATAAACAATTTAATAAGCCATACATTTATTCAACTTTACCTCTTTGATGGTGATAAGAATAGATTAGACGAGATGCAACTTCTCTACACAACTTGGAAAATCTGTGGAATACACTATGAAGCAAATTGTAATCAAATATTTCCAGAAACTAGCCCTACACTGATGTTCTCATTATGGTAGGATCAGTGAGTATAGTATAGATTTCTATTTTTGTCCACTTAATTTAGCCCTACTTCATTACTGAAACAGAATGTTAATCAGAAAATCAATCAGATGGAGAACACAAAACAACAGAAAAGGTACAAAACAGTCAAGAGAAGGAAACATATTTGGAGCATACAATGTTCACTGTGTTAAATACTTTACATGGATCATTAGTAAACTTAGGAAGATGAAATGTGAGCATGTAAAAAGTAATATAACTTTATAAAGCAAGTCAGTATACAGTGAGAAACACAGGAAGGTTAAGGGGAATGGAAAGTTATGGGTTAATGCAACCTTTGAGAAGCCGTCCCTGGTCTCACAGCCTTGAGACTCAAATAATGGTTCATGCTAAGGATCAGTTGAGTTCCGTTCATTTCAGTTGCTCAGTCGTGTCTGACTCTTTGCGACCCCATGAACCGCAGCACGCCAGGCCTCCCTGTCCATTATCAACTACCAGTTTACCCAAACTCATGTCCATTGAGTCAGTGATGCCATCTGATCATCTCATCCTCTGTCATCCTCTTCTCTTCCTGCCTTCAATCTTTCCCAACATAAGGGTCTTTTCAAATGAGTCAGCTCTTCGCATCAGGTGGCCAAAATATTGAAGTTTCAGCTTCAGCATCAGTCCTTCCAATGAACACCCAGGACTGATTTCCTTTAGGATGAACTGGTTGGATCTCCTTGCAGTCCAAGGGACTCTCAAGAGTCTTCTCCAACACCACAGTTCAAAAGCATCAATTCTTCAGTCCTCAACTTTCTTTATAGTCCAAATCTCACATCCATACATGACCACTGGAAAAACCATAGCCTTGACTAGACGGACCTTTGTTGGCAAAGTAATGTCTCTGTTTCTTAATATGCTATCTATGTTGGTCATAACTTTCCTTCCAAGGAGTAAATGTCTTTTAATTTCATGGCTATAATCACCATCTACATTGATTTTGGGGCACAAAAAAATAAAGTCTGACACTGTTTCCTCTGTTTCCCCATCTATTTCCCATGAAGTGATGGGACCAGATGCCATGATCTTAGTTTTCTGAATGTTAAGCTTTAAGCCAACTTTTTCACTCTCCACTTTCACTTTCATCAAGAGGCTCTTTTGTTCCTCTTCACTTTCTGTCATAAGGGTGGTGTCATCTGCATATCTGAGGTTATTGGTATTTCTTTTGGCATTCTTGATTCCAGCTTGTGCTTCTTCCAGCCCAGTGTTTCTCATAGAAGTTAAATAAGCAAGGTGACAATATACAGCCTTGATGTACTCCTTTTCCTATTTGGAACCAGTCTGTTGTTCCATGTCCAGTTCTAACTGTTGCTTCCTGACCTGCATACAGGTTTCTCAAGAGGCAGGTCAGGTGCTCTGGTATTCCCATCTCTTTCAGAATCTTCCACAGTTTATTGTGATCCACACAGTCAAAGGCTTTGGCATAGTCAATAAAGCAGAAATAGATGTTTTTCTGGAACTCTCTTGCCTTTTCCATGATCCAGCAGATATTGGCAATTTGATCTCTGGTTCCTCTGCCTTTTCTAAAATCAGCTTGAACATCTGGATGTTCGCGGTTCACGTATGCTGAAGCCTGGCTTGGAGAATTTTGAGCATTATTTTACTAGCATGTGAGATGAGTGCAATAGTGTGGTAGTTTGAGCATTCTTTGGCATTGCCTTTCTTTGGGATTGGAATGAAAACTGACCTTGTCCAGTCCCGTGGGCACTGCTGAGTTTTCCAAATTTGCTGGCGTATTGAGTGCAGCACTTTCACAGCATCATCTTTCAGGATTTGAAATAGCTCAACTGGAATTCCATCACCTCCTCTAGCTTTGTTCATAGTGATGCTTTCCAAGGCCCACTTGACTTCACATTCCAGGATGTCTGGCTCTAGGTGAGTGATCATACCATCGTGATTATCTGGGTCATGAAGCTCTTTTTTGTACAGTTCTGTATATTCTTGCCACCTCTTCTTAATATCTTCTGCTTCTGTTCGGTCCATACCATTTCTGTCCTTTATCGAGCCCATCTTTGCATGAAATATTCCCTTGATATCTCTAATTTCCTTGAAGAGATCCCCAGTCTTTCCCATTCTGTTGTCTCCTTGGGTAAGTTTATTCCCAGATTTTTGATTTTTTTTGTTTCAATGTTGAATGATATTGATACCTTAATTTCTCTTTCTGATTTTTCAGCAAGTGATTTCTGTGTATTGATTTTGTATCCTACAACTTTGCTAAATTCACTGATTAGCTATAGTAATTTTATAATACTATCTTTAGGGTTTTCTATGTACAGTATCATGTCATCTGCAAACAGTGAGAGCCTTATTTCTTCTTTTCTGATCTGGATTCCTTTTATTTCTTTTTCTTCTCTTATTGCTATAGCTAGCACTTCCAGAACTATGTTGAATAATAGTAGTGAAAGTGGACACCCTTGTCTTGTTCCTGATCTTAGGGAGAATGCTTTCTGTTTTTCACCATTGAGAATAATGTTTGCTGTGGGTGTATCATATATGGCCTTTACTATGTTGAGGTAGGCTCCTTCTATGCCCATTTTTTGGAGAGTTTTAATCATAAATTGGTGCTAAATTTTGTCAAAGGCTTTTTCTGCATCTATTGAGATTGTTATATGGTCTTTATCTTTCAATTTGTTAATATGATGTATCACATTGATTGATTTGCATATATTGAAGAATCCTGGCATCCTTGGAATAAACCCAACTTAATCCTTGTGTATGAGCTTTTTGATGTGTTGTTGTATTCTGTTTGCTAAAATTTTGTTGAGGATTTTTGCATCTGTGTTCATTAGTGATATTGGCCTGTATTTTCCTTTTTTGTGCTGTCTTTGGTTTTGGTATCAGGGTGATGGTGGCCTCATAGAATGAGCATGGAACTGTTCCTTCCTCTGCAATTTTTTGAAAGTGTTTTAGAAGGATAGGCATTAGCTCTTCTCTAAATATTTGATAAAATTCTCCCGTGAAGCCATCTGGTCCTGGGCTTTTGTGTTTTGGGAGATTTTTGATCACTCCTTCAATTTCAGTGCTTGTAACTGGGTTGTTCATAATTTCTATTTCTTCCTGGTTCAATCTTGAAAGATTGACCTTTTCTAAGAATCTGTCCATTTCTTCCAGGTTATCCATTTTATTGCCACATATTTGTTCATAATAGTCTCTTATAATCCTTTCTATTTCTGCATTGCCTGTTGTAACCTTTCCTTGTTGATTTCTAATTTTGTTGGTTTGATTCTTCTCTTTTTTTCTCAATGAGTCTGGCTAAAAGTTTGTCAATTTTATCTTCTCAAAGAATCAGCTTTTAGTTTTATTAATCTCTACTATTGTTTCTTTCATTTCTTTTTCACTTATTTCTGCTCTGATCTTTATGATTTCTTTCCTTCTGCTAACTTTAGGGTTTTTTTGTTCTTCTTTTTCCAGTTGTTTTAGATGTAAAGTTAGGTTGTTATTCGATGTTTTTCTTGTTTCTTGAGGTAGGATTGAATTGCTATAAAATTCCCTCTTAGAACTGCTTTTGCTGCATCTCATAGGTTTTGAGTTGTGGTGTTTTCATTGTCATTTGTTTCTAGAAATTTTTGATTTCCCTTTTGATTTCTTCAGCAACCTGATGGATTTTTAGAAATATATTGTTTAATCTCCATATGTTTGTGTTTTTTACAATTTTTTCTTGTAATTGATATCTAGTCTGATAGCATTGAGATCAGAGAAGATGCTTGATTCAATTTCAATTTTCTTAAATTTACTGAGGTTTGATTTGTGACCCAAGATGTGGTATGTCCTAGAGAATGTTCCATGTGCACTTGAGAAGCAGGTGTATTCTTCTGCATTTGGATAGAATGTCCTGAGTATATCAATGAGATCTATCTCATCTAATGTATCATTTAAGACTTGTATTTCCTTATTAATTTTCTGTTTTGATGATGTGTCCACTGGTGTGTGTAGGGTGTTAAAATCACTTAACTATTATTATGTTACTGTCAATTTCTCCTTTTATGTCTGTTAGTGTTTGTCTTATGTATTGAGGGTCTCCTATGTTGGGTGCAGCAGTTCAGTTCAGTTCAGTTCAGTTAAGTAGCTCAGTCATGTCCGACTCTTTGTGACCCCATGAACTGCAGCACGCCAGGCCTCCCTATCCATCACCAACTCCCAGAGTCCACCTAAGTCCATGTCCATTGAGTTGGTGATGCCATCCAACCATCTTATCCTCTGTCATCCCCTTCTCCTTCTGCCCTCAATCTTTCCCAGCATCAGGGTCTTTTCAAATGAGTCAGCTCTTCACAATAGATGGCAAAAGTATTGGTGTTTCAGCTTCAACATCAGTCCTTCTGATGAATACCCAGGACTGATCTGGGTGCATAGATATTTACAATTGTTATGTCTTCCTCTTGGATTGATCCCATGATCGTTTATGTAGTGTCCGTCCTTATCTCTTGTAATCTTTATTTTAAGGTCTATTTTGTCTGACATGTGGATTGCTACTCCAGCTTTCTTTTGTTTCCCATTTGCAAGAAATATATTGTTACATCCTCTCACTTTCAGTCTTTATGTGTCTTTAGGTCTGAAGTGGGTTTCTTGTAGACAGCATATATGTGGTTCTCGTTTTTGTATCCATTCAGCCGGTCTGTGTCTTTTGGTTGGAGCATTTAAAGTAATTATTGATATATATGTTCCTACTGCCATTTTCTTAATTGTTTGATGTTGCTTTTGTAGATCTTTTTTTCTTCTCTTGTATTACTTGACTCTATAAGTCCCTTTAACATTTGTTGTAAAGCTGCCTTGGTGGTACTGAATTCTCTTAATTTTTGCTTGTCTGAAAATCTTATTTCTCCACCAATTTTGAGTGAGATCCTTGCCAGGTATAGTAATCTTGGTTGTAGATTTTTCCCTTTTGCTACTTTAAATATATCCTGCCATTCCCTTCTGTCTTGCAGAGTTTCTGCTGAAATATCAGGTGTTAAACGTATGAAGTTTCCTGTGTATATTACTTTTTCCTTGCTGCTTTTAAGATTCTTTCTTTGTGTTTAGTCTTTGCTAATTTGATTAATATGTGTCTTGGCATGTTTCTCCCTGGAATTATCCTGTATGAGACTCTTTGTGCCTCTTGAACTTGATTGACTATTTACTTTTCCATGCTGGGGAAATGTTCAACTATAATCTCTTCAAAAATTGTCTCATATCCTTTCTTTTTCTCTTCTTCTTCTGGGACCCCTATAATTCAAATGTCAGTGCATTTGATATTGTCCCAGTGGTTTCTGAGACTATCCTCAGTTCTTTTCATTCTTTTTACTTTATTCTGCTCTTCAGAAGTTATTTCCACCATTTTATCTTTCAGCTCGTTGATTCATTCTTCTGCTTCAGATATTCTGCTTTTGAGTCCTTTTAGGGTATTTTTAGTAATTATGTTGTTTGTCTCTATATATTTATTCTTTAATTCTTCTAGGCCTTTGTTAATTGATTTTTGCATTTTCTCCATTTTGTTTTTGATCATCTTTACTATCATTATTCTGAATTCTTTTCAGGTAGTTTGCCTATTTCCTCTTCATTTATTTGGACTTCTATGTTTCTAGTTTCTCCCTTCATTTATGTAGTATATCTCTACCTTTCCAAAAAATTTTTTTAACTTACTGTGTTTGAGGTCTCCTTTCCCAAGCTTCAAGGATGAATTCTCTCTTCCTTTTGTTTCCTGTCCTCCTAAGGTTTGTCCAGTGGTTTGTGTAAGCATAGTATAGGGTGAGTTTTGTGTTGAGGTTTTTGTTTGTTTGTTTTTCCTCTGATGGGCAAGGCTGGGTGAGGTGGTAATCCTATCTGCTGATGATTAGATTTCTATTTTTGTTTTCTTTTTTGTTTAGCTGAGGTATCTTGCACAGGGTGCTACTGGTCACTGGGAGATGCTGGGACTTGGATTTAAGTGGTTTCCTTTGTGTGAGTTCTCACTATTTAACACTCCCTAGGGTAAGTTCTCTGGTAGTATAGGGTCTTGGATTCAGTGCACCCACTCCAAAGGCTCAGGGCTTGATCTCTGGTCAGGAACAAAGTTTCCCCAAGTGGTTTTTATGGCATTAGGTGAGATTAAAACAAATTCTTTAAAAAGAGAAACTAAAGATGAATCCTAGACAAAGGGCAGTTACTAAATCAGACAAATAATAAAATAATGGAACATGCACATGTACATATACAACCATAAGCAAAATCAAAACACCCCAACAAAAATACAGTAGATTGACCTGGTGGACAAAAGAAATGAGAATGACATTTACCAGTTAAGTACAAAACTAAATAAAGCTCACACTGGGAAATAACTAAAGTAAGGTGCCAAGTGGAGAATAGAGCAATGAAAAAATAAATATATTGAGAAGAAAGAAAAGAAAGAAAAAAATTGATACACAAAATTAAAGAGAAATAGATGAAGAAGATTTGGAAAACTCAGCAGTGAACACAGGACAGGAAAAGGTCAGTTTTCATCCCAATCCCAAATAAAGGCGATGCCAAAGAATGTTCAAACTACACAATTGCACTCATCTCACACGCCAGCAAATTAATGGTCAAAATTCTCCAAGACAAGCTTTAACAGTATGTGAACTGTGAACTTCCAGATGTTCAACCTGGATTCAGAAAAGGCAAAGGAACCAGAGATCAAATTGCCAGCATTCACTGAATCATTGAAAAGCAAGAGAGTTCCAGAAAAACATCTATTTCTGCTTTATTAACTACTCCAAAGCCTTTGACTGTGTGAATCACAAAAAACTGTGGAAAATTCTTAAAGAGATGAGAATACCAGACCACCTTACCTGCTTCCTGAGAAATGTGTATGCAGGTCAGGAAGCAACAGTTAGAACTGGACATGGAACACAGACTGGTTCAAAATTGAGAAAGGAGTATGGTGAGGCTGTATATTGTCACCATGCTTATTTAACATCTGTGCAGAGTACATAAGGTGAAATGCTGGGTTGGATGAAGCACAAACAAAAATCAAAATTGTCAGAGGAAATATCAATAACCTCAGATATGCAGATGGTACCACGCTTATGGCAGAAAATGAAGAATTAAAGAGCTTCTTGATGAAAGTGAAAATGGAGAGTGAAAAAGTTGGCTTAAAACTCAACATTCAGAAAACTAAGGTCGTGACATCCAGTCCCAACACTTCATGGCAAACAGATGAGGAAACAGTGGAAAGACTGAGAGACATTATTTTCTCGGGCTCTAAAATCACTGCAGATGGTGACTGCAGACATGAAATTAAAAGATGCTGGTTCCTTGGAAGAAAAGCTATGACAAACCTAGTTCAGTTCAGTAGCTCAGTCATGTCCGACATTTTCCAACCCCATGGACTGCAGCTGCAAGGCTTCTGGGTCCATCACCAACTCCCAAAGCTTACTCAAACTCATGTCCATCAAATCAGTGATGCCATCCACCATCTCATTCTCTGTCTGCCCCTTCTCCTCCTGCCTTCAATCTTTCCCAGCATCAGGGTCTTTTCAAATGAGTCAGATATTTGCATCAGGTGGCCAAAGTATTGGAGTTTCAGCTTCAACATCAGTCCTTCCAATGAACACCCAGGACTGCTTTCCTTTAGGAGGGACTGGTTGGATCTCCTTGCAGTCCAAGGGACTCTCAAGAGTCTTCTCCAATACCTCAGTTCAAAAGCATCAATTCTTTGGCGCTCAGCTTTCTTTATAGTCCAACTCTCGCATCCATACAAGACTACTGGAAAAACCATAGCTTTGAGTAGATGGACCTTTGTTGGCAAGTAATGTCTCTGCTGTTTAACATGCTCTCTAGGTTGGTCATAGCTTTTCTTCCAAGGAGCAAGCGTCTTTTAATTTCATGGCTACAGTCACCATCTGCAGTGATTTTGAAGTCAAAGAAAATAAAGTCTCTCACTGTTTTCATTGTTTCCTCTTTTATTTGCCATGAAGTGATGGGACTGGATGTCATAATCTTAGTTTTCAGAATGTTGGGTTTTAAGTCAACTTTTTCACTGTCCTCTTTCACTTTCATCAAGCGGCTTTCTTCTTCACTTTCTGTCATGAGGGTGGTGTCATCTGCATCAGTTCAGTTCAGTACAGGCGCTCAATTGTGTCCAACTCTTTGCGACCCCATGAATCGCAGCACGCCAGGCCTCCCTGTCCGTCACCATCTCCCAGAGTTCACTCAGACTCACGTCCATCGAGTCTATGATGCCATCCAACCATCTCATCCTCAGTCGTCCCCTTCTCCTCCTGCCCCCAACTTTTCCCAGCATCAGAGTCTTTTCCAATGAGTCAACTCTTCGCATGAGGTGGCCAAAATATTGGAGTTTCAGCTTGAGCATCATTCCTTCCAAAGAAATCCCAGGGTTGATCTCCTTCAGAATGGACTGGTTGGATCTCCTTGCTGTCCAAGGGACTCTGAAGAGTCTCCTCCAACACCACAGTTCAAAAGTATCAATTCTTCAGCGCTCAGCCTTCTTCACAGTCCAACTCTCACATCCATACATGACCAGTGGAAAAACCATAGCCTTGACTAGACGGACCTTAGTCGGCAAAGTAATGTCTCTGCTTTTGAATATACTATCTAGGTTGGTCATAACTTTTCTTCCAAGGAGTAAGCGTCTTTTAATTTCATGGCTACCATCACCATCTGCAGTGATTTTGGAGCCCAGAAAAATAAAGTCTGACACTGTTTCTACTGTTTCCCCATCTATTTCCCGTGAAGTGATGGGACCAGATGCCATGATTTTTGTTTTCTGAATGTTGAGCTTGAAGCCAACTTTTTCACTCTCCTCTTTCACTTTCATCAAGAGGCTCTTTAGTGCCTCTTCAGTTTCTGCCATAAGGGTGGTGTCATCTGCATATCTGAGGTTATTGATATTTCTCCTGGCAATCTCAATTCCAGCTTGTGTTTCTTCCAGCCCAGCTTTTCTCATGAGGTACTCTCAGGGTGACGATATACAGCCTTGATGTACTCCTTTTCCTATTTGGAACCAGTCAGTTGTTCCATTTCCAGTTCTGACTGTTGCTTCCTGACCTGCACATAGGTTTCTCAAGAGGCAGGTCAGGTGGTCTGGTATTCCCATCTCTTACAGAATTTTCCACAGTTTATTGTGATTTACACAGTCAAAGGCTTTGGCATAGTCAATAAAGCAGAAATAGATATTTTTCTGGAACTCTCTTGCTTTTTTGATGATCCAGCAGATGTTTAAAAAACTTAAAATTTAGAATTAAGAAAAGAATAGAAATAATAACAGGAAGAAGAAAGAAAAAAAAAAGAAAGAAGGAAAGAAAAAAAAAAGGAAAACTCCAGAGAACTGCAAAAGCCTAATGTAGAGGCACAGTTTTAGAACAACAGTAAAAAGTGTGACCAAATATACACATATACATACACATCCATAAGCAAAATCAAAACAGTCCTACAAAAATGTAGCACAAAAGATTGACCCAGGGAACAAAGGAAACCAAAATGTATATCTATCATTTAAGACCAAAACTAACTAAAGCACAAACTGGAAAACAAAGCTAAAGCAAGGTGCCAATTTGGGAATAAAGCAATGAGAATAAAACTAGCAAATACATTGAGAAGAAGGGAAAGAAAGAATAGATATGTAAAGTTAAATAGAAGTAGATTAAGAAGACTTATATACATTAAAGATTAACTGAAAGGGGAAAAAACAATGGGAAAAGCAATCAAAGGAATAAATGTAGAAAAAATAGTAATAGGTTTAAAAAAATTAAAAATTAAAATTTAAAAAAATGAAAAGAAAAAATAGAAAGAAGAAAGAAAAAAAGGAAAACTTCACGTAACTGCCAAAGCCCAATGTAGAGGCAAAGATTTATAACAACAATAAAATATATGACTAAGGGGGAAAATAAAAAGCTAAAAAGCCTAATTAGATTTCATAGTGCCAATGAAACCAACAACTACAACAGAGGGGGAAAAAAATTCAAAAGAATCTACAGAACAAGTCAAAACATGAGAATAATAAATGTTTTTCTTGAGTCACTGTTGTCAGAGTCCTTTCCCTCATTGGGAGTCACAGTCTACCTCACCTCCTTGGCATGCCTTCCAACACAGTGCTGGTCTCTGGACCTGCTGTGGGGCAACTCAGATTCTAATCTGGTCCTACTCCTGTGTGTTCTTGCCTCCAATGTCCACAGCTATCAGAACTAGTGTTTTCTTTTTGTGGGAGATCCCGGTGTCTTTTTATATATTCCATAAGACAGAGTCTGCCTAGTTGGTCATGTCGATTTCATTTGCAGCTTCTACAGCTGGTGAGAAGGTTTTGGGCCTTCTTCCTAGCCACACTGCTCCTGAATTTCAACTGTGGTTTTATTTCTGCCTCTGCATGTGGGTCATCCACTGGGGTTTGCTCCTGAGGCTGCCCTGGAGGACTTGGGTCTACCCAGTGAGGGCCAGGTGTGGAGGTGGTGCAGCTGCTTGGATTGCAGGGGTTCTAGCAGCACCAGGTACTCAGGGGAGTAGGCAGCTAGGGCAGCAGGAAATATAGTGCTCTAGAAGGGTGTGGTAACCAGTATTTGCCAATGCACTCCAGTATTCTTGCCTGGAGAACCCCCTGACAGAGAAACCTGGTAGGCCACAGTCCACAGGGTTGCAGAGTTGAACACAACTGCAACAACCCTGCATACATAGATACAAGACTTTCTTTGCCCATGGCAGCTCTGCCCCAGTGAGGGTTGAGCATAAGGGTGGCTCAGCTACTTGGATTACAGGGATCCTGGTGGCAAGTGTGCAGGGATAGAGACTGCCTCCACCACAGGAGTTATGGCACTATCAGGGTCTTTTTTTGAGCCTCTTGTAGCTAGCAATCAGCAGGCCTCTTTGGCCAGTCTTTCTCCATAGCTCTGCCCATTCCAGCACTTAGAAAGCTCCCTTGCTTTGTACCCTTCTCTGTTGTTTGGCACGTCAGACATACAGAGGGGCTACTCTGGCTGGGGTCTTACTCTGTAGTCTTACTCCGTGCATCGGTCACTTAAAGGATCACCCTAGATGGGGTCCTCCTCTGTAGTTCACTGTGTCTGGCATTTTTGTTGTTTCTCTGCTGTTCAGCTGCTGATGCTGGCCTGTGGGAAGAGTGAGGCATGTGGGGAGAGAGAGGCTATGGTGATGGCTCCAGTCCCTAAGCTCCAGCTCCCAGCTGCTGTGCCTTCCAGAGGCCCTGCATCCTTGTCCAAGGTATGTATGACTGTGGCAAAGACTGTCTGATTCCCATTCCATTTAGGTTGCCACAGACCGGCTGTTTCACTCTCAGCCATAAATGTTTCTCCTTCGACTCAGACAATTACCCCAATGTGGGGATCAGACCCCTGCTTCAGCTCCCCCACCCGCCGAGGGCAGGTCCAGTCCTGCTAACACTCCTGGTTTCCCCCCTAGTTCCTTCATTCTACCATGTTTTGCATGGTTCTATATATTCTATCCTACTGGTTAGGCACTCCTGTCCACTCTTAGCTGGTGTTCTGCATGGACTTCTGTGTCTAAAGGTGTATTCCTGATGTATCCGTGGAGAGAGATGTACTCCACATCCACCCGCTCCTCTGCCATCTTGTTCTCCCTCCAAGCCAGTATTCTTGCCTACAGAATTCCATAAACAGAGGAGCCTGGTGGGCTACAGCCCATTTGGTCACAAAGTGTTGGACACGACTGAGTGACTTTCACTTTTACTTCACCAATGAAGAAAATAAGGATATTCTTAACAGGAAAAATAAGAAAGCAATCCATTGGTGTAAAATGATACCTATTCCCTTCTTCCATTATTTACCAGCTACCACATCACACACTTTTTTCTAGAAGCCATCTTTAATCATGGTTAGCACTCTCTGAAAGACTACATATGCATTCTGCACTCTAGAACATGACAGAATGTGGTCTAGGAGAGAGCCCTGGATCTTCTGACACTTGCATATTTTTAGAGACGATGAGAAGAGAAAAGTATCATCCTCCATTTCGACAACTCCTAGCTTTGCATTCAAGGTTACAGCCCTCCAAGTATGAGCAAGCTTGTTGCTGGGTTACTTGAAGCAGAGCCTCTGTGGTCATCCAGCAGACATATTGGCTAGTTTCTCCACATAACATGTAGAATTTAGTTATAAGAAGTGTGCGGTTGCTAGGTAGGAGCCAAGTCAAGAAGGGTTTCATATGCAAAGAAGTGAGAGAATTAAAGTTATCAAATATGTGTTTTAGAAAGATCAGTCTGTTAGCAACTGAGACCTTTTAGTCGGTGGGGAAATGTTTGGAAGAAGGACAGCATGACTTTTTAAATTATAAACATCCCCTTGCAAGTTCAGTTCAAGTGTTGCAATGCAATTATTTATGGAAAAAAGTTCTGTTTTCAGAAATTTATGAATTTTAGAATTTCAGGTGAAAGATTGTGAGAAATAAAAGTGTTAGTCTCTCAACTGTGCCTTAATCTTTGAGACACCATAGACTGTAGCCTGCCAGGTTCACCTATCCATAGATTTCTCCAGGCAAGAAAACTGGAGTGGGTAGCCATTCCCTTCTCCAGGTATCCTCCTGACCCAGGGATAGAACGGGGGTCTCTTGCATTGCAGGCAGATTCCTTACTGTCTGAACCATCAGGATTATTTGCATCAATGACAGCGTAACTGAACAGGTCTTTTTCACTTGGTATCATTCGCTATTAGTCTATAAAGAGTCTCCACTTGATTGCCCTTCTTTTTAAAGAGAAAAATATTGCATTGTATTGATGCACCACAAATAGATTAATCTGTCACCCATTTACGTTCTTTGATTATGTCTAATTGTAACTACTGCAATCAACGCCTTAATTAATAAACTCATAAGTATATCATTTCATGATAACTTTCTAGAAGTGGAATTACTAAGACTGCAATTATAAATACTACTGTATGAGTAGTGGATCAGAAGTTAAAGCACCTGCCTGTAATGCAGGAGACCTGGGTTCGATCCCTGGGTCAGGAAGATCCTCTGGAGAAGGAAGTGGCAACCCACTCCAGTATTCTTGCCTGGAGAATCCCATGGACAGAGGAGTCTGGTGGGCTACAGTCCACGGGGTCGCAAAGAGTCGGACACGACAGAGCGAGTGATTTAATTTATTTATTTAACTACAGAGGTGGCACAATTTTTATTTTAACTGCTATTAGCAGAGTATGAAAGGCCCCTTATCCCCCACTTTCTTATTGTGACATTTTGGCCCTATTTTCCTTCCCCTCCCCCTCAAATTCTCGTGGGCTGTATGTCTGAAAGCTCTCATGTCAATGGGTCCCAATCAATGGAGGCAATAACAGAATAAAGCACAAGAGGAAGATGCAGCATTTTCCTTCTTTAGGAGAATATTCCAGGTTTTGTGGGGCCTATGGCTTAAACACTCAAAAGTTCTAATTGGAAAAATAAATTTTTAAATTATGAATTCAAAATTAGACACAGAATGAAAATGTTTTCAGAATATGAAAAGAATGCAAATAAGTTCAAATTTTGAAAACTATAAATATCATATCACAAAATTTTTAATTATCTATCAAACAGCTTTAATATCTATTCCTCCTATGTTTTTGGCTGCCTACTTTTCAATTTCCTCTTTGTATGACAGTTTATTTTGTGATTATCTGTACAATGAGAATAAAAAGGTAATTTTTCCTTTATCATAGTTGGTCAAAATTACTTTATTATTGATAATTTAATATATTTAATTTTCTTAACTCATTATTGCTAATGTCATCTAAATTTTAAGGATTGTTGTGAACTTAAGGAGAGCTTCTTTTCTTTCTTATATAAGCTGAAAAATACTTTTAAAATTTGAACCTAGATTCACTTCTAACTATATATTCTAAAGCTTGTTTCTCACTCGCCGCTTACATACTTTCGCTGCTAGGCAGCTAAGGACAAGTACACAGCACAGTAACGTTCTGACCCTTCACTCTCCTATAATGTCTCACAGTGAGTTAGGAGAGAGGGTATTTCGATAAAGTATTCCTATGCCAAGACGGCTAAAATACACCTAAGTAACTGTGAAACACAAAAACATATCCCAATAAGCCAAAAATTGGCATATTGTCAACTCATCTTCTCTTCCGCCTGAGCCCCAAAATGTCCATGGCTATTGCGTCACCACCTGACAGGAAGGGAAATATGACAGGAAGAAAGTTGAGTGGAAAATAAAAAAAAAAGCACTAGTCTTAACTGATTACAGTTATAATTTTAATTTTACAAGTTTTACACAAACATGTGAACACATTAGCTAAATCCCTCCCAGAAGCTTAGAAAACAAATGAGGGCTCTGAAATTCGCCAGCCCCACCCTCCACCTCCTTTGGCTCTTCCTTCTCTGCTCAGACAACATCTCTGGTAGAAACTGTATCTCCTGCATGGCCACATCTCCCACCGGACAAGGCCAATCAAGATTCCAGATTCCAAGCGACCCTGGACCCTGAATGTCATGGAACACTTGCCCAGGAATAGTCATGAATATCCACTGTTTCTAATTTATGAGTTGTCTCATTCATATATTTTCATATCCCTTGGTTAATTCTTTTTATTCAGCTCTCTTATTTTAGATAATTTCTATTCTCCTGCTTTAACTAACTAATACTGTTTTTGCTACCAGATATGGTTCCAGTAAACGAACCCCAAATAATATTCTAGAATAGAGTTACTCTCCTCTTTGTGTATGAACATAGTCATAGCCTCCTTGAAAATGGAAAATGAGACCTTGGTAATGAAATGCAATATGTCACCTATGGTTTCTTAAGTACTTGTTAAAAATCATTATTTGGTTTTAACTGGACCAAATCAATTGCTAGATTACTATACTTGTCCAATAAGGAAATATGATTACTTATCATTAATAAGTAATTGATAATTGCTTAATATTATCTCACATTAATGAATTAATTGATAATTACTTAGTATTCCATATAAAGTATATGGCAAGAGGTAACTGCTTTTGACAGCACTACGGAAATTATAGAAGGGAAAACACGAGAGAAAGGCCCATTTTCACAAAGGACTCATCAATGGGCTATCAAAAATAATCACTGTCAGTCTTACAATGCATTATACTGGATAAGCTAAGCTTCAGAAAACTTAGAGCATCCATTGTTCCCATCTAAGTAAGTTTTTGAAAATTCAGATCAGTACAGTTCAGTAATTCAGTCATGTCTGACTCTTTGTGACTCCATGGACTATAGCACACCAAGCTTCTCTATCCATCAGCAAATACTGGAGCCTACTCAAACTTATGTCCATTCAGTCAGTGATGCCATCCAACCATTTCATCCTCTGTCATCCCCTCCTCCTGCCGTCAATCTTTCCCAGCATCAGGGTATTTTTCAATGAGTCAGTTCTTCACATTAGGTGGCCAAAATACTGGAGACTCAGCTTCAGCATCAGTTCTTCCAAAGAATTTTCAGGGTTGATTTCCTTTAGGATTGACTAGTTAAATCTCCTTGCAGCCCAAGCGACTCTCAAGAGTTTTTTCCAACACGACAGTTCAAAAGCATCAGTTCTTCAGTGCTCAGCTTTCTTTATGGTCCAGCTCTCACATCTGTACATGACTACTGAAAAAACTATAGCTTTGACTATACAGACCTTTGTTGGCAAACTAATGTCTCTGCTTTTTAATATGCTGCCTAGGTTTTTTCATAGCTTTTCTTCCAAGAAGCAAGTGTCTTTTAATTTCATGGCTGCAATCACCATCGACAGTGATTTTGAAGCCCAGGAAAGTAAAGTCTGGCACTGTTTCCATTGTTTCCCCAACTATTTGCAATCAAATGATGGGCCCAAATGCCATAATCTTAGTTTTCTGAGTGTTGAGTTTTAAACCAGCATTTTCACTCTCCTCTTTCACTTTCATCAAGAGGCTCTTTAGTTCCTCTTCACTTTCTGTCATAACGGTGGTGACATCTGCATATCTGAGATTATTACTATTTCTCCCTGCAATTTTGATTCCAGCTTGTGCTTCATCCAGCCCAGCATTTCACCTGATGTATTCTACATAGAAGTTAAATAAGCAAGATGACAACATACAGCCTTAATGTACTCCTTTCCCATTTTGGACCAGTCAGTTGTTCCATGTCTAGTTCTAATTGCAGCTTCTTGACCTGCATATAGATTTTTCAAGGGACAAGTAAGTGGTCTGGTATTCCCAACTCTTCAAGAATTTTCAACAGTTTGTTGTGACCCATGCAGTCAAATGACTATGCTTTGGCATAGTCAATAAAGTAGAAATAGATGTTTTACTAGAACTCTCTTGCCTTATCTATAATCCAGCAGATATTGGCAATTTGATCCCTGGTTCCTCTGGCTTCTCTAAATTCAACTTGTACATCTGAAACTTCACAGTTCACATACTGTTGAAGCCTCAGTTCAGTTCAGTTTAGTCGCTCAGTCGTGTCCGACTCTTTGCAACCCCATGAATCACAGCACGCCAGGCCTCCCTGTCATCACCAACTCCCAGAGTTTACAAAAACTCGTGTCCATCGAGTCAGTGATGCCATCCAGCCATCTCATCCTCGGTCATCCCCTTCTCTTCCTGCCCCCAGTCCCTCCCAGCATCAGAGTCTTTTCCAATGAGTCAACTCTTCACATCAGGTGGCCAAAGTATTGGAGTTTCAGCTTCAACATCAGTCCTTCCAATGAACATCCAGGACTGATCTCCTTTAGAATGGACTGGTTGGATCTCCTTGCAGTCCAACGGACTCTCAAGGGTCTTCTCCAACACCACACTTCAAAAGTATCAGTTCTTCGGTGCTCAGCTTTCTTCACAGTCCAACTCTCACATCCATACATGACCACTGGAAAAACCATAGCCTTGACTAGACAGACCTTTGTTGGCAAAGTAATGTCTCTGCTTTTAAATATGTTGTCTAGGTTGGTCATAACTTTCCTTCCAAGGAGTAAGCATCTTTTAATTTCATGGCTGCAATCACCGTCTGCAGTGATTTTGGAGCCCAGAAAAATAAAGTCTGCCACTGTTTACACTGTTTCCCCATCTATTTCCCATGAAGTGATGGGACCAGATGCCGTAATCTTGATTTTTTGAATGTTGAGTTTTAAGCCAACCTTTTCATTCTCCTCTTTCACTTTCATCAAGAGTCTTTTTAGCTCCTCTTCACTTTCTACCATAAGGGTGGTATCATCTGCATATCTGAGGTTATTGATATTTCTCCTAGCAATCTTGATTCCAGCTTGTGCTTCTTCCAGCCCAATGTTTCTCATGATGTACTCTGCATATAAGCAGGGTGACAATATACATCCTCGACGTACTCCTTTTCCTATTTGGAACCAGTCTGTTGTTCCATGTCCAGTTCTAACTGTTGCTTCCTGACCTGCATATAAGTTTCTCAAGAGGCAGGTCATGTGGTCTGTTATTCCCATCTCTTTCAGAATTTTCCACAATTTATTGTGATCCACATAGTCAAAGGCTTTGGCCTAGTTTGGAGAATTTTGAGCATTCCTTAGCTAGCGTGTGAGATGAATGTAATTGTGCAATAGTTTGAACAGTCTTTGGCATTGCCTTTCTTTGAGATTGGAATGAAAACGGACCTTTTCCAGTCCTATGGTCACTGCTGAGTTTTCCAAATTTGCTGGCATATTGAGTGCAACACTTTCACAGCATCATCTTTTAGGACTTGAAATAGCTCAACTGGAATTCCATTACCTCCACTAGCTTTGTTCGTGGTGATGCTTCTTAAGGCCCACTTAATTTCACATTCCAGGATGTCTGGCTCTAGGTGAGTGGTTACACCATCATGGTTATCTGAGTCATTAAGATCTTTTTTGTATAGTTCTTCTGTGTATTCTTGCCACCTCTTCTTAATATCTTCTGCATCTATTAGGTCCATACTGTCTCTGTCCTTTATTGAGCCCATCTTTGCATGAAATATTCCCTTGGTATCTCTAGTTTTCTTGAAGAGTTCTCTAGTCTTTCCCATTTCATTACTTTCCTCCATTTCTTTGCACTGACCACTTAGGAAGGCTTTCTCATCTCCCCATGCTATTCTTTGGAACTCTGCATTCAGATGGATATATCTTTCCTTTTCTCTTTTGCCTTTAGCTTCTCTTCTTTTCTCAGGTGTTTGTAAAGCCTCCTCAGACAACCATTTTGCCTTTTTGCAATTTTTTTTCCTTGGGAATGGCCTTGATCACCACCTCCTGTCCAATGTCACGAGCCTCTGTCCATAATTCTTTAGGCACTCTGTCTCTCAGATCTAATCCCTTGAATCTATTTGTTCACTTCCACTACATAATCATAAGGGATTTGATTTAGGTTTAGTTTACTAATCATTAAACCTAAATGATCTATTGGTTTTCCATACCTTCTTCAATTTAAGTCTAAATTTGGTAATAAGGAGTTCATGATCTGAGCTACAGTCAGCTCCTGGTCTTGTGTTTGTTGACTGTATAGAGCTTCTCCATCTTTGGCTGCAATGAATATAATCAACCTAATTTTTGTATTTTTGGTGATGTCCATGTGTAGAGTCATCTCTTGTGTTGTTGGAAGAGAGTGTTTGCTCTGACCAGTGTGTTCTTTGGGCAAGTTTTTTTGACCAGTGTGTTCTTTGGTTTATGCTTTTTAGTAATAAGTGATAATAAAATTTTAACATGAAGTGTGACTATGTGACTGAGATTCCTGTATACCCTATTTTCATGTGTGATTGTACACATAATGGGTGTATGTGATGTGATGAGTGATCATTATGTTAACCTAAAGAAGTTTACTGTAACTGCAAACAAAAGAGCCCACCAAAAACAATGCCATTCTAAACCTCTCTGTATAAATATATATAGTTATTTTTTACAAAATCAGATCAGATGATGCAAACGTTCATGTCCTGATTGTTTGATTTAACAATATGTTTAAAATATGCGTGTGTGTTAAGTTGCTTCAGTTGTGTCCCACTCTTTGTAACCTATGGACTGTATCCCACCAGGTACTTCTGTCCATGGAATTCTCCAGGCAAGAATTCTGGAATGGGTTGCCATGCCCTCCTCTGGGGAATTTTCCTGACCCAGGGATTGAAACCAAGTCTCTTGGTTAAGTCTCTTGTACTGGCAGGGAAGTTATTTACCATTAGCACCACCTGGTAGGAGAAGGCAATGGCACCCCACTCCAGTACTCTTGCCTGGAAAATCCCATGGACGGAGAAGCATGGTGGGCTGCAGTCCATGGGGTCGCGAAGAGTCAGACACGACTGAGCGACTTCACTTTCACTTTTCACTTTCATGCATTGGAGAAGGAAATGGCAACCCACTCCAGTGTTCTTGCCTGGAGAATTCCAGGGACGGGGGAGCCTGGTGGGCTGCCCTCTATGGGGTCGCACAGAGTTGGACACGACTGAAGCGACTTAGCAGCAGCAGCAGCCACTTGGTAAGCTCATATTTAAAATAACCACCTATAATAATAATGTTTATTTGCAGCACTTTCAGTGTTTAGAGTATCCATTATATGACTAAACCATAACATATTTAACAATTGCATTCTCCCTTTCTCTTACTATTTGCTGCTGGTATCATAAATAACGGTGCAGTAAGCACACTTGTTCATACATCAATGTATGTAGTCTATGCATGTCTGTACTCTGTATATCTCATGTATGTATTCTATGTATATATTGGGTTATTTCTTTTGGATAACTAATCAGGAGTAAGCCTGCTAAATTAAAGAATATAATCACTTAAAATACTTTTGAATCAAATTCTAAAAATGACCTGCCTAGTGTTTTTAACAATTATACTCTCAAAAATGATGCATGAGAATAACTACTTGCAGGAAAAGAAATATTCACCTTAGGACCTCACTGCCTCTAAGGAAAATCCCCAGTTGCAGTGACCACACACACCAAGGGAGGCCTACTTTTGCATGAGGGATTTGGAGGTGGACAGGTGTATTGAACATAAACATGTTAAGTTGCTAATCAAATTATTAATAATTTAGTGGATGAAAACATGCTGAAGACACTGTTTTCTAAACAGTTTTTGGGAAAAATAGTATGTACTTCCTGGAGAAGTAACCAAATTATTTCAAATATGGGTCTTGCTTTCCTTACATAGGAAATGTTGAAAGTTCTAGCAAATACTTATTTTCCTCCTGAGATATATTTCTAAGTAGTAGAAGACATAATGAGTCATTATTAATATATGGATATTTGAATTGTGTAAATAAATATATATGGAAAAATACATGTTTGTATAAATTGTGTGTGAAAAACTGCATATTTTATATATCTAAGAGACAGAGTGATATGATAGAAATAGTGTTGAACTATTACTCAGAATACTAGACCTAGCTTCCTACACACTTTGTGAACTTGAGCAAATTACTTGACCTTATAGTATCAATAAAATAAAAGAACCAAAAAATAGACTACTTTCTAGCTTTTAAGTTATAAGAAATTAATCAGTAATGCATATTAGGAGGTGATTACAGCTATAAATTTCTTAAGAGGACTCAAGAAATCTTCAGTGATTTAATTTGTGGAATTTATGACTTCCCTGGTGGCTCAGATGGTAAAGAATCTGTCAGCAATGCGGGAGACCTGGGTTCAATCCTTGAGTTGGGAAGATCCCTTGGAGGATGAAATGGCAACCCACTCCAGCATTCTTGCCTGGGGAGTCACAAGGATAGCGGAACCTGGCAGGGTACAGCCCATAGGGTCACAAAGAGTCGGACACGACTAAGAGACTAACACTTCCCTTTCATGACTTAAATTGTCAGTCTAGGTGATCTGACAAGAGCCAAGTGTGATGACTGACAATAAGTCAGAAGACTGAGGTTTCACTCTATAGTCCCTAGCAGCACTGGCATTACACAGGCATTGTTAGAAACCCATGACTTCTCAGTGAGGATCTTGCTAAGAAGGCTGCATGAATCCTTGAGTCCACTGTTTGAATTTAGTCCTGAAAGTGTTAAGAAGCACGTAAATAGAAGATCCGTTCATCTTCCTCCTAAATGAGAAGTCATATACCGAGAATTAAATTTTTATGCTAGAAGACAAAAAGGTTGACACCATATTTATGATGGCTGGACCTTCTTTGGCAGTAACTGTAGAAAAAATTCAAGTTGGAAGTGAGCAGTCAGCAAGCTCATGAAATTCACTAGAGATCAAAATAGTCCCTTTGGCACTTTTTTCCTCTTATTTTCTGAGGTTATTTAACCTTGCTGCCAATCTCAACTGTGCATAAATATTTTTGTTGCTTTGAAATCACCATCTTAATGGCATATGGATGCTATACAATGAGCAATATGAAGTGTATAAATATTCATATCAGTCAAGATGCTGTCACACCTTAGACAGGATAGGATCTTGAAAATTAAAATATAAAAGGGATAATTCCATTTCCCCTCCCCTTTTGTCTTTGACTTCATACTTAAATGAACAGTGAGGATAAAGAAATGGACCCTGAAATTCATATCAAGGTGTAAGAAATTAAAACTAAAGACCAGTTCAACCCGACAGTTTAATTTACTTCTTTTAAGATCTTTAATACCAAACTTATCAGTTCTCTCTGTTAGGCATTAACTTGTTAAATGAGTCTTAATTATACATAAGCAGATGGAGATTTGAATTAAAATTACCTTACACTCGAGTGGCTTTAGTTCATTATAACATATCTTCCTCTTAATCATTTAGGCAGTCTCATCATCTTTCATATAGAAAGTTATTAAAATATTCCAATTTCCATATTTCTTCAGATACAGCCACTATTAAATGGCAAGTAATGCACATTAGTAGGTGACTTATACCAGCCAAGAATTGGTGAATTATTCATGTCAGGAACAATTTTTGTGCTTTTCTGTCATCTGTAGCATTTTCTTTTAAATACTTTATATTTACTTGATACGTGGAACCTCACCTCATTTAATTTTAAGTACCAATTTTAATTCCATTCCATTTTCAGAGGGACAATGAAAAAGGACTCCATCAACTTTATTTCGTACTTTGGATCATCAGACTCCAGAAAGTCAAGGTATAGGAGCATGTTCCTTGAAAACTCAAAAGATAATCAGAATTAAGTTACCACCTAACCAGATCGGCCTTCAAATAGACTGCTGCATTCCAACACAGCATGCACAGGAAAAAACTGCGATGTTTAAAATTAACTTAGATGTTGCAAAGTAACAAGAGATGCAACTCAGTAGCAATTTTACTCCTGGAAATTAATATTTCTTGACTAAACAACCAAACCTAAGATTTGTTCTTTTTCAAAGTTGCTGAGAATGTTGAGGTCAGGCTCCACTCAAATATTGTTCTTAAGCTAAAAACTCCAGTGTGCCATAAAGCTAACTTAGGCCAAGTACTAGTATTTTAGTATTCGTGAAAGACAGAAATTACAGCTATTCCCATAGGAACCCTCTTGAAAAACTCCAAATCCCAACACTGTCCTGCCGTCCTTCAGAAGTTGAATTCCCCGTAGGCTGTTATTTTCACACAAGTATTCAATCCATATCCAGTAACGTTCTCTTCCTGAGATGTCACTGGATTTACAGGCAGCAATGTCAGTGGCCGAGAAATCAAACTAGACAGCTGACAAGAGTAGAAGGGCCTGAGTCTTGGCTGAGTCATCAAGACAAAAGTGCAGTCTCTTCTAGCATCGCCATATTTTATTTATAAAATGAAGCACAATAACATCCTTAATGTTTGACAAAACTCATATTCAGCATAACTCCTTCTGCCTGCTTAGCCTGTGTGAGTGAAGACAAATGATTCATTTCAAACCCCCAATTAATTTAAAAAGTAGAGTAAGCTGGTTCTGAGTTATGATGAGTTGTAGTAGCCTCAAGTGGGATCTCAGTAATACTGTACAGAACAGCAATTTTGAAATCACTCCTTAAATGAAAGGAAACTTTTCTCCAATCAGCAAGCAAGAGTTATGTTAATATTTAACTCTGCATATTAGCAGTTTGACATCACAGGCTATTTCTCCATGTTTCCATAGGATTGTAAAATAAAAAGTATAGAAACATTTACAGTTTGAAAGCAAACATTGCGCATATGAGATGTGATAGAGGGATTAATCCCATTCTTGAACAGAGCATCTATCTATATTGCTTTTGCTGGGCTTCCCCCGGTGGCTCAGCGGTAAAGAATCTGTCTGCAATGCAGGAGTCACAGGGGATGCAGGGGTTCAGTACCTGGGTCAGGAAGATCCCCTCGAGGAGGAAATGGCAACCCACTCCAGTATTTTTGCTTGGAGAATCCTATGGACAGAGAAGCCTGAGGGGCTACTGTCCATGGGGTCGCAAAGAGTCGGACCTGACTGAAGCAACTTAACATTCCTTTTACCAGCCCTCATGGAAATAAATTACAGAGTTATTTCTTAAACAGGTCTAATTTTTTTTTTCCTTTTGGATTTGTTTATTTCACATACTGTCATATACTACTGAATTACTTGAAAAACAAATATGTAAATGTAATAAGCATATTTTCTCTCAAAAGCAGTTTAGGTGGGTCTGTAATCTCTAGAATTGGTGCAAACTTTCCAGCCAGAACAGCTCCCTGCCAAGGGTGGTGGTTTTCAACATGGTCCTTTCTATACCAAAAGCCATACATTGTTTGGGGATCCTCCATCCAGCTCGTTCTCTAACTCCAGCTAATTAAGTTTTCTGCTTGCTGCCACTGAAAGCTTCACTCAGGTATAATTAAAACTGAGCCAATGACAGCAGTGGCATTTGTCAGAATCATCCAGTGGTTCAAATACCAGTTCTGACAGAAATGTCAAACTGATAGCACTCCCATCTTCCCAGTGCATGCAAGAGAAGAACAGGAGGACTTTTATTATAAATGCTTTGCTGATAACCTTTTTGAATCCCAGAACACCAAATGCCTCACATGAAATTTCATTATCCCAGAAGAGAATTCAGGTCACAGATGCTCCCTTCCCATGAAGTGAAGCTCAATCTAACTCAGTGGGCTTCACTTCCGTCAGGTCTTTCAGGGAATTTTGAAATGAAAAATAATAACATGTCAGATAGTCATGTGGAAAAGACTGCTCTAGTTGTAGACACATCAATCTCATAAGTGAAATTTTTCTTAGAGTTGAAGCTGTTGTTACCAATCAAGTTCCTAGATATATTATTAGATATGAGCTTTGTCTTTTGTTTCAGTGACAAAAGATTACCCAAAACTAGTGAAGGTACCAACCCGAAAGGGGAAAGCCCACAACCCCCAACACAAACCATCACTGATTTTATGACCTATTGTCTCACATAGTTTCTGGAAGTACTCAGTGTATGCTTGATGAGGTAAAAACTGAATGAATGAATCAGTGAAAGAATCTCACACACATCTTCAGGAAGATAATTTCTAAATCCCCAAATGAAAGTAGCCATAGTGAAAAGACAACTTTGTGATTATTTATTTTTAGATGTGAGAAGGATGGGGGATAGCAAGAAGTAATTTGTCTTCCTTTTCTTTCTGCTTGAGTGCATGGTATTGAAGACTGGATAAAGTAATAAATATAAAACACTTTTATCAGTCTTATAGCCAAAAAACAGTTACTATGTCCACAAGCCAAACAATAACAAGAAATGGTTACATTAAAACACTTGAGCTATTGCATTTTAAAGAGAGATTTACTATTATACACAGGGAATAAGACATGGGTTTGATCCCTGTATTGGGAAGATCCACTGGAAGAGAAAATGGCAACTCACTCCAGTATTCTTGCCTGGAGAATTCCATGGACAGGGGAGCCTGGAGGGCTACAATCCATGGGGTCACAGAGTCGGACACGACGAAAGCAACTTAGCACACATACACAGAGAATGTCACGACTGCATTTTTTTTTCCACCTTGTGATACGTGTTTTAGTTAAAACACAAGAAAAAGCACTGAATCAATCCTGAGTGTTCATTGGAAGGACTGATGCTGAAGCTGAAGCTCCAATACTTTGGCCACCTCATGCGGAGAACTGACTCACTAGAAAAGATCCTGATGCTAGTAAAGATTGAAGGCAGGAGGAAAAGGGGATGACAGAGGTTGAGATGGTTGGATGCCATCACCAATTCAATGGACATGAGTTTGAGCAAGCTCTGGGAGATGGTGAAGGACAGGGAAGCCTGGCATACTTCAGTCCATGGAATCAGAAAGAGTTGGACATGACTGAGAGATTGAGCAACATAGAATATCCAGAATATCCAAAATAATCTTGAGAAAGAACAAAACTGGAGGAATCATGCTCCTTGATTTTAAACTATATTACAAAACTGCAGTAATCAAAATAGTATGTTATTGGAACAAAAAGACACATAGATCAATGGAACAAAATAGAAAGCCCAGAAATAAACTCATACATAGTCAACTGGGGCTTCCCTGATGGCTCAGCAGTAAATAATTTGCCTGCAATGTGGGAGAGGTCGGAGATGGAGGCTTGATCCTTGTGTTGAGATGATTCCCTGGAGGAGGAAATGGCAGCCCACTCCAGTATTCTTGTCTGAAATATCCTATGGACAGAGGAGCCTGGGGGGCTGCAGTCCATAGTGTCACAAAGTGTCAGACATAACTGAACTGAGAGAGTGTATAGTGATTTTGGAGCACAAGAAAATAAAATTTGTCACTGTTTTGATTTTTTCCCCATGAAGTGATGGGACCAGATGCCATGATCTTGGTTTTTTGAATGTTGAGCTTTAAGCCAGCTTTTTCACTGTCCTCTTTCACCTTCATCAGGAAGCTTTTTAGTTCTTCTTTGTCTTCTACCATTAGGGTAGTCATCATCTGAGTATTTGAGGTTATTGATATTCCTCCCAGCAATCTTGATTCCAGTTTGTGCTTCATCCAATCCAGCATTTCACATGATATACTCTGAATATAAGTTAAATAAGCAGGGTGACAATATACAGCTTTGACCTACTCCTTTCTCAATTTGGAACCAGTCTGTTGTTCCATGTATGGTTCTAACTCTTGCTTCTTGACCTGCATACAGGTTTTTCAGGAGGCAGGTAAGGTGGTTTGGTGTTACCATCTCTAAGAATTTTCCAATTTGTTGTGATCCACAGAGTCAAAGGCTTTAGTGTAGCCTATGTAGCAGAAGTAGATATTTTGCTGGAATTCCGTTGCTTTTCCTATTTCTGTGAAAAATGGCATTGGAATTTTGATAGACTCTGCATTAAATCTGTAAGTTGTAAAATACAAGCATTTTAACAAAATTAATTCTTCTAATCAATGAACATGGAATAACTTTCTATTATTTTTTTCAAATAATTTTTTTGCCCTTTTTTCTCTTCTTCTAAGTCCCCTATGATATGATTATTATTTCACTCGCTTCTGCATAGGTCCCTTAAGCTAGGGACTTTAAGCTTCCCCATAGGTCCCTTAAGCTAAGGACTTTAAGGGACCTATGAGAAATTTTAGAATTTTTTAAAATATAAATTTATTTTAATTAGAGGTTAATTGCTTTACAATATTGTATTGGTTTTCCCATACATCAAAATTTTAAAAAAATTTTTAAATTTTAAAGAATTTTAAAAATTCTTTTTGCTGTTTTGTTTGAATGAGTTCCACTGCCCTGTCCTCCATAACACTCATCCATTTCCTTACTTCATCTGGGGCTTCCCTGGTGGCTCAGGGGTTAAAGCATCTGCCTCCAATGTGGGAGACCCAGGTTTGATCCCTGGGTCAGGAAGATCCTTCATCTAGTCTTCTGTTAAACCTACTTAGTGCTTTTTGCAGTTCAGTTATTTCATTCTTCAACACTATAACTTCTATTTGACACTCTCTTATGTTTTCTACATCTTTGTCAAAGTTCTTTGTTCATCCATTTTTCTCCTGAGTTCAGGAAGCATTTTATAGCTACTGCTTTGAACTCTTTATCGGGTATATTGTCTATCTCCATTTCATTAAATGTTTTTCTTGCTCCTTTGTTTGGAAACATTCCTCTGTTTCTTCCATTACCTTGACACTCTGTGTTTGTTTCTAGGCACTAAGTGAAGAAGCTACCTTTCCCAGACCTTGTGGCCTTGTGTAAGAGATCCATCTTATTTTTCAACTTTACCCTAGCTCTTTGCTGGTTCTCAAACTTTTGTCATTGTCTAAGCTCTCTAAGCATTGAGAGCTCCCCGTTGTTGAGGGTGTGCCAAGATCTGTCAGTGTTCCAAAAGAAGGAATCTCAGTCAGAACTTATATTCAGGCTAATTGAAAGCCAGAACCTCAGGCATCTTCTTTTAAAGTGTGAAAATATACACAGTGCTGTGTGAATGCAATAATAAATCTTGCTGGCTTCCAGATAAATCTGGAGGTATCCTGCTGGAGGCAGTTGCAAGAATTGGCCTCCAGAAGTGTAGAAACTCCTTTCTGGGTGATACTGCTAAGCTTTAAGGATAAGGGAGAGTGCAAAGATGAGGTTTTCAGCCTACATTCCCTCTGAGCACCTCCATAAACTCTAGATCAGTTCAGTTCAGTTCAGTTCAGTCACTCAGTCGTGTCCAACTCTTTGCGACCCCATGAATCGCAGCATGCCAGGCCTCCTTGTCCATCACCAAATCCCGGAGTTGACTCAGACTCACGCGCATCGAGTCCGTGATGCCATCCAGCCATCTCATCCTCTGTTGTCCCCTTCTCCTCCTGCCCCCAATCCCTCCCAGCATCAGAGTCTTTTCCAATGAGTCAACACTTTGCATGAGGTGGCCAAAGTACTGCAGCTTCAGCTTTAGCATCGTTCCTTCCAAAGAAATTGCAGGGTTGATCTCCTTCAGAATGGACTGGTTGGGATCTCCTTGCAGTCCAAGGGACTCTCAAGAGTCTTCTCCAACACCACAGTTCAAAAGCATCAATTCTTTGGTGCTCAGCCTTCTTCACAGTCCAACTCTCAAATCCATACATGACCACTGGAAAAACCATAGCCTTGACTAGATGGACCTTAGTTGGCAAAGTAATGTCTCTGCTTTTGAATATGCTTTCTAGGTTGGTCATAACTTTCCTTCCAAGGAGTAAGCGTCTTTTAATTTCATGGCTGCAGTCACCATCTGCAGTGATTTTGGAGCCCCCCAAAAATAAAATCTGACACTGTTTTTACTGTTTCCCCATCTATTTCCCATGAAGTGACGGGACCAGATGCCATGATCTTCGTTTTCTGAATGTTGAGCTTTATGCAACTTTTTCACTCTCCTCTCTCACTTTCATCAAGAGGCTTTTTAGCTCCTCTTCACTTTCTGCCATAAGGGTGGTGTCATCTGCATATCTCACATTATTGATTTTTCTCCTGGCAATCTTGATTCCAGCTTGTGCTTCTTCCAGTCCAGCATTTCTCATGATGTACTCTGCATAGAAGTTAAATAAGCAGGATGACAATAGACAGCCTTGATGTCCTCCTTTTCCTATTTGGAACTAGTCTGTTGTTTCATGTCCAGTTCTAACTGTTGCTTCCTGACCTGCATACAGATTTCTCAAGAGGCAGGTTAGGTGGTCTGGTATTTCCATCTCTTTCAGAATTTTCCACAGTTTATTGTGATCCACACAGTCAAAGGCTTTGGCATAGTCAATAAAGCAGAAATAGATGTTTTTCTGGAACTCTCTTGCCTTTTCCATGATCCAGCAGATGTTGGCAATTTGATCTCTGGTTCCTCTGCCTTTTCTAAAACCAGCTTGAACATTAGGAAGTTCATGGTTCACATATTGCTGAAGCCTGGCTTGGAGAATTTTGAGCATTACTTTGCTAGCATGTGAGATGAGTGCAATTGCGCAGTAGTTTGAGCATTTTTTGGCGTTGCCTTCCTTTGGGATTGGAATGCAAACTGACCTATTCCAGTCCTGTGGCCACTGCTGAGTTTTCCAAATTTGCTGGCATATTGAGTGCAGCACTTTCACAGCATCATCTTTTGGGATTTGAAACAGCTCAACTGGAATTCCATCACCTCCACTAGCTTTGTTCGTAGTGATGCTTTCTAAGGACCACTTGACTTCACATTCCAAGATGTTTGGCTCTAGGTTAGTGATCATATCATCATGATTATCCGGGTCGTGAAGATCTTTTTTGTACAGTTCTTCCGTGTATTCTTGCCACCTCTTCTTAATATCTTCTGCTTCTGTTAAGTCCATACCATTTCTGTCCTTTATCAAGCCCATCTTTGCATGAAATGTTCCCTTGGTATCTCTAACTTTCTTGAAGAGATCTCTAGTCTTTCCCATTCTGTTCTTTTCCTCTATTTCTTTGCATTGATCACTGAAGAAGGCTTTCTTACCTCTTCTTGCTATTCTGGTATGGCAAATGTGAAGCTTGCCCTTCAAGCTGAAGCTACAGTACAAATAAACAGACTGTTTTCACCGGAAGACCAAGTGTGTTTTAGTCTTTTATTTGTGCCATTCCCTGGGGATGGTGACCTTCCAAAAGCTGTCTGTCCAATTGTTCAGTCCCATGGGGCCTCTCTCACCACGAGAGCCAGGCACTCAAAGGGCATCTCCTCTGTGGGCTGCATGGTTTAGAGAGACGCCAGGAGGGTACAGGACCGTGAGACGTTGTGGGGATTCATCTCTCTGAGCCAAGTTCCAAGTGTTGAGATGCCTGATGTGAGGCTCAAATGCCTTATTTCTCAGGGAGAAATAATTTGTGAGATTTTTCCCAACTGGGTTTCGCAATTTTAGGAGTGGGATTTTTGGTAAGACCACGACTCTGACTCTCCTACTCATCTCAGCATAACCCTTTTATCCTTTGTTGTGGAGAAGCTGTTAGCTAGCTTTCAGGTCTTTTCAGAGGAATTATTTTATATGTAACTATAGATTTGAGGTGTCCAGGGGAGAAAGTGAGTTCAAGATCTTCCTACAGTACCGTCTTGAACAGTACTCTCTATTAACAGATTTATAGATAGATGTTTAATTTTATCAAATGCATTTTCTGTGTATATTGAAATAACATGTTTTTCCCTTTATTGTATTAACATGTTACATAAAATAAGTTTCAAACATCAAAGGAAACTTTCCTTCTTGAAATGATCTCAACTTGGTCTTGATATCAACATTTCTAGACTTGGTTTTGTAATATTTTACAACTTTTTGATATCTATATACATTTTAAAAATTGTTCTATTATTGACCCTTCTTAACCTAGATAGCATATTGAAAAGCAAAGACATTACTTTGCCAACAAAGGTCCGTCTAGTCAAGGCTATGGTTTTTCCAGTGGTCATGTATGGATGTGAGAGTTGGACTGTGAAGAAAGCTGAGTGCCGAAGAATTGATGCTTTTGAACTGTGGTGTTGGAGGAGACTCTTGAGAGTCCCTTGGACTGCAAGGAGATCCAACCAGTCCATTCTGAAGGAGATCAGTCCTGGGTGTTCATTGGAAGGACTGATGTTGTAGCTGAAACTCCAATACTTTGGCCACCTCATGCAAAGAGTTGACTCATTGGAAAAGGCTCTGATGCTGGGAGGGATTGGGGGAAGGAAGAAAAGGGGATGACAGAGGATGAGATGGTTGGATGTCATCACTGACTCGATGGACATGAGTTTGAGTGAACTCTGGAAGTTGGTAATGGACAAGGAGGCCTGGCATGCTGCAATTCATGGGGTTGCAAAGAGTCGGACACGACTGAGCGACTGAACTGAACTGAACTGAATGTTATTTAAGGGCAACAATGTTATTTAAAGAATTTGGTATGAAAGTTATGCTGCCTTCATAAAAAGAGTTAAAGGTTGCCACCTTTTTGTTTTTTAGAATATTTCTCTACAACTGACAGTATCTCTTTTTCAAATGTTCAACAGAATTCAACAATTAATGAATTTTGGCTTGAGGTTCTCATCATGGGAAGGCTTTATTTATAGATTCAATTTATTTAACAAATAAAGGACTATTTCTTCTTGTAGAATGTACTAAAACTTCATTCTTTTTTTTTATGGCCAAATAACACATCATGTGTGATATATCACATTTTATGTACCTTTCATCATTTGATGGACATTTGAGTTGTTTCCAATTTGGGGCCATTGTGATTAATGCTGGTATGAACAATTATATACAAGTTTTCTGTGAGTATATTTTTATTTCTCTTGATTGTATACCTAGGAATAAAATTGCTGGGACATTTGGTAGTCTACATGTAAACTTTTGAGGAATTGCAGGTTGTTTCTTAAAGTGTTTTCACAATTTTACATTTCTACCAGCAGTGTATAAAGGTTAAAATTTCTCCATGCTCTTGCTGTTTCTTGTTTTTATTAATAATTTTGCTGTGTATTTCATTAATAACTAAGAGAAAGGGAAGTATGTTAAAATTTCCCTCCATGATGATTTCTGTAGCTTTTTCTGCTTCTAGTTCTATTAATTCTTGTTTCATAAATCTTGGGGCTATATTATTATTTTATTTAGAATTGTGATATTTTGGGGTAAAATGACACTTTTTTGTCTCTCTTTAATATTTCATCTTACCTTAAAGTTTATTTGTTATCACTATAATGATACTAGTCTGTTTTGGTTAGTGTATATAAACTTCTATTTTTTCATTTCTTTACTTTCAGTCTTTACCTAATCTACACCAAACAGCCTATAGCTTGATTTTGTTTATCTGCTGCTTAATTGCTTCAGTCATGCCCAACTCTGTGCAACCCTATGGACTACAGCCTGCTAGGCTCCTCTGTCCATGGAATTCTACAGGCAAGAATACTAGAGTGGATTGTCATACCCTCCTCCAGGGGACCTTCCAAAACCAGGGATCAAACCTGGGTCTCTTGATTTGCAAGCCATTTGTTTATCTAGGGAAGACCATTTGCTTATCTAGTCTATAATAGCAACTGTTATCTTTATTTTTAATAGAAATGTTTAGCCTTAATAATAAAATATAATAACTGATATATTAAGAGGAGAGTGAAAAAGTTGGCTTAAAACTCAACATTCAGAAAACTAAGATCCTGGCATCCAGTCCCAACACTTTATAGCAAATAGATGGGGAAACAATGGAAACAGTGAGAGACTTTATTTTTGAGGGCTCCAAAATCACTGCAGATGGTGACTGCAGCCATGAAATTAAAAATGCTTGCTCCTTGGAAGAAAAGCTATGACCAACCTAGACAGCATATTAAAAGGCAAAGACATTACTTTGCCAAAAGAGGTGCATATGGTCAAAGCTATGGTTTTTCCAGTAATCATGTACAGATGTGAGAGTTGGACTATAAAGAAAGCCGAACACTGAGGAACTGATGTTTTGAACTGTGGTGTTTAAGAAGACTCTTGAGAGTCCCTTGGACTGCAAGGAGATCCAACCAGTCCATCCCAAAGGAAATCAGTCCTGAATATTCATTGGAAGGACTGATGTTGAAGCTGAAACTCCAATACTTTAGGCACCTAATGTGAAGAAAATGGAGTCATTGGAAAACACCCTGATGCTAGGAAAGATTGAAGGCAGGAGGAGAAGGGGATGGCAGAGAATGAGATAGTTGGATAGCATTACTGACTCAATGGACATGAGTTTAATAAGCTCTGGGAGTTGGTGATGGACAGGGAAGCCTGGTATTTGTAGTCTATGAGGTCAAACGAGCTGGACATGACTGAGCAACTGAACTGAACTGATATATTAATATATTGTATTAAATCTGTCATCTTGTTACTTGTTTTCTATTTGTTCCACTTGTGTTATGTCCCATTTTCTCTTTTTTCTCGTCTTCATTGAAATAATTTTTTTCATGTTAATATTGTTTAATATTTTATTCCATATGATCCTGGAGATTACCTGTGTATATTAACTTATTAAAGTCTCATATAATTTATCACTTCCAAAACATGCAAGGAAATTAGAACAGTTTAATTCCATTTACACATCTTTCATAGTTGTTAGTTTATATGTATCATCATATACATGTTAATAGCCAGTGACTATTGTTTTTTACTGTTTTAACCTATCATTATTCATTTAGACTTATCCACATACTTAAACATTTTATCATTCTTTGTTCTTTCTTATATCTGTCTATTCCATCTGGGATACTTTCCTTGTACCTGAATAAATTCCTATTGCATTTTCTTTAGGTCAGGTATATTTAAGAAGAACTATGTCATTATTGCTTTGTAATGTATTTCCATCTTCCTTTATTTTTTAACATCTTAATTGAAGTATAATTGACAAAAAATTGAAGATATTCAGTTTATAGTATGTGATCTGTCAAGTTTTGACATATGTATGCACCCATGAAACCGTACCACAATTAAGACAGTGAACAAACCCATAAATTCCGAAAGTTTTCATATGGCCCTTGTATTAGTTCCCTCCTTCCCATAACTGCCCTCCTTTCCAATGATCACTAATATGCTCTTTGTCATATTAGCTTGCATTTTCTGGATATTTATATATAAGAATTATGCAAGTATGTATTCCTTTTTGTCTGGTCTCTTTCATTCAGCATAATTATTCTAAGATGAACTATTTTGTTACATGATTCACTAGTTTATTATTTTAATTCTTTATTTTATTATTATTTGGGTGGGAGAGCTGTGCTGGGTCTTCATCACTGTGCATGGATTTTCTCCAGTTGCAGCAAGCTGGGGCCACTCTTGGTAGTGATGTATGGGCTTCTTACTGAGGTGACCTCTCATTGCGGATGAAGGGCTCAGACACTCAGGCTCAGGAATTTTAACATGCTGGCTTCAGTTCAGTTCAGTCACTTAGTCGTGTCCGATTCTTTGCGACCCCATGAATCGCAGCAGGTCCAGGCCTCCCTGTCCATCACCAAATCCCGGAGATCACTCAGATTCCCGACCATCAAGTCCGTGATGCCATCCAGCCATCTCAACCTCTGTTGTCCCCTTCTTCTCCTGCCCCCAATCCCTCCCAGCATCAAAGTCTTTCCAATGAGTCAACTCTTTGCATGAGGTGGCCAAAGTACTGCAGCTTCAGCTTTAGCCTCATTCCTTCCAAAGAAATTCCAGGGCTGATGTCCTTCAGAATGGACTGGTTGGATCTCCTTGCAGTCCAAGGGACTCTCAAGAGGCTTCTCCAACACCACAGTTCAAAAGCATCAATTCTTCGGCATTCAACCTTCTTCACAGTCCAAATTTCACATCCATACATGACTACTGGAAAAACCATAGCCTTGACTAGATGGACCTTAGTCTGCAAAGTAATGTCTCTGCTTTTGAATATGCTTTCTAGGTTGGTCATAACTTTCCTTCCAAGGAGTAAGCGTCTTTTAATTTCATGGCTGCAATCACCATCTGCAGGGATTTTGGAGGCACCCCCCCAAAAAAAAGACTCTGACACCGTTTCCACTGTTTCCCCATCTATTTCCCATGAAGTGACGGGACCAGATGCCATGATCTTCGTTTTCTGAATGTTGAGCTTTATGCAACTTTTTCACTCTCCTCTCTCACTTTCATCAAGAGGCTTTTTAGCTCCTCTTCACTTTCTGCCATAAGGGTGGTGTCATCTGCATATCTCACATTATTGATTTTTCTCCTGGCAATCTTGATTCCAGCTTGTGCTTCTTCCAGTCCAGCGTTTCTCATGATGTACTCTGCATAGAAGTTAAATAAGCAGGATGACAATAGACAGCCTTGATGTCCTCCTTTTCCTATTTGGAACCAGTCTGTTGTTCCATGTCCAGTTCTAACTGTTGCTTCCTGACCTGCATACAGATTTCTCAAGAGGCAGGTTAGGTGGTCTGGTATTTCCATCTCTTTCAGAATTTTCCACAGTTTATTGTGATTCACACAGTCAAAGGCTTTGGCATAGTCAATAAAGCAGAAATAGATGTTTTTCTGGAACTCTCTTGCTTTTTCCATGATCCAGCGGATGTTGGCAATTTGATCTCTGGTTCCTCTGCCTTTTCTAAAACCAGCTTGAAAATCAGAAAGTTCATGGTTCATGAATTGCTGAAGCCTGGCTTGGAGAATTTTGAGCATTACTTTGCTAGCATGTGAGATGAGTGCAACTGTGCAGTAGTTTGAGCATTTTTTGGCGTTGCCTTCCTTTGGGATTGGAATGCAAACTGACCTATTCCAGTCCTGTGGCCACTGCTGAGTTTTCCAAATTTGCTGGCATATTGAGTGCAGCACTTTCACAGCATCATCTTTTGGGATTTGAAACAGCTCAACTGGAATTCCATCACCTCCACTAGCTTTGTTCGTAGTGATGCTTTCTAAGGACCACTTGACTTCACATTCCAAGATGTTTGGCTCTAGATTAGTGATCATATCATCATGATTATCCGGGTCGTGAAGATCTTTTTGTACAGTTCTTCTGTGTATTCTTGCCACCTCTTCTTAATATCTTCTGCTTCTGTTAGATCCATACCATTTCTGTCCTTTATCAAGCCCATCTTTGCATGAAATGTTCCCTTGGTATCTCTAACTTTCTTGAAGAGATCTCTAGTCTTTCCCATTCTGTTCTTTTCCTCTATTTCTTTGCATTGATCACTGAAGAAGGCTTTCTTATCTCTTCTTGCTATTCTTTGGAACTCTGCATTGAGATGCTTATATCTTTCATTTTCTCCTTGGCTTTTCACTTCTCTTCCTTTCACAGCTATTTGTAAGGCTTCCCCAGACAGCCATTTGCTTTTTTGCATTTCTTTTCCACGGGGAAGGTCTTGATCCCTTTCTCCTGTACAATGTTACGAACCTCATTCCGTAGTTCATCAGGCACTCTATCTATCAGATCTAGGCCCTTAAATCTATTTCTCACTTCCACTGTAAAATCATAAGTGATTTGATTTAGGTCATACCTGAATGGTCTAGCGGTTTTCCCTGCTTTCTTCAATTTATTCTGAATTTGGTAATAAGGAGTTCATGATTTGAGCCAGTCAGCTCCTGGTCTTGTTTTTGCTGACTGTATAAGAGCTTCTCCATCTTTTGCTGCAGAGAATATAATCAATCTGATTTCGGTGTTGACCATCTGGTGATGTCCATGAGTAGAGTCTGTGTTGTTGGAAGAGGGTGTTTGCTATGACCAGTGCATTTTCTTGGCAAAACTCTATTAGTCTTTGCCCTGCTTCATTCCGCATTCCAAGGGCAAATTTGTCTGTTACTCCAGGTGTTTCTTGACTTCCTACTTTTGCATTCCAGTCCCCTATAATGAAAAGGACATCTTTTTTGTGTGTTAGTTCGAAAAGGTCTTGTAGGTCTTCATGGAACCGTTCAACTTCAGTTTCTTCAGCGTTACTGGTTGGGGCATAGACTTAGATTACTGTGATACTGAATGGTTTGCCTTGGAAACGAACAGAGATCATTCTGTCGTTTTTGAGATTGCATCCAAGTACTGCATTTCGGACTCTTTTGTTGACCGTGATGGCTACTCCATTTCTTTTGAGGGATTCCTGCCCGCAGTAGTAGATATAATGGTCATCTGAGTTTAATTCACCCATTCCAGTACATTTTAGTTCGCTGATTCCTAGAATGTCAACGATCACTCTTGCCATCTCCTGTTTGACCACTTCCAATTTGCCTTGATTCATGGACCTAACATTCCAGGTTCCTATGCAATATTGCTCTTTACAGCATCGGACCTTGCTTCTATCACCAGTCACATCCACAACTGGGTATTGTTTTTGCTTTGGCTCCATCCCTTCATTCTTTCTGGAGTTATTTCTCCACTGATCTCCAGTAGCATATTGGGCACCTACTGACCTGGGGAGTTCCTCTTTCAGTATGCTATCATTTTGCCTTTTCATACTGTTCATGGGGTTCTCAAGGCAAGAATACTGAAGTGGTTTGCCATTCCCTTCTCCACTGGACCCCATTCTGTCTGACTTCTCCACCATGACCTGCCCATCTTGGGTTGCCCCTCGGGCATGGCTTAGTTTCATTGAGTTAAACAAGGCTGTGGTCCTAGTGTGATTAGATTGTCTAGTTTTCTGTGAGTATGGTTTCAGTGTGTCTGCCCTCTGATGCCCTCTTGCAACACCTACTATCTTACTTGGATTTCTCTTACCTTGGGTGTGGGGTATCTCTTCACGGCTGCTCCAGCAAAGCACAGCAGCTGCTCCTTACCTTGGATGAAGGGTATCTCCTCCCGCTGCCCTTACTGACCTTCAATGTGGGATGATTCCTCTAGTCCCTCCTGTGCCTGCACAGCCACCGCCGCCTCCCCTGGCCTTGGTCACAGGGTGGCTCCTCTCTGCCATCACCCTTGCCTTGGATGTGGGGTAGCTCCTCTCAGCCCTTCCTGCACCGTCACAGCCTGGCACTCTAGGCCACTGCCCCTGACCTTGGACGTGGGGTAGCTCTTGGCCACACTTAGTGCTTAGTTGCCCCAAAGCATATGAAATCCTTCCCAATCAGGGGTTGAACTGATGTCCTCTGTTAGGGAGTCCAAGCAGACTCCCAACCACTAGACCAGCAGGGAAGTCCACTAATTCATTATTTTAAGTTGCTGAGTAGTATTTCATTGAATGGATATATCACAAAGTATCTATCCATTTATTTTTTAATGGACACTTGGGCTATTTCCAGTTTAAGGCCAATAAAAGTAAGAATGCTTTGAAAAATTGTGTTGTATAAAAATACTTATATGGGTACATGCTTTCATTTTTCGTGGGTAAATATCTAGGTATGGAATGTCTGACTCATATGGTAGGCATATAGAAGCTGTCTAAGTTTTTCAAAGTGGTTATACCATTTTACACTCTCACCAAAAATATATGAGAGTTCTAATTTCTCCATATCCTTGCCAACACTTGTAAGGTCAGCTGGCTTAATATTAGCCATTCTAGTAGGCTGGTAGTAAGAAAAGATTGTGGTTTCAATGGTCACTCCTCTAATGCTTAGTGATGGTAAGTGCTTTTCATGCTTTTGTTTGCAGTTTCTATATCTTCTTTAGTAAAGGGTCGATTCAAATATCTTGCTCATTCCATATTGGATTATTTGTCCTTTTTATCACTAACTTTTGAGGATTTCTCCACCCTACACTCAGCTGGGAAATCTTTCAAGTCATTAAACTGGGGTAATTATAGTGCTTACTTCCTTTGTTTCATGTCTTTTAGGGATTATTCTTTCTTTGCCTTCATGTCAAGTGTCTGTGAAATTTTATTATTTTCTCCAATTTGGGCTTTGTTGTTGTTGTTTCAGACAAGAGGGTTAATCTGGTCCCTATTTCTTCATATTGACTGGAAGCAGAAGCCCATAACTGTTTTGCTCTATTTAAATGCTACTTTTGCTGAACATAAAAATCTTCAGCACTTTGAGTAGTAGTGGTAGTAGTGAACGTCACTCAGTCGTGTCACAGAACACTCTTAACCTGCTTTCCCATTTCCTTACAGCCTCTAATATTATACTTTGCTCCTTGACAGGAGATTCCAAGCTCATCTTATCTCTCTGAGTTTATCTCTACTCAATTTTTCCAGATGATTTCCAGCTGACCTTCCACTATGCTCATCCAAGAATCAAAGCTTCCTTTGTGAAAGAATGAAGGAAAAGGACTATGCTTGAAAGCTAACCTCCCAGTTAACAACCTTCATAGTGTTCCCATGTCTTTACACCACTTTTCCCCCCTCACTTTGCTTTTTGTTTTTAGTTAATTTTGACCTTCATTGGAAAGGTTAGTACATTTCATGGGGATACTTCGTGCTTAAAGCTATCTCTAAAATGACTATATTTTTTAGTAAAAATGTCTAAGAGATCATACTTAGTATTTGTAGCAGTCCTGGGTCAAAATTAACATATTACAACAGCTTGTGTCAGCCTGGGTTGCAAACTTTCCACAAGAAAGGGCAGGCAGAAAGGTCACACTCATCAGCTCATACCACAGAATTGCATAAATCTAGAAAATAATTTTTCTCTTTATAAATAAAAGTCACTGATTTCCTCTTGCTCCAGCCGCCACCTTCTCTCCATACACTGGACTTTCATACACAGCACTCACCCCACCGTGCAGCTACAGAACAAGCTAGATTCTCTCCCATCCATTTCTGTGAATTTAATCGCTTTGAGTCAGTTCCTGGCTTGATTAAACAGGTGTTACATCATTCTACCTTTTCTGTTTGTTTGCTATAATGGAAATGCTTATTTAACTAGTTAATGAGCCCAGCCCTGGACAATGGCTACAGTTAATAATGCAGAGTTCTCAATTACAATATATGCCACATGTGACCTGTGTCTGTGCCTATTCTCCTAGTCCTGAAACTTCTTTAATACTTCATCCCATTCCACCAGTACCAAAGCTTCCCACTTCAGCCGCTGAAATGCAGGCTGCAGTCCAGGTTGCACACCCCAGCCCACAGCCCATCAGTGGGGCTGGCAAAATGTGCTGGCGCACAGGATGCTACAGAGATGGAGGCTCAGTGACTTCTGCACTCATCTAGAAGGCTGAGCCTGACTTGGCCACTCAATCAGCATAATGGCAAAATCTCAGATTACTTTTCTGTTGCTTGTCCTCCAGTATTGGCTTTATTAACCTTTGGCTGTATTACAGTTATTGAACCAAAGATGCCTTCACTTTACCACTAATACTATCGCACTAATCTGTCCGGGTGAGAGACAAATTTCTGAGCGTCAAGCTGAGTCCGCAGAGAACAAAAGTTGAAAAGAACTTAAACCACCTGCTGGGGGTTTCCCTTTCTCCACTGGGTTCAGCATCACCACCAGAGTGTACAACAGTGTCTTCAGTTAGAAGACAGCAGTTAAAAGGTGCTGTAATTGGAAAACATTTCAGTCTTTGGGGATCTCAAATGTCTCAAAGTTTCATGAGCTACCCAAAGACAGACATCTGATTTTGCAAAAGGCTACCTTTTTCGGTGAGGTTCCATCCCTGCCCTTCATCCCGTACCACTACCTACGTGTAATACATCCTGTGCCACTAAGTTAATATTCTTTTTTTCTCTCTCTTCTCTCCTTCTCTTTCTTCCTCCCCTTCATCAAATGTGCTTTCAATTAATGCAGTCATGACCTATTGTCACCCGTTACCATGCTAATCCTGAGCTGGTGTGAAATTACTTTATAATAAACACTATGGAGTTCTGGCTTTCAATTAATTTTTCACATGCTGCGCTAAATCAGATTAACTCTCCCCCCCCACCACTCTTTTTGACCACAGACGTAATTCTTTTCTGATAATGAAATGGAGGATTAATTTATATGAAGCATATCTGTACACATTTGCAAATAAATGTAAAGATAGACATTGTACCATATTTGCATTATGCAGTGTTGGGTCTAATGCAGACTCTCTGAGATGATTAATTTTTTGTGTTCACTGAGGTGAGGAAAGACATTTCTAGTTGTTGTTGTTGTTTCTCTGTTAAATTCTAACTAAATGTTTTCATGAAGAATAAGCAAAGAAATGCTCACAGACGCTGAGAGAGCAGTGACTTCCCCCATAAATCGTACAATACCACACTAGGAGAAGCTGGAGGAAAATGTAAATACTCTGAAATGGAAACAATAATCATTAACTACTAAATTGATTGGTGCTCTCCCTGGATAGGCACATTCACATTCATCCCAAATGAAGGAGAGGGGATGGCTTCTTAAATGACCATTAAATTGAAGGAATTTGATGACAAGTGCAAGCAAATGATGGCTCATGCCTCTTTAAACTAATGTAGCCCCAGCACTGAAGTATATTTTTTGTGAGATAATTATTTTCACCTTCGAAACTCATTATTAGAATGGAATGATGAAAGACAAATGTAGGCACACACTAAATGAACAAATTTGTGTTAAAAAATTAATCATGCTACCCAGATGCTGGGCTATACTTTTTCTTCTGTCAGTCTCCATTGTATTTCATTCAGCTTCTTTTATTACTACAAAATACTGATAGAAAAATTTCCCCAACACATATATTTTTTGACACCAAATGAGAAAAACTGCCAGAAGAACTAAAGGTATGGCACATATAAAAGATAAATGTGTGCTTATCAAGTCCTTTTAAACCAATCTTTTATTAACAATAGAAGAAATAAAATCTTGCTTGGTGTTGCAATAATGAAAATACTTACCAGTGAGTTATTTTAAGACAGACTAAGCAAATCATGTCTGGCAAATGCTATAAGTTTATTTTTCATTCATTCAACAGGTATTTATTTCAGACCTGCTGTGTGCTAAACCATGACTTAAAGTACAACTGATAAACCACTCCCATTGAGGGGGATGCAAACTTGAAATCATACATGCAGCCTGTTACCATCCTCCTGATCATTTATTGAGCTATTACTATGTGCTCAACACTGTGCTATTTTCCATTTATATAATTCAGTCCCCATGTATAATAGTTTCCCTCTAGCTTATTATCATGCACATTTTATAGATCAATTTGTTACCAATTCTCCCTGGTTGGTCCCCAACAAAAATCCTCTTTGGGGTTCTGAAACAAAGGAAAAATTTATTCTTTGATCAGAGAATGAGGAGACACAAGCTCACATAGTGGAGTCCAGGCTCTCCCAGACAGGTGGTGGGCAGGGCTGCTTTATAAGTATCTCATTAGTGGGAGAAGTGGAGCTCTCTCTGGGCATGCACAGCTGTGCTGACCCTCCCAGCGCCAGGGTGCAGAGTCTGCTTGCCGCCTGCTGAGAAGAGGTGTGGGTACATCAACTTTGCACTAGGAATTCAGTTCAGCTGTGATGCACCCAGCATGAGTCTTCTACATGTGTTCCCTTAAGAATAAATGAAACTAGACTAAGCACAAAAAGAATAAATGTTTAGATATCAATTTGTTATCCAGATTCTGTTTTTATGCCCCAGGAATTGTTAATGGGCTTTGAGGCTGACAGAATAACTAAAGCTTAGAGGTTAAGTAATTTGTCCTAACCCCACAGAATAGAAAGTGGCAGAGGTAGAATTCAAAATTAAGTTTTTTGGACTAAAATTCCTGTGCTATACTGTTTCTGATGTTCATTATCTCACAAACACATATCATCTTGTATTTGTTCAAATTTTACTTTTTAACACTAAGGTGCATAAAAATAAAAGCAGAAGGCACATCTTCCAGTTAAGATTTCCAGTCTATTGGAAGAAAGGTGCACACTTGTGAAACAACTATTTGTAAATTTTCTTTGGACAGCTAACTTTATAGTGCATATTGAGGGGGGAAGGGGACAGGTTTATTTGAAGACATTTATCTCTGTTTAGGCTTCCCAGATAGCTCAGAGGTTAAAGCATTTGCCCGCAATGCAGGAGACCTGGGTTCGATCCCTGGGTTGAGAAGATCCCCTGGAGAAAGAAATGGCAACCCACTCCAGTATTCTTGCCTGGAGAATCCCATGGATGGAGGAGCCTGGTGGGCTATAGTCCACAGGGTCGCAAAGAGTCGCATATTCAACTTCTATGAATTTACCCATTGTAGAGTACATTATTAATTCAGTAGAAGTTAAAGAAGAATTGAAATAATACAGCATCAAATGTAGCAGTTATATAGCTATACAATTTGCCATGATTTCAATTCCATGGAATTTTGAGAAGCTTAATTCTTAGAGTGGAGGCCGTACAGCAGCGTAAGAATAATCTGTACCTCGAAAAGACTTCACTTTGAAACTGTACCCAGCACATTTTAAACGAGGCTCTTCTGGATCACTCTAGTAAATGATCTTGTGGTATTATTAAATTCTGCTGTTTATATCTTCCTAGATATTTCCTCTAAGTTTTCAAAATATATTATCATAAATGCAATCAAAATATATCTTTATAACCAATTTAATACTGATATCTGCAATTATTTCTAATGTTTACTTTTCTACTTGCTTTTTCTCTTTTCACTTGGGCATATTTGTTATTATCTTATCTCCCTTATTGTTTTCTGGTTATCCTCTTTATGGTTCTCCAAAGAACCATTTTATTCAAACTACTGATTCTTACAATTGTTTTACAATGTTAGAGTTCTTTATGAATTCATTCATTTATGCTTTATGCTCATTAATTATTCTACTTGCTCTACATAGGTATATTTTTCTTTTTATAATTTCTTGAGTTAAGTAGTATTTGTCATTGTAACTTTCCCTCTTTAAATACTGTAAATTTTCTTCCTTGGCTGTATCTCATGATTATTTCCCCAGATATTCTGTATTTTAAGCATTTTGGGGGTCCTTCTTTACCCAAGAATTTTTTAGAATAATATTTCCCAAGTGATTTGGGTTTTTCTCTGTTTATGCTTTCAGTATTCTTTTCCAGCTTTAATGTTGTCTACTATTCCAGCTCAGAACGTTGTCTAGTATTTCATCACATAGGTACTTGAAATAAAATGCTTTTGCTGTTTGTTTAGTGTAAAGCTTGAGTATCAATTTAAGTTTGATGAGTATCACGTTTAGTTATTATCCAGCTTATCCATACCCTAGTTATTCCTTGAGCATTTTATCTGAAAACTACTGAGAACACTGCGTAAGATCTTCTAATGCCATCATATTTCTGTTAATTCTTCTTTTATAGTTGCAGCAGTTTTGCTTTTAAATTATAATACTATGGTATTCAAGATGTAAATATTCAGGTTGTTGTGTCTTCAACAGTAACACTGACCTTCCGATTTCATCTGATAAACCAATATACTGAGATATTTAATGAGATATTGTTTGTAACAGAAAAGATTTGGGACAAACTGAAGTAAGGGCTTAGTTATATAATTTGTGTACATCTATACAATCAAACATGTATACTCATTAAAAATAATGAGAAAATCCTATATGTGTTATTAAGTAACAATATTAAAAATCTAGTTCTAAGTGAACAAAGCAAGGTAATGAATAGAATATATGTTATCAGGTCCATGGAAAGCAGAGTACCACAGTGGTAAGAATGCAAGCTCTTGTGTTAGTCTGCTTGAGAGAATTCTGACTCCAACTCCTACTATTGGATGATCCCAAGGTAAGTTACTTAATGTTTCTGTGTCTTCAATTGTCAAATTGGAACAAGAATTAAGTACTATCTCCCAGTTTTCAGAAGGGTTAGAAGAATGATTACAAGAAAAGTGCCTGAAATACTGCCTTGTATCAGGTGCTTATAAATGCTTATTTGTTAATATTTAAAGCAAAAAAAAGACAAAAGGAAACAATTCTCACATACATAAATATGTGTATATATATATATATACGTATCATAATATATAGTTTGAAGGTGCTGTGTATTGACACCTAAATTGTCTCTGATCCTTTCCCCTCTCTCTATCTGTGCCTATACAGGCTATTTACAGCTCCTCCCATCAAGAGGTGGAATCTGTTTCCTCAACCCTCGATTCTGGGCTGGCCCTAAATGTTAGAATGTGGCAGGAGTGGCGCTCTGTCAGTTTAGAACCTAGGCCTCATGATGCCATTTGTGTTTCTGCCCTTTCTCTCAGACCCATGCACTGCCACCAGGAGAACAAGCCTGGGTTATCCTGCTGAGTAGGGAAAGGCTACACTGGGGTTCTCATCATCTTACTGGTCCCAGCAATGGCCATCAAAGCACAGTCATGGCTGACCATGCCCAACCCCAACCACAGATGCATGACTGAGACCAACTGAGACCACAAAACTGACCAATTGGCTCACCAAACTATAAATATTATTCTAAGTGGCTGGGTTTGGAACGAACTGGGGTCATTCTGTTGCTTTTGAGATTGCACCCAAGTACTACATTTTGGTCTCTTTTGTTGACTATAAGGGCTATTCCAGTTCTTCTAAGAGATTCTTGCCCACAGTAGTAGATATAATGGTCATCTAAATTAAATTTGCCCATTCCCATCCATTTTAGTTCAGTCAGATCACTTGCTCAGTTGTGTCCAACTCTGCGAACCCCGGACTGCAGCACACAAGGCTTCCCTGTCCACCAACATCTCCTGGTGATTACTCAAACTCGTGTCCATCGAGTCAGTGATGCTATACAACCATCTCATTCTCTGTCGTCCCCGTCTCCTGCCTTCAATCTTTCCCAGTATCAAGGTCTTTCCCAATGAGTCAGTTCTCTGCATCAGGTGGCTGAAGTGTTGGAGCTTCAGCTTCAACATCAGTCCTTCCAGTGAATATTCAGGACTGATTTCCTTCGGGACTGACTGGTTGGATCTCCTTGCAGTCCAAGGGACTCTAAGAGTCTTCTCCAACACCACACTTCAAAAGCATCAGTTCTTTGGTGCTCAGTTTTCTTTATTGTCCAACTCTCACATCCACACATGATTACTGGAAAAAGCATACCTTTATATGGAATTTTGTCAACAAAGTAATGTCTCTGCTTTTTAATATGCTGTCTAGGTTGGTCATAGCTTTTCTTCCAAGGAGCAAGCATCCTTTAATTTTACGGCTGCAGTCTCTGCAGTGATTTTGGAACCCAAGAAAATAAAGTCTCTCCCTGTTTCCATTGTTTCCCCATCTATTTGCCATGAAGTGATGGGACCAGATGCCATGATCTTCATTTTCTGAATGTTGAGTTGTAAGCCAGCTTTTTCACTCTCCTTTTTCACTTTCTTTTCTTTTTTTAATTTAAATTTATTTATTTTAATTGGAGGCTAATTACTTTACAATATTGTACTGGTTTTGCCATACATCAAAATGAATCTGCCACAGGTGTACACATGTTCCCCATCCTGAACCACCCTCCCGCCTCCCTCCCCATATCATCCCTCTGGGTCATCCCAGTGCACCAGCCCTGAGCATCCTGTATCAAACCTGGACTGGCAATTCATTTCTTATATGATATTATACATGTTTCAGTGTCATTCTCCCAAATCATCCCACCCTCTCCCTCTGCCACAGAGTCCAAAAGACTGTTCTATACATCTGTGTCTTTTTTGCTGTCTCGCATACAGGGTTATCATTACCATCTTTCTAAATTCCATATATATGTGTTAGTATACTGTATTGGTGTTTTTCTTTCTGGCTTACTTCTCTCTGTATAATAGGCTCCAGTTTCATCCACCTCATTAGGACTGATTCAAATGTATTCTTTTTAATGGCTGAGTAATACTCCATTGTGTATATGTACTACAGCTTTCTTATCCATTCATCTGCTGATGGACATCTAGGTTGCTTCCATGTACTGGCTATTATAAATAGTGCTGCAGTGAACATTGGGGTACATGTGTCTCTTTCAATTCTGGTTTCCTTGGTGTGTATGCCCAGCAGTGGGATTGCTGGCTCATATGGCAGTGCTATTTCCAGTTTTTTAAGGAATCTCCACACTGTTCTTCATAGCGGCTGTACTAGTTTGAATTCCCACCAACAGTGTAAGAGGGTTCCCTTTTCTCCACACCCTCTCCAGCATTTATTGCTTGCAGACTTTTGGATCACAGCCATTCTGACTAGCATGAAATGGTACCTCATTGTGGTCTTGATTTGCATTTCTCTGATAATGAGTGATGTTGAGCATCTTTTCATGTGTTTGTTAGCCATCCTTAAGTCTTCTTTGGAGAAATGTCTACTTAGTTCTTTGGCCCATTTTTTTGATTGGGTCATTTATTTTTCTGGAATTGAGCTGTAGCAGCTGCTTGTATATTTTTGAGATTAGTTCTTTGTCAGTTGCTTCATTTGTTATTATTTTCTCCCATTCTGAAGGCTGTCTTTTCACCTTGCTTATAGTTTCCTTTGTTGTGCAGAAGCTTTTAGGTTTAATTAGGTCCCATTTGTTTATTTTTGCTTTTATTTCCAATATTCTGGGAGGTGTGTCATAGAGGATCCTGCCGTGATTTATGTCGGAGTGTTTTGCCTATGTTCTCCTCTAAGAGTTTTATAGTTTCTGGTATTACATTTAGATCTTTAATCCATTTTGAGTTTATTTTTGTGTATGGTGTTAGAAAGTGTTCTAGTTTCATTCTTTTACAAATGGTTGACCAGTTTTCACTTTCATCAAAAGGCTCTTTACTTCCTCTTCACTTTCTGCCATAATGGTGGTATCATCTGCATATCTGAGGTTATTTATATTTCTCCCAGTAATCTTGATTCCAGCTTATGCTTCATCCAGTCCAGCATTTTGCATGATGTACTCTGCATATAGGTTAAATAAGCAAGTTGACAATATATAGCCATGACATACTCATTTTCCAATTTGGAACCAGTCCCTTTATTCCATGTCTGGTTCTAACTTTGCTTCTTGACCTGAATAAAAATTTCTCAGGAGGCAGTTGCACCCTACTCCAGTACTCTTGCCTGGAAAATCCCATGGATGGAGGAACCTGGAAGGCTGCAGTCCATGGGGTTGCTGAGGGTAAGACACGACTGAGTGACTTCACTTTGACTTTTCACATTCATGCGTTGAAGAAGGAAATGGCAACCCACTCCAGTGTTCTTGCCTGGAGAATCCCAGGGACAGGGGAGCCTGGTGGGCTGCCGTCTATGGGGTCGCACAGAGTCGGACACGACTGAAGCGACTTAGCAGCAGCAGCAGCAGAAGCAGGAGGCAGTTAAAGGAGTCTGGTATTTCCATCTCTAAGAATTTTCCGCAGTTTGTTGTTATCTATGTAGTCAAAGGCTTTAGCGTAATCAATGAAGCAGAAGTAGATGTTTGTACTACTTCTGTTTCTAGTTTCTACTAATTCTAAACTAGAATTCTCTTGTTTTTCTGTGATCCAATGGATGTTGGCAATTTGGTCTCTTGTTCCTCTGGCTTTTCTAAATCCAGCTTGTACATCTGGAAGTTCTCTGTTCATGTACTGTTGAAGCTTAACAGGGAGAATTTTGAGCATTACTTCACTGGTGTGTGAGGTGAGTGCAACTGTGCGGTATTTTGAACATTCCATTTTAGTTCTGATTTCTAAAATATCAATGTTCACTCTTGCCATATCCTGCTTGATCACACCCAATTTACCTTGATTCATGAATCTAACATTCCAGGTTCCTATGCAATACTGTTCTTTACAGCATCAGACTTTACTTTTATCACCAGTCACATCCACAGCTGGGCAACATTTCTGCTTTGGATCAGCCTGTTCATTCTTTCTGGATCCATTTCTCCATTCTTCCTCAGTAGGATACTGGACACCTGCTAACCCAGGGAGTTCATCTTTCAATGTCATGTCATTTTTCCTTTTTGTTTTGCCTTTTCATATTGTTCATGGGTTCTCAAGGCAAGAATGCTAAAATGGTTTGCATTCCCTTCTCAGTGGGTAGCTAGCTGATACAGAATACTTGCCAGCTGGCAGCAAGGGTTACCTTGGGGTATGAATTTTGGTTCATAGGAATCAGGATGGATGAGAATTCACTGTAGAAACTTTTTTGAGATTTTTAATGATATACAGATATCACCAATTTTTAAGTATCATTATTTTTCAAGAGAATGAACCATGCACTCACTAATTCTCAAGTTAGGAGACAACTAAATCTAAATTAGATATGTGATGTGATTCTGAACCAAAAAAAGATAATATGGAATTTTAAGATGGCCTTGTAGTATTAAAAGTGTATGTCATGGAGGCTTAAATTCCACTACAACCATACAGATGATTTATGAAAGATATCTTGAAGTGGCATGGATAAGAGATTTTATAACTTCTTGAATATAAAAGAATAAAATCAGAAAATTCTCTAATACCATATTTAAAAATAAACTCAAAATGGATTAAAAACTTAAATGTAACACTAGATGCTATAAAACCCTAAAGGAAAACACAGGCAGAACACTTTTTCACGTAAATCTCAGAAATCATTTTTCTGGATTCTTCTTGAAAAGCAAAAGAAATAGAAGCCAAAATAAACAAATGGGATCTAAATAAACTTAGAATCATTTGTACAGCCAAGGAAACCAAAGGCAAAACAAAAAGATATTCTATTGAATGGGAGAAAATATTTGCAAATAGTGTGAGTGATAAAGGTTTAATATCCTACATATATAAATAGCTTATACAATTCAACATCAAAAAAAAAAAAAACAACCAAGCAACCAAACAATTCAATAAAAAACAGGCAAAAGAACTGAATAGATATTTTTTCACAACCATTGCAGATGTCCAACAGGCACATGGAAAGATGATCAATATCACTAATAATCATTGGGAAAATGCAAATCAAAATCACAATGAGATATGACCTCATACCAATCAGAAAGGCTGTTATAAAAAAGTCTACAAAACAAATGTTGGTAAGGATATGGAGAGAACTTTGTGTTTGTATACAAGAAATCCTTGTACAATCTTGGTGGGAACATAAATCGGTGTAGTCACTGTGGAAAATGGTACAGAGGTTTCTTTAAAAACTAAAAATAAAACTATCATATGACCCAGAAATTTCACCGCTGAGTATATATCTGAAAAAAACAAAAACACTAATTCAAAAAGATACATGCACCCCAAGTTCATAGTGTTATTTACAGTTGCCAAGATATGGAAGCAACCTAAGTGTCTGTCAATGGATGCAGAAGATGTGGTATGCATATGTATACATAAGTATATATAATGGTATGTTTGCATGTTAGTCACTCAGTCATGTCTGACTCTGTCACCCCCATGCACTGTAGCCTGCCAGGCTCCTCTGTCCATGGGATTCTCCAGGCAAGAATACTGGAGTGGGTTGCTGTTTCTTCCTGCAGGGGATCTTCTCGACCCTGGGATCAAGCCTGAGTCTCCTGCATTGCAGTCAGATTCTTTACAGTCTGGGAAACCAGGGAAGCCCTTATAATGGAATACTACTGATTTTTAAAAAATGAATGAAATCCTGTCATTCTTGGATGGACTTGGAGGGCATTATGCTAAGAGAAATAAGTCAGACAGAGAAAGATAAATACGATATGATATCACTTGTATGTGGAATCTAAAAAATACAACAGACTAATATATAGTACGAGTGAGAGAGGGAGGGACAATATAGGGGTGCAATGATGGGAGATACAAACTATTGGCTGTAAGATAGGCTCAAGGATGTACTGTACAATAGGAGGAATATAGCCAATATTTTTTAATAACTGTAAAATGAAAGCAAGCTTTAAAGTTATATGAACAAAAAACATATTTTAACCATAAACAAGATACAAAGACAAACCCTCAGAATGGGAGGAAATATTTTCAGATGAAGCAACTGACAAAGGATTAATCCTCAAAATATACAAGCAGCTCAATATCAAAAAAACAAGCAATCTAATCAAAAAATGAGTGGAAGATCTAAACAGATATTTCTCCAAAGAAGATATAACAGAGGGGCAACAAACACCTAAAAAGATTCTCGATGTTGCTCATTATTTGTGAACTGCAAATCAAAACTACAATGAAGTTTCACCTCATACCAGTCAGAATGGCCATCATCAACAAATCTATAGACAATAAATGTAGAAGTGGGTGTGGAGGAAAGTGAACCCTCTTGCATTGTTGGTGGAAATGTAAATTGACATAGACACTGTGGAGAACAGTATGAAGGTTCCTTAAAGAACTAAAAATAGAACTACCGTATGACCTAGAAATCCCACTACTAGGCACAAACCTGAAAAAAAACCAGAATGGAAAAAGACATATGTACCCCAGTGTTCAACGAAGTGCTATTTACAACAACCAGGATATGGAAGCAACCTAAAAGTCCATCAACGGATAAACGGAAAAAGAAATGGTACATATTTACAGTGAAATATTACTCAGCCGTAGAAAGGAACAGAATTGGGTCATTCATAACATGTGGACGGACATAGAGTTTGTCATACAGAGTGAAGTAAGTCAGAAATAGAAAGACAAATATTAAACATTAATGCATAAATATGGAATGGAGAAAAATAGCACAGATGAACCTTTCTGCAGGGCAGGAATAGAGACATAGACAATGGACGCATGGACACAAGGGAGGAAGGGAAGGGTGAGATGAATGGACAGAACAGTATCGAAACATGTACATTACCATGTATAAAACAGATAGCTAGTAGGAAGGTTCTGCAGAGCACAGGGAGCTCAGCTTAGTGCTCTGTGATTATCTAGATGGGTGGGATAGGGGAGGTGGGAGGAAGGTGATATATGTATACATATAGCTGATTGACTGTTGTACTGCAGAAATTAACACAACATTGTAAAGTAATCATATGCCAATAAACAAAAAAGAAAACTTTTTTAAATTTTAATTAAAAATATTTAAGTAATAAAGGAACAGAACATAAAATCTATTGTACATTTTCTAATGATGAAATGCAAGAAAGATTTCCTGTTACTTTTTGTTTTGTTTTGTTTCTTTTTTGTACTATATGGTTGAGTATAATAACAAAAACTTGAATTATTAGAAAAGTTAGCCTTTAATATTTATCTTTCAACAAGTGTTGTGAAATTGCTCATCCCCCTCGTGTCACAGCCTTGTCATGACAAAGGTTGCTTAACTTGCATAGTTATCCATAACCTTGCATAACTCAATGAAGCTATGAACCATGCTGTGCCAAGATGGATGGGACATAGAGAAGAGTTCTGACAAACTGTGGTCCACTGGAGGAGGAAATGGAAACCCACTCCAATATTCTTGCCACAAGAACCCCATGAACACTATGAAAAGACAAAAAGATATGACATCAGAAGATGAGCCCCTCAGATTGGAAGGTGTCCAATGTGCTATTAGGGAAGAGTGGAGGGCTGGGGCAAAGTGGAGAAGACACTCAGTTGTGAATGTCTGTGGTGAAAATAAAGCCCTATGTTGTAAGAACGATATTGCAAAGGAACTTGGAATGTTAGGTCCCTGAATCAAGGTAAATTGGACATAGTCAAGCAGGAGATGGCAAGAGTGAACACTGACATCTTAGGAATCAGTGAACTAAAATAGACAGGAACAGGCAAATTTAAAAAGATGACCATTATATCTACTACTGTCAGCAAGAATTCCTTAGAAAAAATGGACGAGCCCACATAGTCAGCAAAAGAGCCTGAAATGCAGTACTTGGGTGTAACCTCAAAAACAACAGAATGATCTCAGTTTGTTTCCAAGGCAAATCACTGAACTTCAGAGTAACTCAAGTCTATGCCCCAACCACTGATGCCGCAGAAGCTAAAGTTGGACCAGTTCTATGAAGACATACAACACCTTCTAGAACTAACACCAAAAAAAGATGTCCTTTCCATCATAGGGGTTTACAATGCAAAAGTAGGAAGTCAAGAGATACCTGGAGTAACCAGCAAGTTTGGATTTGAAGTTCAAAATGAAGCAGGACAAAGTCTAACAGAGTTTTGTCAAGAGAACACACTGGTCATAGCAAGCATGCATTTCCAGCAGCCTCGGAGATGGCTCTATACATGGACATCACCATATGGTCAATAGCGAAATCAGATTAATTATGTTCTTCGCAGCTGAGGATGGAGAAGCTTTGTACACTCAGCAAAAACAAGACCTGGAAAAGACTGTGGCTCAGATCACTAGCCCCTTATTGCAAAATTCAGGCTTAAGTTGAAGAAAGCAGGGAAAAACACTAGTCCCTTCATGTATGACCTAAATCAAACCCTTTATAGTTATACAGTGGAGGTGAATAGATTCAAGGGATTTAGATCTAGTAGAGAGAGTACCTGAAGAATTATGGACAGAGGTAATAACATTATATAGGAGGCAGTGACTAAAACCATCCCCAAGAGAAAGAAATACAAGAAGGCAAAGTGGTTGTCTGAAGAGGCTTTATAAATAGCTGAGGAAAGGAGAGGAGCAAAAGGCAAGGAAGAAAGGGGAAGATATACCCAACTAAATGCAAAGTCCCAGATAATAGCAAGGAGGGATAAGAATGCCTTCTTAAATGAACAATGCAAAGAAATAGAGGAAAACCATAGAATGGGAAAGACTAGAGATTTTGTCAAGAAAATTGGAGATATTAAGGGAAATTTCCATATAAGGATAGGCACGATAAAGGACAGAAACTGTAGGGACCTAACAGAAACAGCAGAGATTAAGAGGTGGCAAGAATACACAGATTTATACAAATAAGGCCTAAATGAAGCAGATAACCACAATGGTGTGGTCACTCTCCTAGAGTCAGACTTCCTGTGTGAAGTCAAGTGGGCCTTAGGAAGCATTACTATGAACAAAGCTAGTGGAGGTGAGGAAATTCCATTTGAGCTATTTAAAATTCTAAAAGATCATGCCGTTAAAGTGCTGCACTCAATATGCCAGCAAATTTGGAAAACTCTGCACACAGGATTGGAAAAGCTCAGTTTTCGTTCCAATCCCAAAGAAGGACAATGTCAAAGAATGTTCAAATTACTGCACAATTGTGCTCATTTCACAGGCTAGCAAGGTAATGCTCAAAATCCTTCAAGCTAGGCTTCAACAGTATGTGAACCAAGAACATTCAGATGTACAAACTGGATTTAGAAAGATCAGAGAAGCCAGAGATCAAATTGCCAACATCCGTTGGATCATAGAAAAAGCAAGGGGATTCCAGAAAAACATCTGCTTCATTGACTACACTAAAGTTTTTGACTGTGTGGAGCACAACAAACTGGAAAAATTTTTAAAGACATAAGAGTACCAGACCACCTTACCTGTCTCCTGAGAAACTTGTATGCAGGTCAAGAAACAACAGTTAGAACTGGACATGGAACAACTGACTGGTTCAAAATTGGGTAGGAATACATCAAGACTGTATATTGTCTCCCTGCTTATTTAAATTAAATGCAGAGTACATCATGTGAAATGCAAGGCTGGATGAATCACAAGCTGGAATCAAGATTGCCAGGAGAAATTTCAGAAGCCTCAGATCTGTAGATCATTGTTATTCACTCACTAAGTCATGTCAGACTCTGCAACCCCATGGATTGTAGCATGCCAGGTTTCCCTTTCCTTCATTATTTCCCAGAGTTTACTCACACACTCCAATGGCAGAAAGTGTAGAGGAACTAAAGAGCCTCTTGATGAGGGTTAAAGAGGAGAGTGAAAAAGTGGGCTTGATATTCAACATTTAAAAACCTAAGATCATTGTAGCTGGTCTCATCACTTCATGGCAAATAGAAGGGGAAAAAGTGGAAGTAGTGATGGATTTTATTTTCTTGGGCTCCAAAATCACTGCAGATGGTAACTGCAGCCTTGAAATTAAAAGATGCTTGTTCCTTGGAAGGAAAGCTATGACAAGTCTAGACAAAGTATTAAAAAGCAAAGATATAACTTTGACAACAAAGATCCATATAGTCATGGCTATTATTGTTTTTCCAGTAGTCGTGTATGGATATAAGTGTTGGACCTTAAGGAAGACTGAGTGCTGAAGAATTGATGCTTTGGAATTGTGGTGCTGGAGAAGACTCTTGAGAGTCTCTTGGACAGCAAGGAGATCAAACCAGTCAATCCTAAAGGAAATCAATCCTGAGTATTCATTGGAAGGACTGAAGCTGAAATTCCAATACTTCGGCCATTGGATGAGAAGAGCTGACTCACTGAAAAAGACCCTGATTCTGGGAAAGGCTGAAGGCACAAGGAGAAGGGTGAAGCAGAGAATGAGATATTTGGATAGCATCATTAACTCAATGGACATGAATCTGAGCAAACTCTGAGAGACAGTGAAGGACAGGGAAGCCTAGTGATGCAGTCCGTGGGGCTGGAAAGAGTCAGACACAACTTAGCAACTGAACAACAAATTGAAATTAACTTCACAAAGTGGACAAGTGTTTTTAAGGGATTCCTGAACAAGAATGGTGCAGGTACATGTGCACACACAGGTACACACATATACACTCATATCGGATAGAGGATTAAAAATGCAGCACAAATGAATAAGAAAATAGCAGAGCTAATCCAATCCTTCCCTTAGCATCTAATAAAAACTCTTAGCCATATTACAAGGGGAAAACTATGATAATCTCACTAAATCTGACAAGAAGGCAGTGAACAAATTAAAAATATAATTGCTATTCAAAAGAGACATATCATGAAGCTGGCATATTGAAAATAGATATTGGGAAATATAGATTGTGTTTTTGTTGACAATAATGATATAAGTGTGTCTTCTATAAGACACACTTCTATAAGTGTCTTCTATAAAAATTTGCACATATGCATATTTAAAACTCTTGCAAAAAATTTTTTAAGATTAAAAATCTTCTAAATAGAATGAATTACATTGAGTTTAGGCCAATGTAAAAATTCAGCGTCTTCTGTTTAGTTTGCAAAAAACAACTGATTGACCTAAGGGTTATGAGTTGGGTTTAAGCAAAAATGTTGGCTTTACTGTTGGTTGGGATTAAATAATGAATATTGTGATTTAGTAAGTGTAGCTCTTCTTGAATTTCTTTAGTTTAGATATATATATCTTTCTGAAGTATCTTTCTTAATTATGACATAATACCCAGTACTTAAATAAACTGAATTTAGAAATGATAATAACTTATAAATAAACCAAAGTTTTTTAAATAATGAGACATCCAACCATTGTTTTCTCTAAATATATTATAAAAGCTAAGAAGTTTTATGCCACTAATACATTTTTAATTATGCTTATTTAAATATTTACTTTCTTTATATAAAAGTTATTTTAATCTTTTCGTATATTTTACAATGTTTACAATATTTTACAATATTATAAGTTATAACATGTCACTTTATTTCATCAAATCTAAGCTGATATCAATTAAAATATTTTACATAATTATATGCTCCATTAAGAAAAATAACACTAACAAAAAATAATTATTGTAAAATGTCATTAATTGTAAGAGGAATTCAGAATTTAGAGATGTTAAAAAAACTGATGGTGTGGGGAGAAAGGCATCTAGAGGAAATATGATTATAGTTTGGCAGCTTATAAGAACAATAAAACAAAAACAGCACTGATCTTAATAATAAAGGAGTCTTTCTCTTTATCATAGAGAAGTCTGGAGATAGGCAGTCCAGATACTCAATACCACTTCTTCTTAGATGCACAGGTTACTTTACTGTTTTAGGGTCTGCACCCCTACATCTTTATTCCTTTTTTCTATGGAGCCTGCCTCTCACCTACTCTGGATTAGTTTCTTCTCAACAGTCAAGTAGCAATTAAAATATCACTCTTCAGGGACATCTCCCTCAGCTCATAATCCAAGTTACATCATCCTTCTTTCCCTTCCTGCCACTCCTCTCAGTTTGACACTATAGGTATGCATAGTGTGTTTGCTGTCTGTGCCCCTCACTCCTGGAAGACAAGGACTGTGCACACTCATTTGTTTCACTTTCATGTATTCACTCATCAACATGGTGCCTAGCAGGAAGTACATGCTTGAACAGTTATTGAAGAGCTCAGGGTTAACAGTTATTGAGCCCTTACTCTGTGCCAGACACATTTCTAAGTTTTACATTCTCATTTAAAGCTCAGACTCTACTAGGTAGAACCTCTTTTATAGATGAAGACATGGAGGAAGAGGGGTGAAGTTACAACCAAAATTCAGTTCATTCTTCCAATGCTCCTTGCACATTTCACGAACACCCACTGTTTCAGGCACTTAGGCAACATAAGTGAATGAAACAGAGAAAATCATTCAGGAATGGTACCTTCTCACAGATAGTAAATGACCTGTGAGGGTGTGGAGGCTACCGCGACTCAGAAGCTTGAAGGCTTGGTCCCTGCTCCACACTCTTCTCCTGCACTTTCTGAAGAAATGCCGTAAAGAGACTGTAGCAGACATTTCATTTTGAAAGGCACACTTACTAACACCAGGTTATTCATTCATTCCACCTTTAATTTGTTTGTTTGTAAGTTTCTGCTAATTACTCAAAGAAAAATGAAATACAAAACTCATCTAATCTCCTATAGAATCTTATTCTCCTTTATATCCCCAGTACCATCTTATGCTAAGCACACTAAAAAACACATTTATTGAATGAGCAAATGAATGAGTGAGTGAATGAATGAGGAGTAATAAACTGTTCTCTCTATGCACCTATGTGTGAAGAACTTCTCTTATTTTCTGGTTTAATATTTTAGGCAATAAACTCAGTACTCAACTTATTAAGACCATGTCTTATCAAATACATGAATACTGGTGCAGTTTTCATCCCTGCAGGGAAGACTAGAGCACCATGAGAAGTCCCAGGAGAGGACAGAGGCATTCATCTGCAGCTATATTTGACAACAGGAAGCAAGCCAGGTAATGGGGCACCTATGCGAGGAGGGGGAAAACCACACAGGAGAGACGATAGAAAAGGGAAGGACAGATAATATAGGCACCAGTGAGAGTGAGTACATGTAACAATACACAGTGGTGTTTTTATAGAAAAAAATATTTTTTATAGAATATACTCCTTGCCTCCCCCCCTTTCCTCTGACCTTTTTTCATTAATACACATACTCTTTTACATTTTATTTCCTGAAAGTTTAATGCTTAATTTTATGCCTAATAAAGTATTACCACTTAAATAAATAATATTTAATATTTATTAACAAGGATTCAAAAAGCAGAAACCATTCACTTTTTTTATACAATATCCATGTTTTTTCATAATATGAAGAAAATCATTACCTAAAAGAAGTTTCACACTATGACCATATGCCCTTCATTACCCAATATATCTGATTATCACTGTATTCTAAAAAGAATGTCCTAGCAAACTTGTCAGATAGCTTGAAAGATGGGGAAGGGGACAGTGATGAAAAGGGATCTTGCATCCCAAGAGTTCCTTCAAGCCACATCATTTCATCACTCATACCCAGCAGCTTAACCTGCAAGGTTGAGCTTTATAACATAACAAAGTAATGTTAAATCAGTTGTTTGACTTTGTTTCTCTCCTGACATTTCCATGGTGGTGATAACAATGAAATAGGCTAATCTGCTATCATACCATAGAAAATGGAATAATTTTGTGCACTGATGAAATATAATTCCTTTAATTATTGATTGTATTCTCTGATTTTGAACATTACTTGGTATATAGCATGCATGTCATAATGACATTGGGCATTATTGATTAAAAGCAAGGTTCTGGAATACTGTATGCATTTGCATAATTCTAAAGTACTGCTTTGTAACACTATTCTGGTGAATCTCTCCACCCATGGTTACATTTTCAGATCATACCCACTTTTTCCCTCAAACACTAAAAGGAACTGTTGTACCAAGTTCCAATCTGGAATGTAAATCTCAAAACCAAAATGGTGAGATTCAGTCTTCCATGTGGCATTCCATTCCCCATCCTTAAGGAAACACTGAGAAATCAGGGAGAGGATTAGACTGGAGAATCTTGTATCTTAACAAGATGAACTACTTAGCAGTCATCAGAACCTACAATGGTCGTTCTTATCCAGATCCTTTCTTGAATACAGAAAACTTAAAAACCAAAAGAGACAGCATAACCCTGGCTTTTCCATGTTCCCATAGCACCTAAAATGCCACAATGGAATGTATAGCTTTGATAAAATAACAAATAAATGCATGTAACAATCTTCCTCAAAGGAAGATCAAGTCATTTTTCCTAAACAAGAGGTCTTCAAAAAATAGGAAGAAATTGGAGCCTTAAATATTTCAGAATAAATCCTGTAACCTTCACAGAGACATTTATTCCAGCTGTGTTCACATTCATTATAATGACTCTAGAGAACAGCACTGACTCATTTTAGATGATGACTACATAACTATTCATTTATACTTAATGAGTTTATTCCACCAGGTATATGATGAACTCTAAACAAATAGTGTCATTGAATCACACATGTCAATAAATTTAACTACTAAACTGATTCCACCCAGCAAAGGTAATGATAAACTAAAAGGAAAGAGAGCTGTGTCTAATTAATGAAAATGCCCTCTGTATTTTCTAATGGCTGAAACATTAACTTGAAAATGGCTCTCCCTGCAATAATTTACAGACAGGCACTCTTTAATGGGAAAACAATTCAAATTTATGTGCAATTGAACTACAATTATTTGATTAACTTTATTAAATTCTTGTTGATTCTAGAGTCAAGATGAAGTGTATCATTTTTTATGTTTTATGTGTGCACTTTCAAGTTTTTCAACCTGAAGTTTCATTGATTCTGCAAATGCCCTTAGGTACCTGCTTTTGTGCCTAGTGGACAGAACTTAGGTGGCTGGGATTCATTTCACTTGTCTCTTCTGGTTTTTATTCAATACTCAGAAATTTTAGTCGCAGCATTTACTGGCTCTTTGCTGCTCTGTGTGTAACTGAAACTATGGGAAGCATTGTTTCCCACTGACTGAAAGAAACTCCACTCAAATTAAATGAAATACATAGCCAAATACTTAGATTTTACTAGATACTACCACTGAAAACTGATATTCTCTGCTGCACTTTCATGGAACATAAAAAGCTTATACTGAAAAAAAGAAAGTTCCCAAATCAACCATCTAAACTTATTTCTTAATAAATTAGAAAAAGAGCAAGAGTCAACCAAAAGTCAACAAGAGAAAGGAAATAATAAAGGTAAAAGGGGGAAAAAAGAAAACTAAAAATAGAAAAACAATAAAGAGATAAATGAAAACAGAAAGAGTGGTTATTTGAAAAGAACAACAAAATTCATTAACCCCTACCTGAAATGGTGAAGAAAAAGACAATACATAAATTACCAATATCAGGAATTAAAGAGAATCTTTTTTTTTTTAATTCTTTTATTCTTTTAGAATAAGAATCTTTTAATTCTTTTATCTTTTCAAATAAAACAATAGAAAAGGATAATCTGGGAATATTATGAGTAACTCCATGCCCATAAATTCAACAACTTATAGTGGATGAACTTCTTGAGAACTACCAAAATTCTCTCAAGAAGAAGTAGGTAACTTGAATAGTCCTAAATTTATTAAAGCAATTAATTTTGTAGTTAAAACCTTTACAACAAAGAAAACCCTATGCCCAGATGGTTTTACAGGAAAATTTTATTGAACATTTAAACAAGAATTAATATAAATTTTCCACACTCTTTCCCAGAAAATAGGAGAGAAGGAAATACTTACTAATCTCATGAGACCAGCATTACTCTGATTTAAAAAAAGACAGAACCATAAAAGGTAAGAATATTATCAATCAATATTTCTCATGAAAACACACAAAAATCTTTATCAAAATGCTATAAAATTTGAATCCACCAACATGTAAAAAAGGTAATATGTGACAGCAATTTAGGGTTTATGCTAAGAATGCAAGCCTGATTCTACATTCAAAAATCAATGAAATTTAAGATATTAATAGTTTAAAGAAAAGCCACATGATCATCTCAATATGTACAATAAAAATATTAAACAAATATGCAAAGAGCTTTTAGATATGACTCTAAGTCATGATCCACAAAGGAAAAATTAATAATAAACTGGCCATCATCAAATTTAAAACTCTGGCTCTGAGAAAGACACCGTTGTGGGAATGAAAAGGCAAGCCACAGGCTGGCTTAGCAATTCACATATCTGGTGAATGATTTATTGGCAGATTATATAAAGGACTCTCAAAACTCAACATTAAGAAAACAATCTCATAGAAAAATGGAAAAGATTTAAACAGACACTTTACTAAAGAAGATACAAGGATGGTAATTAAGCTCATGAAAAGATGTTCAACATACAAATTAAAACCACAGTTAAATAAATATTACCACATATCTATTTGAATGACTAACAGAAATGAAACAGACAATTCCAAATGCTGCCAAGTCAAAAAGCAATTGATACTCTCATACATTGCTGGAGGAAATGGAAAATGAGATAATTATTTTACAGCTTGATGTTTTCTTATAAAGTTAAATATTCACTTACCATATGACCCAGAAAATACATTTCTAGATATTTACCCAGGGAAAAAGAACACTATGGTCATACAGTAAACCTTATATGCATAATAACCTCATTTACAAAACCTGGAAACAATCCCCAAATCTTTCAACTCAAATGGATAAACAAACTATTCAGTAATATTAAGAAATGAACTGATGTTATGACAAGATGGGTGAATCTCAAATGCCTCATACATGATAGTAAAAGACAGATTGAAAGCACTACCTACTGTATATTGCCATTTTGAAAAGTCACAACTATATGAACAAAGAACTGATCAATTTTTTCCAAAGGTTAGGACTGGTTAGAGGCAGGATGAGGAAATTTTGAAGGGTAAGGCTGAGGTGGTTGTATATACATGACTCTATGTACTTGTCAAAACTCATAGAACTATATACCAAAAAGAGTGAATTGCATAATGTGCAAATTAAAAATGAAAATAAATCCATAGAGATATAGGCAACTGAATTTCACCTTATCTCATATATCCTTGTGCTTCCCAGGTGGCGCTAGTGGTATAGTACCAAACCCAGCAGCCAAATGCAGGAGATGAAAAAGATGTGGGTTAGATCCCTGGGTCAGGAAGATCCCATGGAGAAGTAAATGGCAATCCGCTCCAGTATTCTTGAATGGAAAGTCCCATGGACAGAGGAGCCTTGTGGGGTACAGACCATAAGATCGCAAAGAGTCAGACATTCCTTCCATTTGTCTTATTTTGCCCCTAAATAAAAACTATGAGCTACTCCACTTTCAAGGTCAGCAGGGGCAGCTATGAGGAGATACCCCTCTTCCAAGGTAAGGAGCAGCTGCTGCGCTTTGCTGGAGCAGCCGTGAAGAGATACTCCACGCCCACAGTAACAGAAACCCAAGTAAGACGGTAGGTGTTGGGAGAGGCATCACAGGGCAGACACACAAACCATAATCACAGAAAACTAGTCAGTCTAATCACACAGACCACAGCCTTGTTTAACTCAATGAAACTAAGCCATGCCGTGTGGGGCCACCCAAGACGGACGGGTCATGGTGGAGAGGTCAGACAGAATGTGGTCCACTGGAGAAGGGAATGGCAAACCACTTCAGTATTCTTGCCTTTAGAACCCCATGAAGAGTATGAAAAGGCAAAATGATAGGATACTGAAAGAGGAACTCCCCAGGTCAGTAGGTGCCCAATATGCTACTGGAGATCAGTGGAGAAATAACTCCAGAAAGAGTGAAGGGATGGAGCCAAAGCAAAAACAACACCCAGTTGTGAATGGGACTGATGATAGAAGCAAGGTTTGATGCTGTAAAGAGCAATATTGCATAGGAACCTGAAATGTCAGGTCCGTGAATCAAGGCAAATTGGAAGTGGTCAAACAGGAGATGACAAGAGTGAACGTCGACAATCTAGAAATCAGTGAACTAAGATGCACTGGAATGGGTGAATTTAACTCAGATGACCATTATATCTACTACCGTGGGCAGGAATCCCTTAGAAGAAATGGAGTAGCCATCATGGTCAACAAAAGAGTCTGAAACGCAGTACTTGGATGCAATCTCAAAAATGACAGAAAGATCTCTGTTCGTTTCCAAGGCAAACCATTCAGTATCACGGTAATCCAAGTCTATGCCCCGACCAGTAATGCTGAAGAAGCTGAAGTTGAAGAGTTCTAAGAAAACCTACAAGACCTTCTAGAACTAACACCCCCCCCCTCAAAAAGGTGTCCTTTCCATTATAGGGGACTGGAATGCAAAAGTAGAAAATCAAGAAACACCTGGAGTAACAGGCAAAATTGGCCTTAGAGTACAGAATGAAGCAGGGCAAAGGCTAATAGAGTTCTGCCAAGAGAACACACTGGTCACAGCAAACACCCTCTTCCAACAACACAAGAGAAGACTCTACACATGGACATCACCAGATGGTCAACACCGAAATCAGATTGATTATATTCTTTGCAGCTAAAGATGGAGAAGCTGTATACAGTCAGCAAAAACAAGACCAGGAGCTGACTGTGGCTCAGATCCTGAACTCCTTATTGCCAAATTCAGACTTAAATTGAAGTAGGGAAAACCACTAGATCATTCAGGTATGACCTAAATCAAATCCCTTATGATTTTACAGTGGAAGTGAGAAATAGATTTAAGGGCCTAGATCTGATAGAGTACCTGAAGAGCTATGGACATGGGTTCGTGACATTGTACAGGAGACAGGGATCAAGACCTTCCCCATGGAAAAGAAATGCAAAAAAACAATATGGCTGTCTGGGAGGCCTTAAAAATAGCAGGGAAAAGAAGAGAAGTGAAAAGCAAAGGAGAAAAGGAAAGATATAAGCATCTGAATGCAGAGTTCCAAAGAAGAGCAAGGAGAGATAAGAAAGCCTTCCTCAGCAATCAATGCAAAAAAAATAGAGGAAAACAACAGAATGGGAAAGACTAGAGATCTCTTCAAGAAAGTTAGAGATACCAAGGGAACATTTCATGCAAAGATGGGCTCGATAAAGGACAGAAATGGCATGGACCTAACAGAAGCAAAAAATATTAAGAAGAGGTGGCAAGAATACAGTGAAGAAGTGTACAAAAAAGATCATCATGACCCAGATAATCATGATAGTGTGATCACTCACCTAGAGCCAGAGTCCTGGAATGTGAAGTCAAGTGGGCCTTAAAAAGCATCACTACCAACAAAGCTAGTGGAGGTGATGGAATTCCAGCTGAGCTATTTCAAATCCTGAAAAATGATGTTGTGAAAGTGCTGCAATCAATACGCCAGCAAATTTGAAAAACTCAGCAGTGGCCCCAGGACTAAAAAGGTCAGTTTTCATGCCAAAGAAAGGCAATGCCAAAGAAAGCTCAGACCAGCGCACAATTGCACTCATCTCACATGCTAGTAAAGTAATGCTCAAAATTCTCCAAGCCAGGCTTCAGCAATATGTGAACCGTGAACTTCCAGATATTCAAGCTGGTTTTTAAAAAGGCAGAGGAACCAGAGATCAAATTGCCAACATCTGCTGGATCATGGAAAAGGCAAGAGAGTTCCAGAAAAACATCTATTTCTGCTTTATTAACTATGCCAAAGACGTTGACTGTGGGGATCACAATAAACTGTGGAAAATTCTTCAAGAGATGGGAATACCAGACCACCTGACCTACCTCTTGAGAAATATGTATGCAGGTCAGGAAGCAACAGTTAGAACTGGACATGGAACAACAGACTGGTTCCAAACAGGAAAAGGAGTACGTCAAGGCTGTATATTGTCACCACGCTTATTTAACTTCTATGCAGAGTACATCATAAGAAATGCTGGGCTTGAAGAAGCACAAGCTGGAATCAAGATTGCCAGGAGAAATATCAATAACCTCAGATATGTAGATAATACCACCCTTATGGCAGAAAGTGAAGGGGAACTAAAAACCCTCTTGAAAGTGAAAGAGGAGAGTGAAAAAGTTGGCTTAAAGCTCAACATTCAGAAAACTAAGATCATGGCATCTGGTCCCTTCACTTCATGGGAAATAGATGGGGAAACAGTGGAAACAGTGTCAGACATTATTTTTCTGGGCTCCAAAATCACTGCAGATGGTGATTGCAGCCATAAAATTAAAAGACGCTTACTCCTTGGAAGGAAAGTTATGACCAACCTAGATAGCATATTCAAAAGCAGGGACATTACTTTGTCAACAAAGGTCCGTCTAGTCAAGGCTATGGTTTTTCCAGTGGTCATGTATGGATGTGAGAGTTCAACCATGAAGAAAGCTGAGCACTAAAGAATTGATGCTTTTGAACTGTGGTGTTGGAGAACTCTCCTGAGAGTCCCTTGGACTGCAAAAATATCCAACCAGTCCATTCTGAAGGAGATCAGTCCTTCGTGTTCATTGAAAAGAGCTGATGCTAAAGCTGAAACTCCAGTACTTTGGCCACCTCATGCGAAGAGTTGACTCATTGGAAAAGACTCTGATGCTGGGAGGGGTTGGGGGCAGAAGGAGAAGGGGATGACAGAGGATGAGATGGCTGGATGGCATCACCAACTCGATGGACATGGGTTTGGAAAGACTCCGTGAGTTGGTGATGGACAGGGAGGCCTGGCATGCTGCAATTCCTGGGGTCTCAAAGAGTCAGACATGACTGAGCGACTGGACTGAACTGAACTGAAATAAAAACTATTTACTAATCCATTAACATCAGTGGGACCACATTTCTTCTGATCCTTGACTATCATTATCTCCCTCTCTTTGACTTATCTTCTACTTACATTCTATAGCATCACATTTCTAATCAAGGACAAAGTTCTGCCAATTTTTCCTATGTAATGTCTTTTATACTCACCGTCTCTTGTGTTTTTAGCCATCACACTTTCCCCTTTTCACCAATTAATCACTATGCCCTACTAGCTAGTTTGCTTGCCTTTTTTTTGTAATATCTCCTCTAAATATTTTATTTCCTCTGATAAGAAATCTTCCATGGTTTCCCATTTTTCATTATATCTGTTTCCAGTGCTTTAAAATTGTTGACTATTCTACATACCATTTTCCATCCTCATGCCTTGGAACTCTCCTTTCATTCAATACTTACTAATAAGCCTAGTATTTACTCTTTATTATTTATTATTTTCTATACCTCATACTAAATACCTCTTATTATTTGTATTTAATCCTGACAGCAATTTTACGATGTAGATTTACTCCCACTTTACAAATGAGAAAACTGTGGCCCAAAGAAGTAATTGTTTCCTAAGTTCTAACATCAAGTCAAGGCTAAAATCGGATGCAAACCTAGTCCCCAAGCCCTGATTTTTTAGCTTCTAAATTCTTTAAAGTCCTTCAAATTTTACTTCATTTGATTCTCAACTATATCTTCTCAAATTATTTCTTCTCCTTAAAGATCCTTTTCTTCCCAATTGATCTTTGACAAATTCTTTAAGAGTTCCTGACTACCCTCATCAGTTCAGTTCAGTCGCTCAGTCGTGTCCGACTCTTTTTGACCTCATGAATCGCAGCACGCCAGGCCTCCCTGTTCATCACCAACTCCCAGAGTCCACTCAAACTCACATCCATCAAATCGGTGATGCCATCCAGCCATCTCATCCTCTGTCGTCCCCTTCTCCTCCTGCCCTCAATCCCTCCCAGCATCAGAGTCTTTTCCAATGAGTCAATACTTCGCATGAGGTGGCCAAAGTACTGGAGCTTCAGCTTTGGCATCATCCCTTCCAAAGAAATCCCGGGGCTGATCTCCTTCAGAATGGACTGGTTGGATATCCTTGCAGTCCAAGGGACTCTCAGGAGAGTTCTCTAACACCGCAGTTCACAAGCATCGATTCTTTGGCACTCAGCTTTCTTCACAGTCCAACTCTCACATCCATACATGACCACTGGAAAAACCATAGCCTTGACTAGACGGACCTTTGTTGGCAAAGTAATGTCCCTGCTTTTGAATATGCTATCTAGGTTGGTCATAACTTTCCTTCCAAGGAGTAAGCGTCTTTTAATTTCATGGCTGTAATCACCATCTGCAGTGATTTTGGAGCCCAGAAAAATAAAGTCTGACACTGTTTCCACTGTTTCCCCATCTATTTCCCATGAAGTGAAGGGACCAGATGCCATGATCTTAGTTTTCTGAATGTTGAGCTTTAAGCCAACTTTTTCACTCTCCTCTTTCAGTTTCATCAGTAGGCTTTTTAGTTCCTCTTCACTTTCTGCCATAAGGGTGGTGTCATCTGCATGAAGCAGGGCAAAGGCTACTAGAGTTTTGCCAAGAGAACTCACTGATCATAGCAAACACCCTCTTCCAACAACACAAGAGAAGACTCTACACATAGACATCACCAGATGGTCAACACCAAAATCAAATTGATTATATCTGTTGCTGCCAAAGATGGAGAAGCTCTATAAAGTCAGCAAAAATAAGACCAGGAGCTGACTGTGGCTCAGACCATGAGCTCCTTATTACCAAATTCAGACTTAAATTGAAGAAAGTAGGGAAAACCACTAGACCATTCAGGTATGACCTAAATCAAATCCCTTATGATTTTACAGTGGAAGTGAGAAATAGATTTAAGGGACTAAATCTGATAGATAGAGTACCTGATGAGCTATGGATGTGGGTTCCTAACATTGTATAGGAGACAGGGATCAAGACCTTCCCCATGGAAAAGAAATGCAAAAAAGCAAAATGGCTGTCTGGGGAGGCCTTACAAAAAGCTGTGAAAAGAAGAGAAGTGAAAAGCAAAGGAGAAAAGGAAAGATATAAGCATCTGAATGCAGAGTTCCAAAGAAGAGCAAGGAGAGATAAGAAAGCCTTCCTCAGCAATCAATGCAAAAAAATAACAGAATGGGAAAGACTAGAGATCTCTTCAAGAAAGTTAGAGATAGCAAGGGAACATTGCATGCAAAGATGGGCTTGATAAAGGACAGAAATGGTATGGACCTAACAGAAGCAGAAAATATAAAGAGGTGGGACGAATACACAGAAGAACTGTACGAAAGAGAGCTTCACAACCCAGATAATCACTATGGTGCAATCTCTCACCTAGAGCCAGACTATCCCCATACTACCATTTAATTGCCCTCAGCAAAAGTTTTAAAGATATATAATCTTGCCACAAATCATACATTATTGCGTAATTACTCTCTAAGTTATTTCACAGCTATATATTCTATTTTCTCCTACCCTACAATCTCATTCATTCATTCCAAAGAGAAAGTAACACATTTGCTGCTGCTAAGTCACTTTAGTCGTGTCTGACTTTGTGCGACCCCATAGACAGCAGCCCACCAGGCTCCCCCATCCCTGGGATTCTCCAGGCAAGAACACTGGAGTGGGTTGCCATTTCCTTCTCCAATGCATGAAAGTGAAAAGTGAAAGTGAAGCCGCTCAGTTGTGTCTGACCCTCAGCGACCACATGGACTGCAGCCTTCCAGGCTCCTCTGTCCATGGGATTTCCCAGGCAAGAGTACTGGAGTGGGGTGCCATTGCCTTCTCCAAAACACATTTAATGAGCACCTATTGTATGCCTAGCAATGAGCAGGATAGGTCACTGATTTAAGAAGCTCACAGCAAATTCTTTAGAGCTGGCATCACGTCTTTTCCCTTTTACATTTCTGCCTTCTTTTAGCCTCCCCAAAAACCTATTATGCTGTGTTCCTTATACTTTCAGGGTAGATGAGTGAATGAGTTGGTTTGCCGTAGTCACAAATACATAACATCAGAGAGCCAGGAAGGGCTATCACATCTGTGTGAAATTTTATGTTGAAAATCTGCTAATGATGCCATCGGGCCCAGCGTCCTTCAGGGAAGAAAATGAGCTCTTGAGGCAAACATAGAAGCTGCAAACCATTTGTAATCAGAAAATGAAGGATGCAACTAGGGAAGCTTGCCAAGCTCAAGGACTCAGTGGCTTTAATGAAGGGATGGTATTACCAATGGAAATCAAAGTCGCCTACCAGCTGGATTAGTCATCTTCACAATGAGCTTTGCTGGCTGGTAACCACAGGGTCCTGAAAAATTAAGCAGACCCTCAAATTACCTGCATAACATTCTGGCTGGATGTTAGAAAGTTGAATTAATTGCCTGAAAATAAATGAACGGGGTAGGGCCAAGAATTGCCTCATTAGTATTCAGCAACACTGCTGTTTTAGGAAGAAAAGAGAAGGAGGGGGAGGAAAGGAAAACAATGGGAAGTAGGGAGGGAAGGGGAACTGGGAAGAATAATGAGGAAAATCATTATTTTACAAGTGCATTATGGGCACCCTGTGTTTTCAGAGTAGTTATACAATTTCCTAATCTTGCCCAGTTCACAGTTTCTAGGAGGACACCACTCATACTTTCCGATAGAACAGATGCTCTCCACAGGCCAGCAACTGATGCAAGTGCAAAATACAAATCGATTAGGTACACAGACCTTTCCCTTTATTTTCCAAATGAGAGGTAGCAGCATTTGGATGTTTTCCTTTGGCAAGAAAGGGGGAAATAGAGAGAAGCAGATACACCACTGAATGATTTTCATCTGTGGGCTTAATTCTAGAAACATGAGGGCTAAAGCCTGGGTCCTTCAAGCCATGAGTATGCTTTCTCTTACAGCATGTTTAATTTATTTGATTAATAATTCTGTTTAGTCTAAAAACCAGAGTTGTAAAGTCATGTTTTCTGATGCTCATGTGAACAGCAAGATTCTCCAAAACTTTCCATTTATGCATCATTAGAGGATGTTGCTCCTGAGCAGTCCCTTGGAAAAAGAGCCATGCAAAGATCATGATATGAAGATGATGAGGCCACCTTGGTGGCCAGACCTTGGTATTGGTAAGCAGCTCCCTCCCTAAAAACATCAGTTTACAGGTAACTTACCACTATTTATTCCTCAAAACCTATGAAACCTCCTGTTTTGGTCTTTGCATTGCAATCATTTCCTAAAGTCAGCTTTTTCTTTTTTTCCCCCAGGATCAGTGACATCCTTATGAACTTTCAAAGCCCTTCTTCACTGATTTTATGAAGTCTAAAGATAAAACTGCTACAATTCAACTTCATTCATTGGCAAGCTGCTTTTCTTTGTTGTTGGGAGTGATATCTCTTTTTATGATGTGTGTGCTTTGAGTGACTTCCAGCTAAATGCTTTTCTTCATTTTGAGCCCTGAGAATATGCCTGTCCAGGAGACTTAGACTTGTATTTCTCTTTACATCTCAAGGAAAAGTCCATCTAATTGTCCTCACCACACCTTTCAGACTATAGCACTTTGTGTGCAGGTATGTATGGTCGCTTCAGCCATGTCTGACTCTTTGAGACTCTATGGGCTGTAATCCACCAGGTTACTGTGTCCATGGGATTCTCCAGACAAGAATACTAGAGTGGGTTGCCATACCCTTCTCCAGGGGATCTTCCCGACCCAGGGATCTGATCCCAGTCTCTTATGTCTCCTGCATTGGCAGGTGGATTCTTTACCACTAGCCTCACCTGGGAAGCCCCATATAACATCTCGTTGTTGTTGTTCAGTCACTAATTCATATCCAACCCTTTGCAACCCCTTATAACTGCAGCATTCCAGGCTTCCCTGCCCTTCACTGTCTCCTGGAGTTTGCTCAAACTCATGTCCATTGAGTCAGTGATGCCATTTAACCATCTCATTCTCTGTTTTCTCCTTCTCCACTTGTCTGCCCTTTTTCTTGCCTGCAGTCTTTCACAGCATCAGAGTCTTTTCCAATGAGTTGGTTCCTTACAACAGATGGCCAAAGTATTGGAACTTCAGCTTCAGCATGTCTTTCCAATGAATATTCAGTGTTGATATCTGTCAGGATTGACTGGTTAGCTCTCCTTGCAGTCCAAGAGACTCTCAAGAGTGTTCTCCAGGACCACAGTTCTAAAGCATCAATTCTTTGGTGCCCAGCCTTCTTTATGGTCCAACTCTCACATCCGTACCTGACTATTAGAAAAACCAAAAGTGAAAGTGAAAGTCACTCAGTCATGTCCTACTCTTTGCGACCCCATGGACATACATACAATCCTTGGAATTCTCCAGGTCAGAATACTGGAGTGGGTAGCCTTTCCCTTCTCTGGGGGATCTTCCTAACCAAGGCATCGAACCCAGGTCTCCTGCACTGCAGGCAGATTCTTTACCAGCTGAGTCACAAGGAAAGCCCAAGAGTACTGGAGTGGGTAGCCTATCCCTTCTCCAGTGGACCTTCCCAACCCAGGAATCAACCCAGGATCTCCTGCATTGCAGGCAGGTTCTTTACCAACTGAGCTATGAGGAAAGCCCTACGGACCTTTGTTGGCAAAGTGATGCACCTTAAGATTATGCAAAAATATTAATTATTTTCATATTCCAAATTTCTTTGTCTTTCAAACATCAAATTAGCTATTTTGCCCACACTTTTCTTTTATACTCTTAAAATTCTGCTGTATGCTGGGAATAATCTTAAAAAGCAAAAGTATTCTCTCTGCCCTATAATTTATCTTGGGTGAGGATGCTTGCTTTGCTTTCTTTATATCCAATAACATAAAAGTGAATATTTCTTTTTATCATATATAGATAGCAAAAATATTTTTAACCTCACTTCAAAATACAAAGGAGATTTTGAAGTGAGAAATCAATCATCACCAAGTATATGCTGAGAATCTATTCAGGACACTGCCTTATGCCATCTGGGGTATGTAATTACATAGAACTGGGAATTCAACCTGTTTTATGGATATTTTCTTCATTTGCTAATTTCAAGAAGTTGAGTGCAAATGATTATACAAGTGATCCATAAATTGCCATATATTTTTCCTGAGTAAGAATCTCTTCTGGCTGTACACATATTTCAGTTGTCTCAAGCTCAACCTAAATATTCTCATTTTAGGAAGTCTGTCAGCCCCAGGAGAGGAGCTTATACTTTCATGTTTGCCCTTGAGTTTTAATATTGATTATTATTTTGGACTTGCTGAATTCCTTTATCACTTACAGTGCTTTGGGCTGTAAACATAAGAAAATCCATCCCAAACCAACTTGAATTATAAAGTACATTTACTGACTAAAGTAACTAAAAAAGTCCAAAGTTAGAGTTATAATTAGGTTTGGTTTGAGTGAGGCCTCAGATGATTTTCTGTTTTCTTTATCCCTGCCCTCTGAGTGCCAACTTCATCCTCAGAATGAAGGAAAGAACGTCTCACATCCTATGTCTGGGTTGACAAACTAAGGCCTACAGGCCAGATCCAGCCTGTCACATGTTTGCGTGAGGAACACTCTCTCATCCATTTACCTAGAGTCCGGCTACCATCTCATTATGAGGGCAGAGAATTTGCCTTCAGAATCTCTGAGGCATGGCTCATTGCATGGCTCACAAAGCTTAAACTAAGTGCTGTCAGCTTATGAACAAAGCTGACTTTGCATCTCTTCCTAGGGCTCTTTCTTGAGAATGAGGAAGCTTCTTTCTCACAGTGTCAGTAAATCTCTTGCCATCTCATTAGGTCATATGGCCATAACTATAGCAATCTGTGGCTAAATAATGCCAAACTCTGGTAGGCTTAAACCCATGATGGCCCAGAACATGAGACTGCTGGTATTCATAGATTAATCAGATTAGTGGTCTGCATGGAAGAGGTTCACAGGAATAGATAGTATTATTCTATCATTAGGACAGAGTAAAAAGAAAATGTACACGGTGTGACAGGTTGAGTGTATTTCCACCAGATTCATATGCTGAAGTTCTAATCCCCAGTACATCAGAACGTGAGGTATTTCAAGATATGGTCTTTACAGGTACAACTAAGTTTAAAGTAAAGTTGTTAAAGTGGACTCTAGTCTAATCATCTTAATCCAAAAGGGAGAGGTTGGTGAGAGACTCACACACAGGGAGAATACTATATAAAGATGAAGGCAAAAATTGGGCTGATCCTTCTAACACCCAAGGAAAACCAAAGACTATCAGCAAACCACCAGAAACATGGAGAGAAGCATGGAACAGATTTCCTCTCACAGCCCTCAGAAGGAGCCAGTCCTGCCAACACCTGAATTTCATACGTCTAGCCTAGGAGATAATAAATCACTGTTGTTTAAGCCACTCAGTTTGTGGTGCTTCATTACAACAGCCCTAGTAAACAAATACACATGGGACAACAGTAATGTCTGCTAGCAAACTATAAATTTTCCTGTCTGGAAAGTGATCGGCAAGACCGTAAAAAAACAAAATATTTCTTGGGTCTTTCTGTGAATGACTTTCATGGTTACCACAGCCTAGTGGTACCCTAACAGCAAAGATTACATATAAGGAGGAACAGGATGCTGTTTCAGTCAGACTGACACATAGACAAATAAAGAATATATATACACCTTCAGGATAAAATTCAATAGTCTGACAGACAAAGAGAACTATCATATGATAGTGCTTATACTTGGAATCTAGAAAGAAATGATCCAAATGAGATTATTTACAAAATAGGCTTACAGACTTAGAGAATGTTACCAGTCAGGAAGGGAGAAGGGAAGGGATAGTTAGGGAGTTAAGGATTGACGTATACCCACTGCTATATTTAAAATGGATAATCAACAAAGACTTACTGTATAGCACAAGGAACTCTGCTCAGTATTCTGTAACAACAGAAGTAGCAAAATAACTTGAAAAATAATGAATACATGTATTATATATATATATATATATCTGAATCACTCTACTGTACAGCTGGAGCTATCGGAACATTGTTGCTCAATTATATCTAATATGGTTTAAAAAAGTTAAATGGTCTCAGAAAACTGCCCAATAGATCACTCAGTTGCCTTCTTAACCTTTAGGCATTTTGCAATTATTATTTTTTTTTTAGTATTCTTTATGACACTGTCTAAATACATCAAACAGAGACTTGTATGAATATAAAAACACTCCCTTTTAAAAAATAAATATCCTGAAAGGGCTTCTATCCATTCCTATGTACAGTGTTGGCATTTAGAAGAGAGATTTAAAATTTGAGCAGGGGGGATAAGAAGGAGTTAAAACCAATAAGAAAACCAAACATTACTTCTGTATTGCAGACTCAAGTAAGAGGAGTTAGAAACACCATTTACTAATACTGTACTCCTGAGATTTATTCATTTAGTCACTCACTCAGCAAGCATTCTTATGACTGTATTAAATGTTAAGAATATAAGAATAAACAAAATAAACATGGTGTCTGTCCTCACAGAGCTTAGAGTTTAATAAGGGAGAAAAATACAGAAGAGAAGCAGAATATTATAATGTGGTGGGACAAGTGCTAGTTTAGGGGAAGTCTGTGATTCACAGAAACACATAAGGGCATGTAACCTGATTTAGAGTGGACTAGGGGCAGTTTTTCTAGAGTAAGCATTGTATAAACTGCACGCATGCCTGCTCAGTAGCACACTCGTGTCTGACTCTTGTGACTGCATGGACTGCAGCCCTCCAGGCTCCTCTATCTATGGGGTTTCCCAGCCAAGAATACTGAAGTGAGTTACCATTTCCTTCTCCAGGGGTCTAAGCTGAGACTTGACAAATAATTAGGAAATAGTCAAGCCAAACAGAAGGATAGGAGGGAGGATAGAAGCTATCATGGGTCGTGATAAAAGCTGTCCTAAAGATTACAGGCTTTATCCAGAAAAAACAACGTGGGGCCATGAGAAGTAATATAATCAGATGTGTACTTGTAAGATTCTCAGAGCAGTAAGGACAGCATTCGAGATTTGGCTTTGCTCTAGCAAGGAGTTATTTCTGAGTCAAGTAAAAGACGCATAACCCTAACCATGAAGCTTTACCCCTTAGTTAAATCAAGTTAAAACTATCAAATAATTTTCCAAAGCTTTACCCACCTAAAAGAGTCAAGTTACCAATCTTTTTAAGCAAGCCAAAGTAACCACAGCAATGTGGGAAAGTACTGAAATGAGTTTTCTTCAGGAATTGGAACACCATGATACGACTTTTATGCAAAATGATTCAACCTTGTTAGTTATTATTATTAGCTGTATATTAGTGATATACAGCTACTTAAAGCATGATATTTTTTAAAAAGCACTATTTGTGGAAAGTGTTGTAGTAAACCAATAACATGCTAATTTTGCTGAGGTAATCAATTACACTGGGAGACCCCAGTGAATCACACCTCCATGCTTACACCCTTGTTTCATCTCCTCCCTTGAATTTGAAAGATAACTATGATTTGGCTTTAGCCAAGGGAATATGGCAAATGCTTTACTGTGCAAATTCTGGATCTGACAGCCTCTGGGTCCACAGTCCTGGAAACCTCAAGCCACCTCATAAGATGTTTAGCTTGAGATCTCCTCATAGACAGACAATGTGGAGAAGTCACCAGAAGACGAGTACTGTGATTACAGGAAGAGGGTTACAGCTGCTCTAACACCTTAGCCAAGCCTAACCCCGGGTGGCCCACACTGAATGCAGCTGCCTGAGTGGCCACTGAAGAACCAGCTGAAGAACCACCCAGGCGAGCCCAGTAGAGACTCCAGGATCATCACAAATAAAATGCTTATTGTTTGAAGTCACAGTTTTGTTACACAGCAGTATGTAACTGAAGCACTCCCCATCATCCTTTTAGAAGCAATAGTAATAATAATACTGTTACTATAAGAGGAAAATGGAAAAGATCTGGAATAAAAAAGACAAACGTCATTCTAACAAACCAAGGATGCTGGACGCTAAGTCTGGCATCTGGCCCTGGAGTGAACAGAGTTCTTTCTATCCTCTTACTGTGTTGCATTGTGTACCATGTGAACTCACATTATCAAGAGGTTTGGCAAATCTTTACTTACAGTGCATGACCACCAAGGGCTAAAGTCCTTTCTACTGACAGCGTGCCACTCACAGTGTGAAACACACTCATTCCACACCGTGAGTTTCTGAGAAAATATTTCTCAGGTCTTACAGGAACTGAACAGCTTACAGAGTCAACTGATATCAACAAGCATCCAGTTGACTCCCAACCAATTTACACCAAAAGATAACAGTACTTTAAGATTCTCAAGTGAATTAGTTTTTCCATGTGAGGCTTTCATTGAGATGCTCTTGGGTTCTTTCACGTTGCCCCAGAACTCATGCTTTGGGAGCCAGGTTGTAAATAAATAAGTTACTCTACTCTCAAGAGACTCTAGTTGGAAACACTTTAATAAAGCAGACCTAATTTTTCAATCTCACCTTTTGTAACTGGGTATGAATGAGCTATTCTTCATGTTCTTGTAGCTTGACAGGAACAAGAAAGTATACCAAATCATTAATTCTCTAATTTTCCCACACATAAAACCAGCTGGCTTTTAGTATTTAATTAAATTAGTATGCTCCCCGATTGAGTCCTAACATTCCAATTTCAATTTTCAGCACAAAGCTAACATAAAACCAGAGAAACACTGAGTGATGTGGAAAGGGAAAATGTGACCTTGGTGGGATAATGTGAAGGCATCTACAGATGAAAAGAATCTTTTTTTCCCCTTAAGCAATATGTATAAGATGTCCAGCTAAAAATATTGCATTCTCTTTTAAGAAGTAGCATTACATGTTAAAAATATATGTGAATTGGAGAACAGTTTCTTTTTTACTTAATTTCTTTGTTCACTCATTGAACATTTCTTATGCCTATTGTGTGTCAGGTATTGTACTGAGAGTTCAAAGGTGAGGTTGCATCACACTGTCCCTACCCCCCAGCAGGACATATTGTTCCTACTTCTTGTTAAGAGTTTGTGTGTGTGTATATGTTTCTGTGCATGTGTGTGTGTGTGTGTAATCAAGGATAAGCTTGGCCTTTGTCTATAGAATCTACTGTCCATAGAATGGCAATATTAACAACACTCAGCTCACATGATTTCTGTGAGGATTAAATAAGCTTGTGTCTCGCCAGAGACCTTAGTACGTGAAAGTGAAAGTGAACATTACTCAGTTATGTTCCACTCTTTGTGACCCTGTGGACTGTAGCCTGCCAGACTCCTCTGTTCATGGAATTCTCCAGGCCAGAATACTAGAGTGGGCAGCCATTCCCTTCCCAACCCAGGGATCAAACCCAGATATCCCCGCTGATCAAACCCAGATTACCAGCTGAGCTATCAGGGAAGCCCCAAATACATGTAGAGTGAATCAAATGATGGGTTGAAATTGTGAAGTATTTTCTATAGGTTTTGTTGTTGTCTCTGTGCATTTGTTTTTAAGAGAGACAATAGGAAAATGATTCTGTTAGGACCGCCTATTTTCTAATGAGTTACTTCTCACTCACATCCAAGAAAATGTGATAGTCTGTGATAAAATGTGATAAATTCAATCTGCATCTGCAGTTCTCCTTATGAAGTGTCTTCTGCTTTTAATAGCAGAGTCAGCATTCAATGGTCTTTGTTTCAACTGGATTGAATGATGCTAAACTTAGGTTGAAGGTTTATCTTAGCTTTTTGTGGTTGTTTTATCTGCATATTTATAACAACTATTAATATTTTGTTATCCTCTTTTCTGTTTCTCTATTTTTGTTTCTTCCTATTATACAGTGTTGGGCTAACTTTCTTGCTTCTTAGGAGGCTCATAGGGCACTTTGGTACAAAGTTAGCTGGTGCAAGCAACTGAAGAAGACACCAGAAAAACAAAAAACATTCAATGAAGAAAAACAAACAAACAAAAAACATTCAATGAAAAAGGAGGAAGGAGACTATGGCTTTCACTCCAATGTATATCCAGTGTAGCAGTTGTTGGGCCTAGACCAGCATTCAGGGTCAAGGCCAACAGATACAGTACACTGGGACTGAACTATGGGCCACAGTTAGTGCTCCTGAAGTCTTAAGCACACAGTTTCACATGGTACCCAACCATCTACTTTTGCCTTGCTTTTTCTGTTTGGCCTGTGGTATGAAATTTACTCAGTTGCCCAGACAAGGATTTCAGAGGCATCTTTGATCCACTTTGTCACCTCATAAATAAACTTCTAGTTTTACCTCAGAAACTACTTGCTTCTGTTCCCACCTTTTCATTCTACTCTCAGCACTTCAGGCTTGGCCTTCATTGTATCGTAATCATTCTATTACAATATTCTTACAATATAATGTCCACCTTACAATATAATGTCTACAGAGTAAGGTAGGAAGGGAATTCAGTTCTTCTCAGTGACTCCCCAACCATCTTTCTTACTTATCTTCTACCACTTCAGGTACGACTCCTAACTCCAGGAACAGTTGCAAAGCTGAATCAGGCAGCTTACTATTTCCCAAGCACATCGTGTGCATTTGCTCATGGGCTTATCTCTGCCTAGAATGCCACTTTTATCCCACTATTCATCTAGCCTAAGTTTCACTTAAGCCTAAATTCAAATGCTGCTGCTTCTCTATATCTTCCCCACAAGGTAGGATCAATTTTTTCTAACTCTTTCTTCCCATGTCCATATACACACTTGCTGTTTTTCATATATGCATCAGTTTTTTCAACTAAACAATGAGGTGTGTGAGTAGGAATACTCCTTTGAAAATCTCTCTGCCCCCTGTTTCTAGAAAAGTAGCCCATAGCCCATGTACATGATCACTGATTGTGTTGTTATTGTTTATCATTCTTTTGCTGTGATGGGCAGCCATAGTTATGACTTGCATCTGTCATTCTTGAACTATATAGTATTATGAATCATTTTTTCAAATTTGTTGTTTTTCTGGTTATAGAGATAATATTAACTCATGGTAAAGGCTTGGAAAACACAGAAAATGTAAAGAAAATAAAAATCACTCAATAAACTCCCTACCAGATAGCTCACATGAATAAGTTGATGAATGCTCTTTCAGTGTATTCATGATTCATATAAATGTTATGCTAATTTAATAAAACACGTTTATCATCATTTAGGATAACAAATCTACTCTCCTTGAAAAGACAATGCAGGTGTCGCTATCAGTTGCCTACAGGTCTTAGAATTACAATTAATCCTCAGTTTCTGTATATGAGTCACAAATGTCATCCTAAAGGAAAGTTTGTTTCTATATACATTATTTTATATAAATTTGAGATCATACTATATAAATTATTTTTAAATTTTTTTGCACTTCATATGATACCATCATTTCTCCAGGCTCGTAAGTATTCTTCCCAGCATGACCTTTAATGTTGTGTGTTATGGGCTGAATTTTGTCCCCTGGAAAAAAAATCATATATTGAAGTTCTTTCCCCCAGTAAGTCAGAATGTGACTATATTTGGACACAGGGCCTTTAAAAAGGTGTATAATTAAAATGATGCCAATAGGGAGGGCTGTCATCCAATCTGAATAAGAGGAAGATATGTGAGCACACAAAGAGACACCAGTGGCACACATGCACAGAGGCAAGAAGAAGGTGGCCATCTGCAGGTCAGGGAGAGAGGCTGCGGAAGAAACCAAACCTGCTGACTCCTTGATGTTGGATTAAAGTAAAGTGAAGGTCGCTCAGTCACGTCCAACTCTTTGCGACCTCATGGACTATACAGTCCATGGAATTCTCCAGGCCAGAATATTGGAGTAGGTAGCATTTCCCTTCTCCAGAGGATCTTCCCAGCCCAGGGATTGAACTGAGGTCTCCTGCATTGCAGGTGGATTCTTTACCAGCTGAGCCACCAAAGAAGTCCAAGAATACTGGAGTGGGTAGCCTATCCCTTCTCCAGGGGAACTTCCCCTCCCAGGAATAGAACTGGGGTCTCCCACATTACAGGCAGAGCTGAGCTACCACAAATTTCTAGCCCCTAAAACTGTGACAGATATCTTTCTGCTGTTTAAGCCACTCAGGATATAGTGTTTTGTTTCAGCAGCTCTAGCAAATTGACACACTGTATAATATATTTCATTATATGTTTCATATAATTTATTTAACATGCCTACTGTTAGGTGCCAATTTCTCTTCATTAAAAACAATATTGTGATGAACATAGAGAAATTTTTTCAGGTTGACCAGATGCTTAGAAAATCTTTAAAATATTTCCCAGTTCAAAAATAACATAAATTTACTTAGAAAATTTTGGAAAATACAGCAAAAGAGGAAACATAACATAATGCTGTGTGATTGTTTTTTCTTCTTTTTTCAACTTTAAAAAAATTTTAAGACCTCTATTTCTCCTTTAATTTATATTTTTATAACCTACTACTACTATTCAAAAAAAATAACCCTATTTTTAAAGCAAACACTGTATATATATATTTTTTGTGGTGGTTGTTGTTGTTTTTTAATAATTCTTGTGGTTTTTTTCTTCTTCTTCTTCTTTTCTTTAATATTGTATTTTTGAAAATCTAACCTCTACTCTATATTTTTAATCTTTGCTTTTTGGCATTTGTTGTCAATTTTGTACATTTAAAAACCCAATCTTCAGTACCCAATTTCACCTGAGAGCAAGATTACTGGCTTGACCACTCTCTCCTGCTTTGGACTCTCCTTTTTCTCCACCAGGTGGCCTCTGTCTCTTCCTTCCCCCTTCTCTTCTCTACCCAACTCGGTGAATCTCTGTGTGTTCCAGACAGTGGAGAACACTTAGGGAACTGGTTACTGGCTGGATCTGTCTCTCTCCTTTTCATTTCCCTCTTTTATCCCCCTGGCCACCTCTCCTCTTCCCTGTATAACTCCGTGAACATCTCTGAGCAGTCCAGACTGTGGAGCACACGTAAGGAAGTGGTTACTGGCTAGCTTGCTCTCTCCTCTTTTGATCCCACCTCATCTCATTCCAGTTACCTCTAACTACCGGCTCCCCTTCTCTTCTCCATGTAACTCTGTGAATCTCTGTGGGTGTCCCTCAATGTGGAGAAACTTTTCATCTTTAACCTAGATGTTTTATCATCAGTGCTGTATAGATGGAGAAATCTTGAGGCTACTGTAAAAATAAAACTGAAAACCAGAAGCAGGAGGCTTAAGTCCAAATCCTGAGAACACCAGACAACTCCTGACTCCAGGGAACATTAATCAATAGGAGCTCATCAAACGCCTCCATAGCTACACTGAAACCAAGCACCACCCAAAGACCAACAAGTTCCAGAGCAAGACATACCACACAAATTCTCCAGCAACACAGGAACACACCCCTGAGCTTCAATATACAGGCAGCTCAAAGTTACTCCAAAACCATTGACATCTCATAACTCATTACTGGACACTTCATTGCACTCCAGAGAGAAGAAACCCAGCTCCACCCACCAGAACTCTGACACAAGCTTCCCTAACCTAGAAACCTTGCAAGCCACTGATACAACCCTACCCACAGTGAGGAAGCTCCTTAATAAAGAGAACTCCACAAACTGCCAGAATACAGAAAGGCCACCCCAAACACAGCAATATAACCAAGATGAAGAGACAGAGGAATACCCAGCAGGTAAAGGAACAGGATAAATGCTCACCAAACCAAACAAAAGAGGAAGAGATAGGAAATCTACCTGAGAATGAATTCCAAATATTGATAGTGAAAATGATCCAAAATCTTGAAATCAAAATGGAATAACAGATAAATAGCCTGGAGACAAGGGTTGAGAAGATTCAAGAAAGATTTAACAAGGACCTAGAAGAAATAAAAAAGAGTCGATATATAATGAATAATGCAATAAATGAGATCAGAAACACTCTGGAGGCAACAAATAGTAGAATAATGGAGGCAGAAGATAGGATTAGTGAAATAGAAGATAGAATGGTAGAAATAAATGAATCAGAGAGAAAAAAATGAATTAAAAGAAATGAGGACAATCTCAGAGACTTCCAGGACAATATGAAATGCTCCAACTTTCGAATTATAGGAGTCCCAGAAGAAGAAGACAAAAAGAAAGACCATGAGAAAATCCTTGAGGAGATAATAGTTGAAAACTTCCCTAAAATGGCTAAGGAAATAATCACCCAAGTCCAAGAAACCCAGAGAGTCCCAAACAGGATAAACCTAAGGCAAAACACCCCAAGACACACATTAATCAAAAGCAGCAAGGGAAAAACAACAAATAACACACAATGGGATCCCCATAAGGATAACTGCAGATCTTTCGATAGAAACTCTTCAGGCCAGGAGGGAATGGCAAGACATAATTAAAGTGATGAAAGAAAATAACCTACAGCCCAGATTACTGTACCCAGCAAAGATCTCATTCAAATATGAAAGAGAAATCAAAAGCTTTACAGACCAGCAAAAGCTGAGAGAATTCAGCACCACCATACCAGCTCTCCAACAAATGCTAAAGGATATTCTCTAGACAGGAAACACAAAAAGGGTGTATAAACCTGAACCCAAAACAATAAAGTAAATGGTAACGGGATCATACTTGTCAATAATTACCTTAAATGTAACTGGGTTGAATGCCCCCAAAACAAGATCCCTATATATGCTGCCTACAAAGACCCACCTCAAAACAAGGGACACATACAGACTGAAAGTGAAGGGCTGGAAAAAGATATTCCACACAAATAGAGACCAAAAGAAAGCAGGAGTAGCAATACTCATATCCGATAAAATAGACTTTAAAACAAAGGCTGTGAAAAGAGACAAAGAAGGCCACTACATAATAATCAAAGGATCAATCCAAGAAGAAGATATAACAATTATAAATATATATGCACCCAACATAGTAGCACCTCAATATGTAAGACAAATGCTAACAAGTATGAAAGGGGAAATTAACAATAACACAATAATAGTGGGAGACTTTAATACCCCACTCACACCTATGGACAGATCAACTAAACAGAAAATTAACAAAGAAATGCAAACTTTAAATGATACAACAGACCAGTTAGACCTAATTGATATCTATAGGGCATTTCACCCCAAAACAATGAGTTTCACCTTTTTCTCAAGTGCTCATGGAACCTTCTCCAGGATAGATCACATCCTGGGCCATAAATCAAATCTTGATAAATTCAAAAAAAATTGAAATCATTCCAGGCATCTTTTCTGACCATAATGCATTAAGACTAGATCTCAATTACAGGAGAAAAACTATTAAAAATTCCAACATATGGAGGCTGAACAACATGCTCCTGAATAACCAACAAATCACAGAAGAAATAAAAAAAATCAAAATATGCATAGAAATGAATGAAAATGAAAACACAACAACCCAAAACCTGTGGGACACTATAAAAGCAGTGCTAAGAGGAAAGTTCATAGCAATAAAGTCTTACCTTAAGAAACAAGAAAAAAGTCAAATAAATAACCTAACTCTACACCTAAAGCAAGAGAAGGCAACAGCACCCCACTCCAGTACTCTTGCCTGGAAAATCCCATGGATGGAGGAGCCTGGTGTGCTGCAGTCCATGGGGTCACAAAGAATTGGACACGACTTAGTGACTTCACTTTCACTTTTCACTTTCATGCACTGGAGAAGGAAATGGCAACCCACTCCAGTGTTCTTGCCTGGAGAGTCCCAGGGATGGCAGAGCCTGGTGGGCTGCCATCTGTGGGATCGCACAGAGTCGGACATGACTGAACCGACTTAGCAGCCTCAGCAGCACACCTAAAGCAACTAGAAAAGGAAGAAATGGAGAACCCGAGAGTTAGTAGAAGGAAAGAAATCTTAAAAATTAGGACAGAAATAAATGCAAAAGAAACAAAAGAGACCATAGCAAAAATCAACAAAGCCAAAAGCTTGTTCTTTGAAAGGATAAATAAAACTGATAAAGCATTAGCCAGACTCATCAAGAAACAAAGGGAGAAAAATCAAATCAATAAAATTGGAAATGAAAATAGAGAGATCACAACCGACAACACAGAAATGCAAAGGATCATAAGAGACTACTATCAGCAATTATATGCCAATAAAATGGACAACGTGGAAGAAATGGACAAATTCTTAGAAAAGTACAACTTTCCAAAACTGAACCCGGAAGAAACAAAAAATCTTAACAGACTCATCACAAGCACGGAAATTGAAATTGTAATCAGAAATCTTCCAGCAAACAAAAGCCCAGGTCCAGATGGCTTCACAGCTAAATTCTACCAAAAATTTCAAGAAGAGCTAACACCTATCCTACTCAAACTCTTTCAGAAAATTGCAGAGGAAGGTAAACTTCCAAACTCATTCTATGAGGCCACCATCACCCTAATACCAAAACCTGACAAAGATGCCACCAAAAAAGAAAACTACAGGCCAATATCACTCATGAACATAGATGCAAAAATCCTTAACAGAATTCTAGCAATCAGAATCCAACAACACATTAAAAAGATCATCCACCATGACCAAGTGGGCTTTATCCCAGGGATGCAAGGATTCTTCAATATCTGCAAATCAATCAATGTAATTAACCACATTAACAAACTGAAAAATAAAAGCCATATGATTATCTCAATAGACGCAGAGAAGGCCTTTGACAAAATTCAACATCCATTTATAATAAAAACTCTCCAGAAAGCAGGAATAGAAGGAACATACCTCAACATAATAAAAGCTATATATGGCAAACCCACAGTAAACATTATCCTCAATGGTGAAAAATTGAAAGCATTTCCCCTAAAGTCAGGAATAATACAAGGGTGCCCACTTTCACTACTACTATTCAACATAGTTCTGGAAGTTTTGGCCACAGCAATTAGAGCAGAAAAAGAAATTAAAGGAATCCAAATTGGAAAAGAAGAAGTAAAACTCTCACTGTTTGCAGATGACATGATCCTCTACATGGAAAACCCTAAAGACTCCACCAGAAAATTACTAGAGCTAATCAATGAATATAGTAAAGTTGCAGGATATAAAATCAACACACAGAAATCCCTTGCATTCCTATACACGAATAATGAGAAAGTAGAAAAAGAAATTAAGGAAACAATTCCATCCACCATTGCAACGAAAAGAGTAAAATACTTAGGAATATATCTACCTAAAGAAACTAAAAACCTATATATAGAAAACTATAAGACACTGATGAAAGAAATCAAAGAGGACACTAACAGATGGAGAAATATACCATGTTCGTGGATTGGAAGAATCAATATAGTGAAAATGAGTATACTACCCAAAGTAATCTACAGATTCAATGCAATCCCTATCAAGCTATCAGCGGTATTTTTCACAGAGCTAGAACAAATAATTTCACAATTTGTATGGAAATACAAAAAACCTCGAATAGCCAAAGCAATCTTGAGAAAGAAGAATGGAACTGGAGGAATCAACCTGCCTGACTTCAGGCTCTACTACAAAGCCACAGTCATCAAGACAGTATGGTACTGGCACAAGGACAGAAATATAGATCAATGGAACAAAATAGAAAGCCCAGAGATAAATCCACACACCTATGGACACCTTATCTTCGACATAGGAGGCAAGAATATACAATGGAGTAAAGACAATCTCTTTAACAAATGGTGCTGGGAAAAATGGTCAACCACCTGTAAAAGAATGAAACTAGATCACTTTCTAACACCATACACACAAAAAAACCCTCAAAATGGATTAACAATCTAAATGTAAGACCAGAAACTATAAAACACCTAGAGGAGAACATAGGCAAAACACTCTCTGACATAAATTACAGCAGGATCTTCTATGATCCACCTCCCAGAATACTGGAAATAAAAGCAAAAATAAACAAATGGGACCTAATTAAAATTAAAATCTTCTGCACAACAAAGGAAACTATAAGCAAGGTGAAAAGACCGCCTTTGGAACGGGAGAAAATAATAACAAATGAAGCAACTAACAAACAACTAATCTCAAAAATATACAAGCAACTCCTGCAGCTCAATCCCAGAAATTTGTATGCAGGTCAAGAAGAAACAGTTATAATCAGACATGGAACAAAGGGCTAGTTCCAAATTGGGAAAGGAGTAAATCAAGGCTGTATATTGTCTCCTTGCTTAGTTAACTTATATGCAGAGTATCATGTGAAATGCTGGGCTAGATGAAGCATAATTTGGAATCAAGATTGCTGGGAGAAATGTCAATAACCTTGGATATGCAGATGAAACTATCCTTATGGCAGAAAGCAAGAGGAACTGAAGAGCCTCTTGATGAAAGTGAAAGAGGAAAGTGAAAAAGCTGGCTTAAAACTCAATATACAGAAAACAAAGATCATGGCATCAGGTCCCATCACTTCATGGCAAATAGATGGGGAAACAATGGAAACAGTGAGAGACTTTATTTTCTTGGGCTCCAAAATCACTGCAGATGGTGACTGCAGCCACGAAATTGAAAGACGCTTGCTCCTTGGAAGAGAAGCTATGACCAACCTAGATAGTATATTAAAAAGCAGGCACATTACATTGCCAACAAAGGCATAGTTTAAGCTATGGTTTTTCCAGTAGTCATGTATGGATGTGAGAGTTGGATCTAAAGAAGGCTGAACACCAAAGATTTGTTGCTTTCAAACTGTGGTGCTGGAAAAGACTCCTGAGAGTCGCTTGGATATCAAGGAGATCAAACCAGTCCATCCTAAAGGAAATCAGTCCTGAGTATTCATTGGAAGGACTGATGTTGAAGCTGAAGCTCCAAAGTTTAGCCACCTGATGACAAAGAACTGACTCATTGGAAAAGACCCTGATGCTGGGAAAGATTGAAGACAGGAGGATAAGGGGAAGACAGAGGATGAGATAGGTGGATGGCATCACTGATTCAATGGACATAAGTTTGAGCAAGCTCCAGAAGCTGGTGATGGACAGGGAAGCCTGGTGTGCTGCAGTCCGTGGGGTTGCAAAAAATCGGACATGACTGAGACACTGAACTGAACTGAACTGAACAGAAGCCATAAACAAACCCTTCCCTTACGTAGTTAACCTAACTCAACTTGAGTAGATTACAACCTCTGTCCTCACACAGCCTATATTGTCTTTTTGAAGATTATCACAGCTTCAGTAAATAACTTTGTACACTTCCATTACAGTAAGGGCTTCCCTTGTGGCTTAGATGATAAAGAATCTGCCAGCAATGCGGAAGACCTGGGTTCAATCCCTAGGTTGGGAAGTTCCCCTGGAGAAGGGAATGGCTTCCCACTCCAGTATTCTTGCCTGGAGATTTCCATGGACAGAGGAGCCTGGTGAGCAACAGTCCATGGGATTGCAAAGAGTCAGACAGGACTGAGTGACTTTCACATAGTGCAGGGAAGACAGTCAGGCCAGTTGTTACTCAGAGAAAGAATGGCGTCTGCTCTCTGGTCATCTTTCAAGGACCACTCTTGGAAGGTGAACTGGAGATTAATTCTTTGATTGCCACCCCCAGGCCTGCCTCACTCCCTCCCCTCCATCACCACTCAAGTTAAGCAACAAACTTCCTTCATATTAAAAAGAAGAAACTCTTTTACAGAAGGCTACATAGGCATATGGTAAAGCCAACTGTAAGTAATAGACACTGGAGCAAAATGTTGAAGGTTTACAGTTCCTAATGCCTCTCAGTGAGAATGGCAACAGTTAATTGAAAAGAATACACAATCATTAAGGAATATGAGGGGGTTTTTTTGCTAATATTTGACATCAGCTTCTAAAAAGCTTCTACTGATTATGTTTTATTACCTGGTCTGTTAAGCATCTATTGTAAAGTGCTGCTAAATTATAATGAATTACTTTCCTTTCACAGAAATGTCACCTGAACATACTTAGCTTGCTCATCAGAGCCACAGATGTGTAATTATTTATTTTATTAGGCTGTTTTGTTGCCATTTATACATTATAAAGTGCTTTTTCATTAGTTTTACTTGGGAAAAAAAGGTTATTGTAAAGTGCAGAGTTCTTAGTGACAGTTATCTTCACAAAATTCCAAAGTTTGTAGAGTTTTCTTGTCCTCTGATACTACATAGAATTTTGCTTTTGATCTATAGATCAAAGTCCATAGTGAGAATCTTATTAAAGCAGTGAAACTTCTCCCAAGAAAATGAATGTAAACAGAGAATGTTAGCTAAAGCTTCAGGGCTTTCACAGATCCCCAGAAAACTATTCTGTGGACATCCTGGATAAGAAATTCTGAGCTAAAGAATTTTGAAAATTCTTGATAAACTATGTAAACTGAATTTTCTGATATTCAACACTTGCCTTTTTCAGGTATTTATGCAGTAAAGAAGCAGAAGAGGAATATATCACTATGATGGCAGGGACCATAAAGGTCGCTTCAGTCTGGATTTTGTTGGTTAAAAAAAATGCTTCATTCCCTTAATTTTCCCTTCTCAACATTGTTCATCACCTTCTCTCAGCTGAATTTTACATGAAAAAGAAAATCACTTCAGTCATTTCAGCTGTCAGGTCTTAAAGAATTGAGAAAGCAAGTCCTGGTCTAAAATTACTGATCTTAACTTTTGCTAGACATTGTGTCAATTGTCTCCCATGCATTATGGCATTAATTCTAACAGCAAGCATATGAGAAAGCTATTGCCTTTAATTTCCATCTTTCTTACAAGGAAACTGAAAAAAGCACAGTAACTGGGCTGAGGTCACAGTGTTGGTAGTAAATGATGAGGCTGGGACTCAATTTTTCTTTTCCATTTGGCAGCCAGGCAAAACCCATCAGAAACAGGTGTCTTTTATCTGCAGTTCTGTGAAGGAGGAACAGTTTTATTTCATTTCAAAGAAACAAATGACCTAAATCAATATGCTCCTGCCCTTGATTTTGTGCAAATTTATTTATAATGAATTGTGAAGGAAGAGGAGATAGTATGATATTCAGAAAAATTTAAATAGTCTTAAATCAAGCATGTAACATGCAATCCCATTTGTCCAGAAAAGAGGCAAAAAGCAGAACAGTAAATCTTTCCACAGCAAAATTATCACAAGGCTACACAGTCTTCCAATCTCGACTTTTCCCCTTTGAATGGAAACTGCAAATCACCGGGTTTATCATGTGTTCTAAGTAGCAAGTCCATTAATCTTTTTTGCTCTTCATTTGGTCGGATCTGATTTGACTTTGCGATAATGCATCACTCTGATCACTCTGTGCCCTCCTTGATACGGAGTCTCCAGAGAAAGCCACAGACAGACAGAAAGAAGGCCCGTGGCTCAATTCTCCCAGAGTCTCAGAATGAGGAATGACCATGTTTGGAAGCATCGTCAACATAATTGTGGTACTCAAGGGAACTTTCAAGATATAAGCCAGCAGTAAAATACTCGTAGAAGTGAATGGTAAGGTGGAAACAGAAAATGAATTATTATAACCATTCCAATTCAGTGTAAACTTTTGCTCCTAAGGATATAATACTCAAACACCTGCCAAGCACATAAATATGCATCTAAAAATGCACCACAGTGGTAATGACAAAAAAATTCAAGATTAGGATTTTCCACATAAGAAGGTAGAGTTCAAAATACTTGAAATCGCACTGAAAATTATTGTGGATAGGGTTTATTCCAATGTCTGCTCTCTATACTTCATTTCTCACTAGTCTACTCTAGACCAGGTGTTTGTAAACTTTCTCTTGGAATGTCAGATAGTAATGTAACTTTGCAGGCCATTCTGTATCTGTAGCAACTACTCAACTCTGCCAATGGAGCATAGAAGGAGTCATAGACAGTAATAGCAAATGGGCACATGTTCCAATAAGACTTAATTTACAAAAGAGACAGCTGGCTAGATTTAGCCAGCAGATGGTAATTTACCAACCCCAGGTCTAGACAACAATTTTCATTTCTGACATTTATTAATTTGGGGCTTTGATTTAATTGTTTAATATTTTTCAACCTTGATTTCTTCCCCCAGTGAAATGCATTGTTTTTCCAGTAAGGACACACTTTTTCTCAGATAAGTTTATTGGAAGTAGTTTACACAAAATATGGTTGGGGAAACACCACACTTTAGGTTTATAAAATCACACATAAATACATGTGCGTATGTATAATTTATTGAATACCTATTGTGTGCTATATTTAATACCTCACATATACTGTCAAATTCAGTCCTCATAACAGCCTTCCAATGTAGCTTTAAGGTGGTTCAGAGACTTTAGAGTGCTTGGCAAAGTTGCCCAGCTCACAAGTGATAGAACTGCAATCAGTTGCTTCAGAAGCTTCATTACGCTAAGCTGTCTTTTTACTGTCTTATTTTAATCTTTTTAAATTTTATTTTATTTGATCTTATTGTGGAAAGAACTCAGTACAAGATCTACCCTGCTTAGTTTTTAAGTATATAGTATATTGTGCTGTACAATGTTACACAGCTGATCTCAAGGGTTTATCATCTAAATTAACTGAAAATTTTATGCCCATTGATTAGTAACTCACCATTTATCCTTTCTCCCTGCCCCTGGAAACCACCATTCCACCAATCGTTGCTCCTATGAATCTGGGTATTTTAGATGCACCATATACATGGGATCATGCAACATTTGTCTTTATGCAACAGGATTATGCACTTAGCATATTGTCGGTTGATAAGGACATACTGGTGATTCTGAACAGTGATTGGGGGACAGAGTGTGTCGTGTACACTGAATACAAGTTATTTTGTGGGAAATAGCTTTTGGCCCAGATCCAAACATTCATTGCGCTATGTTTTGCTAGTGAGTGGGCTTCTGTGGTGGCTCGGTGATAAAGAATCCCGCTGCCGATGCTGGAGGTGTGGGAGATGTGGGTTCAATCCCTGGGTAAGGAAGATCACCTGGAGAAGGAAATGACAACCTACTCCAGAATTCTTGCCTGGGAAATCCCACGGACAGAAGAGCCTGGCAGTCTACAGTCCATGGGGTTGCGAGACCATCTAACACAACGTAGCAACTAAACAATAACAACAAAGTGACAGCATTGAAGCTTGGTGTTCGGACACTCTGTCATTCTGTTCCTGCTTCCTTTTCTCCTTTTAGCTCCACTAGCAAATAAATAGAACTCCTTCTCTTAAAGAGAAAACTATAGGTAATCTCCTCTCTGATCTCTCAAATGCGTAGGCCATTTCCCACCCATAGACTAAGTGGCTGGTTATTGGAGCAAATTTTAACTCTCTTGTAATCTTATTCCTTTTACTCTTGGAGTAGTGGATAAACTTCAGATTCACTTTTTCTGGAAATGCAATGATAAAATCCTGTCCTCCAATCTGAGATGTATAATAGGCATAGAAACAAGGAAAAAGAAGTAGAAAGTTCCAACTTGGCATTAGACCTAAGTTGTATGCTATAATGTAGTTTTTACTTAAACTCTACCTTTAAGAGGTTTGGGAAGTTCTCTCAGGTTAATGAAAACAATAATTTTTCTACCATTTGATAATTTCTATTAAGACAAAGTAAGAACCTCTTGGCAGGCAATGTCCCAGAGGAAGAGGAATGGTGGCCCACAGATTCATACAAGCCTTCTACATTTAAAAGAAACAATCAAAACAAAACCAAAAAGAAACCTTCCCCTGAAACTCTAAGGAATTCTCATGGGTTCTAGTTCCTTCATCTCTTTTTAATTATCCTCAGTCACTGGTTTCCACGCTCATATTCCACTGGAACTTCTACCATTAGTCCTCTTAACCCACTTGACCTTTCTAGAATAGTCCTTGTTTTTTGGAATCCTCTCCTTCCTTTGATTCCTTGAGAGCATTTACCTTATTCTCTTGCAGTATGAGTCAAGCTCAAATGCCTTCAGGGGCCAAGCAGATAACATAAATGACTGAATTAGTCTTTTATGTCACATTCTTTCAAAACAGATACACTTGTACATCTATCAAAAGTGGAAGAATAGTCTTATCTCCTGCAACTAAAATGGTCTTGCCCATTGTTCTTGAAATCTGTGACCTACATATCTGTCTTTATTTTCCCACTTTGGATGGAAACATGGATATTAAAAAAATGGCACTTTCCTCTTACATATGCTGTAAGAAAAACAGCTGTCACCTCAGTGATAATTATCTCTAGACACTGATCCCAGGACAAAAGATTATGGTGAGACTATGGGCTTCCCTGCTGGCTCGGATGGTAAAGCATCTGCCTGTAATGCAGGAGACCTGGGTTCGATCCCTGGGTTGGGAAGATCCCCTGGAGAAGGGCATAGCAACCCACTACAGGATTCTTGCCTGGAGAATCCCCATGGATAGAGGAGTCTGGTGGGCTACAGTCCATGGGGTCACAAAGAGTTGGACATGACTGAGCGACTAAGCATACACACAAATGGCAATCTAGGGGCTTCCCTGGTGGCTCAGTGGTAAATAATCCACCTGCAATGCAGAAGATGTGGGTTCAACCCCTGGGTCAGGAAGATTCCCTGAAGAAGAAAATGCTCCAGTAGTCTGGCCTGGGAAATCCCATGGACAGAGGAACATGATGGGCTATACAAGTCCATGTGGTCACAAAAGAGTTGTATGCAACTTAGCAACTAAATAATAACAATGGCAACCTAGCATCCACATATTCTACCTAAAGAGGAAGTTCCTACTTAGTTTCAGGTTATTGTTCCTAAGTCTTATTTGCAACAGGTGCTAGAAAGCCAGATTTTATGTAAATCTCTGAATTTTTAAATGTTGGCAACTCTGTGTAGGTCTAACACAAGCTCTCTAAATGTGAGGGTTAGATTGCTAGTTTGCTATCTTTCTGGTCACTACCAGATAGTTTCTTCACTGATTCCTTTTCTAACAGTGTATCTCCTGGTTCCTCCTTGAGCCATGTCCTCATTCGAAAAGCTCTTCTTGAGAAAATCCATCCCTTCTTCCACATCTTCATCCCACAACACTTTGTTGTATCTTTATTTTCACACATTATATTCCTCCTTGTATTATAGTTATTTATGAAATTGTCTTACAAGTTTCATATGCTCACAAGTTTATTATAGGTAATAACCAATTGTATTTGTATGTGCATTCCATGTAGCACCTAGACCATTGTTTTGCACAGGAAAGTTTTGTCATAAATGTATCTTGATTTATTAATATTTACATTTTCAATTTCAATAAAGAAAATGCTAAAGAAAAAGGGGGGGCTGCTAAATTCAAATAGTTCCAGGATTATGTAGGTATCTCACTCTATAGATCTCCATTTGTATAAGAAAAATTTTCCCAGGACTTCCCTGGTGGTCCAGTGGTTAAGAATTCACCTTGCAATGCAGGGGATACAGGTTCCAGCCCTGGTGGGGGAGATAAGATCCCACAGGCCTTGGAGCAACTAAACTGCACGCCAAAGCTAGAGAGATCCCACAAGTGACAACTAAGACATGATGCAATCAAATAAACAAATAAATATTTTTTTAAAAAAAAGAAACAAAATTTTTCTTCCCTCAAATTCCTGCAAAATCCACATAGGGCCTAAAGCAGCTTTATTCCCTAGGGCGGTAGTTTTGCTAAAGGCAAAAAGTATTCCATTTGCAAAGCAAAAAGTAGTAAAAAAAAAAAAAAAACAAGGGTGAGTGTCCCACTGTCAAGTAAGTCTGAGAAATTCTGGGTTAAACAGCTTTTCACAGATTTCTTTACTGCAGCACATCTCAAAATTTTTACGGTGCTAACATGCACTGTGACTATCTAAAAGAGTGAAAGTGAAGGTGAAATCGCTCAGTTGTGTCTGACTCTTTGCGACCCCATGGACTGTAGCCTACCAGGCTCCTCCCTGCATGGGATACTCCAGGCAAGAGTACCAGAGTGGGTTGCCATTTCCTTCTCCAGGGGATCTTCCCGACCCAGAGTTCGAACCTGGGTCTCCTGAATTCCAGGCAGACGCTTTAACCTCTGAGCCACCAGGGAAGCCATCTAAAAGAGTAATGGAGTGCTTTTCAGATATTTTGCTCTGTAACCATTTTGTGAGAATCATTATTAAGATTTCATGGGACAGGACCACAGTTTGAGTGGAACACAGTTTGGCCTAAGAGTCTAAATGCTTGGAATGGGAGGTCTTCTATGATCCAATTCCAACTATATTTCCAATGTTGTTTCCTACTGATCAAATCATCCATTCCAAAAATGGAACTTATTCTTTATTTCCCATACATATATGTTCCTACTTCACATTTTTCTCCTCTAATATCCATGACCTGAAGAATTTCTGCCTTCACTAAACTTAGTCAAGTGTTGTCTATCCTTCAAAACCCAGTTGGATACATACTTACCTAAGAACTCATCAAAAACCACTTTTGTCCTCGCCAACTTCTCTTTCCTCTAAGTAGCAGCTACACTGATTTATCAAGCCTATGCCTATAACACAGCCAATGCCAACATCATGTTATATTCATCTCACGTATCTCTTCTCACCCTTTTAGATTATTGTCTTAGGAGCTCTCTTTTACCTAGTGCCTTCTTCATAAAGGAAAATCAGTGACTTTCATGATAAAAACAAAACAAAATAACTTGGCAGCTTAAAATGCATGTGACTACAGATTCTGAGATGTGAAAAGGAGGAAGCAACAACCAGGGTAGCTGAAGTTTTAGTTTAACAGAGTATAGCACGGTATTCTCAGCAACCATGTGCACAAGAGAGCTTTTTATCTCTTCTAGAGAAATGGTGTGTGTGTGTGTGCTCAGTTGTATATGACTCTTTGTGGCTCCATGGACTGTAGTCTGCTAGGCTCCTCTGTCTATGGGTTTTTCAAGCAAGAAGATTGGAGTGGATTGCCATTCCCTAACCCAGGGAATCTTCCTGACCCACAGATCAAACCCTCATCTCCCGTGTCTCCTGCATTGGCAGGCAGATTCTTTATCACTAGCACCACCTGGAAAGAGAAACCAGATCTTGAATTCAGATTTTCAAAATAACAAAGAACCCCCTACAAAGGAAAAGAAAATACCCTACCTAGCAAGCAGGAAGTGCTCTCTCAGGGATAAAACATGTGTCCAGATGTGAGCAATTGTTGAGAAGGCAGTTCAGTTCAGTTCAGTTCAGTCACTCAGTCATGTCTGACTCTTTGCGACCCCATGGCCAGCAGCGTGCCAGGCCTCCCTGTCCATCACCAACTCCCAGAACTTGCTCAAACCCATGTCCATGGAGTCGGTGATGCCATCCAACCATCTCATCCTCTGTCATCCCCTTCTCCTCCTGTCTTCAATCTTTCCCAGCATAGGGTCTTTTCAAACGAGTCAGTTTGTCATATCAGGTGGCTAAACAGTTGGAGTTTCAGCTTCAACATCAGTCCTTCCAGTGACCATTCAAGACTGATTTCCTTTAGAATGGACTGTTTGGATCTCCTTGCAGTCCAAGAGACTCTCAAGAGTCCTCTCCAACACCACAGTTCAAAAGCATCAATTCTTCGGTGCCCAGCTTTCTTTATAGTCCAACTCTCACATCCATAATGACTACTGGAAAAACCATAGCCTTGACTAGGCTGACCTTTGTTGGCAAGGTAATGTCTCTGCTTTTTAATATCCTGTCTAGGTTGCTCAGGGACTGATACAGAGTAGAGCGCCACAATTAACTCTCATTGCAGTTCAGCTTCTTCTTGGGGGAATTTAGGATATGTTCCTTAAGAGAGAGTCAGAAGCTTAGGGAGTACTTTCTGAAGTTTTGAAAAGACCAAACAGTAAAAGAATGATTGAAAGAGCTCTAAACTTAGAAAAATATTTAATCTTCTACTTAAAAAATTTGGAGGTCTAGCTAGAATGAAACACTTGGGTGCTGTGACTGAGAAATAGAATGCAAGTGGTCCCAGTGGGTATCATGAAGACCCTATGGAAGGGACACAGCCAGGGAGGCAATCTCTGGGGCAGGGATGGGAGAGGTACCAGGGAACTGGTACCCTAGGAACAAACTGAAGACCAACTGGAGTCAAAGTCTGTAAGTGAAGCCCTATTAGCTTTCTCCTAGACATTATATCCTAGGGAAAGGAGGTTTTACTAGAATGTGGCATTTACTTACCCCAATAAAGTAAATGTGGCAGGGTTTAGAAATTTATTTTGCTTAACATTTGATTTCCTGGCCTGTTACTTTCTCAGGAAGGAAAAAAAAGAGTTTGAGAAATATTTACTTCTGTGGAAATAAATATGTATGAAAATGCTAAACAAAAGTGCAAAACCAGTATTTATGCCCATTTGCATGAATTTTAAAGCAATATGAATCAAGAGAGCTCTAATATTGTCACTCTGACTCCCTATAATAGGCCAGAGAATAAAGTAATACATACATGTGAAATTTACTCTATATTTGAATAAATGCATATTATGTGGATGAATTTCTTTATGAAATAAATAACTGCTTTTTTTTCCTTGAAAACCTAATAACAACAGTTTGAGATCATCAAAATTAAGAGATCAAGCTAGTACAAAACAAAGTGAAACATTTTAATCTGCATATGTAAATAAGGTAACAGAAACATATTCAACATCTGTCAGGCTCACAGTAAATAGTGTTTGTTTCATGAGGTTTGAAATAGAGGCAGGAGTGTTACAAAGGGGAATATACCTGCCTGAGAGAACCCTATGTGACATTTTTTCATTTTATATTTACACTCGGCTGTGTGTGCAAATAAGCAGGCATTTTAATATCTGTACCAAATGAAAAAATATATTGCCCTACTTTGAGTTCTGATGCACATGGTTTATATGTGTCATTTAATTTTGAAGAAGAAAATGATGGAACGCCTGGAGATCATCAAAGTTACATAGAGAGAAACAAGAAATTATCACTTTAGCCATCCTCCCTGTTGAACAGAAGTCCATCTGAAAATGCATCTATCTTTATATCAATAGAAAACATTCCATTGCTTGGTAAATAGTTACATATCATAAAATGTAGATTATCTCTAATTAACAAAAGAAAGACATTGTCTTTTAAAGTCTAGGAACATTATCTTATGATTTTTGTCACAACTGATCTCTATTTAATTGTTCCATTTTAAGGATTATTTATCTTGTTTTTGCCTCTTTGATTGCTGCCTTCTAGTGCCTTATAAATTGGAACCGCTATTAGCAACATAACTAATTTCCCCTAAAGATCGTCTAAGCTTTCAGGCTGAAACATTTCACTCAGTTTTATTTTTCATAAAATTGAAATGGTTTTAGATGGCTAATTTTTATCATCTTCAATTCAAGCCTCAAAGGTAGCCTTTTTTTTTTTTTTACAAATAAGTAATTGCTTAGACTGAAATTTTTAATTGCAATATTTCAAAGGGAAGATAATGCTGAAATGGCTTTGGTTATAATAATTAAACCCTTTGTTCAATCAAAAATAGACTCTTAAGCTAAAGGCCACTAAACTTTATGAGGTATATAACAAATCATGTTTCATTTTATTGAACACAGATTTTCTTTCTTTCCCTGTGTTTAGTATTTGTCATCTAGATATATAAATAGAGAACTAGATTCTAAATAAATTAAGCATAGCAGCAATTTGTGGCAGCTCTGATAAATCATATATATATATGCACTGTGATTACATGAAATGAGAGGTCATTACACATTAGGCTGATAAACTGCTCTAAGTCCAGAAAAAAGTTGATCTGCAGACCAGCTCTCTTTTCTTTCTCACTCAAGCAAAGACATTAACTTTTTAACTGGAAAACATTTACCTAATTCTGCAGATAAACTTCAGAATATTACCAAATCTAAGAGGTGTTCACCTAATAGGATTAAACATAACAAGATTAAAAGTATCCAAAAAGTGAAAGTGAAGTCGCTCAGTCGTGTCCAGCTCTTTGTGACCCCATGGACTGTAGCCTACCAGGTTCTTCTGTCCATGGGATTTTCCAGGCAACAGTGCTGGAGTGGATTGCCATTTCCTTCTCCACGGGATCTTCCCAACCCAGAAATTAAACCTGGGTCTCCTGCATTGTGGGCAGACGCTTTACCGTCTGAGCCACCAGGGAAGCATGTGTATGACACATTTCACTGAGAGGGAGAAGACTTGACTGGCTGATGTGTAGACAAAATGATACCATGTAAAGGAGAAGACTCTTGAGAGTCCCTTGGACTGCAAGGAAATCCAACCAGTCCATTCTAAAGGAGACCAGTCCTGGGTGTTCTTTGGAAGGAATGATGTTAAAGCTGAAACTCCAGTACTTTGGCCACCTCATACGAAGAGGTGACTCATTGGAAAAGACTCTGATGCTGGCAGGGATTGGGGGCAGGAGGAAAAGGGGATGACAAGGATGAGATGGCTGGATGGCATCACTGACTCGATGGACATGAGTTTGGGTGAACTCTGTGAGTGGGTGATGGACAGGAAGGCCTGGCATGCTGCAGTTCATGAGGTTGGAAAGAGTCAGACACGACTGAGCAACTGAACTGAACTGAACTGAAAGGATAATAAAAATGGTGCACAAAGCTATGGCTACATTATAAGAGGGATAAGGATAAGACATTTAATTTATAAATAGTGGAGAACTGCCTTAGTTCAGGCTTTTCTTACAAAGTATCATAATATCCTGGTTGGTTGATAACATAAATTTATTTCTCGCAGTTCTGAAAACTGGAAGTCCAAGATCAGGATGTCAGCATGGTCAGATTCAAGTGAGAACTCTCTTTCTTGGTTGCAGATTGCCAACATCCTCATGGCTAAGAGCAGAGAGAGGAAGCCAGCTCTCTGATGACTCAAGGCCACTAATCCCATTCATGAGAGCTTCACCCTCCTGTCCTCATCTAACCTAAATGCCTCCCAAAGCCTCTACTTCATAGTACCATCACATTTTGTGGAGGAGGAAGTTTCAGCATAAGAACTCTATACACAGCATTCAATCCAGAGTAGGCCGCTGTGGATTTTGCATAGGGATGTATGTAAGGCAGGCAACTTTTTCTAAGAGTAATCTGGCCACTATTAGCAGGCGACACTCTACCTCTACAGAAGGGTCTGGATGTAGGGACACACTTTAACTGTTGTGGTTCAGTTCAGTTCAGTCGCTCAGTCGTGTCTGACTCTTTGCAACCCCATGAATCGCAGCACGCCAGGCCTCCCTGTCCGTCACCAACATCAATTTCACAACTCTTATACCCTGAAAACTTCAGCTGAAAATCTATCTCTGAATATAAAGGTAGTGCTGGTCAGAAGTAAATTCTGGGCTGGTGGGCTGCAGAAATTCCATCTCATTTGCTAGGTAGAAGTCTGTTATGCTATCTGATCTGATTTTCCATGCAACTCAAATGCACATTCTTACCACTTAGGTTCTGAATCCAAACAAAACACAAGAAAAATGTTCTTCCCCATTGGTTCATTATAGCATCCTTTTCATGTGCTACAGAAAATGCTTTATTAAATATTTTTAAGAAAATGGCAATCAAAAAATTTTTTTAATCTTTGTTTAATAGCACTTGCATTTTTCTCATTATGTTGTATCCCCAAGAATATTTTTGGTCACTTTTCACATTAAATTCTTGAACTTTCCCAGTTAAACTGTGGATATAAAAATAATTCTGTATAAATTTGAAAAAAAAAAAAAAAACTTCAAATGGGTGACAGCTTTAACATGAAGGGGACATTCATATCACTTATTGGCCTCCCACTTAGATGAACACACACTACACTCATAATCTTTGTCTCATTCTCTACTCTATTTATTGTGTGATATATCTTCTACATTGATTATTATATTCTAATGGGCTGTGTAATATCCTTTCCAGATTTCATTGTAGGTATTTTATAAAAATAAATGGATTCAATTATGGAAAAATTAAGTCCTTGCCTACTGCTGTTTATTTTAATTGTAAGTAGTTAAGAATTTACAGTTTGTATGTTTTGGTTTGGATCTGAACTATATGAGGAATCTGATTCCCATTAGGAACTCTTTGTGCAATACCTTTGTGTTATAGGCAGGCTAGGATGTGAATTTCTGCTATTATGTTGTACCCATTCTATTCACAGCACATAAATAAGCATTTGGCATCTTCAGAGGTTGCAGTTGGAGAAAGAAGGCTTCGTTTATTTATTCATTCATTCTGCAAACAAATATTGCCTGCCTACTCTATATCAGGCACTATTTTAGGCACAGATGAAAGATCAGTAGAAAAATAAATAACTATCCCTGCTGTGATTAAACATTCATTCTAATTGAGGAAGACAGGCAATAAATAAAGTAGTAAATATATGTAATGTGTCACACGGCTACACATACTAAAGAAGAGACTAAGGCATGGTAAAGGGTGGAGAGCTCCTAGCTGTTGCAATTTTTTAAAAAATTGTGGCTTTTCTGAGAAGCTATCATTTCTGAATAGACTCAAGGAAGATGAAGAAGCAAGACTTACAGATATCTTGGGAACATTGCAGGTAGAAGAAACAGTAAGAGCAAAGGCCCTGAGGCAAAATTGTGCATGGTATCCTAAGGCTAACCCAGAGACAATGTGCCAGGAACAGAGGGAGCCAAAGGAAGAGCAGCAGAAGACAAGGGCAGAGAGGCAATGGGGAAAATGGTGATGGTACAGGGTTTTGTAGGACATCAGTTTCTACTCTGAGTGAAATACAAAGACATGATTTGACCGACATTCATTTGAATCACTGCTGGATCCATGGCAATTCAGCCCGTATGTGTGGGTTTATTATTTCAACACTCAGCTGACATCCTCACTGATGAGGAGAAAGTAAACTGGAAGGTCTGTAGAGGACTTTTGCTTCTACTCACCCTAAGGCCAAGAACTACTCAAAAACCCCAAGAAATACAGTCCTCGCAGGAGGGAAGGAAAATCAAGTTTCAGTGAGCACTAGGAATGTCTATCATTGGGATGGATGGACAAGCTGCACAGCCAGTAAGAGAATATTGCAGTTTTCCATGAAAGGAGATAATTGTTTGAGTCATGTTGGTAGCAGGAGTCAGATTCTGGATATATTTTGAAAATAGGAACATTGGATATACTGACGGTTTAAATGAGGGATTTTAGAGAGGAAGAAAATTGAAAGCATGTAGTTACTACTTATTGATTAGAGGAGAATTCAGGAGTAACGTGTTCAAGAGGCAACAGCAAGAGTTTGAATTTTTCACTGAACTTTTCATGGGATATCTAAGTTGAGATATTGAATAGACAGTTGGTTATGTGCATCCAGAGTTCAAGAGAGAAATAAGTTTGGGAACCATCAACATAGTGATAGTATTTACAGCAATGTGACACAAGAGACCTAAGGAGTGAGCGTAGATAGAAAGGTCCAAAGACTGAACTCTGGAGCACTCCAATGTCTATAAATATGGTAAACAAGTAGGGCAGACAAAGGACCCTGAGAAAAGCAGCTATGAATTAGCAAAAAAATCAGCCAAGTACAGTGATCAGAAACCAAGTGAAAAGGGTATTGCAAGATGAGAGTCAAATCCACTCTGTCAAATCCTGCTGCTAGACCAAGTTAGACAAGGGCAGATAACAGGCCATTGGATTTAGCAATACAGATAACATCACTGTCCATGACAGCAGCCATTTTGCAGAATGGGGAAAACTAAAACCAAACGTTTTTGGGGAGCAACAAAATGAGATGGTAGTTGAAGTGGGATATGGAGAAATTCAACATGGAAGTCTGCTTGTGAGAATGATCCATCCGAAAGAGAACAGAGGAATACAGAGGAGAGGCAGAGAGAAATCCCTGGGGAGATGTCTAAAAAATCTGATACATTGGTGGGGGTTTCATCTCTGAGTAGAGAATAGTCGTTTCATCTACTGAAATGGAAAGAAGTCAAAGTGTCTGGGCACAAATGCAGATGGGTGGGAAGGGGTAATGGGGAGAAAATATGGGGGAAAACCCTCTGATTGCTTCTATTCTCTCAGTGAAGTAGGATTCAAAGTTGTCATATAGAATTAGAATAAATGTGGTTTTAAGAGGGAAGATAAAATGACTTGTCACCTAGAGTATAGATGAATGAATGGACTAGGACATAGAATACTATTTCCAGGCTGCTCCAAGGAACCACTAAAGTCATGAACTTATAAAGTTAAATCAATCAGGCTGTTTGTGTGTTTTTCTCAAGCCATGTTCAGCTGAGTAGGTTCAAGGGCAGGTGTGAAATAGACTGAAATTTGAGTTTTAAGAAATCTTATTTTGATTGACCGTGTTCTTGCCGTTACATTTTTATATCAATTGTCTCCTTTCCCACAGATACTCTTGAGAGCATGGATTCTGCCTCCCAAGGTCCAGTTTAAAATCAGTTCTCTCATTCTTTTGGTTCCTAACCCATTACCTATACCTGATTCCCTCATAGCTTACATTTCTTTTATCAAAACTTCATCTTATGCCTCTAAAGGACACAGTTCCAATTTTTCACAAGTGCAAATGAAACCAAGCAGGACTCTGTAAGGCTCTCCCAGTACAAAAGACTTATGTTCTCTGTTTTTTGTTTAATGAGGTAGAGCTTTGACTCAGGCAGTAAAGAATCTGCCTCCAATGCAGGAGACTTGGGTTCAATCCATAGGTTGGGAAGATCCTCTGGAGAACGAAAGGGCAACCTATTCTAGTATTCTTGCCTGGAGAATTCCTTGGACAGAAGAGCCTGGGGGGCTACAGTGCAAGAGGTCAGAAAGAGTTGGACACAACTAAGCAATTTTCACTTTCACTGTTTCTTATTTAGAGGAGAAAGAGTTCCACCTCCTAGACCTCCCCTGAGTTCCAAAGGGCAGATTCAAACAATTAGTAAATAGGCAAGTGTGGGAATGGAGAAACAAAGGAAAGGCAGTCAGGAAACAATCATGCGGCGTCAGGCAGTGTGCCGGTTCCTCCTTGGGGGATGTGCATAGCAATCTGATATATAACTTCTGCAGGACTTGGGCCCCCACCAAAGCGGAGGATGGTAACCTCAAGCTGAGCACAAGTATGTGGACCCCAGGCTAGTTGGAACCAGAAAGCTGAGAACAGATTCCTAGAACACCCCCTCTTACTTCCCCAACAATCAGAAGAAAGTCACACACCCTACAGCCCTCCTCCTGGAAATTTTGCCTTTAAAAACTCTCCCCTGAAGCCCATCACAGAGACTGGAATTATTGAGTGTAAGCCACCCATTCTCCTTGCTCAGCCCTGCAGTAAACCTAGTTGTTGCTCATTCATGTCTGACTCTTTATGACCCCATGGACTGCCTCACACACGGCCTCCCTGTCCCTGTCCCTCACCATCTCCCAGAGTTTTCCCAAGTTCATGTCCATTGAATCCTTGATGCCATCCAACCTAGTCGTCCGCTGTTGCCCTCTTTTCCTTCTGCCTTCAACCTTCCCCAGCATCAGAGTCTTTTTTAATGAGTTGGCTCTTCACATCAGGTGGCCAAAGTATTGGAACTTCAGCTTCAGCATCAGTCCTTCCAAAGAATGGTCAGGGTTGATTTCCTTTAGAATTGACTGGTTTAATCCCCTTGCTACCCAAAGGACTCTCAAGAGTCTTCTACAGCACCATAGTTCAAAAGTGTCAATTCTTCTGTGTTCAACCTTCTTTATGGTCCAACTCTTTCATCCTTACGTAAATGCTAGAAAGACCATAGCAAATCTATATGGTCATTTGTTGGCTAAGTGGTCTTTGCTTTTTAATAGGCTGTCTAAATCTGTCATAGCTTTCCTTCCAAGAAGGAGTCGTCTTCTGATCTCATGGCTGCAGTCACCATCCGCAGTGATTTCAGAGCCCAAGAAGAGGAACTCTTTCACTGCTTCCACCTTTTCCCCTTCTATTTGCCGTGAAGTGATGAGACTAGATACCATGATCTTTGTTTTATCATATTGAGTTTTACACTGGCTTTTTTACTCTCCTCTTTCACCCTCATCAAGAGGCTCTTTAGTTCCTCTTCCCTTTCTACCATTAGGGTGGTGTCATCTGTATATCTGGGGCTTCACAGGCGGTGCTAGTGGTAAAGAACCAGCCTACCAATGCAGGAGACAGAAGAGACACAGTTTCAGTCTCTGGGTCAGGAAGATCACTTGGAGGAGGAAATGGCAACCCACTCCAGTATTCTTGCCTGGAGAATTCCATGGAAAGAGGAGTCTCGCGGGCCCCAGACTGTGACATCACAAAGAATCAGCCATGACTGAAAGACATGCATGCCTGATGCCTGCATCTGTATCTCTGAGGTTGCTGATATTTCTCCTGGCAATCTTGATTCCAGCTTGTAACAGATCCAGCCTGGCATCTCACATGATATGTGTTCTGTATATAAGTTAAATAAACAGGGTGACAATATACAGCCTTGTCATACTCTTTTCTCAATTTTGAACCAGTCCATTGTTATATGTAAGGTTCTAATTGTTGCTTTTTGACTTGCATACAGATTTCTCAGGAGATAGGTAAGATGATCTGGTATTCCCATCTCGTTCAGAGTTCTCCACAGTTTGTTATGACCTACATAGTCAAAGGCTTTATGGTAGTCAATGAAACAGAAGTAGAGGCTTTTCTGGAATTCCCTTGTTTTCTCTATGATCCAAGGAATGTTGGCAATTTGATCTCTGGTTCCTCTGCTTTTTCTAAACCCAGCTTGTACATCTTAAATTCTTGATTCAAGTACTGCTGAAGCCTAGCTTAAAAGATTTTGAGCATAACCTTACTCTCATGGGAAATAAGTGCAATTGCTTGTAGTAGGAACATTCTTTTGTGCTGCCCTTCTTGAGGATTGGGATGAAGGTTGACCTTTTCCAGGCCTGTGGCCACTGTTGGGTGTTCCTAATTTACTGACATATTGATTGCAGCACTTTAATAGCACCATCTTTTAAGATTTTAAATGACTCTGCTGGAACTCCATCCCTTCCACTAGCTTTATCAGCGGCAATGCTCCCTAAGGCCCACTTGACCTTAGTCTCCAGAATGTATGGCTCTAGGAGAGTAACCACTCCTCATGGCTCTCCAAGTAATTAAGATCTTGTTTTGAACAGTTCTTCTGTGTATTCTTTCCATCTCTCCTTGGTCTCTCTGCTTCTATTAGGTCTTTACTGTTTCTGTCCTTTATAATGCCCATCTTTGCACAAAATGTTCCTTTGATATCTCTAATTTTCTTGAAGAGATCTCTGGTCTTTCCCCTTCTGTTGTTTCCCTCTACTTCTTTACATTCATTGAAGAAGGGCCTTCCTGTCTCTCCTTGCTGTTTTCTGGAACTCTGCATTCAGTTGGGCATACCTTTCCCTTTCTAGCTTGCTTTTCACTTCTCTTCTTTCATCAGCTACTTGCAAAGCCTCCTTAAAAACCTTGTTTTGCTCCAGATTGAGGTATTTCTGTTTGTTTGGGCTCTCTGTGCATTAGGCACTCAAAGCTGTTTTGATAACACAAGCCCAGCAGCCTCTGGGCCAGCTCCCCACTTCTCTGCTTCTCCCCGTTCCTCCTGTTAAACCCTGTCTGCGGCCACTAGTCTGGATCATACCTGGATTCAGAGAGTTCAGAATATGGATTTGAGCCAAGTCCTACCACAAAGATCTGTTCTTAAATAAAATAGGAATGAACTGAATACCACCAAGGGATGAAGCCAGAGGTACCAGATCCCATCTCACCTCTCTTCTGAGTCTGCCTTTGTCCTTCATCCAGAAGCCAATTTGGAGAGTCTGGGCTGTGAGAGACATAGGAGGACAGACTGCATCACTGAGTCTATGCTCCTGACCTCAAATTAGACCAACGCTTTCACAGTCCAGATGGCTAATGGTGCTGTAAAGATCTAGTCAACATGCTGAGTTTACCATCTCGAGTAACTCACTTCCAAGGAAATTCGAGAAATGGTTATCTAAACAAATGGGAGGTCAGCTTATTTAGCTTGAAAAAAAAAAAAAGTCTCTCTACAGAAACATTTGGGCAGGTTTCAGTTTAAGCAAAAAGCATTTTATTCATTTCATTTTAATGGTCTCTCTTGAATAAGCATGAAAAATGGTTTTCATTAGTCCTTCTTCCACGTTATGCCTGACAAGCAGGGGGAAAACATGAATTTTTCCTGTACTTAACAAATATTCTGCACTGATATGGAGCAGCAGGAGAGATGCAAAAGGAATGGTAATTTTTACAAAATGAAAAGGCTTGGACCAAAACAGATCATTTTATTCCCAGGAAGGAGCAAGAATATGCTAGCACATGATAAAAATAGACTGATGAAACTTCTAATATTATAGATTATGGCTAAAGAGAATTTAAAATTGGTCTGAAAATGAGGCGAGGAGGAAGACTTCATGTTCAGTCTTTTCTTCATCCTTACTTGTCTCTCATGCCCATTCATTCAGCACTCCTAACAGTCTCTCCTTGGGTAGAACCTTTTGCCTCATGCCCTGGCAACACTCACCGTCATACGAATAGTGTATTTCACAAGCTATTTTTGTTTGTTTGGTTTTTGCTGGATCAAGAATTTTAACATTCATGTGATTTTTCCTTTTAATACTCTGAGATTAATTGTACTTGTGGAATATCTAGTTTTGAAATGTAAATGCCTTTGACATTTTACTTTAATTCCAATTTGGATGGCAATTTAAGGGTTTAATTAACAATAAAGATGAATCAACTTATAAAATAAATACATAAACAGAGAACAGCAATTTACCAAAATGAAAGAAATTTTTTCTAATGCATTCTCTGTAGATTCATATTGGTGTGAGAGAACAGTATATGTTTCTGTACTTCATCACATAATTAAGAATAGAGACATCCCAGCCTGGAATGTTGCCTATTCAAATTTCATTTTAGGCCAGTTAGTGGCTGTGAATGCTAATACTAATAAGTAGGAAAAAATGTCTACTTTGAAGAAAGATTGAACTAAGCAATTAGGCAATACAATTCTGGGGAAATAATACCTCACTTAAGTTTGCATAAGCAAAACTAGTAACTTAGTAAAGTAAAAAAGAATTTGTACTGAACTCTGAGCCTAAGAATGTGCTACATAGCTCAGTCGTATTGTTTATCTATCCTCCCACAGCTCTATGAGATAGATCCTATTACTGTTTCTAGTCTATACATGAAGAGACTAAAGTTCAAAAAGGTGAAGTAATTTGCCCAAGATCACACAGTTAATAAGCAGCCTGGACAGGATTTAAACTCAAGACAGTTTGACTCTAGACTTACCTGTACAAAGATCATTTCTTAAAATCTATTTTTCTTTATCTGAAAAAATCCTCTTGAAATATATTGTTGTCATTCAGTCACTCAGTCGTGTCTGACTCTTTGCAACCCCATGGACTGCAACACCCCAGACTTCCCATCCTTTACTTCCCTGGAGTTTGCTCAAACTCTTATCCATTGAGTCACTGATATCATCCAACCATCTCATCCTCTGTTGCCCTCTTCTCCTCCTGCCCTCAATCTTTCCCAGCATCAGGGTCTTTTCCAGTGAGTCAGCTCTTCACATTAGTGGTCAAAATATTAGAGCTTCAGCTCCAGCGTCAGTCCTTTCAATGAATATTCTAGGTTAATTTCCATTAGGATCGACTGGTTTTATCTCCTTGCTATCCAAGGGACTCTCAAGAGTCTTCTGCAGCACCATAGTATATAGAATAACATTGTCTGATAATGAAACTGCATATCCAATAAAAGTAATACATATATTGAAACAATTTGTGCACAATTCAAAAAGAATTTTCCTAGACACTGTGATACCATTTCTTCTATCACTTTTACCTTGTGGAAGTTCTCAAGAAAGCGTCAGAGATGGTTACTAGCCTGCATCATTCAAAGGCTACAACTTTCTTACCAAAACAATGTAGGGACTGTATCGTATAAGGCACACAAAGGAAACTGGCCTCATCCCCTCACTGTGACAACACATGTTCCAGCTCATTGGAGATGATCTGGCAGAATGTTTTCCTTTAGGTTGTTCTAGGAAAGGCAAACAAGAACAATATTTTCAACTAACACAAGTCAAATGGTATTTTCTTTGCAGAAACTAACATGTCAGCAAAAGCTTTAGTCTTTTTCCTTAGAAAAGCAGGAAATAGAGAGGTGTATTTTTTTTTAATGTGGAACATAAATAAGGAAAATTAAGTAGATAGTATGTTATAAAGTATTTATAAGCTCTTATATTCCTATAGCCCTTGGCAGTTTATACAGTGCTTTCAGATAAAATACATGCATTTTGATAATGATACCTTGAGTTGGGCAGGGCAGATTTTACCCTGCTCATTTAATGGAAAAGATAGAGGTTCACAAAGGTCAAGGTGCTTGTCCAAGTTTACCTGGATTTTAAGAGGTAATATTGGGCTCCAACACAGGTCTTTTGATACCATCAAGATTTAATATTGATAAAATGTTCACTATCTGGAGGCTTTTATGGGCAATTATTTTATTAAACACAAAGCTCCCTTGGGGTGTCTACTGAAGATTAATGCTTCTCACTGCATACCACCCATGCCACAACGTTTCACAGTACAAAATTCTAATGACTGGACATCATCGTCTTCCTCATCCCTACATCACAACAAATATCACTTTGTGGATTTCTCTGTGCCAGATATTCTCTAATATTAGCTTTTTTGGTCATCACAAAAGCCCTACTGAGGTAAGTATCATTATTGCCTTCCTTACAGAAGAGGCTGAGAGAAGTAACTATCCTAACAATGCTATTAAGTAGCTGTATCCTCCAACTATGCTGTGGTTAAAAGCAAAAAATAAAAACAAACAGTAAACACTCCACGGGTCATAACTACAAATGTGGTATGGCTGTATGGTATGGCTGGTATTTCTCTTCTCCCTGTCCTGTTCACTCCAGGATCCCACCTGTCCAGGCAACCCTCTCTGGGAACACATGGTCTCCTCAGAAGCTCACGTCATTCCCTTTCACAGCCTGAAGCAGGCCACTCAAGTAAGACTGACATCACTGGGGTAAGTGCTGCCTCCTTAGAGAGGCAGCACATGATTTGCACACAATCATACTTTACCAAAGTGTATAATCTGGGATACAAATATTTACTTCTTCCTTCCCTGGAATGAACATCGAAGTTTTGTGTTAACGTAAGACCAGACTGAAAATCTAGGATTTTTTGAGGGTCTGTATCAGATCTGGGTATCCCTCCTGTGGCTATTGAGACCTATAAATAATCAGTTAGTCAATGAAATTAAATATGTCTGCTTCATACTCACAACAGTGGTGTGTGAGAGTTAGCCGATCCTTACAGCGTCAGTTGTTAAACTTTCAGGAATTTTGAAAATGCCATGTTGCTGTTGTTGTTGTAGTTGTTCAATCCCTAGGCTGTGTCCAACTCTTTGTGACCTCATGGACTGCAGCACGCCAGACTTCCCGGTCCTTCACTATCTCCCAGAGTCTGCTCAAATTCATGTCCATTGAGTCGGTGATGCCATCCAGCCATCTCATCCTCCATCACCCCTTTTTCCTCCTGTCCTCAATCTTTCCCAGCATCAGGGTCTTTTCCAATGAAAAGACCATCAGGTAGCCCAAGTACTGGAGCTTCAACTTCAGCATCAGTCCTTACTATGAAGATTTAGTGTTCATTTCCTTTAGAATTGACTGGTTTGATATCTTTGCATTCCAAGCAACTCTCAAGAGTCTTCTCCAAGCACCACAATTCAAAAACACCCATTCTTGGGGCCCAGCCTTCTTTATGGTCCAACTCTCACTTCGGTACATGAGTACTGGAAAAACCATACCTTGAACATACAGACCTTTGTCGACAAAGTGATGTTTTTGCTTAATATGCTGTCTAAGTTTGTCATAGATTTCCTTCCAAGGAGCAAGTGTCTTTTAGTTTCATGGCTGCAGTCACCGTCCATAGTGATTTTTAGAGACTAAAAACATAAAATCTGTCACTGCTTCTACTTTTTCCCCTTCTATTTGCCATGAAGTGATGGGACCATACACCATGATCTTAGTTTTTTTAATATTGAGTTTTAAGATGGCTTTTTCACTCTCCTTTTTCACCCTCTTTCATCCTCAAGAGGCTCTTCAGTTCCTCTTAGCTTTCTCCCATTAGAGTGGTATCATCTGCATATCCAAGGTTGTTGATATTTCTCCCAGCAATCTTGATTCCAGCTTATAACTCATCCAGCCTGGCGTTTCACATGATGTACTCTGCATATGAGTTTAATAAACAGAGTGACAGTATACAGCTTTTTGCACTGCTTTCCCAAATTTGAACCAATCCATTGTTCAACGTAAAGTTTTAACTATTGTTTGTTGACCTGCATACAGGTTTTTCAGGAGACAGTTAAGGTGGTCAGGTATTCCCATCTCTTTAAGAATTTTCCAAAGTTTGTTGTGATGCACATAGTCAAAGGCTTTAGCATAGTCAATGCAGCTAATGTAGATATTTTTCTGGAATTCTTTTGCTTTCTCTATGATCCAACAAATGTTGGCAATTGGATCTCTGGTTCCTCTGCCTTTTCTAAATCCAGTTTGTAGATCTGGAATTTCTCAATTCATGTACTGCTGAAGCCTAGTGAAGGATTTTGAACATAACCTTACTAGCATGCAAAATGAACATCACATTGGTAGTTTAAAATTGGTTGTGTTTGGAGTATTTTACCACAGCAAGAGGCAAATACTATACAATGGGGCTTTTTTTCACTAGAGAAAATTTTATCACATTTACCAGCATACCACACACGCTTAGCATAGACTGATGACATAGGAACTGGATAACAGTAACAAATTCTCCCATCTGGAAAGAAAATAATGGAAACCACACAGAAGCCCTTGATCCAAGAATTCTGGAATGATGCTGGGCAGTTGTAAGAGTCCCTCTTCTTTGAGATGGGGAGTAGTCCTCTATTAACCATTTCTGTTCCCTGGAAGTAGCTCTCCAAGAGACTTCTCTCAATGTTCTCAGTGACCTTGGCTCTGCCATCTGGGTGATCCTTGGTTTTCCTTTTCCTTACTGGTTTCATCTAAAAAATATACTGGACCCAAGATGCTTGGGGCTGGTGCACTGGGATGACCCAGAGGGATGGTACAGGGAGGGAGGCATTCAGGATGGGGAACACATGTACACCCGTGGTGGATTCATGTTGATGTATGGCAAAACCAATACAATATTGTAAAGTAATTAGCCTCCAATTAAAATAAATAAATTTAAATTTTAAAAAATATATATATATATAAAGGAAACGGTCCTCCTTGGAAGTTGTGCAGCTCTATCTGCCTGCTTCTTGCTCATGAAACATTGGCATTGTACCTGTTTAATTCCAGTCAGTTTCATATACCAGTAGCCACACCATCAGTTCTTTTCCAGATATACTCCTCTTTAATGCCTAATAATTTGAGCCCATTTGGCTTCTGGAATATTCTGGAAGTCTCTTTATCATGAACCATTTGAAAGAATTTCCTGAAGACCAGCTGAATTGATTCAGTTTTCAACAAAGAACATGACAGCAACACCCTTGATTTGCTTTTTGCTAAGAAATGAGGTTTTAACCAGTCCTTGTAATTCAAAGCTTTTCTCAATTTTATCATTTTTCATTTTTAGCACAAGTCCTAGAATTTCTGGATTCTCTTCATTCCTTTAACTACTTCTAAATCAGTTGATTATTTCCTGAGCTCATCCTTTCCATGGAGTATCTTATCAAATACAACCAACAGTGACCAATTTATGCTACAAACTTCCTACTTTTCCATTTCATCACCTAAAGTCACAAGCTCAGTTCAGTTCAGTTCAGTCACTCAGTCGTGTCTGACTCTTTGCGACCCCATGAATCACAGCACACCAGGCCTCCCTGTCCATCACCATCTCCCGTAGTTCACCCAGACTCACATCCATCGGGTCCGTGACGCCATCCAGCCATCTCATCCTCTGTCGTCCCCTTCTCCTCCTGCCCCCAATCCCTCCCAGCATCACAGTCTTTTCCAATGAGTCAAGTCTTCGCATGAGGTGGCCAAAGTACTGGAGTTTCAGCTTTAGCATCATTCCTTCCAAAGAAATCCCAGGGTTGATCTCCTTCATAATGGACTGGTTGGATCTCCTTGCAGTCCAAGGGACTCTCAAGAGTCTTCTCCAACACCACAGTTCAAAAGCATCAATTCTTCAGCATTCAGCCTTTTTTTCACAGTCCAACTCTCACATCCATACATGACCACAGGAAAAACCATAGTCTAAGTTAATTATTAATAAATATATTATCTGCTTTCCAAGCTACTGTGGGCAATTGGTTTTGCTAATTGTTTCACTACTGCATTCAATGGATTCCCATCTGCAATGACAGTTTCTTTACCACCCTCTGCTCAGTCCCAAAACAAGTTACATAGTTCAGGTATTCTCTAAGAGCAGAGAATTCTATCTCTAGGACAGTTTTTCAGTCATTCTGAATAAGCTATTTTAATGGTAAGAATATTCCAAAATCTCAGTGGATTACACCAACAAAGTTTATTAAAGTTTGTTTCTCACTTAATGTGAATATTGGTTACAAAAGGACTGTGGCCCTGTTCCACTCTCCCTTCAGTTCAGGGATTCAAGCTAAAGGAGCAGCCTTTATCTGCAACATCACTGGTCTCACAGCAGAGGAAAAAAAGTGTGTGTGGTTAACCATGAAATAGATCACACCTGGTCACATTCTCCTGACCAAGAAAGCAACATATTTGATCAGACTTTTGAATATCCCCCATGGACAGGAGGGCTTCCCCAGTAGCTCAGTTTGTAAAGAATCAACCTGCAATGAAGGAGACCCTCGTTCAATTCCTGGGTCAGGAAGATCTCCTGGAGATCTTGGAGACAGGCTACCCTCTCCAGTATTCTTGGGCTTCCCTGGTGACTCAGATGGTAAAGAATCTGCCTGCAATGAGGGAGACCTAGGTTTGATCCCAGGGTTGAGAAGATCCCCTGGAGAAGGGCATGGCAACTCACTCCAGTATTCTGGCCTGGAGAATTCCATGGACAGAGAAGCCTGATGAGCTAGAGTCCATGGAGTCACAAAGAGTCAGACACAGTGAGCAGCTAGGCACAGCACAGCATATCATGAGCAGGGCTGAAAGGGAAGGCTGAAAGGAGCAAATATTCAGAATAATAATACAATGTTGTCTGGTAAGTCTATCTGACAACAAAGCCTGTGTCCTTGTCTAACAGAAGTTCCAAGACTTCTTTGTGACTCAGAGCTAGTACTGTTGTGCTTTGAATGCTGCAGTTTCCTAAGTGACACAAAAGTCAGTTACTAGCCATGGCCAAACTTTCCCACACTTTTTGTTGCTGTTCAATCACTCAGTCATGTCTGATTCTTTGCTACTCCATGGACTCCAGCATGCCAGGCTTCCCTGTCCTTCACCATCTCCCGGAGCTCAAATTCAGGTCCCTTGAGTCAGTGATGCCATCCAACCATCTCATTCTCTGTCATCCCCTTCTTCTCCTGCTTTCCGTTTTTCCTAGCATCAGGGTCTTTTCCAACTAGTCAGCTCTTCATATCAGGTGGCCAAAGTACTGGAGCTTCAGTTTCATCATCAGTCTTCAATGAATAGTCAGGGTTGATTTCCTTTAGGATTGATTGGTTTGAGCTCCTTGCAGTCCACAGGACTCTCAAGAGTCTTCTATAGCTCTCACAGTTCAAAAGAATCAATTCTTTGGTGCTCAGACTTCTTTAAGATCCAACTCTCACATCCGTACATGACTATGGGGAAAATCATAGCTTTGATTATATGGACCTTTGTCAGCATAGTGATGTTTTTGCTTTTTTAATACGCTGTCTAGGTTTGTCATAGCTTTTCTTCCAAGGAGAAAGCATCTTTTAAGTTTCATTTCAAACAGTGAGAGTTAAAGAAAGGGGTTTGCTCACAATAATATAAGGTATATGTTTGTACCCTTTTTCGAGCAATGAAAAAGTTGAATCATAAAAAATTATGTTTTTAAGTGATGTTTTTCAGCTTGAGAGATTACTTGCAATTACTTTTCATTAGCTGTGATTTAAAGCAGCTAAAGAATAAATACTTTATCCCTCCCATTTTATAAGTCAGAAAATGTAAACCAGGTCTGTCATTTATATTGACACAGAAGATTGGAGTTTAAAGCAATTATACAGGTGACACATACATGGTATTTCTTTGAATATATATACTTTGAAAAAAAATGTATATAGTTTTATCCCCTTCCTCTTTATTCAGTTCAGTTCATTTCAGTTCAGTCGCTCAGTCATGTTAGACTCTTTGCGACCCCGTGAACTGCAGCATACCAGGCCTCCCTGTCTATCACCAACACCTGGAGTTTACCCAAACTCATGCCCATTGAGTCAGTGATGCCATCCATCCAACTATCTCATTCTCTGTCATCCTCTTCTCTTCCTGCTCACAATCTTTCTCAGCATCAGGGTCTTTTCAAATGAGTTAGCTCTTCGCATGAGGTGGCCAAAGTATTAGAGTTTCAGCTTCAGCATCAGTCCTTCCAATTAAGGACTGATTTCCTTTAGGATGGACTGGTTGTATCTCCTTGCAGTCCAAGGAACTCTCAAGAGTCTTCTCCAACACCACAGTTCAAAAGCACCAATTCTTCTGCCCTCAGCTTTCTTTATAGTCCAGCTCTCACATCCATAATGACCACTGGAAAAACCATAGCCTTGACTAGACGGACCTTTGTCGACAAAGTAATGTCTCTGGTAAATCCAATCTCATGATCCTGACTCTCAAAAGTGTCTTTTGGACTGTATGTTAGAGCATTCTTTTTACTGAAAATTTATTTGGGGGCCATAACACCTCAAATGTCTCCTTCTATTTCCAATGTGCCTAAGGTATACAGTGTAATGTGGGACTCGTGATGCTACAGGCAACAGGGATTTTTAATGTCAAGATTAATTAGATGGCCGAAACCATAGAAGAAGATGCTCAGTCTTTAATTACCAAAAAAATGTAAATTAAAACTTCAAAGAGGTATCATCTCACAGTAGTCAGAATAGCCATCATCAAAAACTCTACAAATAATAAATGCTGAAGAGAATGTGAAGAAAAGGAAACCCCCCTACGCTGTTGGTGGGAAAGTAAATTGGTACAGCCTCTATGGAGAACAGTTTGGACGTTCTTTATAAAACTAAAAATAGAGCTACCATATGATCCAGTAATCCCACTCCTGGACATATATCCAGAGAAAACTGTAACTCAAAAAGATACATGCATGCCATTACTCATTGCAGCACTATTCACAATAGTTAAGACTTGGAAGTAATCTAAACGTCCATCAATAGGTGAATAGATAAAAAAGATATGGCATAAATATGCAAAGGGATATTACACAATCATAAAAAGAATGAAATAATGCCATTTTCAGCAACATGTATGAAATGAGAGATTATAACACTAAGTGAAGTAAGTCATACAGAGAAAGAAAAATAACCATATGATTTTACTTATGTGTGAAATCTGAAGGAATATTACAGATGACAAAACTGAAACAAACTCACAGACATGGAAAACAGACCTGTGGTTACTAAGGGGGTAAAAGGGGTCTATAAATGAGGAGTATAGAATTAACATATATGCTCTACATGCCAAAGAATGTTCAAACTACTGCACAATTGCACTCATTTTACATGCTAGCAAGATAATCCTCAAAATCCTTCAAACTAGGCTTCAACAGTACATGAACCAAGAACTTCCAGATGTTCAAGCTGGATTTAGAAAAGGCAGAGGAACCAGAGATCAAATTGCCAACATCCGCTGGATCATAGAAAAAGCAAGAGAATTCCAGAAAAAAAAAAATCTTCTGCTTCACTGACTATGCTAAAGCCTTTGACTGTGTGGATCACAACAAACTGTGGAAAATTCTTAAAGAGATGGAAATACCAGACCACCTTACCTGCCTCCTGAGAAACCTGTATGCAGGTCAAGATGCAACAGTTAGAAGTGGACATGGAACAATGTATTGGTTCAAAATTGGGAAAGGAGTACGACATGGCTGTATATTGTCACCCTGCTTATTTAACTTCTTCACAGAGTACATCATGCAAAATGCCGGGCTGGTTGAAGTACAAGCTGGAATCAAGATTACTGGGAAAAATATCAATAACCTCAGATATGCAGATGACACCACCTTTATGGCAGAAAGTGAAGAGGAACTGAAAAGCCTCTTGATGAAAGTGAAAGAGGAGAGTGAAAAAGCTGGCTTAAAATTCAACATTTAAAAAACTAAGATCATGGCATCCAGTGCCACCACTTCACTGCAAATAGATGAGGAAAAAATGGGAAACAGTGACAGATTTTATTTTGGGGGCTTCAAAATCACTGAAGACAGTGACTGCAGCCGTGAAATGAAAAGTTGCTTGCTCCTTGGAAAAAAGGTTATGAGAAACCTAAACAGCATATTAATAAAGCAAAGACATTACTTTACAGACAAAGGTCTGTACAGTCAAAGCTATTTTTTCTAGTAGTCATGTTCAATGTGAAAGTTGCACCATATAGAAGACTGAGAGCCAAAAAAATTGATGCTTTTGAACTGTGGTGTTGGAGAAGACTCTAGAGAGTCCTTTGAACTGCAAGGAGATCAAACCTGTCAATCCTAAAGGAAATTAACCCTGACTTTTCGTTGAAAAAACTGATGCTGAAGCTCCAATACTTTGGCCCCCTGATTCGAAGAGCCAACTCACTGGAAAAGACCCTGATGCCGGGAAAGGGTGAGGGCAGGAGGAGAAACAGGTGACAGAGTATGAGATGGTTGGATGGCATCATCGACTCAATGGGCACGAGGCTGAGCAAACTTCGGGAGATAGTGAAGGACAGAGAAGCCTGGCATGCTGCAGTTGATGGGGTCACAAAGAGCTAGACACGACTTAGCAACTGAACAACAATACACTCTACTATATATAGAACAGATAAACAACAGAGACCTACTATTCAGCACAGAGAACTCTACTTAGTGTTCTGTAATGGTCTGTATGGGAAAAGAACTTGAAAAAGAATAGATATATGTATATGTATGGGCGTCCCCAGTGGCTCTCTGGTTAAGAATCTGCCTGCAGTGCAGAGATGCGGGAGAAGTGGGTTTGATCCCTTGGTCGGGGAAACTCCTTGGAAGAGGGCAGGACAACTCATTCTTAAATTCTTGCTGGGAAAATCTCATGGAAAGAGGAGCCTGGCAGACTATAGTCCATGGGGTCTCAGAGAGTTGGACACAACTGAACCAATTGAGCACACACACGTTTATATGTATGGTTGAATCACTTTGCTGTGTACCTGAAACTAACACAACATTGTAAATCAACTATAATCCAATATAAAATAGAATTTTTTAACTTTTTAAATAATGATTACTTTAAAAAGAAAAAAAAAGATTAAACAAGCAGCAGGTTTAGGTATGATTATCAGTGTGCAATTTTATAGTTTTCTATAGCTATCAGAACCAGGGTCACCCAGGAATTAAAGTCGTATCTAGGCAGTAGTGGCTGAATATGTCCCAAAAGGGTCTTTTACCATGTTTTTAAGCCTGTGGATAAAGACTGAGAAGAAAGTTGCTATTTAGCTTAATGGAATTACTGATATCCTAGAAACAAATTCAATTTAAATGACCATGTAATAATCACTGGTTCTTTGGTCCTAGGTTTCTCTCCTGGTTTCCAAGCTACAGTTCCTATTGACCTCTCACACTTGGCTACCACTTTCCTAGTACTGATCCCCCTGAAAAACAAGGTTCCAAGGGCAATGATGTGAACATCTCATTTCTGATCTTTAATAATGGCTTCACTCTTATTCAAACAATTTCTAAATCATGATTAACTAATCTGGGCTGTAGCCACCAGGCTCCTCCAGGCAAGAATACTGGAGTGGGTTGCCATGCCCTCCTCCAGGGGATCACCCCAACCCAGGGATAGAACCCAGGTCTCCTGCATTGCAGGTGGATTCTTTACCATCTGAGTTACCAGGAAAGGCCAAGAATACTGGAGTGGGTAGCCTGTCTTTCTCCAGGGGATCTTCCCAACCCAGGAAATGAACCAGGGTCTCCTGCATTGCAGGCAGATTCTTCAGCTTCTGAGCCACCAGAGAAGCCCATATTGACAATACTGAGTTCCAAATATCTATTGCTTATTAGTGGAATATATATTGGGGCTTCCCTGGAGAAAAACCCCCTGAAGAAGGGCGCAGCCACACATTCCAGTATTCTTGCCTGGAGAAGCCCATGGACAGGAGCCAGCTCCTGTCCATGGGGTCGCAGAGTTGAACACAACTGAGTGGCTAACACACTTTATTGTCAATAGGCTATTTAAACTCCATACTGGATACATTTAGATCATAGATTGCAATAGTTCTTTAGTCAGAAACAAAAGATATTTGGGAACAACAAGAACTTTAAAGATTGTATCCTGGAAGATATCTCTTCCCTCTTAAAAACTCTCCCTTAATGTGGTTTTTCGGAGAAGGCAATGGCAACCCACTCCAGTATTCTTGCCTGGAGAATCCCAGGGAAGGGGGAGCCTGGTAGGCTGCCGCAGTCTATGGGGTTGCACAGAGTTGGACACAACTGAAGTGACTTAGCAGCAGCAGCAGCAATGTGGTTTTTAAGTGGTTTAATCTTGAGATATATGGTCAGTCAGCTGAATTCAAGGGACCTTGTTTTATAGTCTTCCTAGATTAGCAAATCACAGGAATTAACACTTTTGATTTTTCAGCTTCTACATTGGCTCACCATAAAGTAAAGTAGAAATCTGATATAATTATTCAGAAACATAAGATCCTAGCTTTCTCAAATGTATTATGAAAATATTTTCTATTAAAAAGCATTAACACAAAAAGTAACTAAAATTTTAAACAACAATAAACTCATTATGTGAAAATATTAAACACATTGACCTCATAGGTCATTGGCCTTGGAATTTCCAAATCAGTTTCAAATATGTTTCCAAATGGTGTTTCTGTGTTTTTTTCCCACAGGCCTCATCATCACTTTTATCACTTATCCTGCTGTTTCACAAGGGAATGATTCTTTTCTAACCATTACCTCTTCTGTTCCTTTTCAATCCCTTGCCCTTTCCCATTTCTCTAGGTCCATCCACCTTGGATCATGTGATCATTTCTTTCTAGTTGGTTTTTATAGCACCTCAAAACACCCTCTCTGATTTCACCAAAACTGCAGTGTAATAGGGTCTAGATCGAGATATTGCGAGCCACATCGTCTAGATGGTGGCAGTGTGAAAGGTGACAGTCTATTCTGCATGACCAGCTGAAGTTCTCACCAAGAGAGAAAGTAGTATGGCCTTGAAGGATATATGTCCTGAAGACTTCAGGAAAGAGGAAGTGGAGGCGGGGAGGAGGGAGACAGAGAAGAGAATATTTGGACTCCAATAAGCTGGCTTGAATAAGGAATAAATGAAACCCTGAGCTTGTCTAGAATATTTCAGATCTTTGGCAGTAGATTGTAGTACCAGATAGTTACTTTATTAAAACATCAAAGCTTTGGCTCCCCAGACTCCCTTTATAACAATAAGATAGGTTTTCCAAAAGTAAAGTGGAAGAACACACCACTCCACAAATTGTTGATCTAAAATCCTGGGGATCATATGCTGGGTTACAATTGATTTTCAAGGTAATGTGCTTGTTTGTGATTGGGTTACCTTCTCCCCCCGTTTATAGTCAGAACTCTTTTCTTCCACTGGATCTTCCATATACTTTTGTTTCAACAGCTTGAATTTATTCTCAAATTGATCATGGCATATTAACTGTTATTAAATTTCTCTCTTTGAATTAAATGTCTTGTGTACTAGTAAAATGTGAATGTGCAAAGAAAGAAGAAAAAATTATAAGTAATCAAATGCTCTGCAAGGCCAAGATAATAAAGAATGCATCATGCTATTGGTGGGAATGTAAATTGATATAGCCATTATGGATGATGATATGGAGATTACTTTAAAAACCAGGAATAAAACCACTGTATGTCCCAGCAATCCCACTCCTAGGTTTCCATGAGGAAACCAACACTGAAAAAGACACATGTACCCTAATGTTTATTTCAGTACTATTTACAATAGCTAAAACATGGAAGCAACCCAGATGTCCATTGACAGATGAATGGATAAAGAAGTTGTGGTACATATACACAATGGAATATTACTCAGTCATAGAAAGGAATGCATCTGAGTCAATTCTAATGAGGTGGATGAACCTAGAGCCTATTACTCAGAGTGAAGTAAGTCAGAAAGAGAAAGATAAATATCATATACTAATGCATATGTGGAGAAGGCAATGGCACCCCACTCCAGTACTCTTGCCTGGAAAATCCCATGGACAGAGGAGCCTGGTGGGCTGCAGTCCATGGGGTCGCTAAGAGTTGGACACAACTAAGCGACTTCACTTTCACTTTTCACTTTCATGAATTGGAGAAGGAAATAGCAACCCACTCCAGTGTTCTTGCCTGGAGAATCCCAGGGACGGGGGAGCCTGGTGGGCTGCCATCTATGGGGTCGCACAGAGTTGGACATGACTGAGGTGACTTAGCAGCAGCAGCAGCAGCAACACATATATACGAAATCTAGAAAGATGGTACTGAAGAATTTATTTACAGGGCAGCAATGGAAAAACAGGCATAGAGAACAACACACAAACAAAAAAAGAATGTATACATGCATGCTAAGTTGCTTCAGTCATGTCTGACTCTATGCAGCCCTATGGACTGTAGCCCGCCAGGCTCCTCTGTCCATGGGATTCTCCAGGCAAGAATACTGGAGTGGGTTGCCGTGTCATCCTTCAGGGGATCTTCCCAAACCAGTTATTGAGCCCATGTCTCCTGCCAAAATACATCAGAGGCCAAAATATACCAACATTCTATTTCAAATAATCAAGCAGGAGTAGTTCCCTTTTACTCAGCCTTTTGTTCTGTTCTGGTCTTAAACTGATTGAGCAAAGCCCACCCACATTAGAGAGGGCAATCTGCTTTATGGAGTCTAAAGTTCAAATGTTTATCACATCCAGAAACACACCACAGACACATCCAGAGTAACATTTGGCCAAATGCCTGGGCACTCTGTGGCCCAGTCAAGTTGAGACTTCAATAAACCATCACAGCATCATGACTGTGGCATTTATTTTACAGTTAGTGAATTTCAAAAGAATTTTAAACTCAGATCCAGTGTATGGAAATTATAGATGATTATTAATATTATGTGTATGGTTTATGTAAAAGATGAGATAAAAAATCTTATGAATGCATTTATGTTTACATCCTGCCCCCTACCAAAAAAAAGTCTATGTTGTACATTAGACATATTGGAAAATAAACATGTTTTAACGTAAAATCAAATGATGTTTGTATACTCTAATCTTTTCAAAGATTCTTCACATTAATAGAATTGTTTCCAGTTAGTCCACTCCACATACTCTTGCCTGGAAAATCCCATGGATGGAGGAGCCTGGAAGGCTGCAGTCCATGGGGTCGCTGAGAGTCAGACACGACTGAGCGACTTCACTTTCACTTTTCACTTTCATGCATTGGAGAAGGAAATGGCAACCCACTCCAGTGTTCTTACCTAGAGAATCCCAGGGGCAGGGAAGCCTGATGGGCTGCCATCTCTGGGGTCGCACAGAGTCGGACACGGCTGAAGTGACTTAGCAGCAGCAATGCACCAAATGGCCATTCCAGATAATATTAGATTTAAAATTTTTTTAATTAAAAAAAGAATAGTTCTACTGTAAAAGACCATGAAACTGACAAGCATAGTCAAGGAAATGAGACACATGGATGTCAGAACTGTTTATGAAAACAGTTTGATTTTTCTTAAATCTTTTTTACTCTGTGCATCCCGTAGAGGTATCAATTCTTGCTACTTACTATTTTAAAGGTCACTTCTGACCTGAAAATACCCATCATGAGCACTTTCAACTTTGGGTAATGTCAATCCTCAGATCACTTCTCTTTTAATAATGATTATTGTTAGAGAAGGCCACATAGTGATACCAGATGCCATTACAACCAATCTACTTTACCCAACATCCACCACCAATCAAGAATGCTGGGCAATCATTTATCTATTGTGGTTGCTGTGCTCAATTGCTCAGTTGGGTCTGACTATTTGTGACCTCTTAGACTGCAGCAGGACAGGCTTCCCTGTCCTTCACTGTCTCCCAGAGTTTGCTCAAGTTTATGTCCACTGAGTCAGTGATTCTATCTAACTATCTCATCCTCTGCAGCCCCCTTCTTCTTTTGCATTCATTATTTCCCATCATCAGGGTCTTTTCCAGTGAATCAACTCTTCACATCAGGTGGCCAAAGTATTGGAGTTTCAGCTTCAGCATCAGCTTTTTCAATGAATAGTCAGGGTTGATTTCCTTTAGGATTTATTGGTTGGATCTCCTTGCAGTCCAAGGAACTCTTAAGAGTCTTCTCCAACACAACAGTTTGAAAGCATCAATTTTTCAGCACTCAGCCTTCTTTATGGTCCAACTCTCACATCCATACATGACTACTGGAAAAACCATAGCTTTGACTATACAGATCTTTGTCAGCAAAACAATGGCTTTGCTTTTTAACAAATTGTCTAGTTTTGTCATAGAATTCCTTCCAAGGAACAAGTATCTTTTAACTTCATGGTTGCAGTCACTATCTGCAGTGATTTTGCAGGCTAAAAAAATAAAATTTGTCACAACTTCTTCTTTTTCCTCTCCTATTTCCTAGGAAGTGATTGGACCAGATGCCCTGATCTTAGTTTTATGAATGTTGAATTTAAGCCAAGTTTTTAACTCTGCTCTTTCACTTTCATCAAAAGACTTTAGTTCTCTTAGATTTCTGCCATAAGGGTGGTGTTATCTGCATATCTAAGGTTGTTGATATTTCTCCCAGCAATCTTGATTCGGACTTGTGCTTCATTTAGCCTGGCATTTAGCATGATGTGCTCTGCATACCAGAGAAGGCAATGGCACCCCACTCCAGTACTCTTGCCTGGAAAAATCCCATGGACAGAGGAGCCTGATAGGCTGCAGTCTATGGGGTCGCTAAGAGTCGGACATGACTAAACAACTTCACTTTCACTTTTCACTTTCATGCCTTGGAGAAGGAAATGGCAACCTACTCCAGTGTTCTTGCCTTGAGAATCCCAGGGACAGGGGAGCCTGGTGGGCTGCCAACTATGGGGTTGCACAGAGTCAGACATGACTGAAGTGACTTAGCAGCAGCAGGAGCAGCAGCTCTGCATACAAATTAAGTAATCAAGGTGACAATATACGACCTTGACACACTCCTTTCCCAATTTGGTACCAGTCCTTTGTTCCATGTCCAGTTCTAACTGTTCCTTCTTGGCCTACATACAGATTTCTCAGGAGGGAGGTAAGGTGGTCTGATATTTTCATCTCTTCAATAATTTTCCACAGTTTGTTGTGATCCACATAGTCAAAGGCTTTAGCATATCAATGAAGCAGAAGTAGATGTTTTTCTGGAATTTTCTTGCCTTTTCTATGACCCAACAGATGTTGGCAATTTGATCTCTGGTTCCTCTGCCTTTTCTAAATCCAGCTTGAACATCTGGAAGGTCTCAGTTCACATACTGTTGAAGCCTAGCTTGAAGAGTTTTGAGCATTACTTTGCTAGCATGTGAGATGAGTGCAATTGTGCAGTAGTTTGAACATTCTTTGGCATTGCCTTTCTTTGGGATTGAAGTGAAAACTGATCTTCTCCAGTTCTGTGGCCACTGTTTAGTTTGCCAAATTTGCTGGCATATTGAGTGCAGCACTTTCACAGCATCATCTTTTAGGATTTGAAATAGCTCAGCTGGAATTTCATCACCTCCGCTAGCTTTGTTAGTAGTGATGCTTTAAGGCTCACTTGACTTAGCACTCCAAGATATCTGGCTCTAGGTAAGTGAAAGTGATATCATCTCCATATCTGAGGTTATTAGTATTTCTTCCGGCAAACTTGATTCCAGCTTGTGCTTCTTCCAACCAGCATTTCGCATGATTTATTCTGCATGCTGCTGCTGCTGCTGCTGCTGCTGCTAAGTCGCTTCAGTCATGTCTGACTCTCTGCGACCCCATAGACGGCAGCCTACCAGGCTCCCCCATCCCTGGGATTCTCCATGCAAAAACACTGGAGTGGGCTGCCATTTCCTTCTCCAGTGCATGAAAGTGAAAAGTGAAAGTGAAGTCGCTCAGCCATGTCTGACTCTTAGCGACCCCATGGACTGCAGCCTACCAGGTTCCTCCGCCCATGGGATTTTCCAGGCAAGAGTACTGGAGTGGGGTGCCATTGCCTCCTCCATAGAAGTAGAATAAGTAGGGTGACAATATACAGCCTTGTTGTACTCCTTTCCAAAATGTGAACCTGTCATTTATTCCATGTAAGATTCTAACTGTTGCTTCTTGACCCAGATACAGGTTTCTCAGGGAACAGGTAACATGGTCTGGTATTTCCACCTCTTTAAGAATTTTCCACAATTTTTGTGATCCACATAGTCAAAGGCTTTAGTGTAGTCAATGAAGTAGAAATAGATGTTTTCTGGAATTCCTGTGCTTTCTCTATGATCCTACAAATGTTGGTAATTTGATCTCAAATTCCTGTGCCTCTCCAAAACCCAGCTTGTACATCTGGAATTTTTCAGTTGACATACTGCTGAAGCCTAGCATGAAGGATTTTGAGCATAAACTTACTAGCACATGAAATGAGCTCAATTTTCCAGTAGTTTGAACATTCTTTGGCACTGCCCTTCCTTGGGACTGGAATGAAAACTGACCTTTTCCAGTCCTGCAGCTACTGCTGAGTTTTCCAAATTTGCTGATACATTGAGTGCAGCACATTAATAGCATCATCTTTCAGGATTTTAAGTGGCTCAGCTGGAATTTCATCACCTCCATTAGCTTTGTTTGTAGTAACACTTCCTAAGGCCCACTTGACTTCACACTCCAGAATGTCTGGCTGTATGTAAGTGACCACACAATCATGGTTATCCAGGTCATTAAGATCTTTTTTGTAGAGTTCTATATATTCTTGCCACCTCTTCTTAATCTCTTCTGCCTCTGTTAGGTTCTTACCATTTCTTTCCTTTATTGTGCCCATCCTTGAATGAAATGTTACCTTACTATCTCTAAATTTCTTGAAGAGATCTCTAGTCTTTCTTCAAGAAAGACTGTATTGTTTTCTTCTATTTCTTTGTATTGTTCCGTAAAGAAGCCTTTCTTATAGCTCCTTGCTATTCTTTGGAACTCTGCATTCAGCTGGGTCTGTCTTTCCCTTTCTTCCTTGCTTTTTGCTTCTCCTTTCTTTTCAGCTATCTGTAAAGCCTCCTCAGAAAACCACTTTGCCTTCTTGTATTTCTATTTATTTGGAATGGTTTTGGTCACCACCTCCTGATCACTGCCTCCTGTACACTATTAGGGATGTCTGTCCATAGTTCTTTGGACACCCTGTCTACCAGATCTAATCTCTTGAGTCTATTCATCACTTCTGCTGCAAGATCATAAGGCATTTGATTTAGGTCATACCTGAATGGGCTAGTGGTTTTCCCTACTTTCTTTGCTTTAAGTCAGAATTTTGCAGGGAGGAGCTTGTGATATGAGCTACAGTCAGCTCCAGGTTTGTTTTGTTCTGTTTTTGCTGACTGCATAGAGCTTCTCCATCTTCAGCTGCAAAGAATATAATCAATCAGTATTAACCATGTGGTGATGTCCACGTGTAGAGTCATCTCTTGTGTTGTTGGAAGAGGGCATTTGCTCTGACCAGTGCGTTCTCTTGGCAAAACTTGGTTAGCTTTTGCACTGCCTCATTTTGTACTCCAAGACCAAACTTGCCTGTTACTCCAGTTATTTCTTGACTTCCTACTTTTGCATTTCAGTTCCCTATGATGAAAAAGACATCTTTTTTGAGTGTTAGTTCTATAAGGTCATCATAGGACTGTTCAACTTTAGCTTCTTTGGCAGCAGTGGTTGGGGCATAGACTTGTATTACTGTGATATTGAATGATTTGTCTTGGAAACAAACAGAGGTTATTCTGTAATTTTTGAGATTGTATCCAAGTACTGCATTTTTGACTCTTTTATTGACTATGAGGCTACTCCATTTCTTCTAAGGGATTCTTGCCCACAGTAGTAGATATAAGTCATCTGAATAAAATTTGCCCATTCCTGTCCATCTTAGTTCACTGATTCCTAAAGATGTTGATATTCACTCTTACCATCTACTGCTAGACTACATCCCATTTACCTTGATTCATGGACTTAATATCCCAGGTTCCTATGCAATATTGTTCTTTACAACATTGGACTTTACTTTCACCACCAGACATATCCAGAACTGAGCATCGTTTCTGCTTTGGCCCAGCCACTTCATTCTTTCTGGAGCTATTAGCAATTACCCTCTGCTCTTCCCCAGGAGCATATTGGACACCTTCCAACCTGGGGGGTCATCTTCTGGTGTCATATCTTTTTGCCTTTTCATATTGTTCATGGGATTCTCATGGAAAGGATACTGGAATGGCTTGCCATCTCCTTCTCTGATGGACCACATTTTGTCAGAACTTTCCACAGTGACTGTTCTGTCTGCAAGTCTCTGCACCACATGGCTCATAGCTTCATTAACTTATGCAAGCCCCTTCATAACAACAAGGCTATAATCCACAAAGGGGATTTTTGGCTTTATCTATTTATCTCTGACTCTAACTTCATGCAACTTTTGTTAAACAGCTTTCCTGCTTTTTCCATTTAGGTAAAGTTTCCAAATCCATGTGCATCTCCTCACTTTCAGATAATGGGCATCTTGCCTCCTGCTTGAGAAAATAAAGACCCTATTTTATGAATTGCCTCCACTTCCCTCAATTCAGCCACAGTGAATATCAACCCTCCTTCTCTCTTACTTTCCTCTGACTTCAGGATTTTCCTCACTCTGTCTCTTAGCAGTCTCATTCATTCCTATAGTATAATGGCACACAAGTCTCAGTCTTCCACTTCTCCAAGTTGTCACTTGACTCCTGGGTGTCCCCAACTATACTTTCTGCTTATGCTTTAAACTGAATGCCTTTAAATTCTTTAAGATTCCTTCCAAGTCTATAAAATGTTGTGGAGTCTATAAAATTATCTGGATGATATTCTTTATCCTCCAGTTCATTTATTCAGTCAAGATAGATAAGATTTTTTTTTAAGTCTCAATAATCTTTTGATTATGCAGGATCTAATATCCAATCAAATTCTTCCTACAGGATATAGTTCTATAATGCACTCATTTTGGCCATCTCAATTATGAGTTTATTCCTGTTCTAAGGTGAGCTTGCATTTCCCTGCTTCTCCAAATGACAAGCTAAATGAAAGAGTCTTGCCAAAAGGTTTCTTAAATGATAACTTAAAGTTGCCAAAATACTCTCCTGAGAATTCTCCTTTCATCCAAATAGGATCTAAGTCCAATAGGCACGAGCTCCCCAAAGGCCATAGCTGCAGCTGTCACCGAGTCCTTCCAGGTGGGCATCTCAGCTAATCGACAGTGCTGTTGGAGGAATTGAAATCCAATTACAGTGACTCATAACAAAGGCAATTTACCTTTCCTTCATGAATGGAAGGACAAAGTGCCAAATGCAGCAGGTTGCATATTTTTGCTCATAAAATATATAATTTGTCAAAATTATTTTTCTCTAAATATTTTAATGAAAATCCTTGGCAGGCCTATACACTAACTATTTCCATATTAATTTAGACTCAGGTCTTTCATTTTATCTCCAAACTCTTTGCATCTCTCATGTAGTGCTATTATTCACTTATTATAAATCACATACACCATTTTTCAAGGAAGATGGCATGTCTGTTACATTTTAACATGTTATGTGATTTTCCTGGGATGGCTTGTGCTAAAATTACTAACAACAGTCTGTATCAACTGTAGGGCAACACTGAATCACTTCTTGAATGTTGAAGTATGTGGACCCCAAATAATGAAAATAAACATTAACAAGGCAAAAGGAAAGAGTAAAGAGAGTTTTCAAAGTTATGAAATCTCTTCTGTCAAATTTACTAAAAGTGATTTCCAGATTTCAAAAACATTAGAATATCATGCATTTCACTGATAAGTTTGATTTACTTTAGCTATTACAAAAACTGTCCTCAAATAAAGCTTAAAATTTTTACCTCACCCCTAATGGCAGGAGCAATTTGATTGCCAACTTGATAAAAAAAAAAATAGAAAAGGAGAGAAGATAACACTTTAAGAGAAAAAAAAGATCGCCTTCCGTTATGTATAATAAAAGATCAAGAGGAAAAGTTCTTGGGCTCTGAAGTCTATGCAAGCTACAACAGTGGTCTTATTAATATTCATATCACATAACAAGTTTATTTCTACTGAAAACTTCTCTGCTTAATCTATGTTTTCTGTCAGATTTTAAGTAGCACTCCTCTTACATTTAAGAATGTGATAATGTGTCCTATTGAGTCATCAAACTAATTTTGTATTTTATTTAGCTTAACCCTTCAAGACACTGTTGTCAGAGGGAGCGAGCCCAGGGGAAGCTATGGCATCTGCTACACAAGCGCTGGCTGCCCACCCTCCAGGTATGTATCTTCTATGTATCTTTTCCTTGTCAAGGTAAGCTATTCAAATTTCACAGCCCTAGTAGTTTTTCTTCTCTTTTTCTCTCTTCGCCCTCAAGATATTCTCAGAGGAGTTTTATTCGATGCCATAGATGCTGAAGCTGTAGCAGAGGATATGGTAATTGCATGCAAGCTACAGTTAAGGCCTAATGAACATTATGTTTATGAAGAATGTAGCTCTGATTTCTAAAAGCACTTTGGTAAATTATACAAATTAAATATTCATTACTTTGTACTTCATTAGTTCACATTTGGAACACTTTTTCTTCATTATAATAGCCCAGAGTAAAAGCTTTTTTTTTTTAATATACATTTTGTCCTGTTATTTTTCAGAAATTCTTTCCTTATAATATTAGGGCAAAGCTGTATTTTACCATTGGGTCCATAATATTCAGATTTTTCTTTTTTAAAAATTGCATATTTATTTCATAACAAAAAGTGAATATGTGTGTGTTTGTGATTCTTATTTCAATAGTCAGCATAAAAATATGTAAACTTTTCATTATAATTTTCACTCAAAGTTTTATTATTACTTATTCCTATAAAAATTGCTCTTTCATTAGGGAGAAACCTTGGTATTAAGTTAAAAATTCTGCAGAGTTATGAAGACTGTTTATTTTTCATGTTGAAATAACTTTATAGTGATTGATTAGTCATCAGACTCTGAGAAGTTAAAAATCCTTTAAAGAGTACCTTGTCTGAGACAGGTGATAAATTAACAAGCTTGCCTGGCACATGGAAATTAAAATAGAAAAAAGAATTATGATTGGAGCCACTCTTTACCACTTCTAAATACCTTAGTCAGCTGAAATGTATTTTTCCCAAAATGTATTCAGCAGACATGTATCTGTGAATTACTGAAAATAAGTAACTGCCCCTGAAATTCTATCAATTGAATATCTCTTGCAGTTGATGCTCAAACAAATAGAAACATTTGACTTTAAAATGTACTTGTAATCAAATTAAATGTCTCTAGATCTAGAGATCTTCAGATTTTTTTCATTTCAGATTTATACAAATGACAATTAATATTTTTGTTGTTATTCAGTTGCTAAGTCATGTCTGATTCTTTGCAACCTCATGAATAGCACCATGCCAGACCTCCCAGTCCTTGACTGTCTCATGGAATTTGCTCAAACTAAAGTCTATTGATTTGGAAATGCTATCCAACTATCTCATTCTCTGTCCCTGCCTTCTGCCCTCAGTCTTTCCCAGAATCTTTTCCAATGAGTTGGCTCTTTGCATCAGCTGGTCAAAGTATAGGAACTTCAGCTTCAACATCAGGCCTTCCAATGAATATTCAGGACTGATTTTCTTTAGGATTGACTGGTCTGATCTCCTTGCAGTCCAAGGGACTCTCAAGAGTCTTCTGCATCATCCCTGTTTGAAACCATCAATTCTTCATTGCTCAGCCTTCTTTATGATGCAACACTCACATCCATACATGACTACCGGAAAAACCATAGCTTTGATTAGATGGACCTTTGTTGGCAAAGTAATGCCTCTGCTTTTTAATATGCTGTCTAGCTTGGTCATAGGTTTTCTTCCAAGTAAATGTTTTAATTTCATGGCTGCAGTCACCATCTACATTGATATTGGAGCCCAAGAAAATAAATGGAAACACTGTCACTCTTTCCATTTTTGTCCAACTATTTGCCATGAAGTGATGAGACTGATGAAAGTGAAAGAGGAGAGTGAAAAAGTTGGCTTAAAACTCAACATTCAGAAAATGAAAATCATGGCATCTGGTCCCATCATTTCACGGGAAATAGACGGGGAAACAGTGGAAACAGTGTCAGACTTCATTTTGGGGGGCTCCAAAATCACTGCAGATGGTGACTGCAGCCATGAAATTAAAAGATGCTTACTCCTTGGAAGAAAAGTTATGAGCAGCCTAGATAGCATATTGAAAAGCAGAGACATTACTTTGCCGACTAAGGTCCATTTAGTCAAGGCTATGGTTTTTCCAGTAGTCATGTATGGATGTGAGAGTTGGACTGTAAAGAAGGCTGAGCACCGAAGAATTGATGCTTTTGAACTGTGGTGTTGGAGAAGACTCTTGGGAGTCCATTGGACTGCAAGGAGATCCAACCAGTGCATTCTGAAGGAGATCAGCCCTGGGATTTCTTTGGAGGGAATGATGCTAAAGCTGAAACTCTAGTACTTTGGCCACCTCATGCGAAGAGTTGACTCATTGGAAAAGACTCTGATGCTGGGAGGGATTGGGGGCAGGAGAAGAAGGGGACGACAGAGGATGAGATGGCTGGACGGCATCACTGACTTGATGGACGTAAATCTGAGTGAACTCCGGGAGTTGGTGATGGACAGGGAGGCCTGGCGTGCTGCGATTCATGGGGTCCCAAAGAGTCGAACATGACTGAGCGACTGAACTGAACTGAACTGATGAGACTGGATGCCATGATCTTTGTTTTTTGAATTTTGAGTTTTAAGTTGGCTTTTTTACTCTCCTCTTTCACCTTCATCAACAGGCTCTTAAGTTCCTCTTTGTTTTCTGCCATTAGAGTCATCTGTTGTCAATATTTCACTTGAAAATCTTGATTCCAGTTTGGGATTTACCCAGCCTGGCATTTTGCATGAAATATTCTGAATATAAGTTAAATAAGCAGGTGACAATATACAGCTTTGACGTATTCCTTTCCCAGTTTTGAACCAGTCCACTGGTCTGTGTCTACATAACACTAAAAGAAAAAGCTCTTAAGGCATAAAATATTTTATAGGTTAATGATATTAGAAAACCAAATCATAAGTTACAGAATTTTACAGTGATTCATAATTCTGTAGTGATTTTGGAGCCTAAGATAATAGAGTCTGTCACTGTTTCCATTGTTTCCAATCTATTTACCATGAAGTGGTGGGACTGGATGCTATGATCTGCATTTTCTGAATGTTGAGTTTTAAGCCAGCTTTTTCATTCTCCTTTTTCACTTTGATCAAGAGGCTCTTTAGTTCCTCTTCACTTTCTGCCATCAGGATGATGTCATATGCATATCTGAGGTTATTGACATTTCTCCCGGCAATCTTGATTCCATGTGTGCTTCATCCAGTCTGGCATTTCACATGATGTACTCTGCATATAAGTTAAATAAGCAAGGTGACAATATACAGCCTTGACACACTCCTTTCCCAATTAGGAACCAGTCCATTGTTCCATGTCCAGTTCTAACTTTTGCTTCTTGACCTGCATACAGATTTCTCAGGAGGCAGGTAAGGTGGTCTGGTATTACCACCACTTTAAAATTTTTCCAGAGTTTGTTGCAATCCACAGAGTCAAAGGCTTTAGCATAGTCAATGAAGCAGATGTTTTTCTGGAATTCTCTTGCTTTTCCTATGATCTAACGCATGTTGACAATTTGATCTCTGGTTCTTCTGCCTTTTCTAAATCCAGCTTGACCATCTGGAAGTTCTCAGTTCATGTACTGTTGAAGCCTAGCTAGGAGAATTTTGAGCATTCCTTTGCTAACGTGTGAGATGAATGCAATTGTGCAATAGTTTGAACATTCTTTGGCATTGCCCTTCTTTGGGATTGGAATTGAAACTGACATTTTCCAGTCCTGTGGCCACTGCTGGGTTTTCCAAATTTGCTGACATACTGAGTGCAGCACTTTCACAACATCATCTTTTGGGATTTGAAATAACTCTGTTGGAATTCAATCACCTCCATTAGCTTTATTCATAGTGAAGCTTCCTAAGACCCACTTGACTTCGCACTCCAAGATGTCTGGCTATAGGTGAATAATCACACGTTGAGGTTATCTGGATCTTTTTGGTATAGTTCTTCTCTATATTCTTGCCACCTCTTCATATCTTCTGCTTCTGTTAGGTCATACCATTTCTGTCCTTTCTTGTGCCCATCCTTGCATGAAATGTTCCCCAAGTATCTCTAATTTTCTTGAAGAAATCTCTAGTCTTTCCCATTCTATTGTTTTCCTCTATTTTGCATTGATCACTTAGGAAGGTTTTCTTATCTCGCCTTTGTTATTCTTTTGAACTCTGCTTTCAGATAGATATATCTTTCCTTTTCTCTTTTGCCTTTGGCTTCTCTTTTTTTCTCAGCTATTTGTAAGGCCTCCTCAGACAACCATTTTGCACTTTTGCATTCATTTTTCTTGGGGATGGTTTTAATCACCACCTCCTGTACAATGTTATGAACTTCAGTATATAGTTCTTCAGGCACTCTATGTACCAGAACTAATCCCTTGAATCTATTTGTCACTTCCATTCTATATTCATAAGGGATTTGATTTAGTTCATACCTGAATGGTCCAGTGGTTTTCCATACTTTCTTCAATATAAGTCTGAATTTTGCAATAAGGAGCTCATGATCTGAGCCACATTCAGCTCCTGATCTTGTTTTTGCTGACTGTATAGAGCTTCTGCATCTTCAGCTGCAAAAAGTCTAATCAATCTGATTTCAGTATTGATCACCTGGTGATGTCCATGTGTAGAGTCGTCTCTTGTGCTGTTGGAAGAGAGGGTTTGTTATGACCAGTGCATTCTCTTGGCAAAACTCTGTTAGCCTTTAACCTACTTCGCTTTGTACTCCAAGGCCAAACTTTTCTGTTACTCCAGATATATCTTGACTTCCAAATTTTGCATTCTGGTCCCCTATGATGAAAAGGACATCTTTTTTCAGTGTTAATTCTAGATGGTCTTGTAGGTCTTCATGAGGTAAAAGTAAAGAGCCTACTCCAGAATACTCTGTAAAGCTTTGATTGGGATAGAAGTATTTTGCCTGTATCAAAGAAAAAATTAGTGAAAGGAAGAAAGTTGTAGAAGAAGCCAGAAGAGCAATCTACAAATAGGTTCTGATATAAAGAAAGAACATCTGAATCTGTCAGCCAGATTGGTTTGAGGAAAAAGTGGAAATTGGAATGAAAAATAACAGTGAAATTGCAAGTTAAAGTGATGGGATGAATAGGGAGTTTCCTATAGGACAGAATGTCAAGCTAGGATAAACATTAGGACCAGCACTGATTTAAGCTATAATGCCTGTTCCTGTTCTCTATTGATCTATGTTCATTCCTGATATTAAAACGTCTTTAAAATTCACTTTATTTGACATCCATTTTTTCTGGAAAAATCATAAAACCATGATAGATCTTTCAAGCAGTTCATCTAGTCATCCACTCCTTGAACCCTTTCTACATGCAATTCAGCCAGTGGAATATGGCTCAGACACAGACAACTCCAGGGATGAGGTGTTCAGAGCTTCCTGAAGCAAGATGCATCATACTTGGTAACTTTGCATGTGCCGAAAATCTTACATTAGGCAGAAATGAATCTGCTACAGCTTCTTCCTATTGTGCCTGTTCTACTCTCTTAGGGTCAACAGCCTACAGGTTCTCTTCAGTTCTGTAGTTTTTACTTTCTCATAGGAATGTACTGAACTGATACTTACACAACCATTACTTACTGTGCTACTATATAATATATCCATCTCCCCTTTTTATTCTTACAGTGGAGCAGAGACCCCATCAAGCTCCATGTCCTGACCTCACCACAGGTCCAAGGTTCTGTGACAAAACCATGTCTCCTCAATTTCCCAGGAGGAAGAAAACTTGCATTTGATAAACCCTATGATGTCCCAGGGATATCACATAGATTATATCATTCAATCCCCTTATCAACCCTATAAAATAGGTACTGTTCTTAACTACTTTAAACAGCTACAGTAGTCAGTTTTATTCTTTTATGCTTAGAAACTTACTATGTTATTACTTTCCCAGGCACTAAATTCCCATGTGTACTTTTGAGTTCCCTAATACATATTCTATTTCAGTGTTTGTATTTTATTATTTTTTATATTTTCTCTTCTAGAAGTGTTTTCCAATGAGTCAATATGCAAATAAAACAGATGATATTTAAAACTGACATTTCACAGACAGTGTTGAAGCTCAAAAGGTTGAATAATTGACCAAGAGATGATAAGACTCTGGAAAATGAATTCTCAGTAACTGAACTATTGAGAATCTGATTTATGAACCTGAAGTCTCATTTACTATTTTTAAAGGAAGATCTGTTTTGGAAGGACTACTGATGGCCACCATTGCACAAAGCACTTGAAGACCAGGTCACAAATCAAATCACTGAAAAAAGAGTCTATGATGCCAAAATGATATTTACATAAATATAAAATAGCTTAAATATTAGCCTTTGTCTAGAGGTATTTCAAGCTAAGAAGCTTTAAAACAGCACACACTAAATTATAGCATTAGATTTCAGGAATTCTTGAAGTAGACTATCCAGGCTTTATTTTTCAATTCTCAATTATTTACATTTTCACAGACAGGACTTCCTAATACTATAATTTCAAAACTCAAGGTAAATTAGGTATACTTTAAATATTTGGGCCAAAAATGCTGTTAATATTCAAAAATATCATTTATTTCTGTAGAATATTTTTCTATTTCAGCATACAACATGTTATGACCTCATTTCTAATAGTAGGGATACGTGGGAGACATGGAGGCCTGACCATATCCTGTGAAATGAGTTAGGTATTTCCCTTGAGGAAAATGGATGATAGCTAATCACTGGAAAAGATTTGGGACCAGGAGGAATGGGATGCTGAAGTCCAGGTATGAAGGCCATATTGAAAGAGATCAGGTCCAGAGAATTTAATAGGTCATAGGCATAAGGCCACAAGTCTGGGGCTGAGAAGGAGCTAATCTGAGGGGATTCCTAAGATTAGAGTGGCAGAGAGATGAATTCTAGGAGTCCTGATTTCTCTCTTAGTTCAGTCACTCAGTCATGTCCAACTTTTTGTTACCCGCTTGACTGCAGCATGCCAGGCTTCCCTGTTCAACACCAACTCCTGGAGACTACCCAAACCCATGTCCATCTTGTCACTGACATGATCCAACCATCTCATCCTCAGTCAATCCTTTCTCCTCCCACCTTCAGTCTTTCCCAGCATCAGGGTCTTTTCCAATGAGTTAGTTTCTCTCTTAGTACTCTAAATTTTCAGATTTTTGTGTGTAATCTTATTATAGACTCCTTAGGGCTTTAGGCAGAGAAGGCAATGGCAACCCACCCCAGTACTCTTGCCTGGAAAATCCCATGGATGGAGGAGCCTGGTAGGCTGCAATCCGTGGGGTCACTAAGAGTTGGACACGACTGAGCTACTTCACTTTCATGTATTGGAGGAGGAAATGGCAACCCACTCCAGTGTTCTTGCCTGGACAATCCCAGGGACGGAGGAGCCTGGTGGGATGCTGTGTGTGGGGTCGCACAGAGTCAGACACACCTGAAGTGACTTAGAAGCAGCAGCAGCAGCAGCAGCAGCAGCAGCAGCAGCAGCAGTAGCAGCAGGGCTTTAAGGAAATTTTCTCTAAATGTCACTTCTAAATGTTGTATTTGGTGGATTTAGGGGAGACATAATGTTCACAAGATGGTGAAATATGACGACATGTGCTCATATTCTCCTGTAAGAACTCCAAATTACAACTCACAGCTGAAAAAAGATACCCCACATCCTAGGACAAAGGAGAAGCACAAGAAAGATGGTAGGAGGGGCAAAATCACATTTAGAAACAAACCCCATACCCGCCAGAGACACTCAGAAGACTCAAACAAAACGTTGTGTGCACCAGGACCCAGAAACCCCATGGAGACTGAGCCAGACCTGCCTTTGAGTGTTTGAGTGTCTCCTGTGGAGATATGGGTCAGCAGTGGACTGTCACAGGGGCAGGGGCCCTGGGTGCAGCAGACCTGGATGTGGCATAAGCCCTTTTGGAGGAGGTCTCCATTAACCCCACCATAGAGCCACCAGAACTTATGCAGGAGTGGGAAAACAGACTCTTGGAGGGCACAAACAAAACCTTGTGCACATCAGGACCCAGGAGAAAGGAGCAGTGACCCCACAAAAGACTGACCCAGACTTGCCTGTGAGTTAGTGTCCAGGAGTCTCCAGTGGAGGCATGGGTCAGCAGTGGCCTGCTGCAAAGTCAGAGGCACTGAGTGTGGCAGTGCATCCATAGGACCTTTTGAAGGAGGTTGCCCATTATCTTCATTACCTCTACTCTAGACTGGTCTCAGGTCAAACAACAGGGAGGGAACACAGCCCCACCCTGCAACAGAAAGTTGGATTAAAGATTTACTGAGCATCTTTTCATGTGTTTGTTAGCCACCCATACGTCTTCTTTGGAGAAATGTCTATTTAGTTCTTTGGCCCATTTTTTGATTGGGTCATTTATTTTTCTGGAATTGAGTTGCAGAAGTTGCTTGTATATTTTTGAGATTAGTTGTTTGTCAGTTGCTTCATTTGCTATTATTTTCTCCCATTCAGAAGGCTGTCTTTTAACCTTGTTTATATTTTCCTTTGTTGTGCAGAAGCTTTTAATTTTAATTAGATCCCATTTGTTTATTTTTGCTTTTATTTCCAGAATTCTGGGAGGTGGATCATAGAGGATCCTGCTGTGATTTATGTCGGAGAGTGTTTGGCCTACATTCTCCTCTAGGAGTCTTATAGTTTCTGGTCTTACATTTAGATCTTTAATCCATTTTGAGTTTATTTTTGTGTACGGTGTTAGAAAGTGATCTAGTTTCATTCTTTTACAAGTGGTTGACCAGTTTTCCCAGCACCACTTGTTAAAGAGATTGTCTTTACTCCATTGTATATTCTTGCCTCCTTTGTCAAAGATAAGGTGTCCATATGTGTGTGGATTTACAGATACCAGAGAAAGGCTCTTGTTGTTGGCTATAATTCAGCTCTAAGAGTGGTTTCTGTGGTTCATGAACACAGTATGACAGTTGTGTTGGGTGCATTAGTAAATTAATGCCTATTTTGTTCCATTGATCTATATGTCTGTTTTGTGCCAGTACCATACTGTCTTGATGACTGTGGCTTTGTAGTAGAGCCTGAAGTCAGGCAAGTTGATTCCTCCAGTTCCATTCTTCTTTCTCAAGATTGCTTTGGCTATTCGAGGTTTTTTGTAGAGAAATGCAAATCAAAACCACAATGAGGTACCACTTCACACCAGTCAGAATGGCTGCGATCCAAAAATCTGCAAGCAATAAATGCTGGAGAGGGTGTGGAGGAAAGGGAACCCTCCTACACTGTTGGTGGGAATGCAAACTAGTACAGCCACTATGGAGAACAGTGTGGAGATTCCTGAAAAAATTGCAAATAGAACTACCTTATGACCCAGCAATCCCACTGCTGGGCATACACACCAAGGAAACCAGAATTGAAAGAGACACATGTACCCCAGTGTTCATCGCAGCACTGTTTATAATAGCCAGGACATGGAAACAACCTAGATGTCCATCAGCAGATGAATGGATAAGAAAGCTGTGGTACATATACACAATGAAGTATTACTCAGCCATTAAAAAGAATTCATTTGAATCAGTTCTGATGAGATGGATGAAACTGGAGCCTATTATACAGAGTGAAGTAAGCCAGAAAGAAAAACACCAATACAGTATGCTAACACATATACATGGAATTTAGAAAGATGGCAATGACGACCCTGTATGCAGGACAGCAAAAAAGACACAGATGTGTATAATGGACTTTTGGACTCAGAGGGAGAGGGAGAGGGTGGGATGATTTGGAAGAATGGCATTGTAACAGGTATACTATCATGTAAGAATCAAATCGCCAGTCTATGTCCGACGCAGGATACAGCATGCTTGGGGCTGGTGCATGGTGATGACCCAGAGAGATGTTATGGGGAGGGAGGTGGGAGGGGGGTTCAAGTTTGGGAACGCATGTACACCCGTGGTGGATTAATGCCAAAGTATGGCAAAACCAATACAGTATTGCAAAGTAAAATAAAGTAAAAATAAAAATTAAAAAAAAATAAAGATTTACTGAGCATGGCCCCAACTGAACAAGATCCAGTTTCCCCTTCAATCAGCCTCTCCCATCAGGAAGCTTTCATAAGGCTCTTATTCTTATCCCTCAAAGGGCAGACACAATGAAAACCACAATCACAGAACACTAACCAAGCTGATCACATGGACCACAGCCTTGTCTAACTCAGTGAAACTATGAGTCATGCCATGTAGGACCACCCAAGACAGATGGGTCATGGTGGAGAGTTCACAATGTGGTCCACTGGAAAAGGAAATGGCAAACCACTTCAGCATTCTTCCCTTGAGAACTCCATGAAAAGGCAAAAAGTATGAAAAGGCAAAAAGATTTGACACTGAAAGATGAATTCCCCAGGTCAGTAGGTGCCCAATATGCTACTGGAAAAGAATGGAGAAATAATTCCAGAGAGAATGAAGAGATGGAGCCAAAGCAAAAACAATGCTCTGTTGTGGATGTAACTGGTGATGGAAGTAAAGTCTGATGCTGTAAAGAACAATATTGCATAGGAAGGTGGAATGTTAGGTCCATGAATCAAAGTCAATTGGAAGTGGTCAAACAGGAGATGACAAGAGTGAACACTGACATTTTAGGAATCAGTGAACTAAAATGGACTGGAATGGGCGAATTTAATTCAGATGACCATTATATCTACTACTGTGGGCAAGAATCCCTTAGAAGAAATGGAGTAGCCTCATAGTCAACAAAAGATTCTGAAATGCAATACTTGGATGCAATCTCAAAAATGACAGAATGGTCTCTGTTCATTTCCAAGGCAAACCATTCAATATCACAGTAATATATCTATGTCCCAACTAGTAATGCTGAAGAAGCTGAGGTTGAACAGTTCTATGAAGACCTATAAGACCTTATAGAACTAACACTAAAAAAGATGTTCTTTCCATCATAAGTGACTGGAATGCAAAAGTAGGGAGTCAAGACATACCTGGAGTAACTGGCAAATTTGGCCTTGGTGTACAAAATGAAGCAGGACAAAGTCTAACAGGTTTTGCCAAGTGAACACACTGGTCATGGCAAACACCCTCTGCCAACAATACAAGAGAAGACTCTACACATGGACACTACTAGATAGTCAATACCCAAGTCAGATTGATTGTGTTTTCTATAGCTGAAGATGAAGAAGCTCTATACAGTCAGCAAAAACAAGACCAGGAGCTGACTGTGGCTCAGATCATGAAGTCTTTATTGCCAAATTCATACTTAAATTGAAGCAAGTCAGGAAAACTGAGCACCAAAGAATTGATGCTTTTGAACTGTGGTGTTGAAGAAGATTTTTGAGGGTCACTTTGACAGCAAGGAGATCAAACCAGTCAATCCTAAAGGAAATCAGTCCTGAATATTCATTGGAAGGACTGATGCTGAAGCTGAATCTCCAATACTTTGGCCAACTGATGTGAAGAAGTCATTCATTGGAAAGGGCCCTGATGCTGGGAAAGATTGAAGGCAGAAGAAGGGCATGACAGAGGATGAGAATGTTGGATGGCATCACTGACTTGATGGACGTGATTTTGAGTAAGCTCTGGCAGTTGGTGATGGACTGGGAAGCCTGGCATGCTGCAGTCCATGGGGTTGCAAAGAGTTGGACACGACTGAGTGAGTGAACTTAAGGGAGACATACACTTGTATTTCCTTAGGAAGAAAGAAGGGGATAATGAAAATTACATAAGCAACTAACAATATTTGCCTCAGAAACTGACCCATAGGAACAATGGCGGGGTGGGAGAAGTGTTTCTCCTGATGGTATCTATAGATATGGCTTTAAATTTTAAACTTTGATAGTTCAGTTGAATTTTCAAGATTATGATCATAAAAAGCCAAGCTTCCAAATGGATATGTAAAATCAGGGACATGTGATTCTAGAGAGAGGTAAGTATGGCAATTCATTATACTTACATTGATAGTACAATTAATAGAAAACATACTCCTCTTTTTGTTTCATAATGTACAAATCAATAATAAATGATCATAAGAGGGAATTTGCAGCCATTTTAAACTCATTATAAAACTAGCTGTTATTTTTTGAGGGTTTTTTTAACTGAAGAATCTTTTATATTTGAGATCAATTTTCTATTTTAAGCTGTCAAAAATCAATAAAGATTTCACATTTCTACACTGTCATTCACTTAAAATTGATTTTAAATGCTTTTAAGTTTTTGCTATTAGACTTTAGAAAAAATAGTAACTCATGTTTAGTTTGTATTACCTTTAACCTATAGGAAATTAAAATTTGAAGCAAGCTCAGTTCAATTATATTTTAAAGGCTAATCAGTACTTTCAACTCTTTAATCTTTCTTAGCCCTGTCATATAAATATGCGTTATCAAGTAGTAAGCTCATCTGAAAGGAATACAAATTTCTTAGGCTATGGACTCAAATATGCAAAAAGTGTCAATTTAAATTGCTATAACTACACTTACTTTCTGTCTTGAATCCCTATTCTAACTGATGGTATCCACTTAGCTTTCATCAATTCAGAATAAAAAAATAATTCAGAGTTTTTTCAGTCAATTTACATGTTTTCCGAATCAACTTTTATTTTCCTTTCAGCCCTTACCACTGTCTTTAAGTTTTGAGAAGGCTCACACAATGAGTCTTACATATACTCCTGCCAGCTCCTCTGACCATCCTTGTGTATGGCTGCTCTCCAGTTTTGGAACCATTCACAGATTGCAGGAAAACTTATTGCTGCATTATTCTCCCAAAAAACATAATGTTACTTCTGGTCTACAATCTTTCTCAGCTACTGCTGTATTTCTCTTTTGTGCATGAGAAATATTCTGCTGCTGTTCAAAACCCCTCTGGACCCAAGCAAAATACATAGAGATATCACCATGTTTCTCTAACCAGATACATGGGGAGTCATCCATATGACTTAGATTAGAATTCTTCGTGTGACTTCCTAAGTTGTCTGGGTAATTGACTCTAGTCTTACTCCAAGACTGGTCAAGAAATGTGCCCATAGAAAGCTGCGTGAGGTGGGGAGGTTGAGAGTGATGGCCAAGAAGCTTCAATTCTCAGGACACTGTGTTCTGTTCTTTAATAACTGTACGTTCATTATATACATAAGCTTCATTTGCATCTAGGTGAATGGTTAATTTTCTTGTACCTAGGAAAATACCAAGCCCTTCTTAGCTATTTATTAGCATCTAAGCTCCTTTTGAGAGTCCCTTGGACTGCAAGGAGATCCAACCAGTCCATTCTGAAGGAGATCAGCCCTGGGATTTCTTTGGAAGGAATGATGCTAAAGCTGAAGCTCCAGTACTTTGGACACCTCATGCAAAGAGTTGACTCATTGGAAAAGACTCTTATGCTGGGAGGGATTGGGGGCAGGAGGAGAAGGGGACGAGCGAGGATGAGATGGCTGGATGGCATCACTGACTTGATGGACATGAGTCTGAATGAACTCCAGGAGCTGGTGATGGACAGGGAGGCCTGGCGTGCTGCGATTCATGGGGTCGCAAAGAGTCGGACACGACTGAGTGACTGAACTGAACTGAAGCTCCTTTTGTTCCAAATTTGTCCCATAGTCCCTCCCTGTGCATTTTTTTTCTTCTTGACAAAATCATGCACTTCTCTTATGAGATGTTTAAGGGAAAACCCCGTGGCCATAAGTCCTCTAGGACCATGGATTTTAAGGTTAAAAAAAGAAAGTAACTGTAATTATTTTACAGGTTATATGCATATCAAATCATCACATCACATATACTTGCAATTTTAATATATACATTTATAATTGGCAATTATTCTCCAATTAAGCTGGCAGAGAGAGGAAAAGTACTGAGACTCAAAAAAATTCCTCTATAAACTTTTATCTCTGCCATGAATTTTAAAAATCTTTATATTTATATGATTACATGATTTAAGGATCTATTAGAATACTTTAGAGTACTCTGGAATTTAATATTCATTTATATAATTAAATAGTTAAATCCATCCAATTTTATTATTAGATAATTTTCTCTGAATTATAAATAATTTCAACTTAAATATGACATTGTGCTTTCTTCATTGAAGAAAGCATTCTCTCGTTTTAAAAAGCATTTGTTTTGTGACTTTGCTTTCTAACTATTTCTCAGTATCGTCTCTTTGCCAGTATTTAGAATAATTTTTTTTCATGCTAGTGTGGTTTCTGCTATAGAACTGAGTCATAACTTAAACAATACTCTGAAATCCTATTTTTAGACAATTTTCTTGTAGTTTTCAATTTATCACATTGTTAAACTTTTACCCTCATTTTAAAATTTATTATTGCTAGTAATTTTGTATCAACTATGATTTTAATTATTTGAAGGATTGGCTTTATTTCAGTCAAACTAACCTACAAAGGGAAGGACTGAGCCCAGCTTTTCCTACCTACTAAGATTAGGCACTAAGATTTCTGTCTCATAATATAAAAATGACTTTTCTAGTCCTTTTTTAGAATGTAGAACTTAAGTCATTCCTTGATAAATCAGTAAACACTCCAGATTTACATTCGTCAAGGTGCTCTTCACATAAATACTCTCCTCTGTGCAAACAACGAAAATGTAAATTCTGACATATGTCAATGTCAAATATATGTCAAAGTCAATTATATGACTATGGTCTATAGTTATTTGCTAAATAGAGATCACTGCTGATGGGAGTATCAAGCAGAATGACCACTAGGGTAAACAATTCAGCAGCACTTAGAAAATTAAAAACCAGTTACCTAGTAAACCCATGTTTAGGTAAATACCTCAAAGAGACTTAAACATGTGTACAGAAGGCAATTACAAGGATGTCACTGTAGCATTCTTCCAATGGTTAAAATCTGTTATATTCCCAATGCCTTTCAACAGAGGAATCAATAAATAAAGTATCAATACTTTAATGCAACTAAAAATAAAATTGATCTGTATCTATCAATACTACTGTATCTCAACAACAATGTTGAATGGAAAAAGCAAGCTGCAGTCTCAGATTATTACACAGGGTGATATAAACTGAATGCATTTTAAAGCACAGAGAAATAGAAACATGTTATTCATTTGCATATATACTTATAGGCAAACTAACTGAAAGTGGATACACATCAAATTCTTACTCTAAAATATACAATAGGAACTTCCAGTGGTAAGAGAAATGGTTAAGTAAAATAGGGTCCAGTGGTAAAGAATTCTCCTGCCAATGCAGGGAACACAGGCTCCTTCCTGGTGGAGGAAGATCCCACATGTCATGGGGCAGCTAAGCCCATGTACCACAGCTACTGAGGTACTAGAGACTGTGCTCTGCAACAAGAGAAGCCACAGCAATAATAAGCCTACACACCACAACTAGAGAGTATATCCCACTCACACACAGTAATAAGGATCTAGCGCAGTCGGGGGGAAAAAAAGTAAAATATTATTAGTCAGAAATGTTAGCCTTTTTTTCAGCCAATGCATTTCAAGCATCTAGAATTCTCTCTGACACATAGTAGGGGCTTACTAAATACTCACTGAGAAACGTGTTTATGATAGTGATTTCCTGAGAGTTGGTCTGGGTGACAAATTAAATGGGGAATGAGAAGCAAGACCATCAACTGAATCTATAATGTAGTATTCCAAGAGAGCAAGAAAGAAGGAAGAAAAAAAAGACTTGTTGCTGTTGTTCAGTTGCTACATCCTGTCTGACTCTTTGCAATCCCATAAACTACAGCATACCAGCTTTCTTGTCCCTCACTATATCCCTTAGTTTGCTTAAACTCATGTCCATTGAGTCGGTGATATCATCCAACAATCTCATCCTCTGTTGACCCCTTCTCCACTTGCCTTCAATCTTTCCCAGCATCAGAGTCTTTTACAGTGAGTTTGCTCTTGACATTAGGTGGCCGAAGTATTGGAGTTTCACCTTCACCATCAGTCCTTCCAATGAATATTTCGTACTGATTTTCCTTTAGGATTGACTAGAGTCTTTTCCAGCACCACAGTTTGAAAGCAACAGTTCTTTGGCAGTCAGCTCTCTGTATGATCCAACTCTTACATCCACACATGACTACTGGAAAAACCATAGCTTTGACTAGATGGACCTTTGTCAGCAAAGTGATGTCTCTGCTTTTTAATACGTGTATAGGTTTATCAAAGATATTATTCCAAGGAGCAAGTGTCCTAATTTTGTGGCTGCAGTCACTGTCTGAGGTGATTTTGGAGCCCAAGGAATTAAAATCTGTCACTGTTTCAATTTTTCCTTCATCTATTTGCCATGAAGGGATGGGACTGGATGCCATGATCTTAGTTTCCTGAATATTGTTTTAAGCCAGCTTTTTCACTTGCCTCTTTCATCTTCATAAACAGGCTCTTTAGTTCTTCTTCACTTTCTGCCATTAAAGTGGTATCATCTGCATATCTGAGGTTGTTGATATTTCCCCCAGCTTTCTTGATTCCACTTTGTGATTGATCCAGCCTTGCATTACAAAGGATGTACTCTGCATAGAAGTTAAATAAGCAGAGTGAAAATACATAGAATTGATGTACTCCTTTCCCAATGTTGAAAAGATTCTGATGCTGGGAGGGATTCGGGGCAGGAGAAGAGGGGGACAACAGAGGATGAGATGGCTGGATTACATCACCAACTCGATGGACATGAGTTTGAGTGAACTCCGGGAGTTGGTGATGGACAGGAAGGCCTGGTGTGCTGCAATTCATGGGGGTCACAAAGTGTCAGACACGACTGAGCGACAGAACTGAACTGAACTGAACTGAACTGAACTTTCCCAATTTTGAACCAGTCTGTTTTTCCATGCCCGGCTCTGTGCTTCTTGTTGCTTCATACAGGTTTCTCAGAAGACAAGTAAGGTGGTCTGGTATTCCCATCTCTTTAAGAATTTGCCACAGTTTGTTGTGATCCATAGTTAAAGACTTTAGCATAGTCAATGAAGCAGAAGTAGATGTTTTTCTGGACTTCCCTTGCTTTTTCTATGGTCCAACCAGATGCTGGCAATTTGATCTCCGGTTCCTCTGTCTTTTCAAAATCCAGCTTGAACATCTGGAAGTTCTCAGTTCACGTATTGTTGAAGGCTAGCTTGAAGGATCTTGAACATAATCTTCCGGTATGTGAAATGAGTGCAATTATACGGTAATTTGAAAATTCTTTGGCCTTTCTCTGGAATTGAAATGAAAACTGACCTTTTCCAGTCCTGTGGCCACTGCTGAGTTTTCCAAATTTGCTGACATATTGAGCGTAGCACTTTAACAGCATCATCTTTTAGGATTTGAAATAGCTCAGCTGGAATTCCTTCACCTCCACTTGCTTTGTTCTTAATAATAGGTCCATGGATGCCTTTAATAGCATCCCTATGCTTTTCTGTATTGTTTAGCTTTAATAAATGCAATCTCATAAACTACAACCCATAGTGTTAGAAGTCATGTAACTTAAAACTTATTAAGGAATTTTTAAAGAAATTCAATGAGACCACCTTCACTCTTAATTCTAAGACCTTGGCATTATATATTATGTTCTAGTTGTCTCACACATATTCATTTCGTTTTCTTTTTTTTTAAATTGTGAGCAACTCATGTAGAATTTCTCCATCTTTAATTTGTCATGTTTCTTTTAATCTCCTAATTCAAAATCAGAATAGTTGACTTCTAGCCTTAGTTCTACATGTAACTAGCTGTGTGACCACCCCCCCCCCATCAGTTGCTTAGTCACTGTGGAACTTTGCTTCCTTCCTCGAAAATTAGAGATATTGCAAATGATCTCCTCTGAGTCCCTGTCATGCTTAAGATTTAACAATCTTACCATCTATACTTCCTTTCAGTTCTAAAATTTGATATTGACTCTCCTCCTGAATTTCTATAACACATGTTTTGTAGTTTTCCTACAGCATTAAGCACGGTTTCTCTCCAGCAATGACTACATAGCACATGGGAGGACACAGTAGACATTCGTTGTTTTAAGGTGAATAAGTTCCAGAATCCTAATTAAAATTGTTGAAAGACTCAAATCTAATGTTAGTTTTGTGTCTTCATAAAGGTTGCATCAATCAGAGCTATGAGAGTACAAGCTCTTTATTGGATTATTTGCTTAGGGCAAGTCAGCAGTGGAATACATATTTTGTCTTAATTTTTCAGCATATTGATATGAACATACATATTGCCCATCTCTTTCCCCCATGCCTTTGAGCAATCATAGATCAAATGGCATATAATCTATGAATGAATCTCTGCCTCTCTCTGACATGATGCTTTTGAAGCCAGTGCAAGGTAGACCTGTTTCTGTGTGACTTTTAAGTTCCATTTCAACAGCCCTGCTTGAAAATCCAGTTACTATGGTGATATGTACCACTGCAAATAATCTCCTTCTCAACAACTGAAGTTATACCCTATTCAGTAAAAGTGGTATCTATGGCTTAATAGTTCAGCAAAAGGCTGACAGATCTATGGCCTTATATCCAACTGAGAGATTTTAATAAGCAGTTTGAGCTCCTGGAATCTGAGGAGACTGAACATGCTGTCTAAAATTAGCAGGGTCAGTCAATCTAAAAGGACGCTTCCTTGACAGATCAAATACTGTATAAGTTGGCATATACTGAATCAGCATGCCAATATTTGACTCTTTTTTTGGAGGGAATGGAAAAAGCAAACCAACTACCCCTGGGTCTTTCAAAAGAAAACTGTCTTTCTGGGAGTGGACACCTCTCCTGCATGTGACATTCCTGCCAGGAGCCCCAGCTCAGCCCAAACTTGCCCAGAGGGTCACCCATTAGCTTCCCGGATTTGGGGCTGCAGTTTTAGCTCTCAGTCTTTCAAAAGATACGGAGAGTGCAGGAAGGGTAAGTTTTCCATCACTTCAGAGAAGTGATCTTCTTGGCATTGAGTGGCCTCTCTGAGTGCATTTTCCTTAAATACATATTATTTTACACAAATATTAGATTCAGTAACAGCAAATGTCATGGGTTATGTAGAACGGTGGTGGATTTGTTGCATTAACACCTTAAATGTCCTATTTATATGACAAACTACATGCTCAGTTCGGAACAGCTGTCTTGAAATGGAATTTAAAAAAGAAATGCTATGGTAGGTAACTTTGTAAACTATTACCCTATGAATACCTCAAAGGACAGAAAGTGCTTTCTTCATTTTCATACACATCTAGAAATCAGTGCATTTCTGACTAGCATAATGACAGGCACATGACACTTCATAGTGTTTGGGGTGAATAAGATAAGCAGCTAAGACAGGAATAAATTTAATCTGAAAGTCTTCTGATATGGGAAACATTTTCAGATATGTTCCATATGTTTATCACAGTTTAGCTGTTTTTAACAGAGATATCTTTCTAAAGATTAGGTAAAACTACTGGTCAAATCATCCTGTAAAGGTACCAGCAAGTAAGGAAAGCAAAGAAGCTATGTGTTCATAAAATGAACTAATAAAACTTAACGATTATAATCACGGTCTGCAAATTAACAGGGTCGCAGTCTGTAAATAGGAAAATCTAATGACATAAGCATTAACATCTTAAATTAATATCTGCTCGAAGATAACTGCACAGCTTGTGGCAAAATGCAGGCTGCTGGCAACCTTCTAGTGTGCATTACTGGTGACAAGGCCTGAGTCAGCAAATGTTTTTATCATTAGATGATACTTCTACCTTGAAGACTATGGGTTTAATTGTGATTTCAATTTAGAATTACTAATCAAAATTCTATAAACCAAAAAAAATATTTTAATAATATGGCGCTATCTTTTCGCTTTGAGGAAAGATTTAGTTTTTCTCATTGTGTGTGGTATAGGGTGTGCGTGTGTGAGTGTGTGTGTGTGTGTGTTTCCAAGGTTCACTACACAGTCTCAGTCAGCCAGTAATCCATGTTTATTTGAAACCCTTCCTAGATGGCTAAATTGTAAATAACTCCAGATCACAATGCTGAGCACTCGTTACCTAAGCTCAGTGGCCATTTTCCCAGCTCACCTAGAGATAATCAGTTTCTTTGAATATAACTTTTTAAAAAATCTTTCTGAACATGAAGTTCATGAATTGCGTGGTTTTCCATCAAGTCACTTTACAAAACTTATTTAAAATAGATTTCCAAAGGATCCAATTGATTGGTTTCTCTCCAGCCTTAGCTTCCCAAGGAGCCCACAATCCTAATTTTCTTTCATTTGGTTTTTCTCTTATGACTCTTGCTGTGGTCCATTTTCCTTCAGTTTTATAAATATAAATGTTTTTATGTACTGTCCTAGAGCTCAGCAATCACATTTTTTCCTCTGTCATCTCAACAATTACCCACCTCTCCAATTATAATGCTATCAGATGTCACTCCCTAAATCTACATTCTAATCCTAAATTCTCTTCTAATTCCAGACCTGCCATCTAGCAATGAAATAACGTATCTGAACAATACGCATGTGCTTCCCCTTGCCTCCCCTCCTCCCACAATTATTTCCTCTTGACATTTCTGCATTATAAACACCTTTTCAAGGCACTATAGTTAGCCCCAAATCTCAAATCACTCTTAATTCTTTCCTCTTCCTTGATCCCCATATCAAATTAATTCTATCCTGTAGTTTATGTCTGCATGGGTGCTAAGTCACTTCAGTCATGTCCAGCTCTTTGCAACTCTATGGACTCTAGCCTGCCAGGCTCCTCTGTCCATCGGGTTTCTTTGGGCAAAAATACTGGAGTGTGTTGCCATGTTCTCCTCCAGGGAATCTTCCTGACCCAGAGATCGAACCTGTGTTTCTATGTCTCCTGCATTAGCAGGTGGGTTCATTACCACTAGCACCACCTGGGAAGCCAGTTTATGTCTACATTATCCTATTTCTTTCTCTCTGATCACTCCTAACCCAGCTTTCTTTGTTCAAGTTCTCATTACCTCTCCTGTATACTATTACTCAAGTCACTTAAACCGCCATATTCTTTGATCCAAGTAGTTAAGGGAATGAAACTTGTGTATCATCCATTATCATGTGTAATCAATAAAATATTTAATAACCCCCAAATGGGTGTATTAAATATTTTATTTCATATTTAAATAAATATTAAATATTTATAGTGACTGAGGTACATAATATATAACATTATATAAGCTGTTGAATTTTTAAGTCATTCTAAAAATGCTTGGAATGACTCATGAGTTTAAAGTGACTCAAGTACATAGTATATAACATTATATAAACTGTTGAATTTTTAAGTTATTATACCTTAATATATGTGTGTATATGTATACCTTAATGTGTGTGTGTGTATATGTATACATCTCCATTTATATTATTTGACCATTTAAAGTTTCCGTGTCATTTGCTCTAATAACCAGAAGTCTCATGCACAGCTAGTGGGGATGTATAAATGGCACACTCACACTGGAAAACTGTTTGGCAGCTTCTTACAAAGTTAGATGTGTACCTACCATATGTCTCAAACCTTCCATTCCTGGATATTTATCCAAGAGAAATTATTTAAGCCATTTTGATAATCACCCTAATGCATTAATTAACTAGTTTTTTCAGAGGGTATTAGATATTTTATTGACTACACATGATAATTGATGATACACAAGCCTCATTCCCATCTATAACTTTATCTGGTACCATAATTCAATTTATATATAATGCATAGCATGTGCCAACAATTATTAATAACAAAAAAAAACATAAAACTCCATGCCTTTGCATCTGTGACACTTTTAACAGTGAACCCCAGGTCACAATATAGTAACTGTCAGTTCAACTAAACCAAAGTTCTGAAAACAACACCTTCTCCACCAAAGCAGGTTATAGATAAGTTTCAAATAGAACCTGGCATCACCCTGAAGGAATCCCAACTTCACACTTTGGGAATAGTTTACCAAAATGGCTTCAGAGTAGACTAACTTTATAGATCACATTAAAAAAAAAAAAAAGATACATTGTCATGATCAGACTATTACATTTAGCAATCAACAACATGGGTGCAAAAAAAAAACCAAACTACATTAAAACCCTTTGTTAGAATGCTTTGCACTTTTCACAGAACAGAAAGTAAGTTCAGTTCAGTTCAGTTCAGTCGCTCAGTCATGTTCGACTCTTTGTGACCCCATGAATTGCAGCACACCAGGCCTCCCTGTCCATCACCATCTCCCGTAGTTCACTCAGACTCACGTCCATCGAGTCAGTGATACCATCCAGCCATCTCATCCTCGGTCGTCCCCTTCTCCTGCCCTCAATCCCTCCCAGCATCAGAGTCTTTTCCAATGAGTCAGCTCTTCACATGAGGTGGCCAAAGTACTGGTGTTTCAGCTTCAACATCAGTCCTTCCAATGAACACCCAGGAATTGATCTCCTTTAGGATGGACTGGTTGGATCTCCTTGCAGTCCAAGGGAGTCTCAAGAGTCTTCTCCAACAGCACAGTTCAAAAGCATCAATTCTTCGGCACTCAGCTTTCTTCACAGTCCAACTCTCACATCCATACATGACCACTGGAAAAACCATAGCAACTAAAATAACCTATTAATCAAGATTGCTGGGAGAAATATCAATAACCTCAGATACACAGATGAACTAAAGAGCCTCCTGATGACAGTGAAAAAGGAGAGTGAAAAAGTTGGCTTAAATCTCAACATTCAGAAAACTAAGATCATAGCTCCTGGTCCCATTACTTCATGGCAAATAGATGAGGAAACAATGGAAACAGTGGCAAACTTTATTTTGGGGGCTCCAAAATCACTGCAGATAATGATTGCAGCCATGAAATTAAAAGATGCTTGCTCCTTAGAAGGAAAGTTATGACCAACCTAGACAGCATATTAAAAAGCAGAGACATTACTTTGCCAACAAAGGTCCATCTAGTGAAGGCTATGGTTTTTCCAGTAGTCATGTATGGATGTGAGAGTTGGACTATAAAGAAAGCAGAGCACTGAAGAATTGATGCTTTTGAACTGTGGTGTTGGAGAAGACTCTTGAGAATCCCTTGGATTGCAAGGAGATCCAACCAGTCCATCCTAAAGGAGATCAATTCCTGGGTGTTCATTGGAAGGACTGATGTTGAAGCTGAAACTCCAACACTTTGGCCACCTGATGCAAAGAGTTGACTCATTTGAAAATACCCTGATGCTGGGAAAGACTGAGGGTGGGAAGAGAAGGGGACGACAGAGGTTGAGATGGTTGGATGGCATCACTGACTCAATAGACATGAGTTTGAGTAAACTCCGGGAATTGGTGATGGACAGGGAGGCCTGGCGTGCTGAGGTTCGTGGGGTCGCAGAGTCAGACATAACTGAGCGACTGAACTGAACTGAACTGAACTGATACAGTTAGTCAGAAGTACAGTAGTTCTGGAGTTTTTGCCCATACACATGAGTGTTGTCTAAAATATGCCTTCTTTATAGCAGTTAGACCCTGCCACCACTGTGCTTGGCTGAGTTCACAAATCTGTTCTAGCCTGTAGCTTGCCTGTCATTTCTCTGGCTCTCCTCTACTGCTAAGTTTTGTTTCCTGGCAGTAATTAAAACATACTGCCACTGTGATAGTCACTGCCACTGCTGCTGGAACCACCATAGCAACCTTGGTTTCATCGTATGGCAAAGTATTGGCCTCCCTGGTGGCTCAGAGGTTAAAGTGTCTGCCTGCAATGCAGGAGACCTGGGTTCGATCCCTGGGTAGGGAAGATCCCCTGGAGAAGGAAATGGCAACCCACTCCAGTATTCTTGCCTGGAGAATCCCGTGGACGGAGGAGCCTGGTGGGCTACAGTCCACGGGGTCGCAAAGAGTCGGACACGACTGAGCGACGTCACCTCACTTCACTACCATAGGGGTCAGAACTTCTGCCTCCATAGTTTCCTCCTTTCATGGAACCAAAATTTGAAGATTGATTGTTGTAACTGCCAAAATCATTGTCCAGAATTGCTTCCATTATTACCAAATCCATTATAGCCAACTCACTGCCACTGTATCCACCTCTCCACAGTTTCCACCAAAGCCACTTCAATCACTGACATTTCCTCCATGACCAAAGTTGTCGTTCCCACCAAAACCATCTCTACGACCACCACCGAAGTTTCCAGGACGACTTCCACCTCTTTGGCTGGACGAAGCACTAGCCATCTCTTGCTTACATAGGGTTTTTCTAACTTCACATTTGTGGCCCTTCACAGTGTGGTATTTATGAATGACAATCTTGTCTATAGAGTAATGGCCATCAAAGGTTACAAAAGCAAAGCCTTGCTTTTTGCCACTGCCTCGGTCAGTCACGATTTCAATCACTTCAGTTTTCCCATACTGTTCAAAATAATCTCTTCAGTGAAGTTCTTCAGTATCTTATTTAATGCCACCAACAAAAATCTTTTTCACGGTTATGTGGGTACCAGGTCTTTGAGAATCTTCTTTTGGGATGGCTCTCTTGGGTTCCACAACTCTTTCATCCATCTTGTATGGCCTTACATTTTGGCTGTATCCACCTCCTCCATAGTGGCATATTTGATGAACTGGAAGCCTCGGAATGCTTGTGTTTGGATACCTCATTACCACAAGTCTGTGAGCATTCCCCATTACTCAAAATGGCTCCTCGGGCTCTCGTTGGTTGTGTCGAAGCTCGCCCCTCCAAGAAGAGCTTTTGCGGCTGTTTGGGTTCCTTGGGGGACTCTGACTTAGACATGATGGCAGCGGAGCTGGGGAGACTTCAGCAATGCTGACTCAGCTGCATTCATGGGCAGAAAGGAATAACCTAATGAATATATCTCTAAGAGAAAAAAAGTGTTAGTCGCTTAGTCATGCCTGGCTTTCCAGGCAAGAATACTGGAATAGGTTGCCATTCCCTTCCCCAGAGGAAATTTCCAACCCAGGGATCAAACCCTGGCCCCCCGCATTGCAGGCAGATTCTTTACCATCTGAGCCACCAGGAAAGCCAGTTTTTAAATCAGTATTTTTCAACATATAATGATAATGCACTTTTGTAATGTTTCACAGCATTCAAAATCAAGTACTTTAAAGTGCTTGGAAGAAGCAGAACTTCTCAGAGAATAAAATGTTTGAGGAAAACATTCTCTCTAATTACATTAAAGAAACAAGCAGAAATATGGTGCTAACTTCATTATTTCTCCCCCAAAGAAATTGAACTTGACTTCAGTTTTATTGCAGACTTGATATGTGAGAGTTTACTCACCAGCTCATTGATGTGAGCAATTATATTTAGAGTAGACAAAAGTAATGAATACAGAGAAGAGGTGACAGTTGGGAAGTAGCAAACAGGACATTTTAGTCATTAAACCTGTATAGACTGTGTCAAGCTCTTTTCCCTGAATACCTCCAAGGACTTTACAACTGTTATCTACTAAATCTACCTGACCCTGATGCAAGAAGAATAATGGCATAGGTTTTGGAGTTAGAAAAAGAAACACCTCTAACAGAAAAAAAAAAAGAAGACTCCTCTTTACTGAATGAGCTAAGGACAGGAAAGAGCACAGAGCCTTGTTTCAAGGCAGTGGCCTCTAAACCTCAGACAGTGTCAGCTAGGTAACTTCAAATACACCAGTCACAGGGAAGAAAGGAGAGAGATTTAGCTAACATTCACCCAAATTTGGATATTCTCAGTTATCACATATAACACATCTTCTTTTATATCCCACAATATGTGACACATGGTAGGTACTCCATGTTTTGTTTTGCTTTTTTTGCATTTTTGACACTTTCATTGAGGCATACATGATACACTAGAAAATTCACCCATTTAAAATATGCAGAATGATTTTTAGTAAATTTATATGCATGCATGCTCAGTCACTTCAGTCATGTCCTACTCATTGTGACCCCATGAACTGTAGCCCACCAAACTTCTGTCCATGGAATTCTCCAGGCGAGAATACTGGAGTGAGTTGCCATGCCCTTCTCCAGGGGATCTTCCCAACCCAGGGATCAAACTTTGCCTCTGAAAGGAGGCAAATTCATTAATACTGAGCCACCAGGGAAGCCCAAATTTGTATAGTGACACACTATCACCACATTCCAGATTTAGAAACTTTCTACCATTCCCCAAATTCTATTCTGTCCCTTGTCAATTCCCTTTCCCTCCCCTAGTCCCAAGCAAACACTGATCTTTGCATTTTCTAGACATTTTGTATAAACTGAATAGTACACTGTATAATATTTTGTGTCTGAATTCCTTCACTTTGAATATTCTTTAGGTTCATTCATGATTTTGCATGGAATAGTCTTTTTTTTCATTTTTACTGTTGGATAGTATTTGATCGTATGAATATGCCACATTGTGTTTATTTCTTCACCAGTTGGTTAACCCTGGACTGTTTTCATTTTTTGTCCATTATGAATGAAGTTCCTATGAACATTTGCATTACAATTGTCATGAACATATGTTCTTTTTCTCCAGGATATATACCAAGGAATGAAATTACTAGGTCAAATGACAATCATAAGTTTAGCATTGTTTTCCAAGACAACTGTACCATTTTGCATCACCACAAGCAATGTATGAGGGTTCCAGTTTCTGCTCATTTTCTCCAACATTTAGTATTTTCAATGATTTTTTATTATAGTTAATTTAGTGGGTATATGTTTAGCTGTATATTATTGTGTGTGTATTTCATTGGTAGCTTTATGGACATATAATTAAGATACAATAAACTGAGTATCTTTAAAGTATATAATTTGTTAAGTTTTGACATATGTATACAACCATAAAATAATCATCACAATCAAGATAACAACAATATCCATCCCCAACAAATTGAGTCTATCATAACTCAATCTTCTTTATTGTTGAATAGTATTCCATTGTGGGGACTTTAGTTTACAAATTTACCAATTGAAAAGCATTTAGGGTTATTTTTACCCAATTTTTGGCTATTATAAATAAAGTTTCTATGAACTTTAAGTCTAAAATTTTGTTCATATGTTTACATTTCTCAGGCGTGAACATCAATACCTACGTGTTGAATGACTGGAACATAGCTGAGTGTATATTTAACTCTTTAAGAAACTGTTAAATTGTTTTCCAAAGTGTTCTCACCCAAGGTGCTAGAATACTAGTTACTGCATTTTCACTAACACTTAATATAATCAATCTTTTTTAATTTAAGGCATTCCAGTAAGTGTGTAGTGACATATCACTGTGGTTTTATTCACATTTCTTAGTGACTACTGATGTTGGGCTTCCCTGTGGTGCAGTGGTAAAGAATCAACCTGCCAGTGCAACAGACATGGGTTCGATCCCTGGATCAGACAATCCCCTGGGGAAGGAAATGGCAACACACTCCAGTATTCTTGCCTGGGAAATCCCATGGCCAGAGAAGCCTGGTGGGCTACAGTCCATTGGGTTGCAAGAGTCAGATATGATTTAGTGACTAAACAAACAAATAACAATGGTGTTGAACATCTTTTCATGTCCCTTTATGAGAAATATTTGCAAACTGATATCAAGATCCTTAAGTTAGTCCCATCAGCAAAAGTCCTTTTTGCCATGAAAAGCAACATATTCACAGGTTCTGGGGACAAGGACATGTGCATAATTTGGTTGGGGGGGGGGGAACTGTTATTCTAACACACTTGGTATCCCATAAATTTTGGTACAGTTTTGGTTGTGGTGATGGTTCAGTCACTAAGTCATGTTTGACTCTTGCAACTTCATGGACTGTAACCCACCAAGCTCCTCTGTCAATGGGATTTCCCAGGCAAGAATTCTGGAATGGGTTACCAGTTCATTTTCCAATGTTATATTTTAATTTTCATTCTATTCTAAATACTTTCTCATTTCCTTTTTGAAATCTTCTTAGACCCACAGGTTTTATTTAAAAGTGTGCAATAATGTTCCAAATATTTATAAGTTGTATTGCACAATATCTGCTATTGATTTCTATTTATTATTTGTTTATTATTTAATTATTCATTATTATTATTACCTGCTATTAAATAACATTCTTTGTATGATCTAATATTCTTAAATTTTTTGAGACTTGTTTTATGACCCAGACTTTCATCTGTGTAAATGTTCTAAGGGTGAAGAATGTATATTCTGTTGTTCCTGGGTTCAGTGTCTTATAAATTAGGTCAAGTTGATTCACAGTATTTGATATGCTTACTGATTTGCTGTGTATTCGCTTGATCAGCTATTGATATTAAGTTTTGAAATCTCCAACTATAAATGCAAACTTGTCTATTTCTCCTTACAATTTTTACACCAAGTATTTTGAAGCCCTATTCTTAGATGCATAATATTTAAGATCTGGTTCTTGTATAATCTTCAAGATACTTTTTATCTCTTTTAATATATTTGTCTTAAAATCTATTTTATCTGATAGTAATATAACCAGCTTGGGTTTCTTTGCTTCATGTTAGAATGACATGTCTTTTTTTTCATTTTAAAAATTTTAACCTATTTATGTCTTTATACTAAAGTTTATTTTTATAAGCAGTATATCATTAGATATTCTGTTTCATTCAACATTACGTTCACTTTTTTTTACTAGAATATTTAGACTATTTACAATCAATTTTATTACTGATATTGCTATGTTTAGGTTTGTTATCTTGATGTTTGTCTTCTATTTGTCCCATCTTTGTTTCCTTTTCCCCTTTATGTGCCTTTCTTTGGGTCAAGTAATTTTTATAATTCCATTTTATCTCTTTTCTTGGTTTATTAGCTAGAATTCTTATGTTAACATTAATGATTGCATCAAGATTTATAAAACATTTTTACTTTATTAAAATCTACTGTCATGTGATACTAACTTTACATTTTGGTATAAAAACAATAAAGCAATATACTTATGGTTTCCCTCCCTGTTTTTTGTGCTATTGTCATATGTTTTACATTTACATATTCTATAAATATTATAGTAACTATATTATCGCTATTTTGGCTTTAAAACTATAGATTACCTCCTAAAGTGTTTCTTCATATAGATCCATCTCTCTAACTAATTATATTTTTCTTGTGCATAAAGGACTTCCATCAACATTTCTTGAAGAGAATGTCTGTCATTGAGTTCTTTCAGCTTCTGTATGTCTAAAAAGGTCTTTATTCTACCTTCATTTTTTAAAGATTTATTGAGGTGTAATTTACATAATATAAAGTTCACCCTTTATAAATATAAAATTCAATGTATTTATAATTCAGTAAATTTGTAAAATCGTGCAAGCATTCTAAAGTGGTTTTGAATGTTTACATCATCAAAAAATTCATTCATCCATTTTCACAGCTAATCTCTGCTTGTTTCAGCGTCAGGCAAACTCGTGCTTTCCTCCTATAAATTCGTGCCTTCTAAGCATTTCAGATGAATGGGATTCTGTGGCATAGTCTTTTGCATCTGCCTTGCCTTACATAACACAATGTTTCTGTGGTTCATCCATATTGTAGTAAATGTAAGTAGTTTATACCCTTTTATTACTAAATATTATTTTATTATATAGATATACCATATTTAATTCTTCCTTTCACTAGTTGTTGACCATTTGGGTTGTTTCTGGTGATGACAAAGAATTTTTCTATGAACATTGTGTACATGTCTTTGTGTTGACATATGTTATTTCTCTTAGGAATGGTTACCTTCATTTTTGAAACAGATTTTTACCGGGTGAAAAATTCTAAATTGACAAAGCCTCTTTTCTTCCACTATTTTAATAATGTTGCACCACTATCTTCTAACCTACATTCTTTCACATGAAAAATCTGCTGCTATCTTTGATTTTGTTTCTTTCTATATAAAGTGGTCTTTTTCCCCTCTGGTTCCTTTATAGGTTTTCTGTTTGTCACTGGTGTTAAGCAATTTGATTTTGAAGTGTTAAAGTAGTTTTTTTTCATATTTCTTTGTGTTTCATGTCTGATAAATTTCCTCAAACTGTTTATACTTTTAATCACATTTGGGGCCATTATTTCTTCAAACATTTTTTTTTTCTGTCTACATCTCTCATTCTCTCGTCTCCATCAGTTCTGCTTCTCAGTAGTCCTAATGTCCACTATTTTTACTCCTTCTCATTTTCAAACACAGCCTTCCACTGACTGACCTCTCATCACAGACATTTATACCTACCAGATGGTGGTTTGTTTCTTTTCTTCTTCACATTCACACTCGCTACACTGTGCACTGCATAAACATTGAGTGCTGTAAACATTTCAGCTGTTCAAAAATTGTACTAAAATTTATGACAAGTTAGCTTCATTAACTCGGAGAAGGCGATGGCATCCCACTCCAGTACTCTTGCCTGGAAAATCCCATGGACAGAGGAGCCTGGTAGGCTGCAGTCCATGGGGTCGTGAAGAGTCGGACACGACTGAGTGACCTCACTTTCACTTTTTATTTTCATGCACTGGAGAAGGAAATGGCAACCCACTCCAGTGTTCTTGCCTGGAGAATCCCAGGGACGGCGGAGCCTGGTGGGCTGCCGTCTATGGCTCGCACAGAGTCGGACACGACTGAAGCGACTTAGCAGCAGCAGCAGCTTCGTTAACTATTGTTAACTATGCTTGTTATCATGAGAGACTGAGCCTTAGTTAACCCCAATAACTTCTCCAAATGAAAATAAGTGACACATTTTAAGAAAGAAATACCTTAAAAGAGGACTAAACACAGAACAACTAGTAAATCTGGGCAGAGAGGTGTGTAGGGTTGTCTTAGGGAAAGCGCCATGGAACAGGTGACATTCGAGTTGCATCATGAAGGACGAATTAGAGTTTGTCAGACAAGTAAGAAGGGAACTAACAGTTAGGTGAAGAAAACACTGTATTCAAGACTCAAAAATTTAAAGCACTAAGTATCTTTTGTGTACAGTGAAAAATTTAAAAATTATGTAACATGCAGAAAGGTTATAAGAACAAGTTGTTGAAGAACTATTCCAAAGATAACAGTCTTATTAAATCCCTTTTAGAAAGTTTGTTCAGTAATTGGTGTGCTAAAAATATAAAACAAACCAAAAAATAAAAACCATTGGCTTTGCTTTTTGCATCTGGAATTTTTCTAATTGTCCACCAGAAATTCCCTAGCTCTTTCTCCAGAATGCCTTTGCTATAGACAACTTTTCCTAGATGGATAACTCAACCTCCATACTGATCTCCCTCCAGAACTTGACTTTAGCATATACCCTCTGATTTTATTGACCATCATCTCTGGAAAGAACTTTATACTCTCCTCTTCCCACCCCACCCCTGTCACACACACACACACACACACACAACTTTGGGTTACCTAGCAGTTACTTGCTGGTTCTGCATTTCCCCTAGCTTTCCTCATCAGACACTGGGATCAGGCAGTTAGCAAAACAAAATCAAAGAAACGGTTTCAAGCAAAGAAAAAAAATGTGTTAAAGTCTTCAAGAATATCAATATTGACCTTTTCTTCCTATATTTGATAAATTTAAAAAAACAATAATTAAAATGTTCAAGTTCAAAGAAAGCCAGGTAATGAAACTTTAACAAATTTTCTCAAGTGATAGGCCTATGAATGGCAAGTTTTAACAAATTAATTAAGGGTATAAGTATACAATCACAATAAAAATAGTAAAATATATAATATTTCTCAGAATTAAATATTTGTCTAATATCCATTTTTTCTACCATCATGAATTTCATTAACCAAAATAACGTGAGAATCCGAGAAAAGAGACAGAGGAGAAAGAGTATAGTACAAGATAACAAACATGAGTATTCATTATTGGACTGTAATGCAAAGTAGTATTAAAATGTAAATCCCCATAGCATGAATTTAGAGAGATTTGCATGATATCAGTAAGTCATTTATTATTAGTTTTTCTGCACTTATAGATAACTGTAGCCAAGAAAATCTCCATTTTCCCAGCTGCAAATTTTCTGACTATGGTGTAATATGAAGCTATTGAATTAAAGAATGTGTCCGCTTTAACTACTAGTTTTGAATATAACATGAGTAATCAGCAAGAAATAGTATTCTTAGACCCCTCATTGTAATCAGCATGTCATTGTTACAATATTATGGTGCCCAAATAAAATAGAGTCTCTTCATTCTTAATTTTTGAATAAGTGTTTAAGGCATACATAAATTATAATAATTTCCAAACGCATGAAGGACAGCTTTGTAAGATTGCATCTTTCTCCTAAAAATGATAAGAAATTCACTAATGAGTCCATTAGACAGAGTCCATTAAAGGTGACAGGACAAAGATCTCTTGGAGACCTAATCAAGCAGAGACAATATGCAGGATTAATTCAGTGTCCATTCAGCTTTCTGCACTCAGACAGAAAATGAGATTTGAGTGACCACTTTATTTAGCAAGTCAAAGGCTGCTGAAAATTTTATGAAATGGTGCAACTCACATGCGAAACAGAGCAGAGTTTTATTAAGAGAGTTTGATATAGTGAAAAAATGTGAATAATTCTCACTGGATATCAGTTAATAAAAGGCATGAAATATAAATTAGCTTCAGGTTTGATCTGCATAAAGTTGACTTTGTGTTTGTGATAGTAGTGTTATCACTATACATTTATTAAATGAGATCTCATTTATTGTTCTGTTTCCTTTAATACTCAACTTATTTGAAATCATAATGGTTTCTATTAGTTAGGCTTCATTTAAAACTATCATTGATTGTTTAAACATCCAGCCTTAGAAATTTATTTATAATTGCCATTTTGGGTGCTCAGAGATTTTGCTTCATTCAAGAACAAATTTTTAAACTAAGAAAATGTCCTTTATACACAGACATACAGAGCAAAGTTTATTGATACTTCAACAACTCATAAGATTGAATTCTAAACTTTTAAGAGGTTAGTGGAAGTATGCCCATCTGAAAAAACATAAAGCTGTATGAACTTAAAATCCACTGGAAATAATAATGCACATATATAAATTTTATACTAAATATAAATTTTTAACTACTTATATTACATATTATTATAAAAGAACCTAAGTTTAAATAAAGAATATGGAGACAAAGCTTAACATTATTCTATTGTATTCTATTTACTTTATTGTAGTTATGACAATAACTACATAATTATGTAATTATGACATAACAGTATTTACAGAGGTATAAATATAAAATATTCACTAAATAGTTTACATTTTTAATATCTTAATATATAAATTAAACAGATAATTGTGGTATGTTTAAGAATGTTTTGACAAAATAACTGTCATTCTGTAACCATTTCTAAGTTATTAATATATTAACCAAAATAGCACTATTGAAAAGAAAAAACAAGAATTGCTGGCAAATTCAATTTATACTGATCTCTATTATTTTAAAAAATGAAATCCTTAGTGCTTGGCTCATTTTGGAGATATTTTAGGTTCTTTGATCATGGGCAACCCATGCTTGTAATATATCATCATGTCCCAGGAGATAAGCCCAAGATCCATAAGCCTGAAAATTCAAATGAGAACACTTTCACAATAATACCCTGATCATGAAGACTCTGGCCCCTTCAACCTATTTAACCATCACAAAGTTGGCATCAGGCTAGATATCACCAGGCATCAAGCTGATGAATGTCCCACAGTACACATATGTTCAACTGTTTCCTGTGATATCATTTTACTGGTTCTTCTGAGCGCTATAATATTTTCTGTAGTGAATTCAAGCTGAATATGTTTGGCAAGAATATTTTCTCAGAGATGCTGTGTGTGTCATACTACATCACATCAGGAGGCCTATTATATTTATTTCTCCTCCTAGGGCTGCAAGTTTGATCACTGGGTTAAGATGGTGACACATGGATCTCTCTACTATCAAGATAAGTTTTTCCCTTTGTGGTTAGAAAGCCATCAGTAGGGTGATACTTTGGCCTCATAAGAAGTCTTTTGCCAAATGATTTAGCATTGAGTGATAATGCTTGAGTCAAATATTATGTTAGAGGTTAAAAATTATGTTTTACATTGCCTCATTCCTTCTGCATTTTAGTGTGCATTCTTCTATGAAATAACTTGAGAGAACTTCAACATAAGCTATTTCCTTACCCTGAATCATAGTCCTAGGAGAAAGGTAGGATAAATACTTAATTCTCTCTTTCTAATTGTAAACTTCCAAAGTAAGGAGTTCATTTAATAGTACTTGTCAATGGTGGTGAATGAGAGTTCCATGTCTGTTTTATAGTTGCTGTTAAATATCAATATTAATTCATGATTTTTTTATGTATTCAGTGACTTTCAATTAATTGCTTTATGTATAATGATCAAATTAGGTAAGTCAGAATCCTTTCAAACTGGTTCCCATAAACTTTTGATATATTTTTTTGATTACTTGTTTACTTTCTGGCACAAAATACCCCAAACCTGGAGCAGCTATTTTTCCAAGAATATTTTTCTATGAAAAGAAATCACAGTTTGGATACCAAGAGATTCTTTACTCCTGGTGAAACAGGAGGTGAAGGGGCCGGGCACAGCTTTTGAAAGAATGACATAACCCAGAGGACACAGCATAAACGGATTAGAATCAAATGGATCCAAGATGGCAGACAAGTCAACTTCGACTAAACCTCAATCCTTGATCAGCAAGTGAAACGACACACCCAGGGGCACCATGACAGTTCCAAGACACTGCCGAAAGACCAAAAAGTGGATGGTGGCCAAATTCCTGGAAATCTCCACCTAGTCTCCAAACCAGTTGGAATAATCCTCCCACTGAGCCTATGAAGTTACCAACCCATAAAAGCGAACCACACTGCACTTTGAGGCCACCGCCCTTGCCCTCTGCAATGGCCCACATTCTGTCTGTGGAGTGTCCTTCTCTCTGAATCTGAATAAATCCACTTCTCACCTATCACTTTTCTCACTGAATTCTTTCTGTGATGAGATATTAAAAATCTGAGCTTCACTGGGTCCTGAAACCAGGTACCACAGGTTCTGGCCGGGCTTGAGTTCCAGCCACATGGGCTCAAGTCCTAGGCAGGATTTCAGCCAGGTTCAAGTCCTGGTTATGTGGGTTTGAGTCCGCAGCCACATGGGTTCAAGTCCCAGAACATGGGTTCAAGTCCCGATCTGAAGTAAATGGTTTCACTGGGTTATCAGTGGTTTTAGGCTTTCTCAATGGACAAAGCTAGAAAAAAACAAATATTCTAACTTCATGAGTTTATACAGATATTTCCCATCCAAATGTAACGTTTTACCTTTTTTCCTTCATTTTTTGATTCTTTTCTCTTACACTTAAAATTTGTTTCCTACTAACTTTAGTATTCATTCTTGCTCTATCCTACAACATTAACAAAAATAAATTCAAAATAACTGTACCAATATTAATACTGAGTAAAATTACTGACTGAAGTTTAATATTTTTCACAGTTGTTTTTGTCCTTAGAATATATACCAGTAAATGTATGCAGACTTCTAAAGCCATTAGAAATCCTTTTCTTTGTGTGTGGTTGTTTCCAATTTGGCATGGAGTTCACTCGTGTTCACTCGGAGAGCTTCCTTCAGTTGCAGCTCTGCAGTGTTTCATTAAAGGCACACACCATGGTTGACTCAACCCCCCCATGAATGTACCTTTGTGTTTTTTCCAATTGTTTGTTATTACAAACAGTTTGCCTTTAATTCAAATATCACCACATGTCTATGATACTATTATTTCTATTTTAATATGAAACTGAGGTTCAGGGAAATGGAGTACTTTCCCCAGGTTTGTATAGCTGTATGAAACCAAAATCATGCTGTTTATTTTCGAGTAGAGTGCTTCTCAGGCATCCCCAGAAACACAATAATAAACTGTTTTCTGTGCTTCATTGTTTTCCAGGTATCTTTGTGAAAATGAACAAAAGGAAAAAAAAAAAAAAAACAAGTCTTCATAGGCACATTTGGATCCAAATGGTTATATAAAGAGGGCCTGAGCGAGAATTGTCTAACACCAAAGGCCAGAACAAGCTCAACACCACCTCTACCCAGCCACCTCCCTAAGACATAATTCACTATACACTCTCATGTTTTCTCAACCAAAATGCCATATCTAATTGCCATATATAAGTGGAGTGGAATGCATAAATCCTTTGTGATAGCAGAAACTGATTATATCTGCTTTGGTATTAGTGTTCAGAGTTACATAGAAATAATACAGTTTTATTAAAATCTCCGCCTACTCAGCAGTATGAGATTCACTAATAAAATATCTGATTTGAGTCTAAGTATAATATATGAAAAACAATGTGTAATTAAGAATTTGTTTTTGAAGTTCTGATGAATTTCCTGACCATGGATGTTTTCACATGACAGAAATTAGCCACAACTTTGGAATGACCACTTAGGTATCACTGTTTCAAAAATAACAACAAATGCCGCCCCCACCCCTCCACTATACAGAAGTGGCTTGCTTTCCTGTAGGGGTGCATGTCAGAAGTTCAAGGGAAGTATTCTGCAGACACTTTTCCACTGATGTTTTGGGGGTAGGAATAGGTGAGGTAGTGAGCTGATTGTTCCCGTGTATTAAAAAAAGAAACCCTCTTAGTTTAAATTTATGTTTAATTTTCATCAAGCTTAGGTTGTCCTGGAAGATGAGTGTATTACAAAGTTTCACCTTTGGGATTCATGATGGCAATCCATCTCTTTCCCACATCTAAAGCTAGAATTGGCAGTATTCTCCTTATTCTATGAGCTACTTTTAAATGACATGCAGGAGAATAAAGACACTGTTCTTAAATATATAAAAATAAATTTTCTTGGCTTACTGGTGGTAGCAAACAAATATCTATGAGTAATACCCCTATATCACCAGCTAGCAGGGCACTTAATAAAACCCAAACAACTGTCACACACAGGTTATAAGGTCATTTCTCACATATAAGATAAACTAGAAATCTATCCAAAGGATAGAATCACGGAGAATGCTATGAAGTTTGCTGGAAAATAAAAAATGAGTTTCACATGTTATTTCATTTCCCAAGGGCACTTTGATAAGCATACACACATATTGTCAATGCAGGCTGGGCCCCAGTGCATGTTGGGGACACAGAAACAAGCAAGTTCAAAATCATAAATGTCATTTAGTAACAAATTAAATATTTGCCACAGGTGACAGGAAAACAAATAAGTAAAATAAAGCCGTATCTTTTTTTTTTTTGGCTGCCAACAATATGGAGAAAGACATAAATGTAAAATATGAAGACACTGTCCTTCAGAAAGGTAATGATAAGGCTTATATTTACAACATTTCCATTGAAAATATCACAGAGGCTTGCACGTCTGTGTGTTGACTGAAAGAATGAATGAATGAACGAATGAAAATATATGTATTGGGAAAGTAAGTTTGTGTGGTTGTGGAGGAGAAAAGGGAGTTCATGGATATGGATTCAGGATGGTTTAAGAAGCAACAATCAGATTCTCCAAACAAAGTCTAAAACAAAAGAAAGCATTAGTTTTTAACATTTTCCAATACTGCGCACACCTGTACAACAAAAATTCTAACCTCATGGTACTTACACTTCAAATGTACCTGTGGTATTTATCCAAAATAGACATTCTGATTCAGGCCCAGGAATTCATATTTAAAAGCAATCCATGAGACTGGTGAGAAAGTGGCCCAGAGACAGTATTTTGAGAAATGCTACTCTGTACCAAGTGGCAGGCCTGAGGAGAGGTTTGGGTGTCCCCTCTCTTCTTTGTGGATTTTCTTTGATAGCAGATTTTATTTTCTGTATTACACCCCACTGTCCAACACTACAGCCTTCTTCTTGGGAAATGCTATTTCTTAAGCTCAGAGGTCATATTTGGAATGTATTTTATTTAGAATCATTCCCCAAAGTGAAAATGTTAATTGCTCCTTTGTGTTTGACTCTGCGAGCCCTTGGACTGTAGCCCAAGGCCAGGGTCCTCCGTACATGGAATTCTCCAGGCAAGAATAACTGGAGTGGGTTGCCACTTCCTTCTCCAGGGGATCTTCCCAACCGAGATTGAACTTGGGTTTCCTGCATTGCAGGCAGATTCTTTTACCCTCTGAGCCACCAGGGAAGCCCCAATGGCTGATATTTAAGTAGAAAAAATTAGTGAATCAAGAGTTTTGATTCTGTGGTAATTAAATGGAATTCATACTGCAAGAAAGGCAGAGAGAATAAAGAGTAGAAAGATGCAATAAAGCTAGAGAAAGACCCTGTTAAAGAGAATCAAAAGTTTAACATGTAATTTTTTTCTTTATATTAAAAATGAATTAAAAGTAATTAAAATACATGTAAGGATTGCCTGATAAAATACAGGATGGTCAATTAATTTCAAATTTCAGATACATAATGAATGCTTTTCTAGAATAAATACAATCCTATATTTTTATTTGTTAAATATTGTATCTAATACTTACCATGTAAAACTACTGTTAAAAACTACTCTGGGGGCCATATGTGGAGAGCATGTGTAAGATATTTTTGAATGGATCCCTGATATAATTGAGATATGACTTTCACTTGAAGGAAATTTTACAAGGTATTTCCCGTACCCAGAAAACAGCCATTTATATCAAACATCTGAGAAATTTCCCCAAAGACTATTTTCCTCAATCAATATAACCCTCTACCAGCAAGATCCTATTAATACTCCACAAACCCTTTTAATGAAAGAATGTAGAGGGCAGTTCAGTGTATGTTCATTTTCAAGTGTATATAATAATCTAATAACAATGTTGTATACATTAGGCTTCCTCTTCTTTCCCATGGAAAACTCATTTTTGCCTCCCTACTTTAAACAATAAGATCTCAGCATATTATGTGTGTCCCTGATTTTCTCAAGGCATTCTATTTACTTCTTTACAATAATTATTTTTTTTCCTTTTTTTTCAATTTTTTTCTTTTTTTTTTTTCTTTTTTTTTTCAATTCAGCACTATTGACACCTGGGACCAGATAATTCTTTGCTGTTGGAGACTGTCCTGTATATTGTAGGACTTGTATGCATGCTTAGTTGCTTCAGTCGCGTCCAACTCTTTATGACGCCATAGACTGTGGCCTGCCAGGTCCCTCTCTCCCTGGGATTTTCTCGGCAAGAATACTGGATTGGGTTACCATGCACTCTTCCAGGGAATATTCCTGACCCAGGAATCAAATTTGCATTTCCTGCATTGCAGGCAGATTCTTTACCGCTGAGTCACTGGTGAAGCCTGTGTTATAGGACATTTAGCAGCATCTCTGGCCTCTACACTAAGCAGCAGAAGTACTGCCTAAGTGACAACCAAAAATGTCCCTCAGTTCAGTTCAGTTCATTCGCTCAGTCTTGTCCGACTCTTCGCAACCCCATGAATAGCAGCACTCCAGGCCTCCCTGTCCATCACCTGCTGCTGCTGCTGCTAAGTCGCTTCAGTCGTGTCTGACTCTGTGCGACCCCATAGCCCATCAGGCTCCCCCGTCCCTGGGATTCTCCTAGATATTGCCAAATGTCTTCTGGAGGGCAAAATTACCCCCAATTGAGAATCGCTGCTCTGCATGGATAGGTTACAGTTCATTGCAACTTCTCTCCCTTCCCTACCTCCTTCCTTTCTTTCTTCCTCTCTTTCCAAGAGGGGAAAAGATAGTAATTGGACTCACAAAGAGTTGGACACGACTGAGCGACTTCACTTTCACCTTCCCTATGCGAAAATGAGGGCTTCCCTTGTGGCTCAGCTGGTAAAGTATCCACCTGCAATGCAGAGACCTGGGTTCGATCCCTGGGTTGGGAAGATCCCCCGGAGAAGGGAAGGGCTACCCACTCTAGTATTCTGGCTTGGAGAATTCCATAGAGTGTATAGTCCTTGGGGTCACAATGAGTTGGACATTACTGAGCGATTTTAATTTTCACTTTATGGGAAAATGAAAACTAATTTCCTTTTTCTTAAAATTTTTTTTGTTAATTTTTGGCCACAACATGCAGCATGGGGGATCTTACTTACCTGACCAGGGATGGAACCCATGTCTCCTGCATGGGAAATGCAGTGTCTTAGCCACTGAACCACCAGGGAACATCTGAAAGCTAAATTCTTTGTAGGATTTCAATTTTAAAGTATATGAACATAGAGTCTTCCTTGCTGTTCTAGTGGTTAAGAATCTGCCTTGCAGGGCAGAGAACACAGATTTGATCCCTGGTCAAGGAACTGTGATCCCAAACACCTCTGAGCAATTAAACACTCACAACTACTGAGCCCACTCACAACTACTGAGCCCACTCACTACAACTAGAAAGAAACCAATGTGCACAAGGAAGAGACTGCAAGGAAAGATTCCACATGCTGCAAAGAAAAATCCTGCCTGCACAACTGAGACCCAATGTAGAAAAAAAAAAAATATTTTAAAAATATGAACTGTCAATTACACCCAAAACTGGGTTAGGAAAAAAATCAGTAAATAACATTGGAATGCACCGATAATTTAAGGGAAAAAATAGATCACTAAATAAATCACATATCTATCAGATAAAATTTTTAACTAAAAAGTTATAAACTGCTTGAACATAGTATTGGGTATTTATCAGTTGTTCCTCAGTCATTCAGTCATGTCCAATTCTTCCCCATCATGGAACATGCCAGGCCTCTCTGTCTCTCACCATCTCCCAGAGTTCGCTCAAGTTCATGTCCAGAGAATGGTGATGCCATCCAACCATCCAAGCATCTCATCCTCTGCCGCCTTCTTTTCCTTTTGGCTCTCAATCTTTCCTAGCCTCAGGGTCTTTTCCAATGAGTCAGCTCTTCATCTCAGGTGGCCAAAGTATTGGAGCTTCAGTTTCAACATCAGTCCTTCCAGTGAATATTCAGGATTGATTTGCTTTAGGATTGACTGGTTTCATCTCCTTGTGGTCCAAGGGACTCTAAAGAGTCTTCAACTTCACAGTTTGAAAGCATCAATTATTCAGTGCTCAGCCTTCTTTATGGTCCAACTCTCACACCTGTACATGACTACTGGAAAGACCATAGCTTGGGCTCTACAGATCTTTGTTGACAAAGTGAAGTCTTTACTTTTTAATACACTGCCTAAGTTTGCCATAGCCTTCCTTTCAAGAAGCAATGGTCTTCTAATTTCATGGCTGCAGTCACCATCTGCAGTGATTTTGGAGCCCATGAATGGAATATCTGTCACTGCTTGCACTTTCTCCCTTCTATTTACCACGAAGTGATGGAACTGGATGCCATGATCTTAGTTTTTTGAATGTTGAATTTTAAGCCAGCTTTTTCACTCTCCTCCTTAACCCTAATCAAGAGGTTCTTTAGTTTCTCTTCACTTTCTGCCATTAGAGTGGTATCATCTGCATATCTGAGGTTGTTGGTATTTCTCCCGGCAATCTTGATTTCAGCTTGTAACTCATCCAACCTAGCATTTTGCATGATGTACTGTGCATATAAATAAACAGGGTGACAATAGCTTTGTTGTACTCCTTTCTCAAGTTTGAACCAGTCAGTTGTTCCATGTAAGGCTCTAACTGTTGCTTCTTAGCCTGTATACAGGCTTCTCATTAAACAGATAAAGTGGTCTGGCATTCCCATCTCTAAGAATTTTCCACAATTTGTTGTGATCCACATAGTCAAAGGCTTTCCTGTAGTCAATGAAACAGAGGTAGATGTTTTTCTGGAATTCCTTTGCTTTCTCTATGATCCAGCAGATGTTGGCAATTTGATCTCTGGATCTTCTGCCTTTTCTAAACCCAGCTTGTACATCTGGAAGTTCTCAGTTAATGTTTTGCTGAAGCTTAACTTGAAAGATTTTGACCATGATCTTACTAGCATGGGAAGCAAGCACAGTTGTCCAGTAATTTGAACATTTTTTAGCACTGCCCTGCTTTGTAACTGGAAAGAAAACTGCCTTTTCTAGTCTTGTGGCCACTGCAGGGTTTTCCAATTTTGCTGACATATTGAGTACAGCACTTTAACACCATCATCTTTTAGTATTTTAAATAGCTCAGCTGGAATTCCATCAATTCCACTAGGTTTATTGGTAGTAATACTTCCTAAGGTCCACTTGACTTCACACTCCAGATGTCTGGCTTTGAGTGACAACATCACCATGGTTATCTGGGTTATCAAGATCTTTTTTGTACTATACGTTTATTAGTATTGCATATTAATAACTTAGCAAACTGTTTGAAGTAATGAAAAGTAAATCATGAAGGAAAGAGTAAATTCTTTAGAGATTATCTATCTATATAATGTTATTTAGCATAATAATAAAATGAAAATATTGCAAATATATATCTTGCTAACATGCAAAAAGATATTTAGCTATAAATTAGCATATACTAGAAACCCTCTTGTCTAAGTCTATTGGCACAGTAGATAGAAAGCTCATCAAAAAGTTCAAGTTAAAATTATTAATTGGTACTTTATATAACTTGAAATATGTAACTGTACAGTTATTTAGAACTCTTTTGATATAGAATTGAGCTTCCCTGATGGCTCAGATGGTAAAGCGTCTGTCTGCAATGCAGGAGACCTGGGTTCAATCAATCCTTGGGTCAGGAAGATCCTCTGGAGAAGGAAATGGCAACCCACTCCAGTACTCTTGCCTGGAAAATCCCATGGACGGAGGAGCTGTGGGGTTACAAAGAGTCGGACATGACTGAGTGACTTCACTTTCTTTACTATAGAATCACTTCTCTCATTTTGAATATTAATCCACCAATTAAATTTCCACAGTCACTTTCTTGCAGAAAACAAAATTAAAATGCATTTGCAATGATTTCCAAAGTATTTGTTTTTAAGCAAGCAGAATTTGTTTTAAATATGAGAACAAAAAATCCTTCTAAATGTTTATAATGTCTTTCAATGTGTTGCAGTTATCTATCCCACACTAAAAATCTGTATCTTCACGTAGCATTAATCTTTACTCTGTCTTTCTGAGACATTCAACTTAATTTTTAGTTTTATAGAAATACTTCTCTTTCCACACTCATATTTCGCTGTTTTAAACAATGTGAAATTGAACATTAGTTATATATTATATATGAATTTCAAATGGCATTAATGAGTGTGGGAAGAACACAGCTGATCTTGGTAAGAATACAATAAATACGTTTTAAATAAAACCACACAATTACTAGTTTGTCTCTTTACAGATTGTACTTTTGGCATCGTATCTATGAAACCTGTGTCTAATCCAAAGTCACGAAGCTTTTCTTTTATGTTACCTTGCAGATTTTTTGTAGTTTTCACTTTTATACTTTTATCTATCATCCATTCTGAGTTTTTTTAATGTATAGTACAAAGAAAAGATTGGATTAAAATTTTCTGCTATTCAATATACACTATTAAGAGCATGAAAATATAAGCTACACTTGGAGAAAAGATTTGCCTTTTGCATTTCCACTTAATTTTAAAATCAGTTTGTCAAGTTCTACACAGGAAAAAACAAATGAAATTTTAACTGAAATTGTATTGATTCTGTAGGTCAATTTGAGAAAAACTGACAGCTCTGATATATTGAGGATTCCAAACAATATGCTCAATTTATTTAGATCTTTTATTTATCTCAATAATGTTTTGCAGCTCTCTGGGTAGAAACCTTACAAATGCTTTCTGTTTTATTCGTAGGTACTTTTTATTTTAATCTTATTATAAGTCAGTTCAGTTCAGTTCAGTTCAGTCGCTCAGTCGTGTCTGACTCTTTGTGACCCCATGAATTGCAGCACGCCTGCAATGGAGAGCACTCCCTGTCCATCACCTACTCCTGGAGTTTACCCAAACATATGTCCATCGAGTTGGTGATGCCATCCAGCCATCTCATCCTCTGTCGTCCCCTTCTCCTCTTGCCCCCAATCCCTCCCACCATCAGGGTCTTTTCCAATGAGTCAACTCTTCGGATGAGGTAGCCAAAGTATTGGAGTTTCAGCTTTAGCATCAGTCTTTCCAGTGAACACCCAGGACTGATCTCCTTTAGGATGGACTGGTTGGACCTCCTTGCAGTCCAAGGGACTATAAGTAGTACCTTTAAAATAGTTTTTCTATTTCTGTAATTAGCTGTATGCTTTATCTATATTAATTTTGACTTTTTCTTCTAATGTGAATTATACTGATTTCTTTTCATGATTAACTGAAGCTGCATTCCTTTAATGTTATTGCTACTGCTAAGTCACTTCAGTCATGTCCGACTCTGTGTGACCCCATAGACAGCAGCCCTCCAGGCTCCCCTGTCCCTGGGATTCTCCAGGCAAGAACACTGGAGTGGGTTGCCATTTCCTTCTCCTCCTTCTCCAATGCATGAAAGTGAAAAGTGAAAGTGAAGTCGCTCAGTCGTGTCCGACCCTCAGGACCCCATGGACTGCAGCCCACCAGGCTTCTCTGTCCATGGGATTTTCCAGGCAAGAGTACTGGAGTGGGTGCCATCGCCTTCTCTGACATTCCTTTAATAAACCCAGTTTATATGCTTTCATAAAGATCTACTTTCAATTGGACTATATGTTGCTTAAAATTTTTTACATCTATGTTTATGAATGACACGGCCTGTATTTTTTTTCCAATAATGTCCTTCTCAGGTTTTGATATCAAGAATATCTAAGAAAATAAAGAAATGGGATCTAATCAAACTTAAAAGCTTTTGCACAGCAAAGAAAATCATCAGTAAAACAAAAAGACAACCTACAGAATAGAAGGAAATATTTGCAAATGATGTGAATGACTAGGGATTAATCTCCAAAATAGACAAAGAGCTCACAAAACTCAATATATATATACATATACATATATATAAAACTCAAACAACTGAATCAAAAAATGAGCAGAAGACCTGAAGAATACATACAGGTGGCCAACAAGCACCTGAAAAGATGTTCAATATTGCTAGTTAATTATTTGAGAAATGCAAGTCAAGTCTACAATGAGGCATCACCTCACACCAGTCAGAAATGCCATCATTAAAGAGTCTTGTTGTTCAGACACTAAGGCATGTCCATCTCTTTGTGACACCATGAACTGTAGCACACCAGGCTTCCCTGTCTTTCACTACCTCCCGGAGTTTACTCAAATTCATGTCCATTGAGTTGGTAATGCTATCTAACCATCTCATCCCCCACCACGCCCTTCTCCTCCTGCCCTCAGTCTTTCCAAGCATCATGGTCTTTTCCGGTGAGTCAGCTCTTCATATCAGGTGGCCAAAGTATCGAAGCTTCAGCTTCAGCATCAGTCCTTTCAATGAATATTCAGGGTTGATTTCCCTCAGGATTGACTGGTTTGATCTCCTTGTGGTCCAAGGGACTTAAAAAAAAAAAAAAAAAAAGAGTCTTCTTCAGGCCACAGTTTGAAAGCATCAGTTCTTTGGTGCTCAACCTTCTTTAAAGTCCAACTCTCACATCCATACATGACTATTTGAAAAACCATAGCTTTGACTATACGGACCTTTGTCGGAAAAGTGATGTCTCTACTTTTCAATACACTGTTTAGGCTTGTCATAGTTTTTCTTCCAAGGAGCAAATGTCTTTTAATTTCATGGCTGCAATCACTGTTAGCAGTGATTTTGAGCTCCAAGAATTTAAAGTCTGTCACTATTTTCATTTTTCCCCCTCTATTTGCCATGAAATGATGGGACTGGATGCCATGATTTTAGTTTTTTAAATGTTGAGTTTTAAGTCAGATTTTTCACTTTCCTCTTTCACCTTCATTAAGAGGCTTTATAGTTACTCTTCAGTTTCTGCCTTGAGTGGTATCATCTGCACATCTGAGGTTATGGATAATTCTGGCAATCTTGATTCCAGCTTGAGCTTCATCTAGCCCAGCATTTCACATGATGTACCCTGCATATAAGTTAAATAGGCAAGATGACACTATACAACCTAGACACACTCGTTTACCAATTTTGGACCAGTCCATTGTTCCATGTACAATCCTAACTGTTGCTTCTTGGCCTGCATACAGGTTTCTCAGGAGACAAGTAAGGTGGTCTGGTATTTCCATCTCTTGAAAAATTTTCCACAATTTGTTGTGAGCCACACAGTCAAAGGCTTTAGCATAGTCAATTAAGAAGAGGTAGATGTTTCCTGGAATCGTCTTAGAGGATTTTGAGATTTTGTCATTTTTTGAGATTTCTATGCATTTTGGACTCTTTTGTTGACTATGAAGACTACTCCATTTCTACTAAGGGATTCTTGCCCACAGTAGTAGATATGATGGTCATCTGAATTAAATTCACCCATTCTGGTCCATTTTAGTTCACTGGTTTCTAAAATGTCAATGTTCACTCTTGCTGTCACCTGCTTGACAATGTCCAATTTACCTTAATTCATGGACTGAACATTCCAAGTTCCTAAGCAATATTGTTCTTCATAGCATCAGACTTCACTTTCACCACCAGACACATCCGCAACTAAGCGTCTTTTCCGCTTTGGCTCAGCCTCTTCATTCTTTCTGGAGCTATATCTCCACTCTTCTCCAGTGGCATGTTGGATACCTTATTGACCTACAGGGCTCATCCTCTAGTATCATATCTTTTTGTCTTTTCATACTCTTCATGGTGTTCTCAAGGCAAGAATGCTGAAGATAAGTTACCCATATCTTTACTATTTTCACTGTTTTTATTACTTCTACCCCTTGAATTCTTCATCAACATTTATTTTTCTTCTATCTGAAGAACAATTTTTCTTATTTTGTTCAGTATATATCTGCTGTCAAAAAATTTGCTCTGGGTTTATTCACCTAAAAATATCTGTCTCCTTTTAGGGTTTTGTTCATTTGCTTTTTTGTTTGATTTATTGGCTGACAGTTGTTTTGCTTTGAAGGGTTTTTTTTTGCATCAGACCTGTATATGTCATGACACTATTTTCTATTTTCCATTGATTTTTACTGAATGAAAATTATCAATCTAAATGTTGCTCTATTAAAGACAGTCTTTTGTTTTGTTTTCTGTTGTTTAACATTTTTGTATTTGTCAATTTAGAGAAGACCAACCATACTGCTTCTGGCTAATTGCTCCTCTCCTCTTCCACTGGGTCTCTAATCAGATGTGTCACTGGGTCTGGGTTCATATTGCTCATCACTGCACATAAAGACAATAAATCAAGAGACAAGTTTCTGGGGAAAGGAATAGTGACTTAACTGGAAAGACAGCAGACTGAGACTACTACCCCAAAGGACTCAATATCAACCATTCGATGGTCTTTCAGCATTTGAAGCAAATGGGAAAGATGAAAAAGCTCAATACGTGGGTGCCTTGTGAGTTGACTGAAAATCAAAAAAAATTGTTTTGAAGTGTTGTGTTTTCTTATTCTATGCAACAATGAACCATTTCTCAATCATATTGTGATGTGCAAAGAAAAGTGGATTTTACAGGATACTCGGCAATGACCGGCTCAGTGGTTGGACTGAGAAGCTAGAAAGCGCTTCCCAAAGCCAAACTTGCACCAAAAAAAGGACATGTCACTGTTTGGTGGTCTGTTGTCAGTCTGATCCACTATGGCTTTCTGAATCCCTTACATCTGAGAAGTATGTGCGGCAAATTAATGAGATGCACCAAAAACTGCAACTGACCAAAAGGCACTGGTCAACAGAAAGGACCCAATTCTTCTCCATGACAATGCCCAACAACAGGTTGTACAACCAACACTTCAAACGTTGAACGAATAGGGCTATGAAGTTTTGCTTCATCTGTCATATTCATCTGACCTTTTGCCAGTCAACTGCCATTTCTTCAAGCTTCTCGACAACTTTTTGTAGAGAAAATGCTTCCACAACCAGCAGGAGGCAAAAAATGCTTTCCAAGAGTTCATCAAATCCTGAGACATAGATTTGTATGCTATAAGAACAAGCAAATTTATTTCTCACTGGCAAAAATGTGTTGATTGTAACAGATCCTATTTTGATTAATAAACATGTGTTTGAGCCTAGTTATAATGATATCAAATTCAGTCCAAAACCATAGTTACATTTGTATCAACCTAAATACCACCAGAAGGAAAAAGCTAACTTCATGGTGACCAAACTGTAACCATCACATTAGCTGCTCCATTTTAAGCAATACGGAATCTGTGGATACCACACTTTCAAGAACTGACCTTGAGAGTAGGATTAACATTATTGCTCATAATAATCTATATCTTTGTGGATAAAAATAATCATAGTTTGTCCTGCCTTATATGTAAATAGGCAACTAAAACTGTCAGCAAAGAGATGCTAGACAGACCCATGTCACATCTTCCACTCTAAGACTACAGTGCCCATGTCAGCAGGAAGAAGTTATGGAAGATAGACCTTTGCCCATAATCCCATAGAAATTGAAGGATGTTCTGACAAGTAGGGATTTGTAAACAGCTTTCCGCAAGAAAAAGCTCTTTGCAGGAAAGAGGTCTCTGCAGGGGGCCCCGTTAGCAAAGCTACTTCCTACTATATTGTAACTAATCTTAACCCCTAAGCTCTACTCATCTCCAGCCCAATCACATCTTTGAAATCTTTTGGTCACACAATACTTTGTTTAACATGTTGGTCCTTTCTGTAACTCTAAGAAGTAGAAATGAACAATAAGCAATTAACAGATGACAAGATCTCTTCCTTAGCTTCCCCTTCAGTAATCTCACAAACAGTTTGAACAAGACAGCATGTAAAGAAAGATCACAGGAAGTCAACAAGCCTGCCCAGAGTGAGGGATGGCAAGGACCCTGACCCCCATCTCAATGATTAGCTGAGATTATTTCCCTTTTTTCTTTAAAAACTTTCATGGCTAAGCAGAATCCTGAGTGCTGGTTTTTAGGGACACAATTCACCCAGATTGCCAGCTCCCTGATTAGAAGCAATATTTCCCTTTTGACTTGCCTCTCAGGTATTGATTGCTTTTTCAGGTGCATGTGAGATCTTAGTTCCCCAACCAGGGATCAAACCCAAGTTCCCCGCATTGGGAGGGCAGAGTCTTAACACTGTGGTGAGCAGCCAGTTTCTGTAATAAATCTATGTTTCTGTTGTTGTTGACTATTAAAGCCCTGACCATCTAGGACCACCTTCTTTTCCTTTAGAGATAAAGAGTTTGTAGGAAATCCAGTCCTTTTCAGGGCTGGTCTGTCTTTACTCCTATAATGTAACCCTATAAAGCATGAGCCCAAAGCCAGGAATTTTCACCAGAACATTTTTGCTTGCTTTCCAGCCATGAATTCAAACTTCTGTTCCTTTCAGGTCTGTCAAGGGCACCAGTTAGGCTCTCATTCTCTTCTTTTCTCTGGAGCCAACAACCCATACCCTCCTAAGGAGATCAAGCCCAAACAGGGGCTCACTTCTATGGATCTCAGTCCTTCCAAGTTCTAGCCTGATTTTAGTCTCTTGATAACTCGCTGATGTCTTTCGGTAAATTGCTATTGCCCTTTGGAGCTTCTTAGTCCAGCAGAGTGGGGTCAGTTTTCCTATGTGGGTCATAAACACAAAGCATCACTGTAACATCAGTGACAGTAGAAGCTGAGAATGAAGCTTTCTTCTCCAATATTCCTTAGCCACATGAGACTCATGTTTCCTCCTTACCTTCATGGAATAATTTCCTAAATTATTTCATAATACCAATTACAGAAGTGAATGCCAGCTTGTCTGTGTTTCAGGGGGGTTTCCCTTTGTTACAACAGTTTAGCTTTCAGACTGACTTATTAAAGTATTTATAAAAGTTGACCCACTAATTTATTTATTAGACTAAAAGCGATATGCTACAAGATATGTATTGTAGTATTATATACATAATAGAGAAATCAATTGGAATATGAACATGGGCCTAATTCTTAGAGGACTTACAAGAAGAAAAATTTTCCCTCATTCACACAATAGATGTGTATGTCTTGTATTACAATGTTCAAGGCTCCTCTTGGAGTGGAGTTCCTGGGTGCCTAACAAGCTCTCTTTGTTCTCCTATTTCAGAAGCTCCACTAAAGTAAACCCCACAGAGGCCTTGGTTTGAGAGGTCCAGGTTTATAAAGGAAGAAATTAAAATTGTCACAGGATGAGAATGAAAGCTAGAACTACCAGGAGAGTAAGTTATTGCCAGAAGACTGCAACGAAAGTTTGACTTTGAGCTTTTATGGGGGGAAAACTGTGTTGCAGAAGTAACAGAGGAAAGGTGCTTGTCTATCAGAGCTGCTACCAATGGGCAGAGCTTCTGAGAGCAGTCAGTCATTACTGCTGTCATTTGGAGCAGCCTTAAGTGCAGGACAGTGAGGACCAGCCCCCCACACCGGACTGTAATAAAAAATGAAAGGAACAAAGATAAGCTGACGCTAGGAACCTTCTCTAATTTTCTTGAGACACATTAGCCCCAGGTTCCTGGTAAAACCAATGAAAGTCACAGAAACTGTTTTAAAAATGACTGGGATTGTATTTCTCATTAACCTTCACAGGTGGGAGTCCTAGCCAGATTTTATTTGATTTATGAAAATAAAGAAAAGTGACCTTTTTTACACTGGAGGGTCATGAAGCAATTCATTTAAGTTAGATTCATAACAGCAAAATATAGAAAACAGCCTAAATGTCAGATAACAGGGTAAAGATAGTCCTACTACAGCAACTCTATACCATTTTACACAGTTATTAAAAACTGTAACTACTCATTTATACTTAGAAATGTAATGTTTATTATGAAGCAGCATTTCATATGCCAAAAGAAAGCAAAAATTCATCTATGATAGCAGTTTTTCAGAAATTGTTTACAGATAAAGATTAAGTCTGGAATAGAATAGAAAATAATATAGATGATTTTGGGGTAGTACACTTTGGATTCAATGCTTTTCTGTTTTATCATGACTATCATCAATACTACTACTATTATTGTTATATATCATCCTAAAGTTAATTGATTTTTTATTTTAATGATACATGGTTTATTTGTCTGCAAAGATTCAGCACAGCTGAATTCTATTAGTTGGCTGATTATTAATCATTCATTCATTCAAAAATGTTTATTAATTACTTAAAAATGGACCAGAAACTGTTCTGGGTGATATTGCTATAAACATTATTTATAATAAAACTGAACAAACCTCCCATGAACCACATTCTGGAAGGAAGTAGACAAGGACAAAGCAAAAGTACAAATATGTATTTTAATCTGTGACTAGCATTATTCAAATTACTCTTTGCTAAGAATGAGTGGCATGTAACACACTTCAGGGAATTTTGGAATTAAAATTCACACTGAGACTTAAAGGATATGGAACTAGGTAAAAAGAAAAGGGAAGAAATGACCTTAGTGGAGGTGCATCAGAAAGTGTCAGGCCCCATTTAGAGGCTAGAAATGGGGGCACAGCATGCAGGCAAATGGGAGCTGCTTAATGGTTCAAATTAAGAACAATCCCACAGCAACTGCCATTGTCTTGAAAAAACTTCTTCCCCATAAATAAATGAAAGAGTTGACTCCTTGACTAGGGCTTTGACAATTCACTACTGAGTAGGCTGCTGGTTCCCTGAATACAATTTGCAAAGTATCTGCAGAGTCACAATCAGAAAAACAGGTCTGATCTTATCATGGGCAATGATTTATTAAAGATATCAAAAGAACTACCACAAAAAGTGATAAATTTAATTTTCTGAAATAACTTCCATTACCAAAATACATCATTAAAAGAATAGAAAGGTCTCAGACTAGGAAAAAAATATTTGTGTTAAACATAGCTGACAAAGGACTTGCATCCAAAATATACAAAGACTTTCACAAAGCTGTAAGAAAAACATTAACAAAATTTTTCAAAGTGAAATGAGAGCATAGATCAAGAGAAATGAGTACATAGATCCACCAAGGACACAATCAAGAACATTCATAGATAATCTATGCTATAGAAATTCAAAACTGAAAACAGCCCAGATGACCAACAAGAGAATGGATGAATAAGCTCTGGTATATTCAGAGAGTGCAATACTGCTAAGTAGTAAGACAAAATAAGCTGTTACACACAACAACATGGATGAATCACACAGACATTATGCTAAGTGAAAGAAACAAAACTCAAGAGACTATACAGTACAGGATTTATTTCATGACATTGAAGAAGAGACTAATGAATGGGGATAGAAGTTCAGAATGGGAGTAAAGTCTAGAAATAGCTATAAGGGAACCTGTAGCTACAAGGGAACCTTGTGGGATGCAGGAGATGTTCTCTGCCTTCATCAGGGTGATGGTGATGTGTGTATACATATGCAAAACTTCACTGAACTGTATACTTAGGGTAAGTGCACGTTCTACTCATTAATATGCATATTCAGTTCAGTTCAGTCACTCAGTCATGTCCAACTCTTTGCGACCCCATGAATCACAGCACTCCAGGCCTCCCTGTCCATCACCAACTCCCAGAGTTTACCCAAACTCATGTCCATAGAGTCAGTGATGCCATCCAGCCATCTCATCCTCTGTCGTCCCCTTTTCCTCCGGCCCCCAATCCCCACCCCCCCCCCAGCATCAAGGTCTTTTCCAATGAGTCAACTCTTCGCATGAGGTGGCCAAAGTATTGGAATTTCAGCATTAGCATCAGTCCTTCTAATGAACACCCAAGATCCAAGACTGGTTGGATCTCCTTGCAGTCAAAGGGACTCTCAAGAGTCTTCTCCAACAACACAGTTCAAAAGCATCAATTCTCTGGTGCTCAGCTTTCTTCACAGTGTATGATATGCTTCAATTTTACAAAGTGAAAAAATGATCAGGACCCATTCCCCAAATTTCCTCACTCAGGATAGCCTCTTGCGAGTTTAGCAAAATTAAAATGAATGGATTTCGTAGTTCCCTCAGGTGAAACTCTAACATGATAGACCACCACAAATTCCAAGTGTAATTGAATTGACTCAGTACTCTCTCGTAATGAAATTCTGCAACTTTGGATTTAGCTGAGAGCACAGAGAGACTCCAGAGGAGCTGTTAAGAAGGATGGTTGAACAAGCTGTTACATTCTCTCTCAACATATTTTTTAATGAAATAGATATTTGAATACGTATTTTTAAATGAAATGAGTATTTAAATACACGAGTTATGTAGGTCAGTGGAGATCCATTATTGTCAAATAAACTAAATCGAGGGCTCTACAATGGGGAAAGATGAGAAAAAGATTTTTTGAAAGTGCTTTGTGCTCATTTGCAGCCAAATTCAATAGCTTTCATGCAGAAACCCAGGGGAGTTTTTATTTAATTCAATCCTTGAATTGTTTCCAGCTAACGGGCTCACTTCTATTTACAGCATTATTTTCTATTAAAGGACAAGCCTGGAAAGTCAAAGAATTTAGAGCTACTGTTTTACTTGAATAACCAACACTTCCTAGGCTGCCTTTATCATTCTCTTATAAAAGGATGGAAATCAAACTGACTGCTTTTATCAGCTGAGCTGAAACTTTCCAGGAACAGGGATTTGCATAAATATATATACACAGTAACTATAAAGTGTAATCAGCCATAAGAGGAAGCCAGTTATGGTCCTATAATGGAAACAACTGAAATCAGTGGCCTTCCCACACTGAACGTAATGAGAAGGAGGCTCAGTTACAACTCAGCTTCTTCATGACAACAGATCTCATGTGAAGACACTGGTTTTATAATGCAACCAAAATACTAGACCTAAAGTTAGCTTCTAAATTCTGAAACAATCTTGAACAAATCTCAGGGAAAACCACCTCTCATTACTCACTGATCTAGGAAACAACCAAACAACTTATTCTTTTAAGAAATCAAAATTTGAACAAATTCTTGTTTATTCCAGAATCCATCACCTTGGTGATAAAGCCTTTGAAAAATACCATCCCTGATCACTTACTTTGAGGAGGATATGTAGGTATTTTTACCAAAACCTTCCTTTAACTTTTTAAGGGAATTATAAATTGCTATCAAACCATGGGTTTAAATGACCTTTCAGAAGTAATATTCAAAAGCCCCAAGAAGACATATATCAGGACTTCAAATCTATGTTTAAAAATTGCTATGGTTTTTATATTAGTTAGCTGTCAAAGCACCGGAATAAAAACTCAGATCTGGTCATTCCTATGCCAAGACTTTCTCTACTAACCATAGTGATCCTCCCCTCAAATGTCTCCAACATTGACCTTGAAATTTCTTCCATGTTGCAATGTAAATAAGTATCTGGGAATAACAAATTTATTAAGCTTTCATTCACTGTTATACCTGTTCACCCTCGGAAGAACAAATCATCCTTGAGGCGTTGAAGGTCTTTTTCCCTCCAAAGAGTGGGTGTCAGGCCCTGGACACCATTGAGAGTAGCTGCCATCAGGAAGATGAACAAGGGGCCAAGTAGCTCCATTGTCTGCACAAGGTGGTGCAATTATGTCTTTTGGGTTTTGAGAATTTAAAAGAGATACCACCAGACTCTCACAGAAGAAAGTAGAAAAAGGAAAAACACCCAAAATTGAAAGTGAAAGTCATTCAGTCATGTCCAACTCTTTGCCACCCCATGGACTATACAGTCCATGGAATTCTGTAGGCCAGAATACTGGAGTGGGTAGCCTTTCCTTTCTCTGGGGGAATCTTCCCAACCCAGGGATCAAACCCAGGTCTTCCACCTTACAGCCAGATTCTTTACCAGCTAAGCCACAAGGGAAGCTCAAAAATACTGGAGTGGGTAGCCTATCCCATCTCCAGTGGATCTTCCCAACCCAGGAATCCAACCAAGGTCTCCTGCATTGCAGGTGGATTTTTTACCAATTGAGCTATCATGGAAGCCCCTCAAAAAACACCTGGGTCTGGAAAATTCTGACATGTGCTCTGAAACCAGAGTAAACCTGTGGCCTTGAAGGTTCTGTTTGTATAAACAGAGAAGAACTTCTGTAAATGGCCACTAAGGCTGTGACATAACTGTTAATAGGAGACTGAGCTTGATTCTACTGTATCCTGAATATCTTATTACTACTGCTAGGCTATCTTTTTTTTTTTTTCATTATGACTATGGCAACTACTACTACTACTACTACTTGTTCTAAACTACCTTTTGGTAACCCCAAATGCTGTCATTTTCTTCTAAGATAATCTAAGGAAAGGAGCCAGGAAAATTTTTTAGTATCCCTTCTGTGTATTGTTCGAGATTAACTGATAAAAGACACTTACTTGGGACTTGAAAAGTGGAAAAGAAAAAGCCACTTTTCTCCAGAGGCATCTGCAGGAAGATTTGCGCTTCTTTAGAGCAGTTTACAAAGAAGTTTTTAAAAACTACCCTCTTTAATGCTTCAGGCTAATTATAGTGCTGGAAGCTTCCTTGACCTTTGTTCCTACAGCCTTCCTAAACATTGTTTAAGGGCTTTACTGTCCTTATTAAAATGTTTTCCATTTGCAATACATAGAGTGTCTTATGTTTTCCTGCTTGACACTTTCTATTTCAAAATTCTGAGATGAATTACCGTAACATCATGAGAACTACCGTAACATCATAAGCACTTTTCTTTACAAAACAATTATGCAGTTGAACAGCATTATTCATGGTAACTGTGTTCTACAAAGTCACCACAAATATTGAATCTGAGTATTAAACCACTGCTTCTAGAGGAAACACACAATTAGGTTCCTGTGAGCCTCTGGACACATTTTCATCAATCAGTCAATACATTTCCTTGTTTTGTATGTGTTTCTCTTTAGAGACACTTCATTTAATATATATTATTGCTTAATTAACATTGAATTCAGGGTCAACAGCACTATAATACATGTCTAAATGAAATGTGACTAACACACATATTTCCTCCAGAAAGCACATCATAGCCTTCTTGGACTTGGGAACACAAAAACAGCATTCAGCACTATGCTTGGGGGCTATTTTGAAAAGAAAAGTCATCATCAAAAAAGCAAAAATTGGAACAAAATGTCTCTCTTAATAAACCCTGAAAGGATACTTCTTTACAGTATTGTTTTTCTCAGCTGGGAACATGTACGTAGAGTGAGGTAAAAATACCATGAGTATTTATTTGGGTTTAACAAGTAAATGTTAGCAAGTAGGCAAATTTGCAAATATGGAATCTTCAAATAATGAGAACTGATTATTTTAGAGAAATTAAATATCTTCATATATTGATTCTAACCACTAATGCTGAAGAAGCTGAAGTCAAAGTACTATGAAGACCTAAAATATCTTCTAGAACTAACACCAAAAATAGATGTCCTTTTTATTATAGGGGATTAGAACGTAAAAGTAAGAAGTCAAGAGATATCTGGAGTAACAGGAAAGTTTGGCCTTAGAGTACAAAATGAAGTGGGGCAAAGGCTAAGAGTTTTGCCAAGAGAACACACTGGTCATAGCAAACACCCTTTTCCAAAAACACAAGAGACAAAAATGAACATGGACATCATCAGATGATCAATACCAAAATCAGACTGATTGTATTCTTTTCAGGTGAAGATGAAGATGCTCTATTGAGTCAGCAGAAACAAGACTGTGGCTCAGATCATGAGCTCCTTATTGCAAAATTCAGACTTCAAGTTGAAGAAAGTAGGAAAACCACTAGACCATTCAGGTATGACCTAAAGCAAATCCCTTATGACTATACTGTGGATCTGACAAGTAGATTCACGGGATTAGCTCTGATAGACAAAGTGCAAGAACTATGGATAGAGGTTTGTAACACTGTACAGGAGGTAGTGACCAAAACCATCCCAAATGAAAAGTGCAAGAAGGCAAATGGTTGTCTGAGGAGGCTTTACAAATAGCTGAGAAAAGAAAAGAAGCCAAAGGCAATGAAGAAAGAAGATATACTCAACTAAATGCAGAGTTCCAAAGAATAGAAAGGAAAAATAAGATAGCCTTCTTAAGTGAGCAATGCAAAGAAATAGAGGAAAACAATAGAATGGGACAGACTAGAGATGCCTTCAAGAAAATTAGAAATATCAAGGGAATACTTCATGCAAAGATGGGCACAATAAAGGACAGGAGTGGCAAGGACATAACAGAAGCAGAAGATATTAAGAAGAGGTGGGAAGAATACACAGAAATGCACAAAAAAGGTCTAAGGACCCAGATAACCAGGATGGTGTGCTCTGTCACCTAGAGCCAGACATCCTGGAGTGTGAAATCAAAAGGGTCTTAGGAAGCATTACTGCAAACAAAGCTAGTGGAGGTGAAGGGATTCCAGCTGAGTTATTTTAAATCCTAAAAGATGATGCTGTTAAACTGCTGCACTCAATACGCCAGTAAATTTGGAAAACTCAGCAGTGGCCATAGGACTGGAAAAGTTTATTTCTCATTCTAACCCTAAAGAAGGGCAATGCCATAGTATGTTACAAACTACAGTACAATTGCCCTCTTTTCACTTGCTATCAAGGTAATGCTCAAAATTCTTCAAGCTAGGCTTCATCAGTACATGAACCGAGAACTTCCAGATGTAGAGCTGGATTTAGAAAAGACAGAGGAACCAGAGATCAAATTGCCAACATAAGTTGGATCACAGAAAAAGCAAGGGAATTTCAGAAAAACATCTACTTCTGCTTCATTTACTATACTAAAGCTTTGACTGTGGGGATCACAATAAACTGGAAGATTCTTAAGAGAAGGGAATACCAGACCACCTTAACTGCCTCCTGAGAAATCTGTATGCAGGTTAAGAAGCAACAGTTAGAACCAGTCATGGAACAATAGACTGGTTCAAAATTGGGAAAGGAGTACTTCAAGGCTGTATACTGTCACTTTGCTTATTTAACTTCTTTTTTTTTTCTTTTTAATTTTTATTTTTACTTTATTTTACTTTACAATACTGTATTGGTTTTGCCATACATTGACATGAATCCACCACGGGTGTACATGCGATCCCAAACATGAACCCCCCTCCCACATCCCTCCCCACAACATCCCTCTGGGTCATCCCTGTGCACCAGCCCCAAGCATGCTGTATCCTGCATTGGACATAGACTGGGGATTCGATCCTTACATGATAGTATACATGTTTCAATGCCATTCTCCCAAATCATCCCACCCTATCCCTCTCCCTCTGAGTCCAAAAGTCCATTATACACATCTGTGTCTTTTTTGCTGTCTTGCATACAGGGTCATCATTGCCATCTTTCTAAATTCCATATATATGTGTTAGTATACTGTGTTGGTGTTTTTCTTTCTGGCTTACTTCACTCTGTATAATCGGCTCCAGTTTCATCCATCTCATCAGAACTGATTCAAATGTAGTCTTTTTAACGGCTGAGTAATACTCCATTGTGTATATGTACCACAGCTTTCTTATCCATTCATCTGCTGATGGACATCTAGGTTGTTTCCATGTCCTGGCTATTATAAACAGTGCTGCGATGAACACTTGGGTACATGTGTCTCTTTCAATTCTGGTTTCCTTGGTGTGTATGCCCAGCAGTGGGATTGCTGGGTCATATGGCAGTTCTATTTGCAATTTTTTAAGGAATCTCCACACTGTTCTCCATAGTGGCTGTACTAGTTTGCATTCCCACCAACAGTGTAGGAGGGTTCCCTTTCCTCCACACCCTCTCCAGCATTTATTGCTTGCAGATTTTTGGATCACAGCCATTCTGACTGGTGTGAAGTGGTACCTCATTGTGGTTTTGATTTGTATATCTCTAATAATGAGTGATGTTGAGCATCTTTTCATGTGTTTGTTAGCCATCCATACGTCTTCTTTGGAGAAATGTCTATTTAGTTCTTTGGCCCATTTTTTGATTGGGTCGTTTATTTTTCTGGAATTGAGCTGCATAAGTTGCTTGTATATTTTTGAGATTAGTTGTTTGTCAGTTGCTTCATTTGCTATTATTTTCTCCCATTCAGAAGGCTGTCTTTTCACCTTGCTTATATTTTCCTTTGTTGTGCAGAAGCTTTTAATTTTAATTAGATCCCATTTGTTTATTTTTTCTTTTATTTCCAGAATTCTGGGAGGTGGATCATAGAGGATCCTGCTGTGATTTATGTCTGAGAGTGTTTTGCCTATGTTCTCCTCTAGGAGTTTTATAGTTTCTGGTCTTACATTTAGATCTTTAATCCATTTTGAGTTTATTTTCGTGTGCGGTGTTAGAAGGTGATCTAGTTTCATTCTTTTACAAGTGGTTGACCAGTTTTCCCAGCACCACTTGTTAAAGAGATTGTCTTTACTCCATTGTATATTCTTGCCTCCTTTGTCAACAATAAGGTGTCCATAGGTGTGTGGATTTATCTCTGGGCTTTCTATTTTGTTCCATTGATCTATATTTCTGTCTTTGTGCCAGTGCCATACTGTCTTGATGACTGTGGCTTTGTAGTAGAGCCTGAAGTCAGGCAAGTTGATTCCTTCAGTTCCATTCTTCTTTCTCAAGATTGCTTTGGCTATTCGAGGTTTTTTGTATTTCCATACAAATTGTGAAATTATTTTTTCTAGTTCTGTGAAAAATATGGCTGGTAGCTTGATAGGGATTGCATTGAATTTGTAAATTGCTTTGGGTAGTATACTCATTTTCACTATATTGATTCTTCTGATCCATGAACACGGTATATTTCTCCATCTATTAGTGTCCTCTTTGATTTCTTTCATCAGTGTTTTATAGTTTTCTATATATAGGTCTTTAGTTTCTTTAGGTAGATATATAGACATTTCACCCCAAAACAATGAATTTCACCTTTTTCTCAAGTGCTCATGGAATCTTCTCCAGGATAGATCACATCCTGGGCCATAAATCTAACCTTAATAAATTTTAAAAAATCGAAATCATTCCAAGCATCTTTTCTGACCATAATGCATTTAGATTAGATCTCAATTACAGGAGAAAAACTATTAAAAATTCCAACATATGGAGGTTGAACAACACACTTCTGAATAACCAACAAATCACAGAAGAAATCAAAAAAGAAATCAAAATATGCATAGAAACTAATGAAAATGAATACACAACAACCCAAAACCTGTGGGACACTATAAAAGCAGTGCTAAGAGGAAAGTTCATAGCACTACAGGCATACCTCAAGAAACAAGAAAAAAGTCAAATAAATAACCTAACTCTACACCTAAAGCAACTAGAAACGGAAGAATTGGAGAACCCCAGAGTTAGTAGAAGGAAAGAAATCTTAAAAATTAGGGCAGAAATAAATGCAAAAGAAACAAAAGAGACCATAGCAAAAATCAACAAAGCCAAAAGCTGGTTCTTTGAAAGAATAAATAAAATTGACAAACCACTAGCCAGAATCATCAAGAAGCAAAAAGAGAATAATCAAATCAATAAAATTAGAAATGAAAATGGAGAGATCTCAACAGACAACACAGAACTACGAAGGATCATAAGAGACTACTATCAGCAATTATATGCCAATAAAATGGACAACGTGGAAGAAATGGACAATTTCTTAGAAAAGTACAATATTCCAAAACTGAACCAGGAAGAAATAGAAAATCTTAACAGACCCATCACAAGCATGGAAATTGAAACTGTAATCAGAAATCTTCCAGCAAACAAAAGCCCAGTCCAGACGGTTTCACAGCTGAATTGTACCAAAAATTTTGAGAAGAGCTAACACCTATCCTACTCAAACTCTTCCAGAAAATTGCAGAGGAAAGTATACTTCCAAACTCATTCTATGAGGCCATCAACACCCTAATACCAAAACCTGACAAAGATACTACAAAAAAAGAAAACTATAGGCCAATATCACTGATGAACATAGATGCAAAAATCCTCAACAAAATTCTAGCAATCAGAATCCAACAACACATTAAAAAGATCATCCACCATGACCAAGTGGGCTTTATCCCAGGGATGCAAGGATTCTTCAATATCCGCAAATCAATCAATGTAATTCACCACATTAACAAATTGAAAAATAAAAGCCATATGATTATCTCAATAGATGCAGAGAAGGCCTTTGACAAAATTCAACATCCATTTATGATAAAAACTCTCCAGAAAGCAGGAATAGAAGGAACATACCTCAACATAATAAAAGCTATATATAACAAACCCACAGCAAACATTATCCTCAATGGTGAAAAACTGAAAGCATTTCCCCTAAAGTCAGGAACAAGACAAGGGTGCCCACTTTCACCGCTACTATTCAACATAGTTCTGGAAGCTTTGGCCACAGCAATCAGAGCAGAAAAAGAAATAAAAGGAATCCAAATTGGAAAGGAAGATGTAAAACTCTCACTGTTTGCAGATGACATGATCCTCTACATAGAAAACCCTAAAGACTCCACCAGATAATTACTAGAGCTAATCAATGAATATAGTAAAGTTGCAGGATATAAAATCAACACACAGAAATCCCTTGCATTCCTATACACTAATAATGAGAAAGTAGAAAAAGAAATTAAGGAAACAATTCCATTCACCATTGCAACGAAAAGAATAAAATACTTAGGAATATATCTGCTTATTTAACTTCTATGCAGAGTACATCATGCAAAATGTCAGGCTGGATGAAGCTCAAGCTGGAAACAAGACTGCCAGGAAAAATATTAACATATGCAGATGATATCACCCTAATTGCAGAAAGCGAAGAGGAACTAAAGAGCCTCTTGATGAAAGTGAAAGAGGAGAGTGAAAAAGCTGGCTTAAAACTCAACATTAAAAAAACTAAGATCATGGCATCCAGTCCCATTTTTTCATGACAAATAGATGGGGGAAAATGAAATCAGTGGCTCACTTTATTTTCTTGGGTTCCAGAATCTCTGAAGGTGATTACTGCAGCCATGAAATTAAAAGACGCTTGCTCCTTGGAAGAAAAGCTATTATAAACCTAGACAGCATATTGAAAAGCAGACACATCACTTTGCCAACAGAAGTCCATATAGTCAAAATATGGTTTTTCCAGTAGTCATCTATGGAGGTGAAAATTGGACCATAAAGAAGGCTGAGCACTGAAGAACTGATGCTTTGGAACTGTGGTGTTTTAGCCCCTTGGCCTAAAAGGAGATCAAACCAATCAATTCTAAAGGAAATCAGTCCTGAATATTCATTGGAAGGACTGATGCTGAATCTGAAGCTTCAATACTTTGTCCACTTGATGTGAAGAGCTGACTCTTTGGAAAAGACCCTGATCCTGGGAAAGATTGAAGGCAGGAGGAGAAGGGGATGACAGAGGATGAGATGGTTGGGAGGCATCAACAACTCAAAGAGGATGAGTTTGAGTAAACTCCAGGAGACAGTGAAGGATAAGGAAGCCTGGTGTGCTGCAGTCCAAGATATTACAAAGAGCTGGGCACAATTTACCAACTAAGGATTAACACATATTAGCACTGTCAGTGACAGAATTAGGTCTCTGCCTCGGCTTCCCAACCTGACGTCTGACCTTCCCACTTTCCTCTTCTTTCTTTTATTGCCTCCTTTAGGACCAAGAAGCAAGGCTTTACTATGTTTATAGCTTGAGAAATAAATTCATAACTCAAAACCACTCTGGAAACAAAAACAAAAGTCATTCCAGACACACTGACTGGGAAAGCTGTGTATCCACTATCACTATCAGCAGTAGCACAAGTTGCTGCAAACCTTTTCATTGTACGATCAACTTTAAAAATTAGGAAATTGCAAAGTGGAAATGACTTCATACTAATAATCCATTCATTGTCCCGCATTTTTATAAGTATCTAGTTTATTTTGTCAATTAATAAAGAGATATATGTGTAGAAGCAGTTTCATACCAAACAGAGAAGACAGACCAGGAGTTTTTCAAACCCATCCAGAGAGAAGCTTGATGGACTGTAGCTTACCTTCACACTACATGCCAAGAATCCACACATTGTGCAGTTCAGTCCGTATTATCCTCTCCTTTCTTATAATCAAAATAAAATTTCTGTCTACCATGAACTAGTAACATGGTAGTTAACAACATATCCATTGTTTTATCTCTATATTCTTTAGAATTTCAGGAAGCTATTTTTAATGCTTCGGGGTCAATTGTGCACATAAAGTATTTAGAACAGATTGCATCCCAGCTCTCTGATGCCTGAACACTACAAGAGATCCTGTCTACTGAGCTAAAAGCATTTAAAACCTATGAAATGCAATGGGATGAATCTGTCCAGAACCAAAAGAAAACCTATATTTATAGCTGCTGATTTATTTGGTTGATATACAGTATGTGCGGTGGTTTATAATTTTTAAGGCATGTGAACTGGGACACATTAGATATTACAGAAAGAGTGAGTTGATGATTTACAAGACTTCATATCAGGCCTATTGACCTTCTCAACAAGAAAGGTTGGTGGTCATAACAGCACTGAAAAATGAAGCCCTTGGAAGTCAATTTAATGTAGAATAAACTCTTCAACAGTCAGCAAGATGGCCATATCAGAGCTCCATCTGCAGATTATGCTGCTGTTGTAAAAAGCAGTTTTTAATAAAAAGTGCATAGGCTTTATTTTTTAAAACATATGTTCCCTCTACCAAATTTCTCCCATGTAAGCACCCTTGCATTACAAGAATATTGGTGTTAACAACAAAAAAAAAAAAAAAAAAAAATGAGGGAGGGTGGAATGCCCCATCCTCCCAATTAAAAGAACACTGACAGAAATTTGCTTACTGTCCTTCTAAAAATTAGACATGGGTCGCAAAACAAAGACGAACCTGTGTGCCCTTTGTTCTAGTCAAATGCAGTCATCTCATTCTCAATGCAAACAATATTAGTCCATGTATAACCCGATACAATCAATAAATGGACTCAGTAATTGATGGTACTTCATGTTAACACCCTCACTCTAAAGCTGGTCTTTTGAGGACTAAATGTCTCACTTAATTACCAGAGTCATATGTCAAGGGGATTCCAAAAGCAGTCAATCTAAACCTGTCTCCAACATAGTAAATCAAGATTGAAAAAAACTCTAAAAATTTTCTTCCTTACAGGCACAGATTTTCTGGGAAATCATTCACCTCTCTACCACTGGAATTAAAAATAAAAACAGGCTATAACCTGCATGGTCTTTGGGTTTGGGGGCAAGGAGGGTGTTTCCATAGAATTCCATAAGCAATTAGCCGAAATCATTCAAGGGGAAAAAGAAGAAAAGGATGCATGATAGATCACCGTAGAAAAAGTCAAACTTGTGGATGAAGCACGGGACGGAACGGGTGGGAACTGAGAGAGTAGTACTGAAATATATACATTGCGTGTGTGCATGCTCAGTTGCTTCAGTCAGGTCCAACTCTATATGACCCTTTGGACTGTAGCCTGCCAGACTCCTATGTCTGTGGTATTCTTCAGGCAAGAATACTGGAGTGTGTTGCTCTTTCCTCCTCCAGGGGATCTTCCCAACTCAGGCACTGAACCCAGGTCTCCTGCATTGCAGGTGGATTCTTTACCTCTGAGACACCAAGAAAGCCCAATCTATATATCGCCATGTATAGAATAGATAGCCAGTGGGAAGTTGCTATATAGCACTTCCTGGTGCTATACAGAGAGCTCAGCCTGGTGCTGTGTGACAACCTAGAGGGGTAGGAAGAGGTGGTGGGATTCAGGCTCAAGAAGGAGAAAATATATGTATACTTACTGCTGGAGAAGGAATATTCTTGCCTTGAAAATCCCATGGACAGAGGAACATGGTGGGTTACAGTCCATGGGGTCACAAAAGTGTTGGATGCAAAAAGCAACAGTATCTGATTTATTATAAAGCAATACCCTCCATATAAAGACAAATTTTAAAAACACATAAAAAAAACTTTTTGAAAATGTTTTTGTTTATGAAAATGAAAGAGCAGTGAGGGAGATTGAACTTGTAAACAACAGTAGAGCTTTGGGATGTAAAATGGAAAACTGAAACAGAAGCATAAGTTAGTATCTACTGAGCAATGATCTTGGTTGAATCTTCTTACTGTGTCAGTTGTTTTGATGATCAAGACAAAGCTTCTCATCCCATAACTTTCCTTCAAAATTTCCTTTTCTTTGTAAATCTCTGTGTTCACCCCTCTGTCCTAAAACACATACCATTGCCTTAATGTCATCTATTTGTGAATCTGTCTCCCTTTTATGTTGTGAGGTCTCCAACACTGTGACCATTTCTTAGTGATCTTTGAATTCACCAAACTTAGCATAGTACCTAGCACATGGAAATTATTCAATAAATATATCATTAGTTTAGATTTTTAATTAACTATGAATATGCAAATCCTTTCAATATTAATGGTCTTTTCTGTAGTCAGACTCACTGGTTCTCACCAGAAGTTCTCTGGGGATGCAAGTATCCTGTTGAAAGTATCCCATAAGCCAAAACTTACTCAGCATCCACTCATCCAACATATATTTACGGAGTAACTATGGTTTGAAGTCACTCAAATATGTCACATCAAGGATAAAAAGAACCTTAAGATGTTGTCCTTGCCTTCGATGAGACTTTATTCAGGGGCTTCCCTGGTGGCTCGGTGGTAAAGGATATGCCTGCCAGTACAAGAGACATGGGTTTGATCCCTGATCCAGGAGAATCCCACATGCCAAGAGCAACCAAGCCCATGCACTATAACAATTCAGCCTGTGTTCCACAACAAAAGAGGCCATTGCAATGAGAAGCCTGGGCACCACAACTAGAGAATAGGCCCCGCGACAACAAAGATCCAGCACAGCCAAAGATAAATAAATGAATAAGATTAACATTTTTCTAAGAAAAGATTTTATTCAGAATGAGGATAAAAGGTTTAAAATCTAATAAGGTTAAGAACACAGAATGGGTGAATAACCACCAGGTGAATGGAACAGGTGAGAAGGGGCAGAAACAAAGAAGACATTTCTTTAAGCTGCAGGCTAATGATCAGGAAAAGGCAATAGCAAGTGGGACTTGAGGCAGGTCATAAAGAAAAAAAAAGGGCTCTACTTAGTAAAGAAAGCCCAGGGAACAGCTGAGGCATTTGAAGGGATTTTATATCCTTTCTCCAATTTCCCTTCCCCCTCTATGCCCATTTCCAGCCAGGGCTAAATTGGAGCAGTGGAAGAATAAGCATTTAAAAGTAATAACTAGTATGTTCAGCTCTCCTTGTAGGTCAGTTGGTAAAGAATCTGCCTACGATGCAGGAGACCCTGGTTCAATTCCCAGGTTGGGAAGATCCCCAGGAGAAGGAAATATCAACTCACTCCAGTATTCTTGCCTGGAGAATCCCATGGACAGAGGAGCCTGGCAGGCTATAGTCCATGGGATCGCAAGAGTCGGAGACGACTCAGCAACAAAACCGCCACCAGTATGTTTGGGGTGTTGAGTCAAATACATGCGCTGCGCTGCTTGTGGGGCTTCTCATGGAAGCACTGGTGAACTGGCTCCAGGGCACCGCCTCGACACACGCCGACTCAGGGCGGGCTCTGTGCCTGGTGACCAGATATTCCTTCATCACTGCTCTGTAGAGTACGACTTTTTAAGAAACAAAATGCATTTAAAACTTTTTAGTTAGGAAGAATGCAACCTGGCAGATACATTCACGGTATATACTACAGTAACACATAAGAATTTTTCTGTCCTCGATTCAACTGCTTTAGATCTCTCTCTCTTTCTCTCTCTCTCTCTCTGCATACAGAAACATACACATATAGATTTCATGGAGCAGCCACTCATTCAGGGATCTTCAAGACAACGTTATGAATTCTTGATGAAATAGTAATGCAGGAAAGAAAGGAATGGCAATTAATTTTTTAGGTTGGTAATCTCCAAAATATTTAAATCTCTGTGCAGGTACACAAGTGTTAACCAATATTTAAAGAACTATTCAAAGCTTCTTCACTTAGATATTATTCAAGATGAGCTGCTTGTCCTGAAAAGTTAGATCAATTTTAAGATGCAAGTTGCTAGGTATTCCCTCTGAAATAGTCTGACTCTGGGTTTGAAGTCAAGTTTTCTTAATACAGTCTTTTCCCTTGAAGCAGCCCTAACCACAAAGGATGAACCCATTCCCAAAAAAAGCCTGAGGGCATGAATTGCTTTGAAGTCTCCCATTTCACACTAAAGTGTCTTGCTTATCTTAATATAAAATCAGTTTCAAAGGAAGAAAAAGAAAACAAGGGGAAAAACAATAATTCTGAAAGATGTGCCCTTATCATCCCACCTGGCTGAGATACCTTGGTGTTTTGTGGTCACCCCAAAGAGGCAAGATCAAACCCTCAACCAAAACTGGTCAGAATTGAGCCTGATGATGCCACAAACTGGCAGGGTGATGAGGTGGATGACTCATTTAATGAGGCTTTCTGGGGAGAGGAGGATAACTGCTGTCCAAAATAGCTTGAACAAAGGCAGGTGAGTGGTTTGGGAGTTTTATGGTGGTTGAGGGATCAGATCAAGGTGAGAGTTTCCACCTGAAGTCTAAGGGTTTAAGTGATTTTAACTTCTGACCCAAGGGAGGGCAAAGTGGAGGTTTTCTTATCAGTTTTTCCAGATTTGGGGCGAGAAGGGAAGAAGTAGTAGTAAGGCTTATCATGTATCAGCAGCCAAATGTCAAACACTGAGTCAGACCCTTCATTAAAATTCTCCCCTGATGTTTGATCAGTGATGGGAATGTGTTGTGTCTCCTTTAATTGAACTGGGGCTTGTTGAAGTAAACCCTGATGGTGTTCTATGAGGTCTGTAGTATGAGGTCAGTAAGAGTCCAGCATTGTGCACTTTGAGAACTGAAGGCCTTTGGGTTGAGTATTAGTTTTCTATAGCTGCCATAACAAATTACCACAAACTTAGAACAACAAAAATTCACTGTCTTTGTTCTTGAGGTCAAAAGTCCAAAATCAGACTCACTGGGCTAAGATAAAAGTGTCAGCAGGGCCAGTTCCTTCCTAGAGGTTCCAGGAGAGAATCTATCTCCTTGCCTTTTCCAGCCAGCCTCTGGAGTCCACCCACATCCCTCAGTCTGTGGTACCTTCCCCTGCACAGCCAGCAGTGCAGCGTCACTCTCTCTGACTCTCTCTCTGACCTCTGCTTTCACTGAAAGCTCCTTTCCTGACTCTGCTCCTCCTGCCTCCCTCTTATAAGGACATTTTTTTAATTACATTGGGCTCATTACCAGGAATAATCTTCACATCTAAGATTTTCAAATTAATTGCATCTGCAAAATCCCTTCTATCAGCTAACATATGCACCGATTCTGGGGATTAGAATGTGGACATCTTTAGATGTTATTATTCACTCAATCATAGTTTGTAACCATTAATAGTATCTACAACTTCCAAGAGAATAAGAAATGTTAGTGGGGCTGTGTTCTGTGGCTTTAATATACACATAGACATATGTGGTCTTAATTTATATTTTGGGTATCAGTGAGACAAGAAACTTCTAGAGGTTTTTACCTCAAAGAGGAGGACTTTGGATGTGGGATTGCTGTTGTTGATATTCATAGGACCAGACAGCCAGACTGTTGGCAATAGGCCACAAATCTAAAATTGCGCAGGTGGAGCTGATTATTAGCCAGGGCCACCTCTAGTGCTAAGATGATTGCCTGAAGGTCAGCTAACTATGCTGACCTTCAGATCCCATGCTTAATCAGAGATGTCCAGTTAGGGGATGGATAGCAGAAGTGTCCAGCAGGCTATAACAAGTGATGATGACACTATCACCCATAAAGTGCACAGACTCCCTTTCTGTATTACTCAGGTAATCTCCAGGAGCTTCCCAGGTGGCCAATGGATCCAAAAGAGAGGTGGACTTCCTTTGGTCCTGTTGCACCTAGCAAGGAACTGAGGACAGGAGAAACCACTTCCTTCTGTAAGTGAGATATGCTAGGAGGCCAGGAGTTGGATCTAGGCTATGAGTACCATTCTTATGTCAATAAGGGGATCTTGTGGCTGTGGCAGTCTGAAGGGTGCTGCCTCCATGACCTAAGATGCTATGGAGAGGGAGTGCGTGGGGGCACGGAGTCATGGGCTCATGACCTGTGTGAGCCTCTGTCTTCAAAGGACCGAGAGTGTGGCCAGGAGTTGCCATTCTAATGGTGTGTGTTGTGGGCTGAGATGGGCAGTTTCTTGTATCAGAAGCTCATGAGCAACTTATGGCTACCAACACTCCAGGGGACTTGAGAAAGTGTTAGTCACTCAGTTGTATCCAACTCTTTGCAATCCCATGGACTGTAGCCTTCCAGACTCCTCTGTCCATGAAATTCTCCAGGCAAGAATACAAGAGTGCATAGTCATTCCCTTCTCCAGGGTATCTTCCTGACCAAGGGGTTGAACCCAGGTATCCTGCATTGCAGGCAGATTTTTTTACAGTTTGAGCCACCAGGGAAGCATGCAACCTTGAAAAGAGGCTGCTAAAATCTCAACAGTGAAGGGCTACCAGGGGATCACTAACAGTTGCCATTTAGATGGATTTTAGAGCCTTTTCTTGTACAGGACTTCACTCAAAATAGACCAATTTGTGGTACAGTATGAATGGGCTTAACTAAAACTTGCAAATGAGAAACAAGTTGCATCTAAATTCTAGAAAGCCCTGTTTTAATATTGGGAGTGCTAGGAGGGATATTAGTAGCTTTTTGACAGCATAAGGATAGGGCACATGAACTGGTATCCAAATAATTAGCAGAAACTTTACTGGGGTGTCCAGACCTTACCATAAGTATAAGGCAATGAGCCATCCCTCCTTGTGAGAGCTCTTTTATAATCATAGGTCCTGAATCGTTGTGTCAATGAATCTCTTTGGAGAATGTCATCAGTACCATGTCAGACCTCTGCTCCTGGGGAAGGTTGGATGTGGCAAAGATCTTGTCTGTAAAGATAGTGTGCACATAAAACCTATGTTGTAGAGATGCAAAAGCCAAAAGATACATACCCTTTTAAGTTTTAGTTTGGGTTTTCTTCTCTAATGTCTGTTTTAGTTTTTGTTTCCCTTTCTTGTATCAAGATGTTTTGTTTTGGTTTGGTTTGGTTTTGGTGGTTATGAGAGATTTGGAAAGCTCTATCCTGCTCACATTTACAAATTTATTCCTCCAGGGATTGTCAGATCAGTATTATGGGGGTAAGAGAGCTCTCCCATTGCTTTACTGAGTTTAGGGATCCTGGGCTTAACCCTTTGCTATGTTGATAAGCTGCAGCACTCAGTCAAACCCAGAATCTCTGACATCTATTCTGCAGGTGTTCCCTAGGACGATGGTGTCTTTGGACCATTTAAAGTACATGGAGTGAAGCATTTGAGACTTCTTTCATAAGGATCTGGACCATGGGTTCATTCCCTAAAATCCAGAGTGACACAATATTTTTGATGACAAAAGTCTGGGCAGCAACATAAGAAGAATCATTTTATAGAGTCCTTATGAGCCATGGGCTTTTGGGAGTATGAACCTTAGCACTCCACACAACGGCCACTCTTCCTCATGTAAGTGATCACCAGATGGGCCATATACTGCCCAGAATAGTCTTTCCCCTGAGGAGTCTACAGAACAAAGGCCAATGCCTACGTGAGACAGAGCCAGCAATCACAGGGTAAGTCATTTCCCTCAGCGCAGTATTAACCTCTGCTTATGCTGAAATGCAATGGCACCCTACTCCAGTACTCTTGCCTGGGAAATCCCATGGACGGAGGAGCCTGGTAGGCTGCAGTCCATGGGGTTGCTAAGAATCAGACATGACTGAGCGACTTCACTTTCACTTTTCACTTTCATGGATTGGAGAAGGAAATGGCAAACCACTCCAGTGTTCTTGCCTGGAGAATCCCAGGGATGGGAGCCTGGTGGGCTGCCGTCTATGGGGTCGCACAGAGTCGGACACAACTGAAGTGACTTAACAGCAGCAGCAGCATGCTGAAATGGAGACACAATGTGGTATGAGACTCATAGATAGGTTCAGGCTAAAACACGTGGCCCAGGGCCACTTGATACCCAAGACAAGCAATAACTAAATCTCCATTGACAGATGAATAGAAGAAGAAACTGTGGTTTATGCACAATGGAAGGTTATTCAGCCTAAAAAAAGAAGGAAATCCTTCCATTTATGACAACATGGATGGACCTTGAGGACATTTTGCTAGTGAAATAAATCAGACAGAGAAAGACAAATACTGGATAATCTTACCTATATGTGGAATCTAAAAAACCCTAAATAATAGAAACAGAGAGCAGGTTGGTGGGAAGTAGGGGCTGGGGAAATGGGTGAAGGTTGTTAAAAGGTACAAAAGTCCAGTTATGAGATACGTAAGCATGGGGAAGTAATATACAACCTGGTGACTAAAGCTAACCGTCCAGTTCAGTTCAGTTCAGTTCAGTCGCTCAGTCGTGTCTGACTCTTTGCAACCCTGTGAATCACAGCATGCCAGGCCTCCCAAACTCATGTCGGTGATGCCATCCAGCCATCTCATCCTCTGTCATCCCCTTCCCTCCTGCCCCTAATCCCTCCCAGCATCAGGGTCTTTTCCAATGAGTCAACTCTTCACATGAAGTAGCCAAAGTATTGGAGTTTCAGCTTCAGCATCATTCCTTCCAATGAACACCCAGGATTGATCTCCTTTAGGATGGACTGGTTGGATATCCTTGCAGTCTAAGGGACTCTCAAGAGTCTTCTCCAATACCACAGTTCAAAAGCATCAATTCTTCCATGCTCAGCTTTCTTCACAGTCCAACTCTCACATCCATACATGACCACTGGAAAAACCATAGCCTTGACTAGATGTACCTTTGTTGGCAAAGTAATGTCTCTGCTTTTAAATATGCTGTCTAGGTTGGCCACAACTTTCCTTCTAAGGAGTAAGCGTCTTTTAATTTCATGGCTGCAATCACCATCTGCAGTGATTTCGGAGCCCCCAAAAATAAAGTCTGACACTGTTTCCACTGTTTCCCCCTCTATTTCCCATGAAGTGAAGGGACCAGATGCCATGATCTTCGTTTTCTGAGTGTTGAGCTTTAAGCCAACTTTTTCACTTTCATTTTTCACTTTCATCAAGAGGCTTTTTAGTTCCTCTTCACTTTCTGTGTTGTGTATTTTAAAGTTGCTATGAAAGTAAATCTTAAAAGTTCTCATCACACACACAAAAAAATTGTAACTATGAGCAGTGATATACATATGTTTTAAAGAGAGAGAGAAGAGAAAGAGCTAATCATTTCCTCCTGTCCCAAACTTCCAATAACTTCAGTCAGTGAAATCTATAACAGAGGCTCTGCAGGACTTGGCAAATATAGCATAAAGTGGCACAGCTCAAAGCACACATTAGCCAGCAGGCAGAAGTTCACAGTGCATGCTCACTGTTAACCAGTGAGAAAACCAAAAGCAAAAGAAGAGACAGTCACCACCTACACTGTCCTGCTCATAGCACCAATTATTTTGTAGTTGCCCTTAGACAAGAGGATCAATGCCCCACCCATGGCTGGTTCAGATATTGTGATTATTCACTCAACACATGCACTGAGATCTGAAATATTTATTATTCACGTAATATAGCTTTCTAGGAAACCCAAGGCAGACACCTAAACTGGAGGAGTGAGTGGCTTTAATTCTTATTTTGGTTAGAAAGTAGGGCCAGTGTGAAAGTTGCTGGCATCAAGAAAAGGAGCCCATAGCTTCCATACTGGCTCGCCCAGATAGGAGGTAAGAAAAGAGAAAGGCATAGGTTTGAAACTGTCAGCAGTCAACCATCAAACATGGAGTCAGACTCTATTTCACCATGGTTTTAAGTTAACTACATTTAACAGTTTTGTTTTTTTGTTTTTTTGTTTTTTGGTTTATTTAGTAGCAAACAAAATTTTCTTCTCTCTTTACCACAGGAATGTCTAAGAAATCTCTTCTTAAATTCTTTGAATCTTCAGATATTTTCTTAGTGTCTGGAGAAGAGATTCAACTCTACACCTGCAAATAATAAACGGTTAGAAAAAAAATCTAAGGCTTCAGCACAATGCATCTCAGTAACTTAAAATGAAGAAAAAATTGATTCATCCTATTCTTAAGCTAGAATCAAGTAATTAGGAATTACTTTTTCACCTTTTCCAAGTCAAAAAGGAATCCATTCTCTTTATTTTGAAAGGAAAGTTGGAAAACATATGATTTTTATGACATAGAATCTAGATCCAAAAAGCTACAAAATCTTTCAGAGAAATAAAGCATTTTGTTGTCATTAATGCAATTATCTTTCTCAAGGGAAAAAGAAATAACTTTGCAAATTAGATACATCAGTAAAATCTGAAAGTTAGTCTGCAAAGAACACAGGTCATGTTTTTATGTGGTCACTGACTCAGATGGATACCAGCTTAATTTTTTTTCAAGCCAATTTAGAAGACTTCTTCACAATCAATTGGAATCAACAATATAGTCAATTCAATTCAATTAAGGTAGGTAAAAACAATGGATTGACTATATTTTCGATCCAGTTGTGTTTGAGGAGATATTTCAGTCAAAGAGACATGGTAATAAATTTTCTTTGAAAGGAAATCCGGGTGGGAAAAGAAATGGCAACGTTAGCTAAAAAATGTTGCTTCTCAAACCCACTAATGCGCTCAGATGATTTATCACTATTTGAAAGCTTTGGGCTACTTTACCAAAGAAAATGTATCATCCCTTGAAGTTGTATAAAAAAATTTTTTTTTCAAAGTCACATTTATAAAACCCAGTACAACCTGAAATGCACAAACTCAAAGCTGTCTGGCTGCTCAGTACCTAATGGCCAGCACCAGCAAGGAAGGCTGGAGGATCTTCTGCCTTCTCATTTCAAAAGGTGAGATTTCCTGTATCAGACATCTCCAGATGCCGGCTTCCCAGGTCCCTCTCAGAAAGGAGTCTCACCGGTGACGGTATTTGAAAGGTGTTCACAGAGTCTCCTCAAAGGTGCTGTCTAGGGTATTCATTCCTATCTATCTGATGAGAGAAAGATGAAAAAAAGAAAGCCTAGGAAACAAGAGACTTTGGAAGACACTATTTTGCGGGCTTTATATCGACACCTGTGTGCTTTGCAGAGATAGAGCTGCTCTGATCATCCACAGCCCTGAAGAGTCCCAGCCAGGCCTCATGGTGCGAGGCAGCCAAGAGATAGTCCATCGATGGGAAGGCAAAGGAATATAAACAAAATCCCTCCTGCTTTGTTTTCAAATCAATGATAAGATTTTTAAATGAGACAGCACAGCATTTGGCAGGCCTAGTTTGTCTCAGCAGCAGCATTAGAGGAAACTCCAACCTCTGAAAATGAAATCGTCTATAATATTGATCATTCACTGGAAGTTCACTAATGCTCCAGTTTACTTTTACTATTCTTACCCCAGGTATAATTCATCAGAAAACACACATGGTCTTCTAAATTTTTATAAAGAGGCCATTGTTCCAGCTAAAAATAAAAAATGCCCCAACCAAAAAAAAAGAGAGACAATAAAAATAACCTGAAGTGAGGTTTCAAGCAGATAAGCTACCTATTTCCTCCACAAGTCCAAGTAGAGAAATCTCCTTCCTGTTTAATTATTGAGCACCTACCATGTGAAAAATGTGAGACCAGCCTCCATGCTCATATACACAAAAAGTAACCATATCATGATAAACAATTAATATATGATAAAGTGTATCTCGGTGATAGAAAACTATTATTCAAGAGGGAAAAATTGAAGATTTGTACTATACAATTTCATTCAATATAAACAATCATTCTTGGACACATGGCTATTTATTTATTCATTCATTTAAATCTATGGGTTAAAACCTCACACTGTCATTATTTTGTTGCTAAACTGTTTCAACATTAGAAGCTCCTTCAAGTTGTCTCCTATACTCTTTCAATAAGCACCATCACCTCCAGCTTTTTTTGAGCATTTCCTTATCTTCTGGCACTACAAGACATTCCAGGCTCAGTTTGTATTTTCCCTCCAGTAACCCCAGAACCAGTCAATCCTAAAGGAATCAACGCTAAATACTCATTGGAAGGACTGATGCGGAAGCTGAAGCTCCAGTATTTTGGTCATCTGATGCAAACAGCTGACTTATTTGGAAAAGTCCCTGATGCTGGGAAAGATTGAGGGCAGAAGGAGAAAAGGGCATCAGAGGATGAGGCGGCTGGATGACATCACCGATGCAATGGACATGAACTTGGGCACACTTTGGGAAATGGTGAGGGACAGGGAAGCCTGGTGTGCTGCAATTCACAGGGTCCCAAAGAGTCAGACATGACTGGGCGACTGAACATACAAACGAGCCCCAACATAGGGATTCCCAGGTGGTGCTAGTGATAAGGAACCCACCTGCCAATGCAGGAGAAATAAGAGATGCAGGTTTGATACTTGGGTCAGGAAGATCCCCTGGAGGAGGGCATGGCAACCCACTCTAGTATTCTTGCCTGAATAATCTCACGGACAGAGGAGCCTGGCAGGCTACAGTCCATAGTGTTGCACAGTCAAACACAACTAAAGCAAATTAGCATGCACACACAGCCCCAGAATGAGCCACTTAATTCATTTTTTTGGAGAATGGTGTTTAGAAAAAAAAGATCTGGATGGTAGACATCATAGATTCTTGGTCTCTCAGCAACCAGAGCTAAGTACATGTATGGGCTCTAACCCACTGCCTCTTGAGAAATCTGTATGCAGGTCAGGAAGCAACAGTTAGAACTGAACATGGAACAACAGACTGGTTCCAAATAGGAAAAGGAGTACATCAAGGCTGTATATTGTCACCCTGCTTATTTAACTTATATATGCAGAGTACATCATGAGAAACGCTGGACTGGAAGAAACACAAGCTGGAATCAAGATTGCCAGGAGAAATATCAATCACCTCAGATATGCAGATGACACCACCCTTATGGCAGAAACTGAAGAGGAACTAAAAAGCCTGTTGATGAAAGTGAAAGTGGAGAGTGAAAAAGTTGGCTTAAAGCTCAACATTCAGAAAACGAAGATCATGGCATCTGGTCCCATCACTTCATGGGAAATAGAGGGGGAAACAGTGTCAGACTTTATTTTGGGGTGCTCCAAAATCACTGCAGATGGTGATTGCAGCCATGAAATTAAAAGACGCTTACTCCTTGGAAGAAAAGTTATGACCAACCTAGATAGTATATTCAAAAGCAGAGACATTATTTTGCAGACTAAGGTCCATCTAGTCAAGGCTATGGTTTTTCCAGTAGTCATGTATGGATGTGAGAGTTGGACTGTGAAGAAGGCTGAGCGCCAAAGAATTGATGCATTTGAACTGTGGTGTTGGAGAAGACTCTTGAGAGTCCCTTGGACTGCAAGGAGATCCAACCAGTCCATTCTGAAGGAGATCAGCCCTGGGATTTCTTTGGAGGGAATGATGCTAAAGCTGAAACTCCAGTACTTTGGCCACCTCATGTGAAGAGTTGACTCATTGGAAAAGACTCTGATGCTGGGAGGGATTGGGGGCAGGAGGAGAAGGGGACAACAGAGGATGAGATGGCTGGATGGCATCACCGACTTGATGGACATGAGTTTGAATGAACTCCGGGAGTTGGTGATGGACAGGGAGGCCTGGCATGCTGCGATTCATGGGGTCGCAGAGTTGGACACGACTGAGCAACTGAACTGAATTGAACCCACTCCACACACATATCTATATTTATGTATTTATTTACTTGAATGTGTAGTAAAAACCAGGAGCTCATATTGATACCTCTGATTCCAATCCAGTTTCACAGGATTCATTTTAGCCTTCCTTTTCTTATTCATAACTTACTCACACAGAGAACTCAGCTTTCATTATCTACTATCTATTTACTTACTTATGCAATCCTAGTGAGTGATTTAAGAAATTTCAGAATTTCCGGTCCAGGTCCCCGTGACAGAGAACCTACCTACTTTTACTAAGGAGATGGCCACGAGTTCATGTAGCATTCTTCTGTGTTGCCCTCAGAGCAGTCGATCCAAGACATTGTTTTCCAGTTACTTAGCTCTTTCCTTTCCCACTCCTTCAATGTGAGTGTGTTATTTGTTTGGAACACAGAGGGTTGCTTCTCGGTGTTTGCATTATTCCATTTTGTGTTCCTCCCACAGCCTGCTTGCTTTCAGCTGTTTGTTTACTAATTAGACGTGTGAAATAGTGTTATGACTCTAAGAGCAGAGCCCAACAAGCAGTTACACTTACAGAGTGTCACCCCCGCCCTTTGTCCAGCTACACTCTCCGCACATTCCCTTCTTTCCATCCCATCCCACCTTATAGGAAACCAGTCCCTTAAGTTTCTGGTTTATATTTCCTGGTTTTCCTTCAGCAAATATAAGCAAAGACTTGCGTATGCACCTATACCCTCTTCCTTCTTACAGGAAAGGAGCAACTATAGGTACTCTTCTGAGCTTTATTGTTTTCACTTAACAGTATGTTATTGCTGCAACTTCTTACTTAGCTTCACTTCTGGCTCTATATTTAGTAAAACTTATTCTTCATATGGAGTTTACAGTTTTCTCTGACTTCCAGTTTCACTGAAAAATGTCACTTATGAGCTTTGTTTTGGTATTCTCCTTTTTGCTCTAAGAGGTTTCCAAGAAGAAAAACAGACTCAGAACTAAGCTGTTGCCTTATTCCCACTGAAACCAGAAACACACACAGTTTATTTGCATTTTAAAAATGTTTCCCCTAGAAGAAGACTGATGACAATGCCTTTATAATGCAATTCCAAGCATTGAGTTTCTTCCTGGAGATGTCTGAACTCAGTGAGAAGGAAAGGGCCTTTATAAGAACATTATCAATTCATTATTCAGGCAGAGTCACCTAGCAAGTAGTTTTCAGTGACTACTATGTGTCCACATTGTTCTAGGTACTGGACATACATGAATGATCAAAGCAAAGAACCCCATCTTCATGGAGTGTACTTTCTAGAATTCTAGCTATATGCGTGATACTACACAAAGGACCTAAACAAGAGTAGATATGTAAAAGATAGAAATATGTAGCTCCTTGCCTTAAAAAGTTTACGTTCCCACTAATGGAAAATGTGAACACATTTTTTAATGGGAACTAATCACTGCAGATGGTGACTGCAGCCACGAAATTAAAAGTCACTTGCTCCTTGGAAGAAAAACTATGACCAACCCAGACAGCATATTAAAAAGCACAGACATTACTTTGCCAACAATGATCCATCTAGTCAAAGCTATGGTGGTCATGTATGGATGTGAGAGTTGGACCATAAAGAAAGCTGAGCACTGAAGAATTGATGCTTTTGAACTGGAGAAGACTCTTGAAAGTCCCTTGGACTGCAAGGAGATCCAACCAGTCCATCCTAAAGGAAATCAGTCCTGAATATTCTTGGGAAGGACTGATGCTGAAGCTGAAGCTCTAATACTTTGGCCACCTGATGCAAAGAACTGACTCTTTGGAAAAGACCCTGATGCTGGGAAAGACTGAAGGCAGGAGGAGAAGGGGACAACAAAGGATGACATGGTTGGATGGCATCACCAACCCAATGAACATGAGTTTGAGCAAGCTCCAGGTGTTGGCAATGGACAGGGAAGCCTGGCATGCTGTAGTCCATGGGTTCACAGAGTCGGACACAACTGAGAGACTGAACTGAATGTATACATTCATCAAAAATACAAAGTGATATTCTAAGTTCGAAATGATTAACATGAATTTCTGTCCTCTTTCTCTTAAACATTTTTGGGGTGTCTACTATGTGGCAGTCACTGCTTTAGACACTAAGGATATAGCAATGAACCAAAGAGGGAGAAATTCTATTTTCATAAAGCTTACAGTTTTGTGGTGGTAGAAAAACCAGTGATTGATCAAAAATTATAAACTCAAAACATATCAAATATCAGGTAATGTAAGGGCTCTGAAGAAAAATAAAACAGGAAAGGGGAATGGAGAGGTTGTGATGCAAATGTAGTTGCAGTCTCAGGAAGTTCATTTCAAGGAGTAAAGACCTAAAAGATGTGAGGACTGAGCATCTGGGGGAAGCATGCCAAGCCAAGAGACTAGCTGGGGAAATTTGAAAGGGAGGAAGTCACTTGCATTGACTTCCAGGGAGACGTCATAGCGGAGGCGCTGTGTCTAGGCTTTGAAAGATAACAAGCCTCTGAGATATGAAGAGAACGGGGATGATCCAGAGAGATGATATGGGGTGGGAGGTGGGAGGGGGGTTCGGGATTAGGAACTCATGTACACCCGTGGCTGATTCATGTCAATGTATGGCAAAACCAATACAGTATTGTAAAGCAAAATAAAGTAAAAATAAATTGAAAAAAAAAATGAAAGTCATTCTAGGTGAGCAGTAATGGAACTAGAACAGAGCACAGACAGGTCCAAATGGGTTAACCCATCTAGCTATAGAGACGAGTTTGGTGAAGACCAGAAGAGCAGGTTGGAGACAGCTATAAAGATGCTGAGTGTAGACCAAGGAGCAGTTCCTTTTCCTGTAAGCATCAGAGAAACCACTGAAAGAGCCTAAAAGCAGAATGAAAGTTAGTTGCTTAGTCTTTACAACCTCATGGACTGTAGCGCCCCAGGCTCCTCTGTCCATGGAATTCTCCAGGCAAGAATAATGGAGTGGGTAACCTATCCCTTTTCCAGGGGATCTTCCTGGCCCAGGATTCGAGCCCATGTCTCCCTCATTGCAAGTGAATTCTTTACCACCTGAACCTCCAGGAAAGCCCCAAAGCAGAACACACAGTACTATATAGTTTGACCTCCATTTTATTATCAGGGAAAAAAAACACACACCCTCAGAGATAAAAGTCTGCAAGAACTACATCAAATATTAACATCCACCAGTTACTGCTAGAAGATAGAATGGTAAGCGATTTTTATTTTTCTTCATGCTACTCTACATTTCCTGAATTTTCTGAAAATAATAATTTCACAACCTGAAAAAATTTTGTCTTGTCATCATCACAAATGAAATATCTTTATTTCATTTGTAACTTTCCTGGCAGGCCAGTGGTTAAGACTCCACACTTACAATGCAAGGGGGCATGGATTCCATCCCTGGTAGGGGAACTAATATTACACATGTCACATGGCACAGCATGACACCCCCCCCCCCAAAAAAAGAAGAAAGAAAGATTTAATATGGGATTAGCTGTAGGGAGTGTTTTAGCAAAATTAGCAAGAGTGGTTACAGATGGACAAGAGAAGGAAGGAGGAAGCAACTCAGTAGGAACATCATTTAAGCTCCAGAACCCCAGCTCCTTTCTCCGGTAAGGCCAGCCCTGGTGCTGTTATTGAGAGTCAGCCATAAGACAGCCGTGTGGATGGTGACAATGCGCCCATTTCACCCAGCTGTTGGCAGCAGGCCCATTCTTTCCTCCCTGAAACGTGAAAGAAGAATCTGCAAAATTGAATTTAAAAAGTCCAAATGCCATTAAGCTACAGCCGCTATTTTATTCCTTTTACATATTTGTGATTCACAGTTCACATTCCAGTCTAAAAGTGACAGGAGAATGGTCATTCCTTGAGAAGTGAGATGGAGTCTCCAATGTATTAAATTCTTCCTCTGTGGTGTCTGCAGAAGCTCTCATCCTCCTTCACATAACTCTGGGAAATGAGATCACCTGGAAGAGGATGTCTCTTATGAAATCTGTCAGGATTGGAGGATGCTATATGGGCAGGTCTTTGTTCTCAAATCAATTGCCAGAAGCTCACCTTGTGTTATGGACTGAATCATGTCCCTAAAGTCACACATTACAGCCCTAACTTCCAATGTGATAGTATTGGGAGATGAGCCTTTGATGTTTGATGAGTAATTAAGGTTAGAAGAGCTCATAATGGTGGAGTCTTCTTGATATAATCAGTGCCCTTTTAAGAGGAGGTTTCAGAGAGCTTGCTCTTTCTCCACCACACAAGGATGGAACCACCTTTTCTATGCTAGGAATTTGGATGTTGATGGGGAAAGTTACTCAAGGTAGCTGACTAATCAGTGCTGTCCCCAAGCCTATCTCGTTTCCCATTAGACCCACATTGCCCCCCACTCAGTGTTTCATATCTCCTTTACTGTCTTCAACTCTATCACACCCCAATCCACTCACAGCGTATAACCTTGTCATATACTCTAAGGAAGTGTAAGCCATCAGGTGTGATGTCCTACATCTGCCCACCCCAAACTTACCACATTAAGTACCCACAGAGTCATCTTTTTTACTCCTGGTACAGTGGTACAATGGATTCCCTGATAGCTCAGTTGGTAAAGAATTCACCCTCAATGCAGGAGACCCTGGTTTGATTTCTGGGTCAGGAAGATCCCCTGGAGAAGGGATAGGCTACCCACTCCAGTATTCTTGGGCTTCCCTTGTGGCTCAGCTGGTAAAGAATCCACCCTCAATGTGGAAGACCTGGGTTTGATCCCTGGGTTGGGAAGATCCCCTGGAGAAGGGATAGGCTACCCACTCCAGTATTCTGGCCTGGAGAATTCCATGGACTATACAGTCCATGGGGTGGCAAAGAGTCAGATAAGACTGAGCAACTTTCACTTTCACATGGGAAAGAAATCTTCTTTTGTCAAAGGGCAACTGCATCAACCCTCTTCCCCCTTCTCAAAGATTTGGCTCCCTCAGTTACCACCCACACCCGCTTATTCTCTTACTCTAATGTGTATGCATATGAGTATTCTCATGTATCTCTCACTTTTAAAAATTATGTATAACACACATATATACATACACATATTCCCGCATCCATTTCCAGCCAGTGATCCAATCCTCTTCTCCACTGCATAACCGAATTTCTGAAAAAAAAAAAAAAATCTGTCTATAAAGGCTGCTCAACCTCATCTCCCATGTACTTCATACCCCACCACATAGCATCATCTATCCCTGTCCTCCACTGAGACTGCCAAGGTCATCAAAGACCTCTGCATTGCTGCTGCTGCTGCTGCTAAGTTGCTTCAGTCATGTCCGACTCTTTGCAACCCCATAGACAGCAGCCCGCCAGGCTCCCCCATCCCTGGGATTCTCCAGGCAAGAATACTGGAGTGGGTTGCCATTTCCTTCTCCAATGCATGGAAGTAAAAAGTAAAAGTGAAGTTGCTCAGTCGTGTTCGACCCTTAGCGACCCCATGGACTGCAGCCTACTAAGCCCCTCCGTCCATGGATTTTCCAGGCAACAGTACTGGAGTGGGGTGCCACTGCATTGCTAAAACCAAAGAAAACATCTCTATGGGCTGAAGCATAGGTAGTTTGATCAGTTTCCATCAATGAATATACCACCTGTATGCTGAGATGAGTTTTGCATTTATGTCTCCAATCTTGAGCATTTCCTGAGCTCTAGAACTGCCTTCTATATTGCCTAGTTTCAAAAGCAGAGACATCACTTTTCTAACAAAAGTCCATATAGTCAAAGCTGTGGTTTTTCCAGTAGTCATGTATGGATGTGAGAGTTGGACCATAAAGAAGGTTGAGTGCTGAAGAATTGATGCTTTTCAATTGCGGTACTGGAGAAGACTCTTTAGAGTCTCTCGGACTGCAAGGAGATACAACCAGTCAATCCTAAAGGAAATCAACCCTGAATATTCATTGGAAAGACTGACACTAAAGCTAAAGCTCCAATACTTTGGCCACCTAATACGCAGAGCTGACTCATTGGAAAATACCCTGATACAGGAAGAGATTCATGGCAGGAGGAGAAGGGGATGACAGAGGATGAAATGGTTGGAGGGCATCACCTACTCAATGGACATGAGTTTGAGCCAATTCTGGGAGATAGTGAAGGACAGGTAAGCCTGGCATGCTTCAGTTCATGGGTCACAAAGAGTTGGACATGATTTAGCAACTGAACAATTGCCTAGTTGATACCTTTGATACTAAAACTATCCTCTGTACACTACCGTTTAATTAAATCTCAGACATAGAGTTTCGGGTGAAGTAGAAAAGAATAGCTTTATTGCTTTGCCAGGCAGAGTGGGCCACACCAGGATTATGCCCTCAGAACCGTGTGTCCTGACCTGAAACATAATCATTCAAAGTGAAGGGTATAATCAGCTCATGGACATTCTTTTAACTGGTTGGTGGTGAGATAAGTGGGAGTCAGTATCAGCAACCCTCTGGTTCCAACTGGTCTGGGATCTACATACTTATGGACAGTATACAATTAACTTCTCTCACCTGGTGGGGAGTTTCAATATCTGCAAAACAGCTCAAACATATTGCTATGCGTATCTCTTGAGGGGAACCAGGACCCTGCCCCAAGTCTGCACTGTTGGTTCTTGACTGTTTCTTGTCTACACCACCTCCCTTTAATGATTAACAACTTGTTTGAACCTGTCCTTTGGTATTCAGGGATGGTCACGAAACTGGAAAAAAGTTTATTTCCTATAATCAAGAAATGGGGAAATAACACAATCAAATTAAAAAAATAAAAGAAAGACATGGGAGACACAGAAAGGCTTTTGTGCCCAGGAGCCCCACAGAGTCCTTCTCAGTTTCACCTTCCCTTGGATGTTTCAGTTTTCTAAAACAACTCCACAAAGTGACCTTCCTTCACCGGAGTCTTTCTCTTCTCAATAAATGATACCATTGTTCATTCCATTCACAAGCCAGAAGAAACCTAGGAGATATTATTTCTTCATTGCTTAGCTCCTCTCATCAATACCCTGCCAGTTTACAGTTCCAAGCAGATGAAGAGGTCATGCTCTCTGCTCACCTCTATTGTAAGTCCCACAGTTCAGCCTTTGTCGTCTCCATCCCATGTGACAGTCTCCTCCTCCCTTACATCCTTCACTTCTTCTCTCGCCCATCCCATTCTCCACTTGCCTGCCAGGATGATCTTAGAACAGAAACAGAAGACCCTCTTCTTCCATATATTCCTATTCAACCTGTATGATTCTGTCCCTCCTTTCTGTCTACATCTCCAATCCACCTTCATTATATCCACTTCAGCCTTCTTTTATTTTCTAGAGAAGACTATGATACTGTTCACCACAGGATCCTTATCCATGCAGTTTTTTTCTCCCCCAGGTGCAATTACTTCCCTCTATAAATGGCCAAATTCTTTTTCATGCTTTATATCTTAGATTTGAAAGAATGGAATATAAATCTTCAGTTTTATGGGTGTCGAGAAACATACACAATTGGGTTTTAGTTGAGATAAGAATTTAAAATGAATATCAAGGAGGATGAGAGCGAGAAGGAGGAAGGAGGAAACAGTTGGAGAAAATAAACTAAAATTGATGGACACATCAATTATGTGTTAGGTGCTATATCTAGAGCAGATAATAGAGATGAAGACAGAGCAAAATAAGACTTAGAATGGGCCAGGAGAAGGGAAGAAATGGTCAGGATTGAGGATGCCCTCATTCAGGAAGGTTCCATCTCCCATTGTAAAAATAACCCCAAGGGTGGTTGCTTGGGAAAGACAGGAAATTGAAAAATGAGCAAGATAATGACTGATGTTACTGACTAACCTCAGAATTTCACTCAGAACTTTAGTGTAGATTCATTACAGTTTCCTTCCAAGCAGCAGGAGAGAAGCAGGGACCAGGCAGAGCCGCCATGAGTACATGCCATGTTCAGAAACCAGTCCAGGGCTGTGAGCCGTGAAGCACCATCCGCCTGACTGGGGTGGGAGCAGAGTGCATGGGGGGACAGGCAAAGGGCAGGGAGTGGGTAGACCCAAGGAAAAGCATTTAAACTTCATCCCAGAGGAACTGCTCAGTAAGTATGTGTGCAGTACCCCAAGTCTTTAGCATAATGAAGGTCCTTAGTAACTCAGAGAAAAACATTGTTTTAAATGCTGCAACTGAAGTTTCAAGATTAAAGTTATATGGTTGTAGGAAGCTACACTTTAAATCCACTTTTCAAAAAATAGCAAATTAGAAAAAAAAAATCTTTGCTTTGAATATTTTACAATACTTTGCTTTTTATTTTTCAGGCTAATGATGTATCTTTCACTTTTTGCCTCTTTTGTTTTTTAAATTTAAGGAGAGTATTTTATAGAGATGCAATTTACAAAGAATCTTATGCACATGCTCCAGGGCCCAGCTCCATGACAGCATATGTACTCACCCTCTGTCACCACAGCCCAGCCCAAGAGGACAATATTCCTACTGGCTCCACGGTGAGAAACCCTGTGCTAGGCAATGACCCTTACTGATGACCATCACCCCCCACCTTCAGTGTAAGGGGCCAAGGTAATATTTTTATATGGTTGAGTTAATGTCTGGCATAGAAAATTCATTTTCACTGAAGTTATCTATACAATGTCAAAAACTCAGTAGATACCATTCTTTTCCATAAGAAGTGCCAACCACAGTTGCTTTATATTTAGAAGAAAATAACATTCCTATGCTTTGGAGAGTAATTTGTGACCCTTCTTCCTGAGTGGGATTTTCCCAGGTTCTTCTGTTTCTGAAAGCCTAACTGGTAACCCCAGCTCTACAGGTTTGCTTTCCCTGTGGCCCCCAGAGGGACAGAGGGGCACATGTACAGTCCTTCAGGTGTAAAATCAGAGGGACCAGAGCCTTTCAAAAAATCCATCATTACACTGCCTTCGCCTTTGTGTCTCACCCTAGGGAGAGGGTCTGTGGTTTCCATGGCAATGATACCTGGCAACAATGCTGGGCAGTCTTCCAGGGACTGGGATTGAAAGCTGTGAGGCTAAAATATGTCTGTCAGAGGTAATGAAGAGTTCTCTGTGTAAACATTTCTATCTGTCTTCTCCGCTTAGCCACAAAAGGTAATATACATGAGGCGGGGGTAGGGATCTGGGGATGGGAGTGTCAGCCTGGAGACTAACAAACACAACACAAAGCACACAGATCATCTCTACTGTATGTATCACAATAGAACCGAGACTCCCCCAGACGAATGGCTTGTTTATCAAGATAAGAAGTGAAAAGCTGATTCTGGGTGACCTCTGAAAGTTTTTGCAAAAGATTTGCAATAATTCTTGGATTCAGCTCTAAAAGCCGAATTCCTTATGTCTGTACTCCCTGCCATCTTTTATGAATTGCTTCCCCTAAATTTACTGTGTTTATTAACATTATCATCATTTTCCGGTGCATCTAGTGCTTTAAGTTGGGGCTTCAACCCATTTTTTTTAATTGATGTATAGTTGACATACAATAATAGTTTCAGGTGTATAGCATAGTGATTTGACATTTATATACATCGCAAAATAATCTCCATAGAAAGTGTTGTAACCATCTGTTACCACAGAAATTTATTACAATATTGTTGAGCATATTTCCTGTGATGTACATTACAGCGTGACGTTTATTTCTGACTAGAAATTTGTACCTCTTAACCCTCTTCATCCATTTCCATTCTGCCAACCCCCTGCCCCTCTGACAACCACCAGTTTCTTCTCTATATCTCTGAGTTTGTTCCTTGTTTTGTTTGTTTGTTTTGTTTTTTAGATTCCACGTATGAGTGAAATCATATAGTTATTTGCCTCTGTCTGATTTATCTCACTTAACATAATACCTTCTAGATCCAACCATGTTGCTATGAATGACAGTCAGAATGGCTTTTGTCAAAGAGACAACAAATTACAAGCGTTGGTGGGATTGCTGAGAAAAGGGAACCCTTGCACCCTGTAGGTGGGAATGCAAATTAGTGCAGTCTCTATGGAAAACAGTATAGAAATTCCTCAAAAAAATTAAAAATAGAACTAACATGTGATCTAGAAATTCCACTTTTGGGTATCTATCCAAAGAAAATGAGAACAGTAATTCAAAGTGTTGTATGCACCATTATGTTCATCACAGAATTATTTGCAGTAGTCAGTTTACAAAAGAAACCAAGTGTCCATCAATGGATGAATGGATAAAGAAGATGTGGTGTACATATACACAATGGAATAGTACTCAACCTATTTTTCTAATTGAGCCAACAAATCCTAACAGCTTCTCCTTCCCATTTTTATACCATCCATTTATATCCATTCACTTATTCATACATCCATTAACTTAAAAAATACTGAGAATGCAAAAAAAGAAAAGAGAGAGAGAGAGAAAAAAAAGAAGTTCAGCATCTGCAGACAGGCTAGAGCACAGAACCAGGAAAGAGCCATGACTCTCTATTACACAATTCAAGTCAGATTTCTGCCCACGAGACTAAGAATTTTCCCACTTGCAAAGAATTTTTCAAGTACTACTCTGGTAGGCTGCCCATTTCTTTCATACCTCTGGACATATGATGAATTCAGTTCAGTTGCTCAGTCGTGTCCAACTCTTTGTGACCCCATGAATCACAGCACACCAGGCCTCCCTGTCCGTCACCATCTCCCGGAGTTCACCCAAACTCACGTCCATCAAGTCGGTGATGCCATCCAGCCATCTCATCCTCTGTCATCCCCTCTTCCTCCTTCCCCCAATCCCTCCCAGCATCAGAGTCTTCTCCAATGAGTCAACTCTTCGCATGAAGTGGCCAAAGTACTGGAGTTTCAGCTTTAGCATCATTCCTTCCAAAGAACTCCCAGGACTGATCTCCTTTAGGATGGACTGATTGGATCTCCTTGCAGTCCAAGGGACTCTCAAGAGTCTTCTCCAACACCACAGTTCAAAAGCATCAATTCTTTGGCACTCAGCTTTCTTCACAGTCCAACTCTCACATCCATACATGACGACTGGAAAAACCATAGCCTTGACTAGACGGACCTTTGTTAGCAAACTAATGTCTCTGCTTTTCAATATGCTATCTAGATGAATTAGCCACCACCAAAGATCCTTTTAGGTTCACTTATCTTGATAATCATTATATTTCTATTGCTATTTACTGCTTCTACTCCGTTGATACTTTATTTCTGGAAATAAGTGCTGGTGTGTCATAATGACATCTTCTACCATTATCCTGACCTACAGAGGTGTTATCTACTGAGCTTTTAAAAAGTACTAGTGCTTGATTCACTAATTTATTTTTCAGTGCCTTCATGAAGTCAGCACTTCATAGGATTATCAATGGACATCCAACACAGAAGAGGTTCTCAGTGTACAAATATTCAAAGTGATATGTTCTGTGGCAGGTAATCTCTTTCCCCAGTCACTGGAGAGTTCTTAATGGCACAGATGGAGGTTAGGAAGGAGCTTACATCCCTGATGGCTCAGTTAATAAAGAATCCACTTGCAGTGCAGTAGACCCCGGTTCAATTCCCAGGTCAGGGAGATCGCCTGGAGAAGGAATAGGCTGCCCACTACAGTATTCTTGGGCTTCCCTGGTAGCTCAGATGGTAAAGAATCCACCTTCAGTGCAAGCCTGGAGTTCGATCCCTGGGCTGGGAAGATCCCTTGGAGAAGGGAATGGCTACCCACTCCAGTATTCTGGCCTGGAAAATACCATGGACAGAGGAGCCTGGCAGGCTACACAGGGGGTCACAAAGAGTCTGACACAACTGAGCAACTTGCACTTTCTTTCAGGATCATGGAGTTCGACTCTCCAAAGCTGCTCTAGCAACCACTATAACTGTCTACCCTACCTATTGTTAGATCGAAACTCAGGCCTTACTAGATTATCATTTGCACAGAAGCCAGAGAGCTACTTAGTAATGGATTACTTATATTGGAAAGCTTCATCAAAGGAGGCAGCCACTTTGCTGATTGAAATGTTCTCATATTAGAGTATGAACTTCTCTTCCCTACCTGTAATGTTTCTACCCATAACATTATCCCTGGACTCACATAATGCCTATTCACCATCATGGTATCCCACACAACTTTGCTTTTAGCCAAGGAACTTATTTCATGGAAAAAGAGGTATAGTGGTACACCCAAGCCCATGGAATCTATTAGTCTTACCAGGTACCACATAACCTAGAAGTAGTTGCTCTGATAAAACAGTGGAATGCCAATTAAAAGCCAGTTGAGAGAGAAGACCCTAAAAAATTCAGATTCTATCCTATGGGATGAAACATTTACTTTCAACCAGCAACCTGCACGTGGTGTAATTTAGCACACAGGCAGAATCAAGGGCTAGAATCTGGGAATAGACCCTCCTATAAACACACCTTTTAATCTACTGAGGTTGATTTTTTTTTTTTTCTGTCTCTGCAATGTTGGATTGGCTGGTTTAGGGATCTTTATTCCCAAGGAAATATGATTCCACTTGTGTTTCTCTGACCATTTGGGTTTTTTATGCTACTGAATCAAAAGACTCAAAAAAAGTCTCACATACTGCTGGGAAATTTGGGTTCTGCTCTTCTTGGGGGCTGGAGAAGGAAATGGCAATCCACTCCGGTACTCTTGCCTGGAGAATCCCATGGACGGAGGAGCCTGGTAGGCTGTAGTCCATGGGATCGCAAAGAGTCAGACACAACTGAGCGACTTCACTTCACTCACTTCACTCACTTCATACTTTATTACTGGAGAAGGAAATGGCAACCCACTCCAGTATTCCTGCCTGGAGAATCCCCTGGGCAGCGGAGCCTGGCTGGCCATGGTCCATGGTTGCAGAGAGACGGACATGACTGAAGTGACTAAGCTTTCGAGCATGAGCACTTCTTGGGGGCAGAAAGGACTCCGTTTGGAAATTATAATCTTTTATGAATGTCTCTTAGTACTTCTATGCCTAGGTATAAAATTTGTGGAAATCTACATCAACCTACTAAAATAATGACTTCTGGGAATTCGACTCTTTTAGGAATGAACATTCAAGTCCTGCTACCAGTAAAGAGGCTTTACTACCTGAGTTGCTAGTTTAGGATAAAGAAAACATAAAATAGTGGAAAGGAAGTTATAAATATCAGTCATAGCCTTATGAACAATTACAAAAAAATGTCATTATTATAAATATTTTCTACCATGCTTGTAGCATAGACATTGTTAAAGTTAAGCGATGCTTTTCCCCATACATCCTTTCTGCTATTATTTTACTTATGTGCTACCGTTGATGAAACAAATCTTTAATTTTGTCTTTACATTAACAGAATATTCAAATAGATGTGCGTATGAATTTTTGTAGAAATTTATCCTTTGGGGAGAGACTACGGTCTTGGTTTGCATGAAAAATAATTGTATCATAAAACTCTTATCTTCATTGAAAGACTATGGATGCTGGTTAGCTGAGGGGATAGAGAGCACCAGTTATTGACCTATTTTCTCAGCGTCCCAAGTGCTTCTGTACCTGGGCCTAGATCTGCACAATCCATTCTTCATATTAGTTTCCCAGTAGACATTTTAATAGATTCTGCTAAGGGAGGCACCAAAGGATTGGACAGTGCCAAGAGGAAAGAAGGGACATTCCTCCTGATTTCAGTCCCTTTTAGTGAAGCTCCAGCAAACACAGATGATTGAGCCCAGCCTCCGACTTCTTCAATACTTCCAACACCAGCCTTTCCATGCCCCTTCATGTACCAGCAATAGTGAATCTAGGGATTCTTGGTTGTTCTGGTGCTAACACATCCTGCTCCCTCACCACTGGGCCTGACTCCCCTCCACGGTTTGCACCTGCTAGATCATGGGGGTCATGAAGTCCAAGTACTTCGCTAGTTGATACTCCACCTTCAGAGGTCCAGCACGCACCTAACTATGCCTTTCCTTAGAATTCTGAACACCAACAGTGAGAGTGGGGTAATTTTTGTTAATAAAATTCTAATATTGCTTTAAAAGTGGAAACAGAGTTCTATATGCTTTCATTACCAAAACAGAGTTCTGTCTACAACAGAAATATGGTGCACTCTAACAGTAATTTCTTTCTAAAGAAGATTCCTTCTTTGGCAGAAAACTTGCATTCATTGAAACTTTTCTGAAGGAGGATAAAAAAGTGAGAAAATGACATATTCTCTGTTCTAAATATCTAGCTTGTTAGGTTTTATGGGGGATTTTGTTTGTTTTCTGACTGGACTCTGCTTGATACAGAGAAGAGTATCATGCTTGGAGGGGAAATTGATTAACACCACCATTCATTCACTGTTACTTATTTTTCTACACATTTGACGCTTATTGGATGCATATGAGGCTTTGGGACTATAAGGATCAATCAGGCATGGTTTGTTCCAGCCATCAAAGAACTTAGAGCCTAGTGGAGGAAACGGACAATTAAAGCAGGGAGAGTACGATGGATGGTAGAAGAGCACTTACCTTACTCAGGGAGTTGAGGAGAGTGGACACAGTTTTTCAGAAGCTGTGATATCTGAATAGAAACTCAACGTGTGAAGAGGAACTAACAAGGTAGAGAGTGGAGGTTGAGGAGAAAATGTTCCAGGCAGAGGGACAAGAGAACAAGTGCCGAGAAAAAAAGAAAATGTTTAAGAAAATGTGGCAAGTTTAATACATCAGGAAGCGTGGAGCTTAGATTGCAGAGCGGGATGAGGCAGAGCTGGAGGGGGGAGAGGAAGGTGAAGAAGAAAAGCCAATCAGGATAACAGAGGCTGGGAGGGTAGGAGGAGGGGAGTCTGATGGTTCTTATAACTTCTCTCCTTCCCTCCCTTATTCCACACAGTGTTGAGTATTGGACACCAAGAGGTCATTCTTACCTGTCGAAAAAGAAAAGTGCAATGAAGTAGAGGGTCCTCTCCCCAAATCCATATGTTGAAATTCTAACCCCCATGTGATGGTATTAGGAAGTGGGGTCCTTGGGAGGTGATTAGGTCTTAAGAGTAGAGCCCTCATGAATAAGATTATGCTTAGTTGCTCACTCGTGTCCCACTCTTGGTGACCTTATAGACTATAGTCTTCCTGGATCCTCTATCCTTAGGATTTCCCAGGCAAGAGTATTGGAGTGGATTGTCATTTCTTACTCCAAGAGATATTCCCGACTCAGGGATTGAACCCATATCTCTTGCATCTCCTATATTGGCAGGAGGGTTCTTTACCACTGCACCACCTGGGAAGCCATCATGAATGAGATTAGTGCCTTATAAAACAGACAGAAGAGAGTTCTTTCTATCATGTGACTTTGGTATAGCAGCCTGAACTAAGACAAGTAGAGTGTGACTGAAACCAAGCAAGATCTTATGAGGCTTTCCCAGAATAGGTCTGCCTGCCTCTTGTGTATCAAAAATCTTAGCCTTCTAGGCCTCTCCCAAGTTCCAAAGAACAAATTTAATCAGAGAAGTGGCAACATGCAGAACCAAAAGAAAACAGTCAAGCAAGACAAATTAATAATAGTTTAGCCATTAAACAAAGTCAAGAACCTTTAATTCTTCCTCAAGGGCTACAGATAATATTCTGAGCTCTGTCATTTGAGCTAATTTGCAAATACCAAAACCCTCACCAGGTTGAAGAAGTTAACTGTAGGAAGTCCACAAGACGTAGACCCCAGACGGGTTGGAGCCAGAATTTTAATGATATTGACTCCCCGTTACCTCACCACCAACCAATCAGAAGAATGTCCACACACTGGTCACATACCACACAACTCCCTTCCCTCACCCTGTCTTTAAAACCTTTCCCTGAAGGCCATACAGGAAGTCAGTATAAGGAAGTCAGTAGACTTACCTTACTGTACATGGGCAAGTGGACCCAAGTTTGGTTCAGGGACACAATAAGTCCCTTATTCAATTCCACAGCCTCAGTCAGGGAACCAATTACAACTCTTCTCAAGTAAGTCTTCTCATCTCCAAGTTACTTGATTTCCACTCAGAAGTGGCCTTCCAATTCCATTTTCCTCTAAATCATTCTCTCCTCTCTTTCTTGAACTCTTTCCTTCTCAGTCTCTTCCCGTACCTAAGGCAAAGCAATCTAATTCTCTCTAAGCCGTCCCAAACTTGCATCATCACCGCCATCACATTTGCTCATCCAGTTACCAGAGCCTGCCTCTCTTAGTGGGCAGTCAGATTATATGTGGCAAAGAATATTTTATTGTCAATGATTGAATACAGTGAATAACTTGAGTAAGTGTTAGGAATGTGTTAGAAAGTCCTTTGAAGAAATTCTGTCTGAAATAGCTATCTCTTCTTACCAGGCGTACAGTGAGTTTGGCAGCAGAGATACTGTTAATGCCTGGCAAGGATTCCCAAATCCAATAAGATTGTGAATACATCTAATTACTATTTAGTAAAAGATTTTGTGAACAAAGTACAACCTAAGTACTTTAAATGATTTTTAAATCTATTTCAAATGCCGCTTTTGAAGTTACAGGATTCTTTGCCTTATACAAAGAATGTATTCCACACGTACTTAAAATTTTGCTAACAGAATTCTACCTCCCCTTGATCACCACATTAAAGCCATGTGTGTATTCCCACACAAACTACACTCTGGCTCCAACATTTGGGTGTTCTCGCCACACTGTCAGAATGCCCAGCCACCATTCCATCACTTGAAATCCAGAGCAAACACAGAACTGCACAACCATTCAGTCACTGTTGTGAAGAGAATCTGCAAAATAATATGCAAACTTATGTGCGTAAAAATAAATCTCTCTCCCTCACGCATGATCTCATACCTGGTCTCCTTCTCTCCGTACAGTCTATATTATTAAGTATGATGGAACAATGAGTATAGTTTTATATTTTCCAAATTGTCTACAATGCAAATGTATTCCTTTTATAATTATGTAGTAGAGCCTTCACACAAGGTATTCAGTATTTGGGAATATCTGGCAATGGAATCTGCCTTCCTGATATGTACTTGTGTGATGAATAGAAGAGGTTTCTAACAGAAAACAGGAAGTTTTGGTACATATGCACAATGGAATATTACTCAGCTATAAAAAGGAAGGCATTTGAGTCAGTTCCTTTGCAATGAGGTGGATGAAACTGGAGCCTATTATACAGAGTGAAGTAAGTCAGAAAGAGAAAAACTAGTACTGTACATTAATGCATATATACGGAATTAGAAATACTGCAATGACGATCCTACAGTCAGAGCAACAAAGGAAGACAGATGTAAAGAACAGACTTTTAGACTCAGTGGAAGAAGTTGAGGGTGGGATGATTTGAGAGAATAGCATTGAAATATGTGCATTACCATATGTAAAATAGATTACCAGTGTTAAGTTAGATGCATGAAGCAGGGGACCCAAACCTGGTGTTCTGAGACAACCCAGAGGGATAGGGTGGGGAGGGAGGAGGGAGGAGGGTTCAGAATGGGGGGGGGGGGCACAAGAGCACCTGTGGCCAATTCATGTCGATGTATGGCAAAAAACATCACCATATTGTAATTATTCTCCAATTAAAATAGAAAAATTAATTGATTAAAAAAGAAACAAAACAGAGCCAAAAATGTGAGTCTTGACCCAGTAGACAAGCCATGGTCATCCAAAGGGAGGGACGATCCTGAATACATCCTTGCATAGGTCTTTTGCATGTGTCTGTGAACTTTGTTTTCATATCTGAGTTCTCTAAACAAAGGGTGGCTGAGATAAAAGATAAGGTCTCTGTACCATTGAACATCCTTTATGACAGTGGTTTCCAATCCCTGGGCCAAAAACAGGTACTAGATCCTGGTCTGTTAAGAACCAGGCCCACAGCAGTAAATGAGTGGCAGGTGAGCAAGTGAAGCTTCATCTGCCACTCCCCATTGCTCCCATTACCACCTGAATGACAGCTTGCATTACTGCCTGAACCAATCCCCATCCTACCCCTCTTTCATGGAAAATTTGTCTTTCACAAAACTGATCCCTAGTGCCAAAAAGACTGGAAACCATGACAGGTTGGGACCTCTACTTTATGACAGTGGGCACAAGTTGCCCAGGTTCAGGACCCCTATAACCACGTATAGCATAGGGATAAACTTTCTTCCTCTATTCACAGTGGAACTGCCTTGGCATCCAAAACTATCTGGTGGATGATCATGGTGCCAGCAAGAGGATACTGGGTCTGGAAGTCACAGAGATGCTCAACTAGGAAGAGAAGTGACTGCAGAAGCAGTGGTATTAAGAAGTGATTCTCACAGAAGAGGCAAAGTGCCCATTACATGTGAGAAGTACCAGGTGGACCCAGAGGTGGTCTCCAGGAGTGTTAGACACAGCAGTGTTCCTGGCAGACATGGAAAACCACTGAAGGAAAACAGTCCTTGGAGAAGGCACATACAATTCACAAGCCACATGGAACATGTGCCAGGAAAACACAGAACAATTTTCAGGACCCTGAAGTAAGAGGGAAGTGTCACAGTGTCTCGCACAGGGTAGACATGCAGACTTTTTCCTCTAGAAGTGTGAATTTTGGGATTTCCTTGGTAGTCTAGTGGTTAAGACTCCACGCTTCCACTGCAGGGTGTCTGGGTTCAATCCCTGTTTGGGGAACTAAGATCCTGCATGCCATACAGTGCAGCCATTTAAAAAAAGAAGAAGAATCGTGAGTTTAAATGCCATTAGAGCAGGTAGAGAGGATGATACAAAATAAGCAACTCAGATTCAAAACAGATCCTTTAAATAGTGTTATAATCTGCTGGAGGAAATGTCTGCCTGCTGGTCCTTGCTCTGTTCTCCATAGCACTGACTTATCAAACTGTATTTTATGGATTACTGGAGATACTTCAGAGGGAAAGTGAAAGTCTACAGGAGGTGATTGGGGTGATTTCATAAATGATTTTGCTGAAATAAAACATAATAAATTTTCGCAGCTTAAGACAAAGTCACTGCAGTATGGCTATATAATACAAGACAACTCATTCTTCAAAAGCATAACCCTTAGAATATTTGAAGACAGCTGTCATATCTCTGCTGAGTCTCTTCTCCTAAGGCTAAACGCCTTGGACATCTGTTCCTCGGATAAGGCAGCAGTGGCCCATTCCACATGCCAGTTGCCCTCTAGTTAGTTAATCCATGTCTTTTTGAATAGGTGTGTCTCTGAATCAGAATTCACAGATGTTGACTCAGATGTGCTTTTCAAAAAGATTTTGCCGTCTACAATTATTTTTGTCTTACTTAGAAGCTCCTTTCCTAATCATGAAAAGAAAAATTAGACTTTCCAAATAAATTTAACTATTTCTTCCCATGCCAAAGCTTTTGTGTGGGTCACAATAAACTGTGGAAAATTCTGAAAAAGATGGGAATATCAGACCACCTGACCTGCCTCTTGAGAGGTCAGGAAGCAACAGTCAGAACTGGACATGGAACAACAGACTGGTTCCAAATAGGAAAAGGAGAACTTCAAGGCTGTATATGGTCATCCTGCTTATTTAACTTCTATGCAGAGTACATCATGAGAAACGCTGGGCTGGAAGAAGCACAAGCTGGAATCAAGATTGCCAGGAGAAATATCAATAACCTCATATACGCAGATGATATTATGGCAGAAAGTGAAGAGGAACTAAAAAGCCTCTTGATGAAAGTAAGAGTGGAGAGTGAAAAAGTTGGCTTAAAGCTCAACATTCAGAAAACGAAGATCATGGCATCTGGTCCCATCACTTCATGGGAAATAGAGGGGGAAACAGTGGAAACAGTGTCAGACTTTATTTTTGGGGGCTCCAAAATCACTGCAGATGGTGACTGCAGCCATGAAATTAAAAGATGCTTACGCCTTGGAAGAAAAGTTATGACCAACCTAGATAGTATATTCAAAAGCAGAGACATTACTTTGCTGACTAAGATCCATCTAGTCAAGTTTATGGCTTTTCCAGTGGTTATGTATGGATGTGAGAGTTGAACTGTGAAGAAAGCTGAGTGCCAAAGAATTGATGCATTTGAACTGTGGTGTTGGAGAAGACTCTTGAGAGTCCCTTGGACTGCAAGGAGATCCAACCAGTCCATTCTAATGGAGATCTGTCCTGGGATTTCTTTGGAAGGAATGATGCTCAAGCTGAAACTCCAGTACTTTGGCCACCTCATGTGAAGAGTTGACTCACTGGAAAAGACTTTGATGCTGGGAGGGATTGGGGGCAGGAGGAGAAGGGGACGACAGAGGATGAGATAGCTGGATGGCATCACCGACTCAATGGATGTGAGTTTGAGTGAACTCTGGGACCTGGTGATGGACAGGGAGGCCTGGCGTGCTGCAATTCATGGGGTCACAAAGAGTCGGACATGACTGAGTGACTGAATTGAACTGAACTGAAAATATAGACTATTCTGCTATGATGCACATTTTTATAACACCAATTATTCATACATGATTGGTTAGCAGGAAGATGATGTCAAAATAATGCAGAAGTCACTTTGGTTCATACACCATTCCTGCCAAACAAGGGAAGCAGAATTAGCAGGAATAGAGTTATAACCATCAACAAGAAAAGAAAACACTCTTAGCTTGACACCTACACAAGCAGAAGCCTTCTACTCTGCACTTTCAGCTCAGTTCAGTTCAGTCGCTCAGTCGTGTCTGACTCTTTGCAACCCCATGAATCGCAGCACGCCAGGCCTCCCTGTCCATCACCAACTCCCAGAGTTCACTCAGACTCACGTCCATCGAGTCCGTGATGCCATCCAGCCATCTCATCCTCTGTTGTCCCCTTCTCCTCCTGCCCTCAATCCCTCCCAGCATCAGAGTCTTTTCCAATGAGTCAACTCTTTGCATGAGGTGGCCAGAGAACTGGAGTTTCAGCTTCAGCATCATTCCTTCCAAGGAAATCCCAGGGCTGATCTCCTTCAGAATGGACTGGTTGGATCTCCTTGCAGTCCAAGGGACTCTCAAGAGTCTTCTCCAACACCACAGTTCAAAAGCATCAATTATTCAGTGCTCAGCTTTCTATATAGTCCAACTCTCACATCCACACATGACCACTGGAAAAACCATAGCCTTGACTAGATGGACCTTTGTTGGCAAAGTAATGCCTCTGCTTTTCAACATGCTATCTAGGTTGGTCACAACTTTTCTTCCAAGGAGTAAACATCTTTTAATTTCATGGCTGCAGAATTAAAAATGGGTCTCTACTGAGAATTGTCTCTAAATTCATATCTACACCAAGGGCTCTTCACCATACTCAAGACTCCAGCTCACCTGCCTTCTGGCAGCACAACAAGCCCATACCCTTGCATTATTGTTTCCTAGAACTCTGATTCCCTAAGGCAGCCTGAGACCACCAGTCAGTCCTAGGCAGTCCACGTTAGTCCTGAAATACACATGATTGTTTGTTTAGTGCTCTGGTTAACCAAGCACATGGTGGGTTTTTTTTTTGTTTGTTTGTTTTTTTGTTTTTATTTTTGAGTGGTTTGCATCTAAACTTATTTTTCCTATAAAGTTTGCTGATATTCTTGAGCAGTTTTACAGATTGAGAGGTTTCCAGGCACAGGTACATGGAGTTACAACAGAATGACCCAGAATCTCAGTCACATCAATCTTCAATTGATTCAAAGTTAAAACTCTCCAGAAAGGTGTTTCTCCCCTCTCAAAACAACTCCCATCCCCTTGCCCTACCCTGCCCAAAATAGTGTGTAAATCCAGAGGTGGCTTTTGTATCCAAATGGCAGTAGAGATGGGCAAGGACTTATGAAGTCATTCAGGACAACCTCTATGTCATCACTGTCCTCTGTGGAGATGTCCCACTTATCTGGTTTCTGGCCCTCTGGGGTGGTATCAGAGTGCCCCATCTGCCAAGTGTCTCTATGTCTATGTGAGCATCCTCTGCTAAAATCCTGATCCTTCCTATACCTTTTACTTACAAAGTCCACCACTTGACCCAGACCTTGCCAGGTCTACAGGCCTCCCAATCCCCTCCATGCCCCACTGGAAGAGGCAGGAATCTCTGGTTATGCTGCTCAGCCTGTGAGGATGCAGGTGACCAGCTCCTCCATTGAGACCCCTCCCTCCACACTGCTGCTCTTCTGCTCTGCACCGTGTTAAACAGTAGTATGTCAGGAACTTTCCTTTTATGTATCCTCCACTTCTTCAGATCTGTTTTCTTTTATAGCCCTGTGCTCAGACTGTCATAATCCACCCTGGATATCTAAAGGTGAATGTGAAAATTTACAGCTCCTTTTTGTCTGGCTTTCAAGATTATTGCCTCTCTATACTCTCAAGAAAAGTCAAATTTGAGTCCAATACTGAAAAATATCTTTCCCATTTTTTCCTAGGCTCTTATTTTCCCTTCTTTTGAAACAATGATTGTCAGTAATTTGAGGTTAAGGAGCCATGTAACAACAAGGAATCAGGAGAGCTGGGGATCAAGACATATTGATTTAATATGTTTCCAGAGTTTACAAAGGTTTCATGTGATGCCCAGAACTGCACATGGAGGTCTGACCAACAGAGTCAGTGGGACTAGAGCTGGGAGTGAGCTGATCTCTATAAAGGGCATTCGTTTTTTCACTAGCATATCATATTTTTGAGTCATGTGACTGAATTAAGTGGCTGTTTTTAAAGGGAAGACATAGTCCCCCGCTTGGGTCCATTGGGTGCCCAAACTAGTTGTTTTCTGATCCAAAGATACTGTTGAGGTTTCCCCATCTGCTGTTTCCAGTGTCATGAGCTGCCTCTGATCCAGTTGTGGCCCTAGTGATTTATTCATTTTGTTCGTTCTGTTACCACATGTCTCCAAGTTCCTTTTCTCAAGGAGTTCCTTGAAGCTGCCAAGCACAGGGAACAATGATGCAGCCTTCCCCACATGCAGTTGGGTCCCAAACCTCCCCACACTGGACACCATGGCTGAGTGCACCTGGCCCTTCAGAAGAGGAGGCTGATATCATTCCTCGCTTGCTCCCTGTTTAAGAATTTTCCACAGTTTGTCGTGACCTACACAGTCGATGGACACAAGTCTGAGTGAACTCCGGGAGTTGGTGATGGACAGGGAGGCCTGGCGTGCTGCAATTAATGGGGTTGCAAAGAGTCGGAGACGACTGAGCGACTAAACTGAACTGAACACAGTCAAAGGCTTTGGCATAATCCATAAAGCAAAAGTAGATGTCTTTCTGGAACTCTTACTTGATTCAGCGGATGTTGGCAATTTGATCTCCGGTTCCTCTGCCTTTTCTAAATCCAGCTTGAACATCTCTAAGTTCATGGTTCACATACTGTTGAATTATGTTCACATACTGTAGAAATTCTTAAAGACATGAGAATACCAGGCCACCCGACCTGTCTCTTGAGAAATCTGTATGCAGGTCAGGAATCAACAGTTAAAACTGGACACGGAACAACAGACTGGTTTCAAATAGGAAAAGGAGTACGTCAAGGCTGTATATTGTCATCCGGCTTATTTAACCTATATGAAGAGTACTTCACGCAAAATGCTAGGCTGGATGAAGCACAAGCTGGAATCAAGATTTCTGGAAGAAATATCAATAATCTCAGATATGCAGATGACACCACCCTTATGGCAGAAAGTGAAGAGGAACTAAAGAGCCTCTTGTTGAAAGTGAAAGAGGAGAGTGAAAAAGTTGGCTTAAAACTCAATATTCAGAAAACTAAAATCATGGCATCTGGTTCCATCACTTTATGGAAAGTAGATGGGGAAACAATTGAAACAGACTTTATTTTTTTAGGCTCGAAGATCACTGCAGATGGTGACTGCAGCCATGAAATTAAAAGACATTTGCTCTTTGGAAGGAAAGCTGTGACCAACCTAGACAGCATATTAAAAAGCAGAGACATTGCTTTGCAAACAAAGGTCCATCTAGTCAAAGCTATGGTTTTTCCAGTAGTCATGCATTGATGTGACAGTTGGGCTGTAAAGAAAGCTGAGCGCCAAAGAATTGATGTTTTTGAACTATAGTGTTGGAGAGGATTCTTGAGAGTCCCTTAGACTGCAAGGAGATCAAGCCAGTCAATCCTAAATAAAATCAGTCCCGAACATTCATTGGAAAGACCGATGCTAAAGCTGAAACTCCAATAATTTTGCCACCTGATGCGAAGAGCTGACTCATTGGAAAAGACCCTGATGCTGGGAGAGATTGAGGGCAGGAGGAGAAGGGGACGACAGAGGATGAAATGGTTGGATGGCGTCACCGACTCAATGGACATGAGTTTGAGTGGACTCCGGGAGTTGGTGATGGACAGGGAGGCCTGGGGTGCTACACTCCATGGGGTCGCAAAGAGTCAGACATGACTGAGCAACTAAGCTGAACTGAACTGAACTCACAAAAACAAGCTACCATGAGAAGGGAACAATTTAAGAACAAGAAAGATTGGAAACATTATGGTCAACATAAAGGATGGATTCAATGATAATGAGAAAGTGGTTAAAGGCAGAACTCAGTTCAGTTCAGTTGCTCAGTCGTGTCTGACTCTTTGCGACCCCATGAATCGCAGCACATCAGGCCTCCCTGTCCATCACCAACTCCCGGAGTTCACTCAGACTCACGTCCATCGAGTCCCTAATGCCATCCAGCCATCTCATCCTCTGTCGTCCCCTTCTCCTCCTGCCCCCAATCTCTCCCAGCATCAGAGTCTTTTCCAATGAGTCAACTCTTCACATGAGGTGGCCAAAGTACTGGAGTTTCAGCTTTAGCCTCATTCCTTCCAAAGCAATCCCAGGGCTGATCTCCTTCAGAATGGACTGGTTGGATCTCCTTGCAGTCCAAGGGACTCTCAAGAGTCTTCTCCAACACCACAGTTCAAAAGCAGCAATTCTTCGGCGCTCAGCCTTCTTCACAGTCCAACTCTCACATCCATACATGACCACAGGAAAACCATAGCCTTGACTAGACAGACCTTAGTCGGCAAGGTAATGTCTCTGCCTTTGAATATGCTATCTAGGTTGCTCATAACTTTTCTTCCAAAGAATAATCGTCTTTTAATTCCATGGCTGCAGTCACCATCTGCAGTGATTTTGGAGCCCCCCAAAATAAAATGTGACACTGTTTCCACTGTTTCCCCATCTATTTCCCATGAAGTGATGGGACCGGATGCCATGATCTTCGTTTTCTGAATGTTGAGCTTTAAGTCAACTTTTTCACTCTCCACTTTCACTTTCATCAAGAGGTTTTTTAGTTCCTCTTCACTTTCTGCCATAAGGGTGGTGTCATCTGCATATCTGAGGTTATTGATATTTCTCCGGGCAATCTTGATTCCAGCTTGTGTTTCTTCCAGCCCAGCATTTCTCATGATGTACTCTGCATAGAAGTTAAATAAGCAACTAGAGCTATACAAAATGGAGTTAAGGAAATCCTTCAGAATACAAAAACAAAAGACAACATAATAGAAAATATGAGAGAAAAATGACGAGTTTTAAATTTTAAAAGTTTAATATTCATTTGATAAGTTCCAAAAGCACAAAACAGAGACACTAATGTAGAAAGTATATAAACATGTAATAATAAAAGGACATCTGCCTCAGTTGAAAAGGCCAGCATCCAAAGATCCACAAAGTCAGCCAGTTCCTACTGAAGTTTTAGGATAGGATAAGTTAAGGTCTGACAAACTTGCAGAAAGAAAAAGAAAGGAGGCTAACTACAAAGGAAACAGTCAGAATCTGCACTGGAAAATAAGGAGTAGAGTGCAGAAAGGAAAGTTCTCTTGAATGTAGAAATCTGTATAGTATATAGCCAAATTCTGAACCACATGTGAGGGTTTTTTAAAAGAACATGTTTTGATGCAGGATATCACAAAGTTTAAAATACATGTTGCATATTTTGGGGGAAAAATTTAGAAATATATACCTGAAAAAATAAAAAATATATATATATCTTCTGACAAAGAAATTACATAAAATATAAGGAACAAGAACTCTGACACAGAAATAGTAAAGCAAATGAGACGGAAGACAAAAGAAAGTCCTTAGGCTGCCAAGCTTTAAATATTTTATTTCAAACAGCAAAGATTTAACTTGCTAGAGTATATTTCACCTGCATCTAATTGTTCTACATACTCCTAAAGTAAATAATGGTTAAATATTATATAGTTACTCAAAACATTAATTATTTTTCTTATTTTCAAATGAATCTATAGACAGAATGTAAGAGATTTTACTATAAGAATGAAACTGCAGAACAAAATGTAAATTTTATAAATAATGCACAATAACAAAAACCAGGAAATAGATGGAAAAAATAAAGTAAAGAGTTATGTAGTCTGGAGAATTCATATTGTTAAAATGACCACACTACCTAGGCCAATCTACAGATTCAGTGAAATCCCTAGCGAAATACAATGGTGTTTTTCATAGAACCAGAACAAATAATTCTAAAACTTGTGTGGAAACACAAAACAATCTCGAGGGCACAAAAACAGTCACACGGATCAATAGAAAAGAATAAAAAGCCCAGATAACAACCCATATTTATATGGGCAATGAATACATGGCAAAGGGACCAAGAACATACAGTAGTGGAAAGACAGCCTCCTCAATAAATGGTATTGGGAAAACTGGCCAACTGCATGTAAAAGAAGCAAAGTGGACTGCTGTTTCACACCGTTTACAAAAATAAGTTCCAAATGTATTACAGTTTCAAATATAAGACCTGAAACCATAAAACCTTTTGAAGAAAACATAGGCAGTATGTTTCTCTTTGAAATCACTCTTAGCAACATTCTTTTGATCTGTCTTCTCAGGCAAGAGAAACAAAACCAAAAGTAAACAAAGCGGACTGCATCAAACCAAAATCTTTTGCCCAGCAAAGGTGACTATCAACCACGCAAAAAGGTCACCTACTGAACTGCAGCAGGTGTTTGCAAATGACATATCTGATACAATCCAAAATATACAAAGAACTCACACAACTCAACACCGAAAACACTAATGACCCTATTAAAAAGTCAGCAAAGGATCTGAACAGTCATTTTTCCAAAGAAGCGTACAAATGGCCAGCAGTCACATGAAAAGATACTCAACAAATCCTTCACCATCAGAGAAATGCAAATGAAAACCACAATGAGATATCATCTTATACCTGTCAGAATAGCTATTATGAGAAAGATAACAGCAACAAGTCTTGGCAAGAATGTGGAAAAAAGGGGACCTTAAGGCATTGTTGGTGGGAATGTAAATTGGTGCAGCCATTCCAGAAAACAGTATGGAAATTCCTCCAAAATTTTAAGTAGAACTACCATTCAATCCAGCAATTCCACTCCCAGGTATTTATCTGAAGAAAATGAAAACATTAATTAGAAAAGATATATTCACCTCTATGTTCATTGCATTATTTACAGTATCCAAGATATGAAAGCAACCAAAGTACCCACCAATAGATGAGTGAATAAAGAAGATATGGTATATACAATGCAATATTATGTGGCCGTACAAAAGAAAGAAATCTTGCCGTTTTGGACAACTTGGATGGACCTCAAGTATACTATTCTAAGTGAAATAAGTCAGAGAAAGACAAATACTGTATGATTTCACTTCTAGGTGGAATCTAAAAACTGAGAAAATGAACAAATGTAACAAAACAGTAACATAATCACAGAGAACAAACAGGTGGTGGCCAGAGGGATAGAGGGTGGGAGGGGGAAAGAAATAGGTGAGGGGGTTTAAGAGGTACAAGCTCCGAGTTGCAAAACAAATGAGTCATGGATATAAAATGTACAGGGGAATACAGTCAGTAATTACATAGTATTTTTATAGTGGGACATCATGACTAGACTTATGGTAATTATTTTTAAATATATTTTAAATATATAGAAATATCAAACCACTCTCTTGTGTACCAAGAACTAACAAGCAAACTCACAGAAGAAGAGATCACATCTGTAGTTACCAGTGGCAGGGGGTGCATGAAGGGGGAGTTGGATGAAGGCAGTCAAAAGCTACAAGCTTCCAGTTATAGGATAACTGAGTACTATTTCTTTGGAAGGAATGATGCTAAAGCTGAAACTCCAGTACTTTGGCCACCTCATGTGAAGAGTTGACTCATTGGAAAAGATTTTGATGCTGGGAGGGATTGGGGGCAGGAGGAGAAGGGGACAACAGAGGATGAGATGGCTGGATGGCATCACGGACTCGATGGACGTGAATCTGAATGAACTCTGGGAGTTGGTGATGGACAGGGAGGCCTGGCGTGCTGTGGTTCATGGGGTCACAAAGAGTTGGACACGACTGAGCGACTGAACTGAACTGAACTGAACTGAAGGATGTAATGCACAACATGATAAATATAATCAATGTGACTATATGCTATATGAAAGTTGCTAGAGTTACTCTTGAGTTCTCATCACAAGAAAAAATTCTTTTCTATTTCAAAAGCTTTGTTTTAGAAGTCTGTGATAAAAATATCAGTGATAACTTTTAGTAAATTGATCTAAAATGTGACATTCAAACCTCAAATAAAACTTCAGCTTCATCAAAGTATACATCAGGATTGATCCAAAGCAATATTGTGAAATAGGTAGCTTCCTTCTGCTTTTTTCTCTTCTTTAGGTGTCAGATGACTCTATGGCATCCTTTTGGTCCCTAATGGGGCATTCTCTCACTCAGTCTTTTTTATGGTCCAACTATAGCATCCATACAAGACTACTGGAAAAAAGCATAGTTTTGACAATTTGGACCTTTGTCAGCAAATTGATGTTGCTGCTCTTAATATGCTATCTAGGTTTATCATAGCTTCCTTCCAAGGGGAGAGTGTCTTTTAATTTCATGGCTGCAGTCATGGTCCACGGTGACTTTGGAGCCCAAGAAAATAAAATCTTCACTGCCTCCACTTTTTGCCTATTTGTCACGAAGTGATGGGACCACATGCCATGATCTTGGTTTTTTTAATGCTGAGTTTCAAGTCAGCCTTTTCACTCTCCCCTTTCACCCTCATCAAGAGGCTCTTTAGTTCCTCTTTGCTTTCTGCCATTAGAATGATGTCATCTGCATATCTGAGGTTGTTGATATTCCTCCCAGCAATCTTGATTCCAGCTTGTGATTCATCTAGTGCAACATTTCACATGATATACTCTGAATATGAGTTAAATAAGCAGAATGACAATATATAGCCTTGTCATACTCCTTTCCCCATTTGAAACCTGTCTGTTGTTCCATGTAAGGTTCTAACAGTTGCTTCTTGACCTGCACACAGGTTTCTCAGGAAACTGGTAAGGTGATTTTGTACTTCCATCTCTTTAAGAATTTTCCACAGTTTGTTGAGATCAACACAGTCAAAGGCTTTCACGAAGTCAGTGAAGCAGAAGTAGATGTATTTCTGGAATTCCCTTGCCTTCTCTATGATCCAGTGAATATTGGCAAGTTGATCTCTTTAAAACCCAGCTTGTACATCTGGAAGTTCTCAGTTCATGTCCTGCTGAAGCTTAGCTTGAAGGATTCACTAGCATGTGAAATGAGCACAAATGTACAGTAGTTTGAAGATTCTTTGGCATTACCCTTCTTTGGGATGGAATGAAAACTAACTTTTTTCAGTCCTGTGGCCACTGCTGAGTTTTCCAAATTTGCTGGCATATTTAGTGCAGCACTTTAACAACATCAGTTTTTAGGATTTGAAATAGCTCAGCTGGAATTCCATCACTTCCACTTGATAATTATGCTTCTTAAGGCTCACTTGGCTTCACACTCCAGGATGTCTGGCTCTAGGTGAATGACCACACAATCACGGTTGTTTGTATGCTTTGCTAAGTTGCAGTCATGTCTGACTCTTTGCGACCCTGGGGACTGTTGCCCTCCAGGCTTCTCTGTTCATGGGATTCTCCAGGCAAGAATACTAAAGTGGGTTGCTGTATCCTCCTCCAGGGGCTCTTCCAACCCAGGGATTGAAGTCGCGTCTCTTACGTCTCTTGCACTGACAGGCAGGTTCTTTACCACTAGCGCCACCTGGAATGCCCATCATCATGGTTATCCCAGTCATTAAGATCTTTTCTTATATACTTCTTCCATGCCTTCTTGCCACCTCTTTTTAATTGCTTCTGCTTCTGTTAGGTCCTTGCCATTTCTGTTCTTTATTGTGCCCATCTTTGAATGAAATGTTCCCTTGATATCTCCAATTTTTTTGAAGAGATCTCTAATCTTTCCTATCCTATTGTTTTCCTCTATTTCTTTGAATTGTTCATTTAAGAAGACCCTCTTATCTCTCCTTGCTATTCTCTGGAAATCTTCATTCCGTTGAATATATCTTTTTTTTTTCTCCTTTGCCTTTCACTTCTCTTCTTCCCTCAGCTATGTGTAAAGCATCTTCAGACAACCACTTTCCCCCCCCCCTACATTTCTTTTTCTTTGAGATGATTTCGGTCACTGCCTCCTGTACAATGTTACAAACCTCTGTCCATAGTTCTTCAGGTACTCTGTCTACCAGATCTAATCCCTTGAATCTATTCATCACCTCCACTGTATAATCATAAGAGATTTGATTTAGGTCATACCCCAATGGCTTAATGATTTTCCATACTTTCTTCAATTTAAGTCTGAATTTTACAATAAGGAGTTCATGATCTGAGCCACAGTCAGCCTCTGGTCTTGCTTTGTTGACTGTACAGAGCTTCTCCATCTTCAGCTTCAAAGGATATAATCAATTTGACTTCAGTATTGACCATCTGGTGATACCCACGTGTAGAGTAGTCTCTTGGGTTGTTGCAAAAGGCATTGGCTATGCCCAGCATGTTCTCTTGACAAATCTGTTAGACTTTGCTTGGTTCATTTTGCACCCCAAGGCCAAACTTACCTGTTTTCAGGTGTCTTTTGACCGCCTACTTTTGCATTTCAATCCCCTATGATGAAAAGGCTTTTTTTGGTGGGGGGAGGGGGGGGTGTTAGTTCTAGAACGTCTGGTAGGTCTTCATAGAACCTGTCAACTTCTGCTTCTTCAGTATCAACTGAAGGGCATAGACTTGGATTACTCTGATGTTGAATAGTTTGCCTTGTAAATGAACTAAGATTATTCTATCATTTTTGAGATTGCACCCAAGTACTGCATTTTGGACTCTATTGTTGTGTATAGGGCTACTCCATTTCTTCTTAGGGATCCTTGCCCACAGTGCTGTGCTGTGCTTAGTCGCTCAGTCGTGTCCAACTCTTTGAAACCCCATGAACTATACTTGTCAGTTTCCTCTGTCCATGGGGATTCTCCAGGCAAGAATACTGGAGTGTGTTGCCATGCCCTCCTCCAGGGGATCCTCCCAACCCAGGGGTTGAGCCCAGGACTCCCACGGTGCAGGCAGATTCTTTACCTTCTGAGCCACCAGGAAAGCCTACAGTAGTAGATCCAACAGTCATCTGAATTAAATCTGCTCATCTTGTCCCTTTTAGTTCACTGCTTGTCATCTTCTGCTTGATCACATTCAGTTTACCTTGTTCATGTACCTAACATTCCCAGTTCCTATGCAATATTTTTCTTTGTAGTATCAACTTTACTTTCACCACCAGACATACCCACAATTGACCATCGTTTCCACTGTGGCCCAGTTGCTTAATTCTGGAGTTTGTAATTGCCCTCTGCTCTTCCCCAGTAGCATTTTGGACACCTTCTGACTTGAGGGGCTCATCTTCTAGTATCATATCTTTTTCCCTTTTAGTACTGTTCATGGGGTTCTTTGACAAGAACAGTGGAGCGGTTTACCATTTCCTCTCCCAGTGGACCACATTTTGTCAGAACTTTTCACCAACACCCATCTGTCTTGGGGTCCCTGCATGGCATGGCTCATAGCTTCATTGAGTTTTCCAAGCCCTTTCACCATGACTAGGTTGTGATCTATGAAGGGGGAGATCATGTGGAGGAAATCTTAAGTATAATAAATCTCCAGGAGACTAAAATATCTGATTATCTGATCCAATCAATATGACACAATCTAAGAAGCAACTCTTGCTCTAATATAGTTTCTATTTCTTTTCATTTTCATTTTGAAAGCAAAAGGGACATTTTTTAGTAAGTATCTTCTGTACTACAATAATGGCACAGCTTTAAAATTTGCTATAGCTGAACTGATATTTCTCATATTTTTCAGACTCTTTCCTTGTATAAGGTCTGAATTTCTGTGTCTTATTTATTGGATAATTCACCACTCACCAGTTCCAGCATCTCGTGTGCATATGAGAGCCCTGCTAATTACCAATGCGAAGCATTCATTAAACTATTCTGAAACATGACAAGCACCACTCTATCACATAAAATAAGGCACAGGGTACACATGCATGCTTGCTTGTTTAGTGGTAATACGGATTTTAGTGTGCACTTGTCAACCACTTTAGGTTTTCATTATTGTCCTGCTTGCCCTAATTCAGTGATGTATCATCTTCCTGCATTTGTCTAAATCAGTTCAGCAGCAGATAAATCAAAGCTTTTCTTGCCCTTGCCCTTCCAAGCTGTTCAAATCATCCATCTGACCATGGAAGAAAGGAAATAATCACTTCCTTGGAAGAGGAAAATACCTGCATTAACTCTATAGTAAACCACTTCTGCATCAATGTGTGCAAATATACATGTGCATGAGCGGATGCACATATGCCTATACGCTGGTGTCATAGACCTTAGGGCAGGTTCCGAAAGAAAAACATCAAAGCCTCAAAATGTTGAGCTTTTTTCAGAAAAAGAAAGCCATTTTCAATTCTCTTCTTTAAAGAAGAATAACCTCCGTTTCAAAAGCCATATAAGAGCTCTATTTTTTTTTTTTATCTTCATGAGCTGTAGGAGCTGGAAATTAATTGGTCCTTTAACTGGCAATTCCTTTGACAGACAATACACCCTGGCATCTGGAGATCTAATACATTTTTCTCTTTGTGGTTCAACAGAGGAAGGATCCTAAGCCAGGATAGACTTCCTGGGAAGACCTAAAGAAGGCAGCACCCCTCTCTTGCCCCTTTTATGCCTTTTCTCAAACCCATTCCCACTTCGATATTTTATTTTACTTTTTTTTTTCTTTTCAAGCTTTTGCTTCTTATTCTAAGATGTTCAGAGAAGGCAATGGCCCCCCAATCCAGTACTCTTGCCTGGAAACTCCCATGGATGGAGGCGCCTGGTAGGCTGCAGTCCATGGGGTCGCTGAGGGTCAGACACAACTGAGTGACTTCACTTTCACTTTTCACTTTCATGCATTGGAGAAGAAAATGGCAACCCACTCCAGTGTTCTTGCCTGGAGAATCCCAGGGACAGGGAGCCTGGTGGGCTGCCATCTAGGGTCGCACAGAGTCGGACACGACTGAAGAGACTTAGCAGCTAACAAGTACATTGCTGGAAAATATATCTATATATACACACATATTATATATATTTATATATATTTATATATATGTATATATATAGACTTGTGCTCAGTTGTGTCTGACTGTTTGTGACCCCATAGACTGTAGCCTGCCTGGCTCCTCTGTCCATGGGATTTCCCATGCAATGATACTAGAGTAGGTTGCTATTTCCTACTTTAGGAAGTCTTCCCAATCCAGGAATAGAAACTGCATAACCTGCATTTCCTGCACTGTCATGCAGATTCTTTACCAGTGTGCCACAACTACTCAGCATATATTGTATGTTGGGGGATATATATACACATATGCTAAGTTGCTTCAGTCATGTCCAGCTCTGTCCAATCCTATGGACTGTAGCCTTCCAAGATCCTCTGTCCATGGGATTCCCCAGGTAAGAATACTGGAGGGGGTTGCCATACCCAACTCCAGGATACATATGTATATGTACATATACATATATACATATTTATAAAGTAAGGGTTACAGCTGTGACAAGGGAGACACAAGTTTCCACCATGGCCTCCACTAGTATCTACTCCATTTCCAATATCCCCCCCAGGGCGGGGCTCTGCAACTCTTCCCTCTGTCACAGAATTAAAACTCTGCTGCCCCTAGCATATTTCCTGGCATGTCAGATCTGAAATCAGAGCATTTGTCTCTTTCACGTTCTGTGGAATATCACTCGAAATTCCATTTTCACAGAAACAACAAAATTAATGAACAGAACTCTTCCCATGTTCTGGAGGGGATCCAAACAAGCATCTCTGAACTGGTTTTACTGTGTCACTTGGGCCCAGGATAGAACCTAGGTTGAACTCTGCAAACTAGGATTTTTAATTTCTTTATGTGGAGGCAAAAGCAGCACAATACAGTCATACATTTTATTTATTTCAGTTTATAATTTTATTAAAAAGAGCACACTCCCCATTTCACTTACTCTAATATATACGTTTTTATGCATGTGTTGTCTCGTTTGAAAGACTGTTTTTAGAGCAGTTTTAGGTTCACAACACAATGGAGAGGACGGTACAGAGATATCCATACACCCGCTACCTCGACAAGGCACAGCCTCCCCCAATAGCAACATCTCCACGGCAGTTGTACATTTGTTACAGTGGATGAAACTGCACTGACACGTCATAACCAGCCAAGTTTATATCAAAGTTCATTCCTTGTGTTGTGCATTCTGTGGGTCTAGAGAAATGCATCTTTCATATAGTATTATACAGAGTATTTTCACAGTCCTGAAATTCCTGTTTTCTGCCTGTTTAGACCCCAATCCCACCCCTAGCAACCATGGATCTTTTCACCTCTCCATAGTTTTGCTTTTTCCAGAATTTCATACGACTGGAATCATACAGTATGGAGTCTTTTCAGATAACCTTCTTCCACTTAGTATATTATGCATTTAAGTTTCCCCTGTCTTCTCATGGCTTGATACCTCATTTCATTTCATTCTAAATAATATTTTCACTGGCTGAATGCATCACATTATATTTATCCATTCACTTACTTTAGGACGTCTTTGCTTCCAAGTTTTGATGATTATGGATAAAGTTGCTACAGACATCTGTGTGCAAGTTTTTAATGTGTATATGTTTTCAACTCCTTTGGGTAAATACCAGGGAGTGTGATTGCTGGATCATATGGTGATAGATATTTAGTAAGAAATCACCACCAAACTATCTTCCAAAGAAGCTACACTATTTTGGATTCCCACCAGCAATGAATGAGAGTTCTTGCTTCTCCACTTCCTCATCAGAAATTGACCATCTCAATGCACCTTTTTTATTTTTTATATAAATTTTCTCAACCATAAGTCTAATTTTTGAAAAGTTAACTGATAAGAGTAATATATACTTTCTTTAAAGTTTTCTTATGATGTGTCTGTGGGTGTGATATTATATACATGCAAACATGTATCTTCTCTCTCCTCTGGTTCTAGAGGACTTTTTTCTGATTCTTTGGCCTTTTTTTTTTTTTAATTCCTTATAATTTCCTCAACAATATCCCTAGGCTCATTGCCCCTGTATTATTCCTTTTGTATACTAATTCACTCTTCTCTTTCTTATCCTAAGAAATTCTGTCCTAATACTTCATTGGACATCACTCAGAGGAGTGAAAACCTGGATAAGCCTAGAGGTTTTCTTCCTCCTTTGATCTGTTAGTAGTTAGGAATGAGTTGGCTCAACACCTCTGAGTTAGCTCAAGAGAACAGGCTGATATAAATACCTGAGTTCCAGAGGTTTCTCTTTCTAGCAAAGCCACTTCTCTGATTGGGAAGCGCAGCTCTCACCTGTTCTTCCAGTTCCTGCAGTGCATACAGCATCATAGGTCCCAGGTTTCTCTCTCGACTGTTGCCATGGTGCTTGCAGTCCGCCATGCCCCATACAGCCGTGGGATAATGAGATTTTGATGGGCTGTGTGCACTCTGCTACTTCTCTGCTTCTGACTTTTTCCTCAGCAAGGGATCCCCCAGTGGTTCTGCTGGTCTAGTCCCTGACCCTTACTTACATAGTCATTTCAGTCTCTAGCTGGTGACACTTTCTGTGGCTTCCCATGAGGAATCCCTCACCATCTAAAGGAGTGGCATATAAACTATTGTACAAGATTCTCAGGCTAGTCCCAAAACCAGTATCCTAGTAGCATTAAAGTTCATTTTACACAATAATCTTGTTTCTGATTCAAGCAGTTTTCTGAAAACATCCCTCACAAGAAATCTGTCAAGGCAAATTCCATTCTTATAAGAATTTGGGAGATTCTGAGCACAGAACCACATGAGTGAGGGATGTGGTTTTTGGCTGGCCACTGTCATTTGCGAATTAAGGACATTTGACTCTAGCTACACAGATTTTTGCCCTTGTTGTCCCTTCGCATGCATGCTAAGTCACTTCAGTCATCTCTGACTGTCACCTTATAAATTGTAGTCCACCAGGCTCCTCTGTCCATTGGATTCCCCAGGCAAGAATACTGAAGCAGGTTGCCATGTCCTTCTTCAGGAGATCTTCCTGACCCAGGGATTGAAACTGCATCTCTTTCTGAAATCTCCTGCATTAGCAGACAGGCTCTTTACCACTAGTGCCACCTGGCAAGCCCTGTTGTCCCTTTACCAGTTGGTTTGTTCTCTTAATTTGGGACAAGTACATGTGTGTAGAGGAGTTATGCTGTCTAGATTGGTCATAGCTCCTAGACATAGCATGTGTATAGAGGGTAGGGTGGGATGATAGCATATGCTAGTAACAATTCTAATGTTTTTCAAATGGTTGAAATAGGTGTTTAGCATATTCACCAGTTGTTGCCTGTTGCTTCTAAAAATATTTAGAATTTTTCAAGTAACCAGGCAAAATAGAAAGTCACAAAGTTATCATGCATTCTTTTATATAAAAAAGCCCCAATTAAAAATTACAGCTAGAGGTGTCAAACGTAAAAATAAAAATTAAGTAATAGTCTGTACTTGAAAGCAGTTTAAATAAAGATACCAGAAACTCACCAAATATTTTCTGTACTACAGGATACTTAAGACAATACAATTCCTTATTCTTTATATGTTTCAATGAAATCTTACAGCAGCACATGTTCTACACAATTTAGCCAGAAATCTCAGAGGATTCAGAAATATAATCATGGGAAGACTGTTGTTCCAGAATGAAGACTCGGCAAGAAGTGAAAAGAAAATAAATGGATTACAACAAGCATACTAAAAAGGAAAAATAATGTTAGATTAACTTCCCTAAGAAACTAGTGATAAAGGAATAGATTTTGTCTGCTATTTTAATGTGATTTGTTGTTTCTTTTTTAATTTCCAAATAACATTTGCAGTTCAAAATATAAGATAAAATCAAATAAAATTTTTTTCCTGTTTGTCTCAGGAGAGCTTAGTATTACAAAATAGCAATAACAAACAATAATGTATTTCAGGACTTAAGGTTGATTTATTAAGAGATTCAAATTATAGAAATCTAAAAAGAGGGATGGGGACAAAAGGTATGGTACATTAATAGTTCTTTGTAAGTAGCAATCATTCCTAATGGGAAAATAATTTAATTAACATAAAAGCATTGAACAATTAGTGGCCCTTATCTGGCTCAGAATTCATGAACTCAATTATCACTAGTCATCCCATTAGTTAAGGTTAAAACTGAGAAACTTTGGGAACTGTAGACAGGAATGCGATTCAGCTTCAGTGTTTGCCAAGTTTGAACACAAAGTACCAGGTAAGGGAGAGTCAGGTGCCAGCCCATGTTTTCACTGCTGCTGTGTTACAGCTAAAATTGTACCATTGATGCCAACAAAGTGTGGTAAGGCATCCAGCGGCAACTGAAAAATGTGGGGGTCGAGGGGTGTGGTTTATTTTACTTTGAACAGTGAAGTTTTTGGAAGTTATGACAGGCTCAAAAATTTCTCAACCTACATATTCCACAGTTACTTTCTCTTAGCCTCTTTGAGAGCCAACCTGAAGACCCTTGGCGCCTCTGTTATGACGTTGGTTTAGAAATCGCAGTCGGCAAGAGCAAATGTAGAGAGTGTCAGGGATGGGGGTGTGAGTGGACAGGTAAAGGAAGTGCTTCTAAAATCCTCCATTGAAAAAAATGGTGTCAGAGTCACCACCCCATCATAAAGAGAGTGTTGCCAGACAGGTTAAAAATTTTGGTCATTCTCCTAAAAGCAAAAGGGAACCCTGCAAAAACTGACGTGATGTGACTCTGTCTCACTGAGGATTTATTTACTGAGTCTGAAAATAGTCAGATACTTGAAAGCGTGCAGTCTGTCCAACAGATGGGCCTTTGGAATTCTGCCATGATTTTTGTATGGCCAAGAAGCCCAGACTGTCATCCCCTTAGGCATCGTGACATGTGCTGCTTGTGCAAGATAACATGCCCACAATGGAGGCTAGTAAATACGTTGGCACTCATGAAACCAAAGCAGAGAAACATAGTCCATCTGGATGTCATTGCCACACAAGGTTCAGAAAAGAAGACAAAATCACAATAATGACCACAAAGCCCTTTAGAAGCCTGTGTGCATCAAGACCACATTCCCGGCAATGTTGCAGAGCAGGTGGAACATCCACAGGGATAATTCTGGCCACTCTGATACCTTTTCAGTAAAACAACATGTATAGGATCTTCTTAGCCCCTCAGACCTGGCCTACCCATTTACTTGTGTCCAAAATTGGGGTTTCAAATGAAATTAAGAAGCACTTATCTGAAAAGTGGAAGAATCAGGGATCAGGGGAGCAAATTTCTTGAATTACAGAGCATCACTTTTCAGATTCAAACTAATCAACAACTATTCTATAATAAATTGCTCCCCTTTAAGCTTTTTATAATTTTTTAAATAATCCATGTGCTTAGGTTAGAATTAGTGGGTAATATTTCCATTTTAGCTTGGCTAACATATATTTTCTTTATCATATTTCCCCTTGCATTAACTGCAAATTTATGTCTTTGGGAGTTTTTACAATTAATAGAAAAATAGCCTTTCCCCAAAATCCCTTAAATAAATAAATGCTCTATTTTTAAAATAGTTACCAAAGGCCAAAATCACAGCTTGAACCAAGGCACTCACAGACAAAGACTCTATTTTGATTTAACCTGAGTCAGGCTCCTCTTAGCCCATTTCTCTGCCAAGGCTCTGTCCTTGGCCTGCTTAGTCCAGTTTTAACAAGAATTCTGCCAGATTAGTTTAATGGAAATCTCCCACTCTCAATATTTGACCAAATTCCTTATCCCCCATCCTGTATACCTTATCACCCTGACCTGCCTTCAGCAAGAATCCTGTCAGTTAGCTTACCTCTGATGGTTCCCCCTCAGTAACTGTCTATCACTGACCCCACCCTGCTCCTTTGCACTAAATTTCCATTTGTCTTTGTTGCATTTGGAGGGAGCCTGATCTTTCTTCCCTACTGCAAAGCCCCCACATTGAGTTGAAACTCTCTTGAATAAAGTCTTCCTTCCCATTTTTAATAACCATCATAAGTAACTTTTTCTCTAACACCAGGATTCTTCAAAATTCACACAGTAATGATCAGAGAATGTTCTGAGAGAAAAATCCTCCCCATCTTGACTGCAGATCAGGAATGGTTATCATACATATGCCAGAGCTCTGAATAAATTTCAGCTGGATGCAGACCCTATGGTGTAAACTGATGAAAGGCAGGGACCACCATTGTCAGCACCCCTTGGAGAGCACAGCAGCATGAAATTAATGGAAAGTGACACCAACACTTGTAAGAGCCAGAGCTGCAGTAACAGTAGATCAAAGTAATGAGAAAGGTCATGGAAAAGTTTGGTACTTTTGTTCCTCTGGCCTCTACAGCAAGGTGAGCACACTAGTCAGAGAAATAGGCTTAAGAGAAGCTTTCTCAGGAAATACTGTCCATATCACTGTCTTTGAAAACCTCTCAGCTGTGGTCCTGGTCCAGCTGCCCCCCCAACCCCCAAAACTGCTAAACCTACGATAGTTGTCTCCTACTTTACTTCTTTCTCCACATTATAAATTGAGAAATCTTTCTATAAAAATCATGGGCAGAAAACACACATCAATCATTTTAAGAACCCAGCCTAATCCTACTTTAAAAAGTCAATGAGATAATTTCTTATAAGGCTAATCATATACTTATCGTGTGACCCAGAAATCCCACTCTCCAGTATTTTCCCATGTCATTAGTCTCCCATGGCTGCTGTTACAAATTATCATAAATTTAGAGGCTTAAAAACAACCCAACCTTATTATCTTACAGTTCTGTAGGTCAGAAATTCACAGATCTCACAGGGCTAAAATGAAGGTGTTAGCAAGGCTACATTTCTTTCTGTGATTTCAAGGGAAAAATCTGTCTCCTTGCCTTTTTAGCTTCTGGAGGCTGCTTGTATTCTTTGCCACTTCTTTCTGCAAAGGTAGTAACGGCAGATCAAGCCCTTCTCAAGCTGCTACTTCTCTAGTTCCCTACAACAGTTAGGAAAGGTTCTCTTCTGTAAATAACTTACGTGATTTGGTTGGGTCTACTTGGAAACATCAGGTTAGACGCTATTCTAAGGTCAGCTTATTAGGAACTTGAATTCCATCTGCAATCTTAACTCCCTTTTGCTGTGTTATATAGCATATTCACAGGCTTCCCTGGTGGCTCAAGTAGTAAAGAATCTGCCTGCAGTACAGGAGCTACAGGAGACACGGGTTCGATCCCTGGGTCAGGAAGTTCCCCCGAAGGAGGAAATAGTAACCCACTTCAGTATTTTCGCCTGGAGAATCCCATGGACAGAGAATCATGGTGAACTGCCATCCACAGATCAGAGAGTCAGACACGACTGAAGCGACTTAGTATGCGTAGCATATTCATAGGTTTGAGGATGAGGGGATGGGCATCTTTGGAGCCATTGTTCTACTGCTACAATCCAAGAGAAATGAACATACGTGTCCACACAAAGGCTTGTATTTAAATGTTCATAGCCATTTTATTCATAAAAGCTGATAACTAGAAGCAATCCAAATGTCATCAACTGGTGAATGGGTAAACAAATTGTGATACATCCATATAACAGAATATACTCCGCAGTAAAAAATAAACTACTGATACACACAACATGAATAAACCTCAGATGAATTATGCTGTGTTAAAGACACTAGATATAAAAGGGTATATATGGTATAAGTCCATTTTGTATAAATTTCTAGGCCAAGCAAAATCATAGTGATAGAAAACAGATGATGGCTGCCAGAGAGAAGGAGAATGGATTTACCACAAAGGTACACAGAGAACTTTTTGAAGTGATGGGCATGGTTTATATCATGAGTGTTGTGGTGACACGATCATACACATTTTCCAAAACTTGATGTGTCATACCTTAAAACTGGTGAAGTTTATTGCATATAAATAAAGTATATAACTATATAACATGTATAATAAAATATAAATTAAAATAAATATATAAATAGAATCGAAGTGATTTTTAAAAGTCACTAAGAGGACAATCATAACTTCCTAGTTCAATTCAGTTCAGTCGCTCAGTCATGTTTGACTCTTTGTGACCCCATGGACTGCAGCACGCCAGGCTTCCCTGTCCATCAACAACTCCTGGAGATTGCTCAAACTCGTGTCCATCGAGTTAGTGATGCCATCCAACCGTCTCATCCTCTGTTGCCCCCTTCTCCTGCCTTCAGTCCTCCCCAGCATCAGGGTCTTTTCCAGTGAGTCAATCCTTTGCATCAGGTGGTCAAAATATTGGAGCTTCAGCTTCAGCATCAGCCTTTCCAACGAATATTCAGAACTCATTTCCTTTGTATTGACTGTTTTGATCTCCTTGCAGTCCAAAGGACTCTCAAGAGTCTTCTCCAACACCATAGTTCAAAAACTTAAATTCTTCAATGCTCAGCTTCTTAGTAAGAATGAGCAAAGAGACATGAGGCCCATGAAAAATTCTGCAACTCAAAAGATAAATACAAAAGAACAAAACTTGTAAACTGACTTCCTCTGCAATTGGTTTTCTAAAAATATATTAAAAACTCATCAAAATAATATCTGTTGTTTATTTTCACCTAGAGGCACTGCACCTATAAAAGAAGAGGAAAATACCATGAAAAAGAAAAATCTAAGACAAGGGGAAACTGGACAGATAGATTAAAAAGGCAATGTAATATTGAAATTAAAATCCAGAGAAGACACTTTTCTCCAGATAAACTAATTGTACTTATTCATTCATTTACTTGGTGATTACCTCTTCCCTCAAGATGACCTGTGAGCTCCCTGAGCACTAGAACCTTGTTTTCTGTGTTCATCTTGTAGCCCTTGGTACCCTTGCGTTTGGCCAGATCCCCATAATACTGGTTGATTTAAAGAATGCACAATTTAAAAATACAAAAAATAAAATGACCTATTACATAAAATGAAGGAAACCAGCACTTCCATAGGAAGTCAATGCCACTACTAGAGAAAGAAAGCCAAAGCCATGCCCTCACTGTTTCACTGGCAAACTCTGAGAGACCTTCTGAATTCAAATAGGCAGCACCCTGTGTATGTGGCCTTTAACAGAAGCAGAAGATATTAAGAAGAGGTGGCAAGAATACACAGAACTGTACAAAAAAAGATCTTCATAACCAAGATCATCATGATGGTGTGATCACTCACCTAGAGCCAAACATCCTGGAATGTGAAGTCAAGTGGGCCTTAGGAACCATCATTATGAACAAAGCTAGTGGAGGTGATGGAATTCCAGTTGAGCTATTTCAAATCTTAAAAGATGATACTGTGAAAGTGCTGCACTCAATATGCCAGCAAATTTGGAAAACTCAGCAGTGGCCACAGGACTGGAAAAGGTCAGTTTTCATTCCAACCCAAAAGAAAGGCAATGCCAAAGAATGCTCAAACTACCGCACAATTGCACTCATCTCACATGCTGGTAAAGTAATGCTCAAAATTCTCCAAGCCAGACTTCAGCAATATGTGAACTGTGAACTTCCAGATGTTCAAGCTGGTTTTAGATAAGGCAGAGGAACCAGAGATCAAATTGCCAACATCCGCTGGATCATGGAAAACACAAGAGAGTTCCAGAAAAACATCTATTTCTGCTTTATAGACTATGCCAAAGCCTTTGACTGTGTGGATCACAATAAACTGTGGAAAATTCTGAGAAAGATGGGAATACCAGACCACCTGACCTGCCTCTTGAGAAACCTGTATGCAGGTCAGGAAGCAACAGTTAGAACTGGACATGGAACAACAGACTGGTTCCAAGTAGGAAAAGGTGTACGTCAAGGCTGTATATTGTCACCCTGTTTATGTAACTTACATGCAGAGTACATCATTAGAAACGCTAGGCTGGAAGACTCACAAGCTGGAATCAAGATTGCCAGGAGAAATATCAATAAACTCAGATATGCAGATGACACCACCCTTATGGCAGAAAGTGAAGAAGAACTAAAGAGCCCCTTGATGAAAGTGAAAGAGGAGAGTGAAAAAGTTGGCTTAAAGCTCAACATTCAGAAAATGAAGATCATGGCATCTGGTCCCATCACTTCATAGGAAATAGAAGGGGAAACAGTGGCTGACTTTTATTTTTGGGGGCTCCAAAATCACTGCAGATGGTGATTGCAGCCATGAAATTAAAAGACGCTTACTTCTTGGAAAGAAAGTTATGACCAACCTAGATAGCATATTAAAAAGCAGAGACATTACTTTGTCAACAAAGGTCCGTCCAGTCAAAGCTAGGATTTTTCCAATGGTCATGTATGGATGTGAGAGTTGGACTATAAAGAAAGCTGAGTACCAAAGAATTGATGCTTTTGAACTGTGGTGTTGGAGAAGACTCTTGAGAGTCCCTTAGACTGCAAGGAGATCCAACCAGTCCATCATAAAAAAGATCAGTCCTGGGTGTTCATTGGAAGGACTGATGTTGAAGCTGAAACTCCAATACTTTGGCTACCTGATGTGAAGAGCTGACTCATTTGAAAAGACCCTGATGCTGGGAAAGATTGAAGGCAGGAGAAGGGGATGACAGAGAATGAGATGGTTGGATGGCATCACCGACTCAATGGACATGGGTTTGGGTGAACCCCGGAAGTTGGTGATGGACAGGGAGGCCTGTTGTGCTGCAGTTCATGGGGTCACAAAGAGTCAGACACGACTGAGCGACTGAACTGAACTGAACTGTAAGATTTCAAGGTTCCCCTTCCTTTCCTTTGTTGAATATGAGATCTCCTCTCCCCCAAGTGAGTATCACGTCTCATCTTGTCACAAAGCGATCTCAGAGAAAGTCATATGCTGCACTCAGGTGTGAAAGTTTGACAGGAGCTGGGTTGCCATGGTGGCTGCTGCCAGCTTCTTTGCTTTGTTTTTCTTCCTTACTTCCTCCTGCAATGCTGTTCTTATACACGACATCTTCCTTAAACTCTTAGATTATGGTCTTATTTTCTACAAGAGCTACTATTAAGATGATGCTAATGAAATTTTGTCATAAGGAAAATGTTTATGGTGTGATAATAAAGTTTTTAAAACACTGGATAACAATACACAGAAAAATACTGGGAGGAAATTACATTGTGAATAATTGTTATTTCTGTATGTGGAATATGAGCCACTAGAAACACTTTTCTAGTGTTTTTCTTCACTATTTAAAAAAAAGAAGAAAAAATGAACAAAATAATGTGAGAGTTCTAAAGGAAGTATGATCTACAAAGGAATATCAGTTCTTCTAATTGAGTACCAATTATGTCTAAACACTATAGGTTCATAGTCTAGAAGGGCTGCCCACACACACAGTCATACATGTAGCATGAGGCACATATGGTAAGTGCTGTAAGGGAGTTTCAAGCATGAAAACATGAATATGCATGTGAGACCTTTTAAGAAAGTATTGAGAATTGTTATATTTGACATATAAGAGAGGATGAAGAATTTTTATGTATTCCCCTGAAATCATTAAAGTAGTTCAGAAACTGGAAGGGAGAGGGGCCCGTTGACTTCAACCAGTGATTTTCAATCAACATGATTTTGCCCTTCAGCAGACATTTGGCAATATCTTGGAGATATTTCTGGCTATCACAACTGATGAAGAGGTATTAATGGTATCTAAGAACCCCAGTATGTGGATTACTGGGTAAAGCCCCAGGATACTTCTAAAAATCTGCAGTGAACAGAACAGCCCTCTGCAATAAGGAATTACCCAGCCCAAAATGTCAACAGTGCCAAATTTGAGAAATTCTGAGTTAGAAAATACAAAGCATATATGGATTTACATAATGGAACATTCATTTGGACTTATAATTTATTAGACATATAAAATTAATATTTTACCATGAGTTCACGGATAGGTAGTTGAGTAATCCTGCCGACAATTATATTATTCCCAATGGCCACACCCTAAAGGATTTTGAAGGACTCAAACTCCTATTCCATCAGATTAAAATGTGAAAGATTGCTTAGCCCAATTCATGGATGTTGACTGGAAATACCAATGAACATGAACAGAAGAGAGAGAAGATCTGTCTGATTTGTCTCAGATATGTATTACCTTACAATTGTATTTGTATCCTACAATTGTATCCTCAGAACTGTATTTATCCTACAATTACAGATTAGGAGGTGAAAGGGAGGAGAAAGAGCCCATCATTGTCTAAAGACATTTTTCTGAGTATTTATAGCTCCCTGGGAGTAACTTTTGTTTGGTAGACAGCAAAATGTGTGCAGCTCGCTGAGTCGGTCATTAAACATTTGCCTGAAGATCTTAGTGTTAGCATCAGTGACAGAGTTTCCTAAACATGTCACATTTCCTCCAGCTGTCACGAAGAATTATAGCTTCTGTGACTCACAGTATAATGGCAGCTATTTGTGATATTTTAACCTAATGTACAGCCTCAGAGGAAAAACAACAGAAACAATAAAACATCTGCCAGGGACTTGCTTGAAGGAAGGGCTTCTGAGTGTTCTGAGGATCCCAAATTAAAGAGCAAAGGCTCCAGTGTCAAACACTAAAGGGTCTGCCTTCATTAACTTCCTGGTAATTTGTCTTGATTAGCTCCACACCTCACAGGGGTGGGGGGGGGGGGACATTCTAATTCACCTATGTTGGCTTTATTTGGTAAAATTATAGGCAAAGCCAGAAAAATGTAAAGAGCAGGCTGGGATGAGGGAGGGGCGCTACTGCACACAAATACATACAAAGGATCCTCTTTACTGAGAGTTTACTCTTCTGTGTGGATTCCTGCCGTGGCTAGATTGCTGCTGTGCAGCAGGAAGGGAGGGTGGCCGGGGAACTGGCTGCCACCCTCCCTTCTATTTTAATAAGAAGCTCAGTGTCAAAACCACCGGCAGGATTTCTCCTTTCTTCCTGTTCAGCCTATCAGAGTCCAAGGTTGCTCGCAACAGACTCGGGAGAAGCAAGCACCAGCTTTGGAGCGACCAAATCCACTAAACAAAATAAACCGTGTCATTTCATGCTAATTCAAAGACTCATTCCAACTGCTGTGTGATGAGGGAGCCAAGAACCGAACTGTAACCCAAACACAAACACATCGCGCTGCCAGGAAACGGCTAATGCGGCCTCCCATTGCACAGAGCTTTCAAAATGTTTTAGCGTTGATGAATACATCGTTTTGGAAAGAGTTCAAACATATGCAGCATTAATTCTACAAATATATCTTTCTTTCAAAAATAATCCCCATACTTTGGAACGTGGATGAGAAACTGGGCCCTTGAGTCCACGCACGTGGACGTTGCCTCCCGGCGGTTTGCTCACCCTCAGGACCGCGCCCACTTCCTGCAGCCTCCCTCAGAGCATCTGCTGCATTTACTTCCCTTTCAGAAAAAGTAAGCGCCAGAGCCTTACTATTCAAGAATGAGGGACATATTGAAAGTCTCTTTAGGGTGCTCTGTGCAATCACAAGCTTCAAGGATAAAGACAGAGGTGTATTTGCTTTAAAACTCATTTTTTAATAAAATGAAATGTGATCCCCTATACCATAAAAAGGAGCATATAAAGATTAATAAACCCCTTTGTGCCCATTTATAGGAAGGTGCAGCAAAATCCAACCTGGCTCTAGAACATGGTGAAGCGGCATCTAGTGAAAAGTGAAAGTGCTTGTCGCTCACTAGCGCCCAATTCTTTGCCACCATGGACTATATAGCCCGCCAGGCTCCTCTGTCCATGAAATTCTTCAGGCAAGAACACTGGAGTGGGTTGCTATTCCCTTCTCCAGGGGATCTTCCCACCCCAAGAATCGAACCCTGGATCTGTTGCATTGCAGGCAAATTCTTAACCATCTGAGCCGCCAGGTAAGCCCAGGCATCTGGTAATTTGCTAGGAAGCTGCCTCTAAAAGTAGACTTGGCCATCCCAGGTCTGGCACAGCAAAAATATTCCCTCATTGAGGCCCAAACATTCAACAGTGCTAAGCCAATTGGAAACAATTTCAGTTTGAGCTGTGCTGTGGACTTATTTTAGTCTAGACAGGACCTGCTTTCAAACCTCAGATGAACCCAAGAAGTTCTTGTTCCAAAGATTCTAACTTGAGCCACCTAAGACCATGGCTTTCCATTCCAGAGATAGCCTCTCTGAACTGAGGAAGCCAACTGGTTCAGTTACGGGGTGCACTGCGGTAGAAAGGAGGAGCATTTCAACCTGGTTGTTCCAGTTATGTATTTACCTGTTTTCTTTCCCTGCTAAATCCACCCTTCTATCTATCCTCTGCTGGTAATACTGAAGATAAAATTCTACAAACTGGGCTTCCTATCAGGTCCTGACAATGTGAGGCACAAGAGTGAAAGGAGTGGATGGGAGAGGAGGTCAAAGGACTCCGGCAGCAGAGTCCAACCTCAGCCCCGGCCACCTCCTGAGGCTCCTCAGAAATCTGAGCACCACCTGAGTGGCACTGACATTCCAAGCTTCTGGATGCTAGCGATTCTACATCTCTTCTTCATTTTCCCTCAGTGTCGAGCATCATACCTTTTGCTCTTTCAGCCTGTTAACACCCGTGTAAAGAATTCTCTGTATTAAGTTCCATCCGTTTGCAGTACCTTCTACCTCACAATGTGTTCCATTGTCCTGGCTGGATCCTGGCCTGTAGAGTAAAGCATGGCAGAGGGCTGAGGTTTGGGAGCCGGGAGGAGAGAAGGGTAAAGGAAACCTGGATTTACTGAAAGGTCTGGGGTTTCCCAGGTGGTGCTAGTGGTAAAGAAACCACCTGCCAATCCAGGGGGCTTTCCTGGTGGCTCAGACGGTAAAGAATCCACCTTGAATATGGGAGACTCGGGCCCGATCCCTAGGTTGGGAAGCTCCTCTGGAGAAAGGACAGGCCAAAGCAGGAGACATAAGACACACAGCTTGGATCCCTGGGTCAGGAAGATCCCCTGGAGGAGGGCGTGGCAATCTGCTCCAGTATTCTTGCCTGGATAATCCCATGGACAGAGGAGCTTGACTACAGTCCATAAGATCACAGAGTCGGACACGACTGAAGTGACTTAGCAGGTACTGGGTTTTCCAGTTAGTGGAGGATCAGCTAAAAGTGAGGCTCTGGATCAGTGGTGTCCCATAGGGTAGTCTTTGAAAGAGGGCTAGTGTGACCAAGCGACTGAATGTAAGGGTTTTTTTGGTATTCAGTTTGGTTATGTTTGGAACAACTTAGGTAAGCAAAGTACTTTTTTAACTGCATATTTATTGAAATCTAAATAGAGATGAATTATCCCTGATGAAAAGGTAGCATACAGATTGGGATATGCTGCTGCTGCTGCTAAGTCGCTTCAGTTGCATCCGACTCTGTGCAACCCCATAGACAGCAGCCCACCAGGCTCCTGTGTCCCCGGGACTCTCCAGGCAGGAATACTGGAGTGGGTTGCCATTTCCTTCTCCAATGCATGAAAGTGAAAAGTGAAAGTGAAGTCGCTCAGTCATGTCCGACTCTTCGCAATCCCATGGACTGTAGCCTACCAGGCTCCTTGGTCCATAGGATTTTTCAGGTAAGAGTACTGGAGTAGGTTACCATTTCCTTCTCCATGGGATATGCTACAAGATACATACTGGATTTTGGAGGTTTCAGTTTTTTAAAAAAGAATGTAAACAACTTCATAATTTTTCAGTGATAATATGTTAAAATGATACTATTTGAGCTATACTGAGTTAAATATATTATTGAAATTAAACACCTTTTTTTTTTTTTTACTTTTTTAGTGTGGTTACTAAAAATGTTTTAAATTATGTAGCCCTCATTCTATTCCTATCACACCGTGTTGCTCTAGGCTTTTATTTCTTATACTCTCAATATCCAGACTCTTCATCCAAATACATTGCACTAATTATTGTTCATTTTGGTAGCATGCAACAAAACCAACTCTGGATAGTTTAATGACAAAAAATTGTTAGCTACACACAGAAAGCAACAGCAAGCAGAGCAGAAACCTGAAGTTAAAATAGTAATGTAAAAATGTCTGGAGAACCAGCACTAACCTGAATTTGACACCAAAGAACTCAACCTCTGTATACTTCCTCACTTCCCAACATGCTATTTTAGGGCCAGATGGCAAACAAAATAACAGAAACACATAAACAGCAAAGCCAGATAAAAGAATATCCCTCTAAATTCAATCTAACAGTTGCAGATAATTAGCTTATGATGTCTGAGTCATTCAATATGCTTTCAAATTTCACAACAAAGTCATCCAAATGATTACAACTCATTTGTTATGAGTCAAGGTTCGTCAGTAAAAAGGAGTGAGGATTCTAGATTCTGGCGTTTCAGAGGAAGAAAAATAGTAAGATAGCATCAGCAATTATACCATGCACTTAAACTGTACATTTCTGTGTATTTCCACAAGACAGACTTCCTATTAATGTTGTCTCTTTTCTAATCATAAGAAAACTAGTTTGCATACAGAATTTGTTATGTTATAGCCAATATGTTTCTATTACAATTCTTTAAATTCTTTAAGAAACTACAGAGCAATCAAGCAATATGCAAATGCTTATTCAGTGTCCCCTAGGAAACTAAGCACTAGGTGAGGGGCTTGGGTGTTGAAGAAATGACTGTGTCCTCTTGGCAAGGAACTTGCAAATGAGAGAGAATGAGAGAGAGAGAGAAATATAGAATACTACAATTTTAGCTTTGGAAGAATCTTAGATGTCACCTAATCCAATCTTCTAGCTGATGGATAATTTAACTCCTGCAACTCTCCCTGTGAGTGTCCAGCTTCTGCTTAAAGCTGCTTAAACAGAAGAGAGAATTCACTACCTTGGGATCCCATCTACTCCATGCTTGCACTGCTTTGATTTTTAACATGATCTTTATGTTAATCAAAAAATGTACCTTTACAATTTCTAATCACCGTTCCTTTTTGTGTCTTCTTTTACAAATAACCGTTCAAGTATTTGAAGTGCCTTATCATATTTCTGTCTTCTGCTTTATTGGGAGTATTGCCCCTAGTATGTTTCATGGAGGGGGATAGAGAGCACTTTCTAAGTGAATACTCTCAGAAAATAGAACATATTTTAATTCTATCTTGAAAATACAATTTTTTTGAAGCTCTGGCGGTTCGAGCAGTAAGGAAACCCATCTGACTGCACTGAACTTTCCAAATCAATTTGACCACAGAGATTTGATTTCTCCCACTTTCACCCTTTTAACATCACACAAATTTATTATTTAATGGACAGTTTATCTATTCAGTCAGTCGTTAAACAAATGTTCATTAAGCGTCTATTTTGCACCAGGCATTGTGATATGCCTAGAAACACAAAAGCAGACAAAACAGAAATTATTTTTGACATCCCAGAGACTACAGCCTACTTTAAAGATGAGCAATTAAGCAAACAGCATAAAAAGTTAACACAGGAACTATTGGGGAAATGCAGTTCCAGGTTCTGATTTGGGTACTGCTGCTCTGAGTTGAACGATTTCAGATTTTTTTTCCTGGTTCTTTTTGCATCAAAATTTCCAGACTCTGTGCCTTCCTAGTTCCTTCGCACATGCTTTAGTTTGTCACTGTCCCTCAGAAAGGGCCCCAGACTAAACACAGGAATGATTTGACCAGTAGAGCCTCGGGCAAGGTAATATTTTCCTTGTTCTGGGCATTGAACGCCTATTAATGTAACCTGCTACACAAATATAAAACACTAAAAACAACCATAAAAGAAAAAGAAAATAGCTTATTGCAATTAAATAAGAACTGTCCTAAGAAAGTCCCTCATGCTGATCATGAATTAAATGTTAGACCAAAGTGACATCAGAGAAGAAAACTGTCCTCCATTACGAAAGACTGAAAAGACTTCAAGAAACATTTGAGTTAAATCTTGGTAAGAGAGTAGGATTTGGATGGGGAGTGCCTTTGAAATGTTCACAGAAATATAAAAACTGAATGAGATCTGAGAAACTCAAGCTTAACCAGTATCCCTATAAGCTGCTTAGAAATATGGAAAACAAACTCAGGGTTTAGAAGCCAATTTGTGACTTTACAAGGAAAATGGGTAACATACCAGGCAATTTATGTTTAGAGCGGCACTGACTGAGCTTTCAGATTTCTCAGGAGACCTGAGCATCTGCCTCCTCTCACTTAATGAAACCTACAGTGAATACAAATGGGCCTTCTCATCTTGGCACTTGGTCACGTGGGAACCGCTCAGCATAAGGAAAATTTATGCTTGAATGGATAAAGAAGGTGTGGCATATATAAATAATACTGGAATATTACTTAACCATAAAAAAGAATGAAATACTGCCATTTGCAGCAACATGGATGAAACTAGAGATTATCATACTAAGCTTAGTAAATCAGAAAGAGAAAGGCAAATACCATATGAAATCACTTACACGTGGAATCTAAAATACAACACAAATGAACTTATCTACAAAACAGAAACAGACTCGTAGACATAGCGAACAGATTAACAGGCCAGTGGTTGTCAAGGAGGAGAGGGGCATGGGAAGGTTGAGTTGGACGTTTGAAATTAGCAGATGCAAGCTATCATATATAGAATGGATAAACAGCAGATCCTATTGTATAGCACAGGGACTATATGCAATATATTCTGTAATAAGCCATAATGAAAAGAATATGAAAAAGAATATAAAAACAAATCGCTTTGCTGTGTACCAGAAACTAACACTGTAAATCAACTATACTTCAGTTTAAATAAATAAGAAGAATCTGTGCTAAAACAGAGATCTTTAACTTCAAAGAAGTGACCCTTTTTAACATTAAGATGGCATCATAATTAACATGTCAGCACTGTCAATAAGTAAAAGAAACACTGAAGGTAAGATGTGAAACACACACAGGCAAAACTGCAGAACCACTTCCTCATTGCCTGCTTAGCTCCCTTGATGTAACCAGTACTGTCCTTCTAAATCTTCCTCAGCATTTCCAAAGGAAAGAAGGGATACTTCAGCCCTTTCTACTCCCTTGGTTAAATGATAGAAGATACTCAAAGGAATAGCAGAGATTATTTATTATGATGATTATTATTACATTCTGGTTTTCAGCCCTCTCATCTCCCCATTTGGCATGGATGATTGAGAGCTAGATGTGGTACAGTGCATTTAAGTCAGAAATATTTAGTACCAATAGCCTGAGTCCCTTTCCATCTCCTGACCTCACACCACCTGACTGCACCTGGTACACTGAAGGACACGAACGCCCTGATATCATAATTGGCCACAACTCATTAGTTACACATGAGAGGCCCTATTCTGTTTACTTTTAATTTGAGTTTCAGAAATTGTTCTATTCATCATCATCAATGGAGAATCCACAAGGGCAAACCAAAAGCTGTATGCCAAGCATCCTGATGAATGAAAATTTTAAACAATCATCTGGAGAGGATTTCCATATCCAGTAAAGCCTTTGAAAGCATGGACAATTTTAGGTAACTGACTGAATTTTTCATATTTAATTAGGTTGCTTGACCTCAGCATTTATTTACATTTCCCTAGCTGGATATGCCAATAATCTAAATTAGCTGTGAAAATGACCAACGGCAGCCAGGTACACTTTCTTTCCATCCAGGCTAAATAGAAATATCATCCAAAGGAACGAGGAAGGGAGGGAGAAAGTTTATAGTGGCTGATGGAGCAGAGAAAGATGAAATGGAAGAATGACAGAAGGGAGAAAGAGAGCCAACAAGCAAGGTGCACAGAAAATCGCTCCTCATGTGCCTGATACATGCAAGGTAGGTCCTGCAAAACCTTCCTTAGATTTTCTGTGTTTGCTCATTTAATTAATGAGCTTTCCTGTGGAATGATGAGCTTTTATAAAGTGAATGGACTCTAATGAAAATGAGAGTCACTGTCTTGGCCTTAGATAACTAAAAAGCTAAGTGTTGAAATATTTTTATCCCAATGTGGTAGGCTGGATAATGGCCCCCAAAGGAAATCAAAAGCCCTAATCCCTGGGACCTGTGGATGTTACCCTATATGGAAAAAAGATCTAGTTAGATGAGATTAAACTAAGAATTTCAAGATAAGGAGATTATCCTGGGTTATCCAGGTGACCCCTGAATTCTACCATATGTTTTGGTGTTAGGAGACAGACAGAGATTTAACAATCGATAGACAAGAGGAAGGCAATGGACCACGAAGGCAGAGACTGGAGTGGCGCAGCTACAAGCTAAGGAATGACAGCAGCCTTCAGAAGCCAGAAGAAACAAGGAATGGATTTTTCCCCTAAAGCTTCCAGAGGGAGCATGGCTCTACCAACACCTTGATTTCAGCCAGTGAAACTAGGCTAGGACTTCTAACCTTCAAAACTATAAAAGAATAAATGTGTGATGTTTGGGCTTCCCAAATGGTACCAGTGGTAAAGAACCCACCTGCCATTGTAGGAGACGTAAGAGATGGGGGTTCGATCCCTGGGTCAGGAAGATTCCCTGGAAGAGGGCATGGCAACTCTCTCCAGTATTCTTGTCTGGAGAATCCTGTGGACAAAGGAGTCTGGTGGGCTACAGTCTTCAGGGTCGCAAAGATTTGGGCATGACTAAATCAACTTAGCATGCATGCATGTGTGATGTGTATGCCACCAAATTTGTGGTAATTTGTTCCAGAAGTACCAGGAACTAATAAACTACATTTTTAAAAGTAAGCATCCAATATCTTCAAAAGCCGTTCCAAACTCTCCAGGACCTGAAGTCACAGATCCCATAGGTTCTCTAAGTATCCACTTGAAGACCCAAAGGAGCTCTCATCTCTTCCTGGGAAAATAGCCAGGGTGGGCACTCATCAACAGTGAAAGATGGTAAAAGCAAATTGGATATATAAATAGTGAGATTACTCAGAATGCATTTTAAAAGACTCTTTATGAATCAAGAAAGATAAAATAACACCAAAAAGTTAAGAAATAATGAAATTTTAAGAAAGAATAGAGAAATAAGTGAAGTAAGAAAGAAATGTCCCATGAATGCATGAAAGAGGAAAATATCTGAGTGTAATTATGTTCAGGATAGACACTGATCAATACTTCTAAAGAAATTTTCAATTTCCTTATGAAATCCTAAGGGTGAATCAGATTTTCCCTCTTATCTCCTCCACAGTGCACAGCGTAAGTCAGTGATTGAAAGGAAGCTCAATTAAAATGCACAGCAAAAAGTCAGAAAGCTGTGCATCTCGCCACTGGAGTTTTCTGTAGGAGTAAAGATGCCTGGATTTGAAACAAATCATTTTACAGAAAAGAAGGGTTATTTCCTGCAATAAATCCCCATCAGGACAAATTCTCACTGGTGCCAGCCTGGTGATGGATGATGCTCTCTAGGCTGGCTGTGTGGATTGGATTTAGATGGGCCACCAAAAGTGCAGATGCTTATCTAAAACTTATCTGAACAAGCCAAATCTCATGGGCCTGCAAAATTATGCTGGCGTTCTTTCAAGATTAGTCTCTCTCTTGAGATTGCTGGCACTCTAGCTTGGGGATTTGGCTGCCAGTCCAGTGAGGATGGATTTTTTTTTTTTCCTTCACATTTTTTGGCATTTCTGATACAGGAAAAGTAAAGCACATGTGCACACAGACTTTCATAATAAAACAAAGCGGAAACTACATTACTAAGATTTTTTAACTACCAGTATGTTCTTACTGAGAGCCTCACTATACATCTTATGGTTTCTGCTCAAAGGAGTTTCCAACAAGGTTGGGGAGACAAAAGTCAGTTTCCAAAAAATTAAAAGAAACTCAATCACAAATGGTCGAAAAGAGGAAAGATCATTATAGATTGTTTGAGAAGTATTCTTCACAACTCTGAACAGAGGATGAGATGTTTGGATGGCATCACTGACTCAATGGGCACAAGTTTGAGCAAGCTCCAAGAGATGGTAAAGAATAGGATGCCTGGCATGCTGCAGCCCATGGGGTCCCAAGGACTCAGACACAACTTGGTGACTGAACAACAGCAATGCAACTTAAGCTGTGCTGGAATCTAGAATAAGATATAGTAGTCAAGGAAAAGAAAACTCACTTACACTAAAAAGAGTCAGTATTGTTTGATGAAAGCCTACTATAAGCCAAGCGCTGTTTGAAAACATGCATTATTTCTTTTAATTATTTCAGCAGTGCTGTGTAAGAATCTTTATCTTTCCTATGAGAAGAGCCAAGATATGGAAAAGCTAAATTTTCCAAGCCCGCTTAACTAATAAATGGCTGAATCAGGATAAAATCCAAGATTCAAAAATATCTTTATCAGTATTCTTCAGGATACAAAATTTTGGTAGTTGGTTATATCTGACAAAATGCGAGTGTAGTTTAGAGCAAAAGGAAATGGAAAAGGGAGAGGCTCAGTTTTTTATTTTCTTCTGAAATAACAGTCAAAGTTTCCATTCAAGCAGGATCTTTGGAGAAGAGCTATCTTTTCTTAAATATATGTGTTTTTTGGCTAAATAGAGAAAACTTTTTCTTCATGAGGCTACAAAGACAGAAATTCCAGCTCTATCATTGTTTCTGGTGTTTGTTTTGGTCATTTTTCTTAGATTGTGTTACATCAGGGTGTTTTAAGACATTCTTTGAACATCTCCAATGTGCTAGAAGTGAATGGTTACTTTCATAGAGTTCCTTTTCTTTGTATTTTAGTTATTTTTCTATAGTTGCTAGAATAAATTGCCACACACTTAGAGGTTTAAGACAACACACCTTTTGTTAATCTCACAGTATTTGTAGGTCAAATGTCCAGGTAAAGTAGACTAGTTGATTCTCAGGATCAAAATTGAGGTGTCGACAACAAGGTATCAACAAAGTCATAACCAAGGTGTCAATAGGGATTTCTCCATTTATGCTGGCTCTGGGAATGAATCAGCTTCCAAGATCATTCATAATGTTGGCAGAATTCAGCTCCCTGCTGCCGTTGAATTGCTGTCCCTATTTCCTTGCTGCTCAATGAAGGGAGGAGGGTCTTTCTCAGCCTCTAGAGACTTCCCATATTCCTCGGTTCTTCACCCTGCTCTGCCATCTTCAAAGGTCAAGGTCAAGGTCAAGGTCAAGTCCTCCCATGTCCGACATCTGAGTTTCTGCATTGCCCCCCTGCTACTTCCTCTTCTACCACATCTCTCTAATCTCTCTAACACTTCTGCTTTCCTTCTTCCTCTGCTTTTTTTTTTTTTGACATACAGAAAACTATATAACTATACAGTCTGATGAACGTGGAGATAAGTATACACCTGTGAAACCATCACCACAATCTATGCCATAAGCCTATCCATCATCTTCAAGTTTCCTTCAGCCTCCTTACCTTGCATCTTCCTCCTCTGCTTTGTTGACACCTCAATTTTGACCTCCTCCTCCATGTGATTACACTGGACATACCTATACAATCTAGCATTAGCTCCTATTTTAAGATCAGCTGATAAATAACCATAATTCCATCTGCAGAGTTCCTTCCTAGCAGTACCTTGATTAGTGTTTGATTGGATAAGTATGAGGCAGGAATCTTGGGGGCATATTTTCAGAATTCTATCACAGCATTTATTAGTGATTGTGTTCATAGCAAATATTTTCTTTCATTGATAACATAAGATTAATTGTACTCAGCAACCTTATTTGATTTCTGCTTCTTTCTGATACACACTCTCTACCACTGTCCTGACTTCAGAAAGATTGAAATCCCTCCTGTGAATAACAAGCATGAGCTTTAAGAAGATGGGAAATCCTCAAAAACAAATCAATACTATCAAATAAAAAAAATGTAAAGCAAACAACTCTAGAAAAAAATACAATTTCAAAAATCATCTCCTACTTTAATTCTTGAAATGTTTCATTTTGAAAATCTTAATTTTCAAAATAACTCTCAATTCTTCAATCTATATTATTATTAAATCCCATATAAGTGCTTCCAACTTGTGGAAAATGCTTGCTATATTGAAAATCCTTCATTCTGAATCTATTATTTTATTTTCTATACAGGAAGCCAGAAGATAGCTCTGTATTTGAAGTGCTTAATATTTGAATAATCCTCTTTTGGTTTTTTCTTCTAAAGTTATCCCAGATAGTGGTGAAAAAAAAAAATTACCTGACAAACTTTTGGCAAGTTTCAATTATTTATTAGAGCATTTGTGGCTCCTGCTGATATAGAGTATAGACCTTTCACGTGTTCACCATTCTTGGAGTAGAATATGCCTCCCCCACCTTGACCCCTACCCCAATGCCCACCCCCACCCCACCACCAATACACAGGTATTCCTGGAGTAATCTCAGTTCACTGCTCTAAGAGGACTTTCCTTCAGCTGCTAATGAGTTTAGCATATAATTAACAGAGCTTTAGAAACGATCAGTCATCTTGCTTAGGGTAAGTAATAATTTATGCCAAGAGAGATGCAGAGAATGCTGATTTCACTTATTTTTATCTCCTTGGAGGGAAGGTAGACTGATAAAGCCATGTGTGTAAGATGGTAAATTTTAGACTTACGCATAAGGCTAAATTAAAACAGCAGACCTATTGATTTCTGAGTATTCTTTAATCTCTTTGTTCTCCTGTTTGGAGAAAAGGGGTTTTGTATAAATACAACAGCCCTTCCCAAATCACCATCGTTTTTGACAGTGATCTAGTTAAAATTATTTTTAATTTTTCTAGACCAGGGTCATCTTCATTTTTCTTTACTTTAGTGAATAAATAATATATGTAAATTTCTTTTGAAATTTAGATAGGTTTAGATTGGGTAAGTGCTCATCCACCCACATATGTTTCTTCTAGGAAGTAACCCAGCAGCCCCACACAGGAGAAATGAGCTCTCGGTAGTTAATTGTTTGTGCGAGTACAAGGTGTGGGCCCAAAGATAGGACAAGCAAGCTGCAGGAGCTGGGGAAGCCGAGGGGAAGCCTGAACTGAAGGTTATTAATTTGCACTGAGCACAACAGAGCAGCAGGATGGGCCTACCTAATTAAACCTTCTCACTGAAGTGGATGCAAAATATGCCTACTTTAGCGTTAGAATTAGCTTAACCCTACATTCATTGGGAGTGCATGGAGATAATTTTTATCGCATTAGAAATATAAAGATATCAATTGTGTAGCAATATCTGCTTTCTTTAAAAAAGAGTTAAACTAAAATATTTAAACTAAGATTAAGATGTGTTCTTTCATTCACTGAACAAATATCAGTTGACCGTTAACGAGTAAGGAATTACACTTCCAAGAATTAAAAGGGGTAGAAAGAGCAAATGCTTATGAGTCCAGGTTTCTCCACTGCAGGTCACTGGACACTCAAATTTCTTCAACACTCTCCTTCTTCTCTAAAATGGAAGTGTTTGTATCTTAATAGGATGTACATGCTTTAGAAGCCTCGGATCCAACAGACAACCTAATTCAAAGAGGCTAAAACAGAAAAGGAAGCTCATTATTGAGAAGTCAGGCTTCTTTCTGGCATCAAGAACCTGAGCAATGTCACCAGAGTTCTCCATCTCCTGTCTTTGTCTTGCACTGTGTTAGCTCTGTTCTCAGGCACCAAATGACCTCTGGTCTGGCTCAGTCACCCTCACTGCTTACAGTCCCAGCAGAGAGAGCACCTGCCCCTTTGCGAACATCCAAATATGTCTCTGTGCTTCTCTTTGTTCCAATAGGATCACGTGCTTCTCACTGGACCAATCTCACAGATAGATGGATGTGATGCACTTGTGTGAAGGGGAGAAAATTTCCCCCAAAAAGAGTAGGGAGGAGTTAGTTATGTAGAAGTGAAGCAGGCTGCTCAGTGTGTGGGAATGCGTGTACACACACACACACACACACACACACACCTACCCCATCAAATTCATATGTTGAAACTCTAACCACCAGTACCTCAGAATGTGACTATGTTTGCAGAAGCATCTTTAATTAGGTAATTAAGTTTAAATATGGCCATATGGGAGAGTCCTAATCCTCTCAGATTGGTGGCTTTCTGAGAAGAGGAGATCAAGGCACATAGAGACACATGGGCTGGGGTGCCCAGAGGAAAGACTTCTGTGTGAGAACACAGCAAGGGTAGTTACTTGCAAACCAGGGGAAAGGCCTCAGAAAACAAGCATCCTGACACATTGGTCTTGGGCTTCTAACCTCCACATTTGGAGAAAACAAATTTCTGTTGTTTAAGCTAACCAATCTGTGGTGTTTTGTAATGGCAGTCCTAGCAAACTAACACATCTTCTGAATAAGATGTGGCTTTTTTCTTCCAGATCTTTCTTTTGGCCTATTTTTAGAGAAAGCATAACAGCCCCAACTTCCCCCTCACACACAGACACTTAGACTCATAGACACACAGACACACTATCCAGCCACAAGGTAATTTCTTTTTTTAAAAAAGTACCATGTGATACAACAGGTCAAGAGAAGGCACAGTCCTCACTTCCAAATTTTTATACTCAGAACTTAAGGTGCTTAGGCTATGTATACAGACTGAAAGAATGACTCTCAGCTTCCTGGGGCTTAAGAAAAACTTTCAAGCACTAGAAGTTTTGGCAGCCTTCATGAAATATTTGAAATGTGTTCATAGTCATCACAATACTTACTTGGGTCCCTGTGAGCACTAGGTCCCCAGAGGGGACATTCAATCAACTTGCATCTGAATCTTCTTCCATGCGGGGAGCTGTTCACCTTAAGATCTACTAGAGAGGCTTAACGTGCTGCGCATTTGCCTTCTCCACCTTCTTTGCAGATGGATGTGAGGAGACCCAAATTCTGCTGCCGAGATGCACCTGCTTGGCCTAAGTCTGTAGCTAGTGATGCAAACAAGGCAGAAGAGGTCCCTCTCTGGACATGGTGGCAGTTACAGGCGGAGCAGAGGTTCCGGGGGTGGACGCTGGCAGCAGTGCCTGCAGCACCTGGGAGAGCCAGATGTCAGCTTGGTCTGTGGTATAAGCTATGGTGTTTGGCCTTGGTCCTGGTGGGGTCAGCCCTGTTCTGTGATTCCAGACCCATTCCTGGCTGCTGCCCCAGCCTCACCTCAGAGCACAGCCTTCCAGTTGATTGCCTGGGCTGCCCCAATCCTTGCAACAAATTCATTTTCTGCTCAGAATCAACGAGAGTCTCTCTGTGATTGAACTGAAAACCCTGAACTGTGACTGACAGTATTGCTGTCCAAGCAGAGCTCTTTGCTACCTCTAACTGTGTAAAGTTCTCACCTATTCCAGGAAACAGCCAACCTTCCATTGTTTCTACATCTGTTCCTTCTTACCCCCAAAAGGTACCTCACATTGTATGACACCATGTTAGTCACTTGGGTTGATGATACTCTGCCATGACAGTGTGTCTTACATCTTATGTGTATCTTCACTTAAAGAAAAAAAACAAAGCCAAAACTTAAAGCCAAAGCCTTTGACTGTGTGGATTACAACAAACTGGAAAATTCTTAAAGAGATGGGAATATCAGACCACCTTACCTGCCTCCTGAGAAACCTGTATGCAGGTCAAGAAACCACAGTTAGAACCAGACATGGAACAACAGACTGGTTCCAAATTGGGAAAGGAGTACATCAAGTCTATATATTGTCACCCTTCTTACTTAACTTCTATGCAGAGTGCATCATACCAAATGCCAGGACCTCCCACCTGGGGAGCCAGCCAGCTGTTCAAACCCCGTTATTGGGAAGCTCAAGCTGGAATCAAGACTGCGGGGAGAAGTATCAATAACCTCAGATATGCAGATGACACCGCCGTTATGGGAGAAACCAAACAGGAACTGAAGAGCCTCTTGATGAAAGTGAAAAAGGAGAGTGAAAAAGCTGGCTGAAAGCTCAACATTGTAAAAACTAAGATCATGGCATCCGGTCCCATCCCTTCTAGGCAAATAATTGGGGAAACAATGGAAACAGCGACAGATTTTATTTTGGGGGGGCTTCAAAATCACCACAGATGGTGACTGCACCCATGAAACTAAAAGACGCTTGCTCCTTGGAAGAAAAGTTATGACCAACCTAGACAGCATATTAAAAAGCAGAGACATTACTCAGCCACCAAAAGTCCGTCTAGTCAAAGCTATGGTTTATTCAGTAGTCATAGATAGATGGGAGAGTTGGATCATAAAGAAAGCTGAGTCCCAAAGAACTGATACTTTTGAACTGTGGTGTTGGAGAAGACTCTTGAAAGTCCCTTGGGCTGCAAGGAGATCCAACCAGTCCATCCTAAAGGAGATCAGTCCTGGGTGTTCATTGGAGGGACTGATGTTGAAGCTGAAACTCCAATACTTTGGCCACCTGATACGAAGAGCTGACTCATTTGAAAAGACCCTGATGCTGGGAAAGATTGAGGGCAGGAGGAGAAGGGGACAACAGAGGATGAGATGGTTGGTACTCCTGGGAGAAGAATAAGAATGGCAGAATTTTACACTTTATTTGATGCAATTCTGACAATTTGAACATATTTTTTCCATGAACGCAGTTACGGAAGAAAACAATGCTCCTTTCCCTAGGCAGCATAACTCTCCTAAAAGAAAAGGAGGGGGATGAGAGGGTAACAGGCAGGAAGGCTGGAGGTCTCCAAATGGTGGATAGGCTGCAAGAATCACATTTCTTCTCTCTCTTAAGCGGCAGGATGAAACAAACTACAAGTGCCAGATTTTTGGCTTCCCTGATAGCTCAGTTGGAAAAGAATCCTCCTGCAATGCAGGAGACCCTGGGTCAATTCCTCGGTCAGGAAGATACCCTGGAAAAGAGATAGGCTACCCACCCCTATATTCTTGGGCTTCCCTGATAGCTCAGCTGGTAAAGTAACAACCCGCAATGCAGGACACCTGGGTTCAATCCTTGAATTGGGAAGATCCCCTGGAGAAGGGAAAGGATACCCGCTACAGTATTCTGGCCTGGAGAATTCCATGGACTGTATAGTCCATGGGTCTCAAAGAATCAGACACGACTGAGCAACTTTAAATGTAAAAATGTATCTATCCATGAAAATGTATTATTTTCTAATAAAAGCATGTAAATACTCCTCTAGTAGCTCTGTTGTATAACCAGGTTTGGGAACTGGACTGGGGCATGAAAGTAAATACATATACAATCAGAGAAGAATTTAAAATCAGCTTAGATGAGGGTGGGGGGAGGTGTGCTGATTTTATGAGCAGGCTCTTCTGTTTTAATATTTTTTTTCTTTTTTCAAGTTGTGTTATTACTAGGCTGTACCCTAAATCATGTGATGATATTAATAATCTTGGAAAGACAGTACCCAATCTTCACCTAACATTTTATTTTATTTTTTTTTTATTTTTTAAATTTTAAAATCTTTAATTCTTACATGCGTTCCCAAACATGAACCCCCCTCCCACCTCCCTCCCCACAACATCTCTCTGGGTCATCCCCATGCACCAGCCCCAAGCATGCTGCACCCTACGTCAGACATGGACTGGCGATTCACATTTTAAAATTATTCCTTTATTTAAAAACATTTCAAGATTGTTCATTCTGGTTGAATGCTCACTTCAATCCCCTTTAAAAAATGCAAACACTCTATGGAGGAGCGCCACACATCATGTGACCAGTATCTTAGTGTGAATTTCTGGTGTGGTTTAATCATCTTCTCACTCTGTTTAAATGCCAAAGCACAGAGAAAGGAGATAAATCTCTCTACAGGATTCCAGCTATGAATGTTTTGTGTGATGAATGGTGAATTTGATGTTCTCTTTCGTATTTGCATTTATACAAAGGCTGAAAGTAAATACACAACTTTTAACTTTGCCTTTTTTTCTTTTTAGGAAACTGATTTTTTACCTTTTTAAAATTGAAGTATAGTTTATTTACGTCTCAGGTGTACTGTAGAGGAAATATATATGTACATATTCAGTTATTTATATATGCATATTCTTTTTAAGATTCTTTTCCATTATAGGTTATTATAAGATATCAAGTATAGTCCCCTGTGCTATACAGTAGGTCCTTGTTGGTTATTTATTTTATATGTAGCAGTGTGTATCTGCTAATCCCACATTTCTATTTTATCCTTCCCATTTCCTTTTCCCCTTTGGTAATCATAAGTTTGTTTTCTGTCTATGAGTTTATTTCTGTTTTATAAATAAATTCATTTGTAACAATTTTCTAGCTTCCAACATGTAAGTGATATCATATGATATTTGTCTTTCCCTGTCTGACTTACTTCACCTGGCATTATAATTTTTAGGCCCATTTGTGTGGCTGCAAATGGCATTATCCCATTCATTTTTATGGCTGAGTAATATTACATAGTACATATATACCATATTTTCCTTTCTTTTTCTTTTTTTATTGAAGGATAATTGCTTTATAGAATTTTGTTGTTTTCTGTCAGATCTGAGCATGAATCAGCCATAGATATACATATATCCCCTCCCTTTTGAACCTCCTTCCCATCTCCCTCCCATTTTCCTCCCCATCCCACCCTTTTGGGTTGATACAGAGCCCCTGTTTGTTTCCTGAGCTATACAGCAAATTCCCATTGGCTGTCTATTTTACATATGGTAATGTAAGCTTCCATGTTACTCTTTCCATACATCTCACCCTCTCCTCCCCTCTCCCCATGTCCATAAGTCTACTCTCAATGTCTGTTTCTTCACTGGTACCCTGAAAATAAATTCTTCAGTACCATTTTTCTAGATTCCGTATATGTGTGTTAGAATATGATACTTCTCTTTCTCTTTCTGACTCACTTCACTCTGTATAATAGGTGCTAGGTTCATCCACCTTATCAGAACTGACTCAGATGTGTTCCTTTTTATGGCTGAGTAATATTCCATTGTGTATATGTACCACAATTTCTTTATCCATTCATCTGTTGATGGACATCTAGGTTGCTTCCATGTTCTAGCTATCATAAATAGTGCTGCAATAAACAGTGGGATACATGTGTCTTTTTCAGTTTTGGTTTCCTCAAGGTATATGCCCAGGAGTGGGATTGCTGGGTCATATGGTGGTTTTATTCCTAGTTTTTAAGGAATCTTCACACCATCTTCCACAGTGGCTGTATCAATTTACATTCCCACCAACAGTGCAAGAGCATTACCTTTTCTCCACACCCTCTACAGCATTTATTGTTCGTAGACTTTTTGATGATGGCCATTCTGACGGATGCAAGGTGATATCATAGTTTTGATTTGCATTTCTCTACCTAAATCAAATCCCCTATGATTATACAGTGGAAGTGAGAAATAGATTTAAGGGCCTAGATCTGATAGATAGAGTGCCTGATAAACTATGGAATGAGGTTTGTGACATTGTACAGGTGACAGGGATCAAGACCATCCCCATGGAAAAGAAATGCAAAAAAGCAAAATGGCTGTCTGGGGAGGCCTTACAAATAGCTCTGAAAAGAAGAGAGGCAAAAAGCCAAGGAGAAAAGGAAAGATATAAGCATCTGAATGCAGAGTTCCAGAGAATAGCAAGAAGAAATAAGAAAGCCTTCTTCAGCAATCAATGCAAAGAAATAAAGGAAAACAACAGAATGGGAAAGACTAGAGACCTCTTCAAGAAAATTAGAGATACTAAGGAAACATTTCATGCAAAGATGGGCTTGATAAAGGATAGAAACGGTATGGACCTAACAGAAGCAGAAGATATAAAGAAGAGATGGCAAGAATACATTTAAGAACTGTACAAAAAAGATCTTCATGACCCAGGTAATCATGATGATGTGATCACTAATCTAGAGCCAGACATCTTGGAATGTGAAGTCAAGAGGGCCTTAGAAAGCATCACTACGAACAAAGCTAGTGGAGGTGATGGAATTCCAGTTAAGCTGTTTCAAATCCTGAAAGATGATGCTGTGAAACTGCTGAACTCAATATGCCAGCAAATTTGGAAAACTGAGCAGTGGCCACAGGACTGGAAAAGGTCAGTTTTCATTCCAATCCCAAAGAAAGGCAGTGCCAAAGAATGTTCAGACTACTGCACCATTGTACTCCTCTCACCTGCTAATAAAGTAACGCTCAAAATTCTCCAAGCCAGGCTTCAGCAATACGTGAACCGTGAACTCCCTGATGTTCAACTGGTTTTAGAAAAGGCAGAGGAACCAGAGATCAAATTGCCAACATCTGCTGGATCATGGAAAAATCAAGAGAGTTCCAGAAAAACATCTATTTCTGCTTTAGTGACTATGCCAAAACCTTTGACTGTGGGGATCACAATAAACTGTGGAAAATTCTGAAAGAGATGGGAATACCAGATCACCTAACCTGCCTCTTGAGAAATCTGTATGCAGGTCAGGAAGCAACAGTTACAAGTGGACATGGAACAACAGACTGGTTCCAAATAGGAAAAGGAGGACATCAAGGCTGTCTATTGTCATCCTGCTTATTTAACTTCTATGCAGAGTACATCATGAGAAACGCTGGGCTGGAAGAAACACAAGCTGGAATCAAGATTGCCAGGAGAAATATCAATAACCTCAGATATGCAGATGACACCACCCTTATGGCAGAAAATGAAGAGGAGCTAAAAAGCCTGTTGATGAAAGTGAAAGAGGAGAGTGAAAAAGTTGGCTTAAAGCTCAACATTCAGAAAACGAAGATCATGGCATCCGGTCCCATCATTTCATGGGAAATAGATGGGGAAACTGTAGAAACAGTGTCACATTTTATTTTTTGGGCTCCCAAATCACTGCAGATGGTGACTGCAGCCATGAAATTAAATGACACTTACTCCTTGGAAGAAAAGTTATGACCAACCTAGATAGTATATTCAAAAGCAGAGACATTACTTTGCCAAAAAAGGTCCGTCTAGTCAAGGCTATGATTTTTCCTATGGTCACATATGGATGTGAGAGTTGGACTGTGAAGAAGGCTGAGGGCCGAAGAATTGATGCTTTTGAACTGTGGTGTTGGAGAAGACTCTTGAGAGTCCCTTGGACTGCAAGGAGATCCAACCAGTCCATTATGAAGGAGATCAACCCTGGGATTTCTTTGGAAGGAATGATGCTAAAGCTGAAACTCCAGTACTTTGGCCCCCTCACACGAAGAGTTGACTCATTGGAAAAGACTCTGATGCTGGGAGGGATTGGGGGCAGGAGGAGAAGGGGACAACAGAGGATGAGATGGCTGGATGGCATCACTGACTCAATGGACGTGAATCTGAGTGAACTCCAGGAGATGGTTATGGACAGGGAGGCCTGGTGTGTTGTGATTCATGGGGTCGCAAAAAGTTGGACACGACTGACTGACTGAACAGAACTGTACTGAATAATGAGTGATGTTGAGCATCTTTTCATGTGTTTGTTAGCCATCTGCATGTCTTCTTTGAAGAAATGTCTGTTTAGGTCTTTTTTCCACTTTTTGATTGGGTTGTTTGTTTTTCTGGCATTGAGTTGTAGGAGCCGCTTGTATATTTTGGTAGTTAATCTTTGTCAGTTGTTTCATTTGCTATTATTTTCTTCCATTCTTGGGATTGTCTTTTCACCTTGCTTATAGTTTCCTTTGCTATGAAAAAGCTTTTGAGTTTAATCAGGTCCCACATGTTTACTTTTGTTTTTACTTCCATTACTTTAAGAGGTGGGTCATAGAGGATCTTGCTTTGATTTATGTCATCAAGTGTTCTGCCTGTTTTCCTAAGAGTTTTATAGTTTTTGGTCTTACATTTAGGTCTTTAATCTGTTATGAGTTTATCTTTGTGTATGGTGTTACTGCTGCTGCTGCTGCTAAGTCGCTTCAGTCGTGTCTGACTCTTAGCGACTCCATGGACTGCAGCCCACCAGGCTCCTCCATCCATGGGATTTTCCAGGCAAGAGTACTGGAGTGGAGTGCCATTGCCTTCTCCTTATGGTATTAGGAAGTATTATAATTTCATTCTTTTACATGTAGTTGTCCAGTTTTCCCAAAACCATTTATTGAAGTGGCTGTCTTTGCCTCATTGTATAGTCTTGCCTCGTTTGTCAAAAATAAGGTACCCATAGATGCATGGATTTATTTCTGTGCTTTCTATCTTGTTCCATTTGTCTATATTTCTATTTTTGTGCCATTACCATATTGTCTTGATGATTGTAGCTTTGTAGTATAATCTGAAGTCAGGAAAGTTGATTCCTCCAGCTCCATTCTTCTTTCTCAAGTATTCAGTGTCTTTTGTGTTGCCACATGAATTGTGAATTTTTATGTTCTAGTTCTGTGAAAAATGCACTTGATAATTTGATAGGGATCACATTGAATCTGTAGATTGCATTTGGTAGTATAGTCATTTTCACAATATTGATTCTTCCTACTCAGGAACATGGAATATCTCTCCAACTGTTTATTTCATCTTTGATTTTTTCATTATAGACTTCCCTGGTGGCTCAGACGGTAAAGCGTCTGTCTACAGTGCAGGAGACCCAGGTTCGATCCCTGGGTTCGGAAGATCCGCTGGAGAAGGAAATGGCAATCCACTCCAATACCATTGCCTGGAAAACCCCATGGACAGAGGAGCCTGGTAGGCTACAGTCCATGGGGTTGCAAAGAGTTGGACACGACTGAGCGACTTCATTCATTCATTCATTCTTTCATTAGTGTCTTAAAATTTTCTGTGTACAGTTCTTTTGTCTCCTTAGATTGCTGCATGTTATTGCAAATGGCATTATTTCATTCTTTTCTATGGCTGAGTAATATTCCATGGTATATATGTACCATATTTTCTTTATCCATTCCTCTGTCAGTAGGCATTTAGGTTGCTTCCAGGTCTTGGCTATTGTAAACAGTGCTGCTGCTATTGAAATCATACTCAAACCCAGCTGCACCTCAGATTGGGACTTGAACCCACAACCCCTGACTTAGGAGGGGATCAAATCTACTGACTTGTCTTCAAAACTGCTCACCTGATGTCAGGACTTACCAAAGCTCAGGTTCCTTCATTTCAGCACAGAACAAATTTAGTGTGAGGCAAAGAGTGAATTTAATAGCATAGGATGCTTGTGAGAGATACAAATGGGCAGGCAAGGAAGCACAGCCCAAGAACAGAGAGGGCTACATTTTTATAATAAAGAAGAAGAAGGAGGGGAGAAAACCACCTTGCTCCTGATTCTTCTTCCTCATTCTTGGGTAAACATCAAAGCTTACACTATGAATATTGGGGTACATGTATCTTTTTCAGTTAGAGTTTTCTTTGGATATATGCTTAGGAGTGGGATTGCTGGATCGTAAAAATTATTTTTAGTTTTTTAAGGATTGAAATCTGATTTTAATATCAAGGTAGTGAGGTTCTTCACAGAGTTTGCCTTTTATCTGTTTGATCCCCATTTGGAGTAAGTGTCATAAATTCAAGTGTATCAATGATTCTGTATTTTTAAAAGAAGATGAAATAAGTGAGTGGTGTGGCTTGCTTCTGCCAATGCACTCATATCTACTTTGCTCTGAAAGAGATGAAAGCTAATGTATACAGAAAATCCCCCCACACAGTTGCTGCTGTGATTTGTTCTTTAAATCACTTCCCTTCTAAATGGAAGATCAGGATGGTCTTCTGCCCCTCATATAGATTCAGAGTTAAGAATTCAGAGTGATCCAATACTGCAGAAGCACAAGAATCAGGTCTCAGGACTTACCATACAGGCTTCAGGAAGTAAAAAGGTCACATCACCCTTAATTACCTGTTTCATCCATTTGCAGGTCAGTCAGTTTGTTTTTCTTCTCCTTCTGCTACTTTTTCTCACTTTCCAATGGCCACCCAAAAGATGAGAATCTGCACACTATATGGAGGATTTTTTTATTCAACAGAATAGAATTCTCTACCCAAATTAGTGTTACTCAGTCAAATACTTATCTTGGGAAATCAACTGATTCCACTGATGTACCATATTTCAGAACATTTTCAGAAACTTTCCTTGGAAATTGTCTTCAGGACTTAGAGTACACTTTTTTACAAAGTTCACAATGGTAAGTCAGTCTTCAGAAATTTAATTGACATAAAGCAGAAGTTCTCAATATTTTCAGTCTCAGGATCCTTTTACACAAGTAAAAATTATAGAGGATTTCAGAGAATATTGTTTATGTGAATTGTTTTATAATTATTTACTATGTTGGAAATTAAAAGAGAAATTTAATTTTTCACTGATTAGTTCATTTAAAAATAATAAGCCCATTAAATGTTAACATTTTAATCTAAATAATCACTATGCTTTCTCAAACAAAAGCTTTTGGGAGAAAAGTAACACTGTTTTACAATTTTTATAAATCATTTTAATGTCTGGCCAATATAACACAGCTGGATTTATATGTCTGTTTCTGCTTTCAATCTGTTACAATGTCATTTTAACTGAAGTGTATGAAGAAAATCCAGGCTTACCCATATGTAGCTGGAAATGAAGGATTATTTTAAGAGTTTTTTTCAAATAATTATGATATTCTTCTTCGACACTGTACTAAACTCAACAAGTGGTGTTTTCTTAGTAATTAGTTGCAAAGTGAAATCTGAAACCAGATCAATAAACTATTTGTACTTTGTTACATTTATATCCCCTGGTCTGACATGCACTTTGAAAGAATTCTTTATCCAGGCATAGTTTCGTAACATGCATTGGTTATTTGGAAACTATCAATTCACAGAGTTGTGCATATCTTCCAAATATCAATACATTTCACTATAAAATGGTATCACATGTCAAGAAAAAAGACAAATAAAGTCTTAGTATTATTATTTGAACATAGATTTGACTTTATTGACCCCTCTGAAAGAGTCTCAGGAATCCTACAGTCCCCAGACCACACTTTGAAAACCATAGGTTTAGAGGATGAGCTAAAAGTCTTTGAGTCAGTCTTGTATGGCATGTTTCCAAATTAAGGAACATGCAGCATATAGTTCAGAAACTTAATAATTTCAGCTACTTTAGCAGCTTTTGTGGAAAAATACATTTAAATTAATTTGAACATTAGTCAGGTGTTGATTGATGTCAAGTTTAATCCTCTTACATCATGTAAGACAGTTCATGATGCTGTTAGGTGCTACAGTTGCTCTAAATCATGCAGCCAGTTAGAAACCAAGCTGGGTCAAAGTCCAGAGAATGTAGCTCTGTCACAACAAAATATTTTTATTTTCTAAACCCCAAGGGGAGCCCTTGGGTTCAAAGCCCTTTCTTTGAACATGTCAAGAAATGTTCAAAAGAACCATGGTTAGCATTAGAAATAATGAGGATATCCTATGGAGTTTATTGGAAAAGGATTTTCTATAGCTCTGATGCAAACATTCCGATCCATTCCCTTTTATAACTGTGATTTACAATGGCAGAATTGAATAGCTATAAAGAGCTAAGAGGCAATCTAGTCCAATATTCTAATTGTACAAATCATAACAGTAAAAATCAAAACTGAGTACTCTGAAGCAGAGCTGAAACCAAACTCCAGATCACATGACATCCAGTGCAGTATTGTCAGCCTAGACAAAGAAGGTTCTCAAAAAATTATCTCATTTTATCTCAGCGTTGTATTTTCCATTTATCACCCAATCCAAATTAGAGGTGTGCAAAAATGTGTCCACTAGTTTAGAAAAATTTAGATTTTTTTTCTTCCAAAGACAAGTATGTAAGTTTTGTTTGTTGTTCTTTTTTTAGGTTATACTCCTGTAACCCACTCAAAAGTTATAGGTGACATTTCCGTCTGAGCCACCAGGGCATCCCAAACATTTTATTAGCTGGTGATAAAGAAATACTGAAATAATTTGGTGAAATGTCCACACATTCCAAAGCTAACCAGAATCAGAAAATTATTATCTATTTTATCTGCCTTCGTGACATTCTTCCAAATGTAATAAACTCAAGTTGAGAGTCTTGAAATAGGCAATAAAAATGATACTTACAAAAATGACTAAAGATAGGTGGAGTGCCATTAATTAAGCAATAATCCCTTTGAAATCAGTCACTACCAGCAGTTTTTTGCTATGGGCCATTAACACTCTAACTAGGAAGTCATTAATAGTGGTAATAACCAATTCTGAGGGGAGTATTGCCCGAATAAACTGTATATAATGATTTTTAAGCTTTGTAAAAATTTTCACACTTTTATGTTAAACTTTGACTAATAAGTAGGAATAGAATTAGCTAAAAATATTACTGGCTAATTTTTTTAAACATAAATATTTGTCTCTGTCCAGTCTATTCCTATGTATTTGTCTATAGTGCCCACATTTGAGGATGGTGCTCCTGATACTCCAGTATGTAGAGGGTTTTGCTATACTCTTGTTTTTATTGAAGTATAGTTGATTTACAATGTTGTGTTAATTTCTGCTGTACTGCAAAGTTATTCAGGTATGTATGTATGTATGTATGTGTATATATATATATATATATATTCACAGTCTTTATCATAGTCTTTTCCATTTATGGCTTATATAAGATATTGAGTATAGCTCCCTGTGTTTTACAGTAGGACATTGTCATTTATTCATTCTATATGTAATAATTTTCATCTGCTAGTACCAAACTCTCAGTCCACCCCTCTCTCACCCTCTCACCCTTAGCAAACATAAGTCTGTTCTTTATGTCTACGAGTCTATTTCTATTTGACAGATATGTTCACTTGTGTTGTATTTCAGATTCCACAAATAAGTGATAGCATATAGTACCTTTCTCTTTCTGACTTATTTCACTTAGTATGATAACCTCTAGGTCTATCCATGTTGCTGCAAACATTTCTATTCATTTTTTATGGATGAGTATCCATTGTGTGTGTGTGTGTGTGTGTGTGTATACACCGCTTTTCTATCCTTTCATCTGTTGACGGACATACAGGTGGTTTCCATGTCTTAACTTTGAATGTTACATACGTATCTTTTTTTCCTAGAAAATATACTTTTTATTATTTTTAATTGGAGTATAATTGCTTTACAATAGTGTGTTAGTTTCTCTTATACAATGAAGTGAATCAGCTATATGTATACATATATCCTCTCCCTCGTGGATGTCTCTCCCACCCCTACTCCTCATCCCACCCATCTAAGTCATCTCAGAGCACCACACTGAGCTCTCTGTGTTTACAGCAGCTTCCCACCTGCTATCATCCCCTATCCCCTCCTGTGCACACATGGCCATTCTCTGAATCTGTGTTTCTACTCCTGCCCTGCAAATAGGTTCATCAGGACCATTTTTCCAGATTCCGTTTATATGTGTTAGAATATGGCATTTGTTTTTCTCCTTCTGACTTGCTTCACTTTTTGAATTATAGTTTTGTCTCTATATATGCCCACGAGTGGACTTGCTCTCCTCTTTATATGCAAACTTCATAACAACTGTGTGGCGGTTTACAAACTGTGATCATTCATTTGGAGCCAGAATTACTGCTGACTTTGTCTTTTAAAGTCCAATCTGCTTGAAGTCATTTTTTTGTCCAGTTTCATCTAGGTCATTTTGCTGATTTTGTCCTTTTTGGTATGCCTGTAACACTGAGTTTCTTCAATAATGTAGACTACCCCTGCAGCTTGCTCTACATGCAAAGGGTCACACCCACCACAGAAACCAATCCAATTTAAGGGATCAGTAAAGGGGTTTGCAACTTTTTAATCCATAACAGTAGCCCACGGGTTAACTCTGGCTCTGGCTCCCTCCTGTCCCCCAGGCTGCTAGAACTGCAGCACGGCTTGTGGAGGGAGCTTCTGCCATAGCTGTCTAGTCATCATAACTTGTTCTTTTTTCCCTCACACTGCATCTAGGTCAGAGAGGGAAAGGGGATTGGACCTCCTGATATAATTAATAACACAACTTAACTCTCATGTAACTTTACAAACTATAAAGCAATACTGGGTAAGCACAGATCCCTCCTGCAACTAAAAGAATGAGTCAAATAATGAGCATAATAACTATTAGTCGGAGTATAACTTTTAAACACTGTGAACCACTATGCTGTCCACCTAAAACTTATATAATATTTGTGCATAAGTTATACCTCAATTTTAGATAAGTTTAAAGAAAAAAAGAGAAAAAAAATCATGGGATATACTAAAAGATCCTAGAAATTAAAAAAAAAAAAAAAGAATATTGAGTAGGGAGAAGAGAAACACTCTTCTTCAAAAGAACTGAAAAATCTTTGCTCAGAAATACTATTCAGGCATAAGAATAAAACTTTCCATTTTGTATAATGCTTCAGAGAGCCCTTCTATTTACTAGATGGGAAGCTGCTCAATTCATGAATCATTCGGTAAAGCCAATTAGATCTTCAAATTGACTCAGCTGAATTCTGTTTTTTAACACTATGACTCTGGATTAAAACATGTGACTACTTTGACCAATAAAATATGAAGAAGCTATGCTTTGCGACTTTTGTATCTAAGTAGTAGAAAGAATACAACTTTCACCTGATGTTTTCTCATCGTGCAGTGCTCCCTCTAAGAACCTGCCCCCATGATGTGAGGAACCTGAGAAGCCACATGAAAAAGCCACGTTCCAGCTACAGCCTTAGCTGTTTCAATCTCCCCAGCCAACCAGCATTCTCAACTGACAGACATATGATGAAGTCACATGGAGCAGAGATGAGCCTTACCCACAGAGGCCTCCCCACATTGCAGATTCATCAGCAAAATAATGTTTACTTCCCATCCCTACTACTTTCAACTGTGTTGGAAGGAAATACTTCCAACAGGGACTACCGTGATGCTCCCAGTGAACTCAAAGTTATTACTACCACTGAGCTGCTCTGGCCTCTCCATCCTATTGAACCAATAGGCAAAGAAGGGAACTACAGTATCAACCTGGGAAATTACCATTATTATCAAGGGGAAATTGAGTTACTGCTCCACTTTGTGGGTAAGGTGGACTATGTCTGGAGCTCAGAGGATTCTCTAGGGCACCTCTCAGTACTTTCTGAGTAATGTTTAAGATTATGGTTACTGTAAGTTTACTAACTTTCAAAGTAACATGCATCAGACCAAAGGGACAATCTCAGTCACCAACTTTATACACAGAATCCAGAACACAAAGAGACTATGCACAAGAGGGAACAACCTTGACCATCTAGGACCTAGAAGAGTGAATCCCTCAAATTCAAGAGAAAATCCCTCTCTGAAGCATCAAGTTTTGAGAAGTTCAGGTGATCAGATTGGGACCGAAGGAAGGAGAGGGACAAAGTAAGCTTGTCACCTGCCCCTATACACATATACATTCCATCAGTTCTAATTCTAGTCATGGACACATTTTTATCCCTCCCAATCATAGTCACATAATATGACTTACAAACCAACTTATGAACCAATTATGCTCATATATAAAATTAGAATACAATTTTCCTTTCTTTATGGTCATGTTAAAATATTCAGAATCTGGTTTCCAAACAAGATTTCATTACTAAAGAAAACAAACTCTTATTTTCTTTGCAGGTTTTAGAGATAGAAGTGAATGATTCTTTAAATAGAAATTCTTCCTCCATTTGAACTCAGAAAAATAAAAAGTGATTTGTTTTCGTGATATGACTGAGTGCATCATCTTTAAAAATTAATTGTTATATTACCATCTATTTAAAAAATAATAATATAACCTTATTTTCTGAGCTGCAAGAATTTTTAAGTCAGTCAAATCCAGAGCTCAATACAAGATTGCTTCAAAGTTCAAAGACAATATCATATTAAAAATCAAAGCTTTCAGACATTTAACTTTACTTAAAAGTCACCCAGTATTAAACTGGAATGTTTCACTTATTTAAATTCCCTTTAATGAAGATCTTTGTACATCTTCTCATCTATATTAATCCCTGATGATTATACCCTAAGGATATTAAAATCCCAGACTGTCAAATCACCAGAAAATATCTTCAAATGTATACTTGACAGTCTTTGCAATACTGAATTGGTAATGTGAAGGATTATTTATAGCTAGGATGGTACATTTTCCACTTTACAAATAGACTAAATTACCAGCCGGTTGCTGACTTGAATTGGGTGACTGAATCTTAAGAAAAGTTGGAATCATCAACCTGGAATAATTGTTGAAGATGTTTGAAAATGGGGCAGTTCAAGCTGGTGGCAGAACAGCTGTGCTGTGCTGTGCTGTGCTTAGTTCTCAGTCATGACTGACTCTTTGGGACCCCACAGACAGGGGAACCCTGGCAAGAATACTGGACGGTCTGAACTACAAAGGAAGCCCAAGAATACTGGAGTGAGTAGCCTATCCCTTTTCCAGGGGATCTTCCTGACTCAGGAATCTAACTGGGGTCTCCTGCATTGTAGGCGGATTCTTTATCAGATGAGCTACCAGGGAAGCCCAACTGAACAGCTGGGAAACACAAATGAAAGTTGACAAAAACACTTAGCAAGTGAGATATTTGATAGAAATGCAGGAAGGAAAGAATATGCTTGATTGAATTTATAAATCTCCTCTTTCTGAATTTTAGTTTTTTTCATGTCCCCTGGAAACTGATAATTTACCAGCCAAAAAAGCAACCAAAATATGTAAATAGTATTTAAACAAACTTTATTTTGGGGGGCTCCAAAAGCACTGCATATGGTGATTGCAGCCGTGAAATTAAAAGACACTTACTCCTTGGAAGAAAAGTTATCACCAACCTAGATAGTATGTTAAAAAGCAGAGACATTACTTTGCAAACAAAGGTCCATCTAGTCAAGGCTATGGTTTTTCTAGTGGTCATGTATGGATGTGAGAGTTGGACTGTGAAGAAGGCTGAGGGCCGAAGAATTGATGCTTTTGAACTGTGGTGTTGGAGAAGACTCTTGAGAGTCCCTTGGACTGCAAGGAGATCCAACCAGTCCATTCTGAAGGAGATCAGCCCTGGGATTTCTTTGGAAGGATGAGGCTAAAGCTGAAACTCCAGTACTTTGGCCACCTCATGTGAAGAGTTGACTCATTGGAAAAGACTCTTCCAATGAAGAGGGAGGGATTGAGGGCAGGAGGAGAAGGGGACGACAGGATGAGATGGCTGGATGGCATCACGGACTCGATGGACATGAGTTTGGATAAACTCTGGGAGTTGGTGATGGACAGGGAGGCCTGGCGTGCTGCGATTCATGGGGTCACAAAGAGTCGGACACGACTGAGTGACTGAACTGAACTGAACTGAACCATACAACCCAGTTTTCAGTTTTCCCTCACTTCATGGGTCAACTTCTCTGTCAGAGTGCATTTCTTTCCTTTTTCTTTTCTTTTTTTTATTTTGCTTATTTAGCCTTTAAAAGAATATTGAAAAATTAAGTACCCCTTCATCTATTTGTTTAGTTTAACATTAACTTTCTATAACTTCTCATGATTGCAAAAAGTCTGCTTTTCAGTGTGTTAAAAAATTAACATTTATAGATATAGTTGTTACTGCACTCTTAAATATATCCAACAGATCCTAAGTATTATGCTTTGGGTTTTCTTCATATTTCAACATCTCAGAAATTGAAATGGATATCATTATTGCTCTGATTAGGTGGCAGGTGCACCTTTGTCAGTCATTAGGAAGAAAATTCTAGAGAAAATAGCATTTAAGAAATGCTGAACCAAGGCTTTTGATGACTTATGAAAATGAGTATGGAAAAAGGCCAGACACTGACAACTCAGCCAAAAAGTATATTCAAAGACTGAGGCTATGAATGTTAAATTTTAGTAATAAAATGTTCTAGTACCAATTGTAACATAGGGCACTGAGGGTGATCATGGGATAGAGTGTCACAATTCACCAAGCAATTCTCCAACACCAGATGGGAGTCCTACATTTCAATTCAATTCTGACACTATCTACCTGGACACAGCATCAGATCCCACAGTTTAAGTTCTCAGTCCTATAAGGCTGTCCCTTACCGTCCCCTACTTCAGGCACCAGTCACAAACCCAGGCTGTGAATTCTGACCAACAGGTTGTAGATCTAAGTTTCCAGGGATCGCCTCCTTGGATTTGACTGCTATGCTAGAGCGGCTCACAGAACGCAGAGAAACATTTCACTTACTTGATCACAGGTTTATTATAAAAGGATACAGTTGTCCTTTGTATCTGTTAGGGGGATCCTTCTCTGATGCCAAAGTCCTAAAATGCTCAAGTCTTTTATATAAAATGTCATAATCAGCTCTTCATACCTGCAAATATGGAACCCATGGATACAGAAGGTATAACTCAGGAAAAGTCAGATGGAAAAGATGCATTGGGCAAGGTCTAGGGGAAGCGTATGGAGCACCAAGCCCTTTCTGAGAACACCACTCTCTTCAGACCTCCACTTGTTCACCAACCCAGAGCTCTCCTAACCCCATTCTTACAGGCTCTTATTGAGGCTTTATTATGTAGGCATGATTGATTAAATCATTGGCCACTGGTGCTTGGGTTGTTTCTGTCTTTTGGATATTGTGAACAATGCTGCTATGAACATTGGTGTGCAAATATCTATTCAAGTCCCTGCTTTCAATTCTTTGGGGTATCTAGTTTGAAGTGGAATTTCTGGATTGCATGGTAATACTATGTTTAATTTTTTTAGGAACCTCCACACTGTTAAAAGTGCATTCTTTTTTTTCTTTTTCATTGTAAGCCATCCTTACATGTTTTTTCTTTCTTTTTTTTTCTTTTTAATTCTAAAAATTTTCTTTTTTTTTTAACCCTGAACCCCCCCGTCCCACCACCCTCCCCACATCATCTCTCTGGGTCATCCCAGTGCACCAGCCCCAAGCATCCTGTATTCTGTATCGAACCTAGACTAGCGATTCATTTCTTACATGATAATATACATGTTTCAATACCATTCTCCCAAATCATCCCACCCTCTCCCTCTCCCTCTGAGTCCAAAAGTCTGTTCTTTACATCTGTGTCTTTTTTGCTGTCTCGCATAGAGGGTTATCATTACCATCTTTCTAAATTCCGTATATATGTGTTAGTATACTGTATTGGTGTTTTTCTTTCTGGCTTACTTCACTCTGTATAATCAGCTCCAGTTTCCACCTCCTTAGAACTGATTCAAATGTATTCTTTTTAATGGCTGAGTAATACTCCATTGTGTATATGTACCACAGCTTTCTTATCCATTCATCTGCTGATGGACATCTAGGTTGCTTCCATGTCCTGGCTATTGTAAACAGTGCTGCAATGAACACTGGGGTACAAGTGTCTCTTTCAGGTCTGGTTTCCTCAGTGTGCATGCCCAGCAGTGGGATTGCTGGGCCATAAGGCAGTTCTGTTTGTAGTTTTTTAAGGAATCTCCACACTGTTCTCCATAGTGGCTGTACTAGTTTGCATTCCCACCAACAGTGTAAGAGGGTTCCCTTTTCTCCACACCCTCTCCAGCATTTATTGCTTGTGGACTTTTGGATAGCAGCCATTCTGACTGGTGTGAAATGGTACCTCATTGTGGTCTTGATTTGTATTTCTCTGATAATGAGTGATGTTGAGCATCTTTTCATGTGTTTGTTAGCCATCCTTATGTCTTCTTTGGAGAAATGTCTTTTAGTTCTTTGGCCCATTTTTTGATTGGGTCATTTATGACCAATACCCAATGGAGGATAATTGCTTTGCAATGTTGTGTTGGTTTCTTGTGTACAACAGTGTGAATCAGATATAAGTAAGTATACGTACCTCCTCCCCCTTAAGCCTCCCTTTAACCCCTTCAAAATGCTTTATTAATAACTATTTCCATTCTGTTTCTCTCACAAGAATCAACCTAACATAAAATTAATTTTTGTCTAAAATATTTTCATTATTCACCACAATTATCTATAAAAATTAATATAAATTAAAATGTAAATTTCGTTATCATAAAAATATGGGTGTTAAAATTTCTTCTAGATTGAGTTATCAACAGTATTTCACATTTGATCAAAACCACATAAATGAGTTATAAAGTTTATAAATATTAACAAGAAAGGTGTTATTTACAAGTCAAATTATTTGAACTTCCAAATTAAATTGGTACTATTTTAGAATTTTGGTGAATTCCTAGTTTATCAAACAACACATAATTCTTTTTATTATTTCAAAACTCATTTTTTAAACTGAAATAAAGGCAATTTGGGCTTCCCAGGTGGTGCAGTGGCAAAGAATCCACCTGTCAATACAGGAGATGCAAGAGATACAGGTTCAGTCCCTGGGTTGAGAAGATCCCCTAGAGTAGCAACTGGCAACCCATTCTAGTATTCTTGTCTGGAAAATTCCATGAACAGAGGAGCCTGGTGGGCTACAGTCCATGGGGTCACGTAGGGTCAGACACAGTTGAGAAACTGAGTACACACACATGTAAGCAATTTACAATATCATATTAATTTAAAGTATACAATATAGTGATTCAAAGTATTGTAATTATACTTCATTTAAAATTATTATAAATATTATATTCCTTATGCTGCACAGTATATCCTTGTAGGTTATTTATTTTATACATAACACTTTGTACCTCTTAATACCCAACTCCTATCTTGATCATCCCTCTTTCCTTCCCCAACTAGTAACCACTATATCTATATACCTGTTAGTCTGTTTACGTTTTATTATATTTATCAATTTGTTTTATTTTTTTGGATTCCATGTATAAGTGATAACTATAGTACTTGTCTTTCTCTGACTTGTTTCACTAAGCATGAGACTTTCTAAGTTTACCCCTGTTGCTGCAAATGACAGAATTTCATTCTTTTTGTGGCTGAGTAGTATTCCATTTTATAGATGCACCCCATCTTCCATATCCATTCATCTGTTAATGGACACTTGGAAATTATAAATAATGTTGCTATGAACATTGGGATGAATGTGTCTTTTCATTTTTTTTTATTTTAATTTTTTTTTTAATTTTAAAATCTTTAATTCTTACATGAGTTCCCAAACATGAACCCCCCTCCCACCTCCCTCCCCACAACATCTCTCTGGGTCATCCCCATGCACCAGCCCCAAGCAAGCTGCACCCTATGTCAGACATGGACTGGCGATTCAATTCTTACATGACAGTATACATGTTATAATTCCCATTCTCCTAATTGGATGTTTTAATTTTCTTTTGATGTATACCCGGGAAGGGAATTCCTGGATCATATGGTAGTTCTAATTTTAGTTTTTTGAGGAAGTTACATACTCCATATGGCTGCAATAGCTTACATTCACACCAGTAGTGTACAAAGGTTCCCTTTTCTCCACATTCTTGCCAACATTTGTTATTTGCTGTCTTTAATGATAACCATTCTGACAGGTGTGCAGTGATATCTCATTGTGTTCTGATTTGCATTTCTCTGATGATTAGCAATGCTGAGCATCTTTATATGTGCTGGGTGGCCATCTGTATATATGTCTTCCTTGGAAAAATGTCTACTGATGTCTGCTGCCCATTTTTTAATCAGGTTGCTTGGTTTTTTTATACTGAGTTGTATAAGCCATTTATATATTTTGGATATTAACCTCTTATTCATTTTATCTTATGCAAATCTTTTATCCCATCAAGTAAATTATCTTTTTGCTTTGTTAGCATTTTCCTTTGTGGTGCAAAAGCTTTTAAGTTTATTAGACCCCATTTATTTATCTTTGTTTCCTTGGCCTTGAGAGATAGATCCATGAAAATACCACTACGATTTATGTCAACAAATGTTCTGTCAATTCTTTCCTCTAGGATTTTTATGGTTTCCAATCTTACATTTAGGTCTTTAATCCATTTTCTTTTTGTATACAATGTTAGAAAATATTCGAATTTCATTCTTTTATATATAGCTGTGTAGTTTTCCCAGCACCACTTACTGAAAAGACTATGTTTTTCCCACTGTATATTCTTGCCTCCTTCAGCATAGATTAATTGCAAATAGTGCATGAGTTTATTTCCAGGCTTTCTATTCTGTTCCGTTGATCTATGTGTCTGCTTTTGTGCTGGCTCTATACTGTTTTGATTACCGCAACATTGTAGTGTAGTCTATGGGCTTCCCAGGTGGCACAATGGTAAAGAATCCTCCTGCCAGTGCAGGAGATGCAAGAGATGGAGGTTTGATCCTTGGGTTGGGAAGGTTCACTGGAGAAGGAAATGGCAAACCACTCCAGTATTCCTGTCTGGAAAATTCCATGAACAGAGGAGTCTGGTGTGCTATAATCCATGGGAACACAAAGAATCAGACATGACTGAGTGCACACACACACACACACACACAGTTCTTTCTCAAAATTATTTTGGAAATTTGGGATTTTTTTTTGTGCTTCCATATAAATTTTTTAATTGTTTATTCTAGTTCTGTGAAAAAAATGCCATTTGAGAGTGGGACTGCTTTGAATCTGTAGATTTCCTTGAATAGTATGGTCATTTTAACAATATTAATTCTCCCAAACCATAAACATGATATCTTTCCATTGGTTGTGTTGTCATCGCTTTCTTTCATCGATGTTTATAGCTTTCCAAGTACAGGTCTTTCCTCTTTGGTTAGATTTTTTCCTAGGTATTGCTTTTCTTTTTAATGCTACTGTAAGTGAGACTGTTTTCTTAATTTCTCATTCTAATAGTTTGTTGTTAGTGTATAGAAATGCAACAGATTTCATACATTAACTTTGTGTCCTGCAACTTAACCAAATTCATTGAGTTCTAATGGTTCTTTTCAGTGATGCCTTGAGGATATTCTATGTATGGTATGTCATTTGCAAATAGTGAGAGTTTTAATTCTTCCTTTTCAATTTAAATACCTTTTATTTCTATTTCTGATTGCTGAGGTTAGGACTGCCAATACTTTGGTTTTGGTGTCAGGATAATAGTGCCCTCAGAATGAATTTGGGGATGTTCTGTCTTCAATTCTTTGACACAGCTTGATAAGAATAGGTAGCTCTTCTTTATTTGGTTGGTAGAATTTCCCAGTGAAGCTGTCTAGTCCTGGACTTTGCTTACCAAGAGTTTCTTTTTTTTTTAAATTACAGTTTTGATTACATTCCTAGGGATCAATCTGTTTTGTTGTTGTTGTTCAGTCACTCAGTTGTGTCCAACTCTTTGGGACCCCATGGACGGCAGCACACCAGGCTTCCTTGTCCCTCACCATCTCCCAGAGCTTGCTCATACTCATGTCCATTGAGTTGGTGATGCCATCCAACTATCTCATCCTCTGTTGTCCCCTTCTCCTCCTGCCTTGAATCTTTCTCAGCATCAGGGTTTTTTCCAATGAGTTGGTTCTTCACATCATGTGGCCAAAGTATTGGAGCTTCAGCTTCAGCATCAGTCCTTCCAATGAATATTCAGGATTGATTTCCTTCGGGATTGACTGATTTGGTCTCCTTGAGTCTTCTCCAACATCACAGTTCAAAAGCCTCAATCCTCTGGCCCTCAGCCTTCTTTATGGCCCAACTCTCACATCCACCCATGACTAGTGGAAAAACCATAGCTTTGACTAGATGGACCTTTGTTGGCAAAGTAATGTCTCTGCTTTTTAATATGCTGTCTAGATTAGTCATAGCTTTTCTTCCAAGGAGCAAATATCTTTTAATTACATGGCTGTAGTCATCATCTGCAATTATATTGGAGCCCAAGAAAATAAAATCTGTCACTGTTTCCATTTTTCCCCACCTATTTGCCATGAAGTGATGGGACAAGATGCCATGATCTCAGTTTTTTGAATGTTGAGTTTCAAGTCAGCTTTTTCACTCTCCTCTTTCACCTTCAAGAGGCTCTTTAGTTCCTCTTCACTTTCCTTCATAAGAGTGGTGTCATCTGAGTATCTGAGGTTATTGATGTTCCCCCCAGCAATCTTGATTTCAGTTTGTGCTTCATCCAGCCAGGCATTTCACATGATGCAGTCTATTTCTTCCTGGTTCAGTCTTGGCAGGTTGTATGTTTCTAAAATTTGACCATTTCTTCTAGATTGTCCAATTTGTTGGCATATAACTGTTCATAGTATCATCTTATTATCTCTGTAATACTCATTGTTATCTCTCCTCTTTCACTTCTTTTCTTTTAAATTTGAGTGTGCTCTCTTTTCTTCTTGATGAGCCTGGCTATAGGTTTATCAATTTTTTTTATCTTTTTGAAAACATAAGTATTGATTTCATTGATCTTTTCTATTGTTTGCAGTTTTTGCTCTATTTTATTTCCTTATTTTTTCAAAAAAAAAAAACGAGCCTTGGTTTCATTTATCTTTCCCACTGTTTGGGCACTTTTGCTCTATTTTATTTATCTCCACTCTGATCTTCATTACCTCTTTCCTTCTACTACTTTGATGCTTGGGTTCTGTTTGTTCTTCTCTTTCTAGTTTCTTTAGTTATAAGGATAGGTTATTTATTTGAGATTTTTGTTGTTGTTGTTTTCTAAGGCAGGCTTGTATCAATATCTCTACTTTATATATGATTTTGTTGTTTACAATATTTCAGTGTTCCATGGACCTAAAATAACACCTGAGGACAAATTACCAAGCAATGCATCTCAGTAAGATTTTAATGGGTGAGAGATTTGACTCTTTTATCATTTGGAAGACAGCAGGTTTACAACTTAGGCAAATCTAGAAGAACTGGAACTCACCCAAGTCTCAGCTAAGTAGCTGTTCCTGCTCATCCCTTCATCCTTCCTTGGGTATCTGACAGTTTCATCAATGTCATACCTTGAATTACCAAATTATTCTATCCTTGATAGGGCTGGCCTCACTGGGAGGCTGAAAAAAGAAAGCCTTACACTTTCCTTTGTGGTCTAATCCTTAATCCCCTTCAACTACACCAATATGAGGCACTAGTGGATGACCCAACATGCCATAATGGACACAATTGCACCTGTCTCAAGAATCAGCCTCCTCTCCTCCTGTGTGAAACAAATTCATCCTTATTTTTTCCAGTACAATTCTCCATACATTGCTGTGTACAGAAAATCTACTCAGAAGGGATAGCCATGTTTTAATGCCTGTCCTCCCTCCCTGGTGAGCATTCAAAGGCAAAAAATACCATCAATAATACCTTTCCTCAAGCTTAAATTCATTAATAGAGAATAGCATCATGAAAGTCTCCAGCTAAACAGTCCAAATTGGTTTTGTCACCTTAAATCTTGTGCCATTCAAGTTCTCTCTGCCAGTGGATTAAGTTTATATTCATCCCCTTCTCACTATAGTCTTGCAAGGATGCATATTGGACAAAGTTTTCACATGAAGAGACACACACACACTCCTCCTAAAGAAAAAAAGTTATTTCTAAAGAGAAGACAGGCTATTGGATATTTTAATATCCATATTAAAATACTGTATCTATTAAGGATCCGCTACACTTACTAAAGAAGTGGCTTTAACAAGGTAGAGGCTTCTTTCTTCATCCTAGTATGAAAGTAGGTAGTCCTGAACTGATCTGATTAGGTCCCAGGCTCTTTCCAACTCTCTACCTCCTCAAGATCTGGCTTCATCCTCATTGTAACAGGATAGATGCTTAAGCTTCAGCCATTGCATCTGTGATCCTGGCAAAGAATAATGGAAGGATAGTGTAAAATCTTAAATTATACTTCTACTTACATGTCATTGTCCAAAATTTTCACAGATTTACCTGTCTATAAAATAAATCATATTTTTGAAGCATTGTATGTAAGTCAACTACACGTCAATAAAATGTATAGTTTAAAATATTTTTTAAAGAAATCATGTTTTATATTTTTCTATCAGTTATTTCATTAATGGTGGCTCAGCAGTAAAGAATGCACCTGCAATGCAGGAAACATGGGTTCAGTCCCTGGTCCAGAAAGATCCCCTGGAGAAGGAAATGGCAACCCACTCCAGTGTTCTTGCCTGAGAAATCCCATGGACAAAGAAACCTGGCGGGTTATGGTCCATGGGGTCGCTAAAGAGTCAGATACAACTGAGCAACAAAAAAAAAAGAAAGAGGCCTGTCATAAAAAATAGGACCCATAGTAATGTTTTAGCAAAAGCATAGCTCTTTTTTTTAATCTTATGTCTAGTCAAGGTTATGGTTTTCCCAGGGGTCATGTATGGATGTGAGAGTTGGACTGTGAACAAGGCTGAGTGCCGAAGAATTGATGCTTTTGAACTGTGGTGTAGGAGAAGACTCTTGAGAGTCCCTTGGACTGCGAGGAGATCCAACCAGTCCATTCTGAAGGAGATCAGCCCTGGGATTTCTTTGGAAGGAATGATGCTAAAGCTGAAACTCCAGTACTTTGGCCACCTCATGTGAAGAGTTGACTCATTGGAAAAGACCCTGATGCTGGGAGGGATTGGAGGCAGGAGGGGAAGAGGACGACAGAGGATGAGATGGCTGGATAGCATCACGGACCCGATGGACGTGAGTCCGAGTGAACTCCGGGAGTTGGTGATGGACAGGGAGGCCTGGTGTGCTGCGATTCATGGGGTCACAAGAAGTCGGACACAACTCAGCGACTGAAATGAACTGAACTGAACTGATAACTATTTTGGTTATTCCTAAGCCTGATGTAAACATTAATTTTTTGAATAAAATTTGAATCCAAGTTAAATTCCAATATTGAACATCTTTCTCTCACTAACCTTTATAATCTGAATGGAGGCCATAAAAAGATTCATTATGATCTTTTACAAAGAAAATCTTCAATGGTCAGAGAGACAGTGAGAGGTAAGGAAGCTCATTTTAGATTTATTCACATAGTACAAGTTTCTTAATTTTAGTTAGATTATGTGTGTATCTAATAAGCAACAGCTTTTTCTTTTCTTCTTTTTTTTATAATATATGGAAAATACTTCCAAGTATAACACCCAAATAAGCAAATTTTAAATGGCTCATTGGATAAATTGCATACTACTATAAATGGGAGTGAGAGAAATTTTAGTAATGCAACAGTGATTCAATGACTTCTGCAAAAAGGGGAATGTTTTTACTTAACCATAAAACTGGAAGTTTTCTACTTTTCGCCAAAAGTAAAAATTAACCATATAATCTCTCCCAGGATAAGTCACAGAAAATAAGGAACTCTCTTGTCCTGAAGACCCTACATCAGCCATTTTTTCAGCAAGTTCACTGAAGCAGTTTTCAGCATTTCAATTATTGCATAGATCTGCACAGTTGAAAATTAGAAAATTCAGAAATAACAGTAATAATCTTCTTATAGTTAAATTGTGAGTTTCAACAAAAATAATTACAGTTTCTGAGAATTCTCTGTTCAGGAATGAGTGAAATTTGGACTAGGATGGAAAGAGAGGAAGTAACTGACAGATGATCAAAATCCCCTCGTAAAAGAAAAGAAAACTCAGAAAGAATTAGAACATGGATATTCCATTTAAACAAATGTAGTATGTGCCCGATTATCTAGTGAAAAGGATTAAAATTAATTAAAAATATACAATATACTATACTGTATATTATTTTACTTTGTTATACATAAATCCATTTATAAGACAATACTTAAAATCTGGAATATAACCCATATTTCTTCATGTCGCACAAACCTGGGGAGTACAAATCAGTTCATATAAATAATAAGGTGGTGGCAAGAACAGGCTGTGAACAAAAAGACTATTTGACCAAACATAAAATAGAGAGCTCAGAAACAGTCTCATACATATATGGTCGTCCAATGGCATTGCTATAGGGGAAAACGTCCCTTTCAATAAACGGCGCTGGGTCAATTGCACATGCATACAGAACAAAGAAAGGACCTTTCAGAACAAAGAAAGACCCCTAGTTTAATACCATACATCCAAATCAAGTCCAGGTAAGTTGCACAGCAAAATGTGAAAGGTAAGCAGTAAACATAAGAAAACATATAATCTTAGGTCAAACAAGGATTTCTGAAAGAGAATGCACAAAGAACCAATTAAAAAAAAAAGACAGCAAAGCCTGGCATGCTACAGTCCATGGGGTGGCAAAAAGTCATGCACAACTTAGCAAATGAGCAACAATAACACACACAAAAAAGATGATATATTAACAATATATATCCAACTAAAGATTCATGTCAAGAATATAGAAAACTCCAGTACAGTGGCCATTAAAAGACATGTAACAAAATAGGAAAATGAGCAAAAATCTTGAACATACTTTTCACAAAATAGGATAAACAAATAATGAATAAATACGAAAATGTACAGAGTAAGGAGAATTAAAACACATAACAGCACGATAAGGTTTCACTCCCACCAAAATGGCTAAAACAAGAAAGACCAGTACTGACAATAATATGAAGCAGCCCTAACTCTTACATGCTGCTGGTGCAAAAACAAATTGGTTCACAAAAACATCTACTCTGTGACAAAGCAGCTCTACTCCTAGGTAAATACTAATAGAAGTGTACAAATATATTTACCTAAAGACATGTACTAGAATATTTATAGCAGTACTACCAGCATCAGCCAAAACTGAAAACTAGCCAAATGCCTACCAATAATACAATGAACAAATGAAGTATATTTAAACAATCAAATACTATACAGCAACAGGAATGAACTAAGTACAAAAACAGATAAATCTGGCAAATGGTGTTGTGTAAAAAGAAAAGCCAGACACAAAAGAGAATACTGTATAATTCCATTTATAAAAGGTATGAAAATAGTTAAAGCTACTCTATGCAATCAGAAGTTGTTAACAACTGGAAAAAACATGAGCAATCTGGGACACTGGTCATGGTCTGCGTCTTCCTCTGAATACTGGTTACATGTGCATCTGTAAAAATTTATTTGCACATTTAAAATATGGATGTCTTTCTGTATGCATATTACACCTTAGTAAAAAAAAAATTAAGAGTAAGTTATGATACTCTCATAGCACACTCACTAGCTGTATGATATTTAGTAGTTTAATCTTAGAATTTCATGCTGGTAAAATGGGAGTGAAAGTAGTATCTGCTTCATGGAACTGTAGACAAGATTAAAACTTCACCATAATATAATAAATCAGCTTAGTTCAGGGGCCCCAGAATTCATCTGGCTCTAAATACATCATGTTGAAAGGTTAATCAAGTGACAAGGCAGTCCTGCAGCTTGCCACCTGAGGGCTCTAGAAGTCCAACTACACAGTCCAAATCCATCTCAGTCCTGGCCAAGTGTGGGTTCTGGTTTAAAGAGAATAGAATCCAATTATAATATATAATGTAATAATTCTGGATTATATGGATAGCCAGGATTTCCAGCACAAAGAGTTGGTGCCCATTTTGTCATCCACAGAGAAACTGGGTTGGAAGAGTCTTGGGTCTCTATCTTCCTGCTTCCTGAGCCAAGATTGACTGCTGTTTCCTAACTTAGCATGGCCCGCTCTTCCATTTTCCCCCTCTCCTTGAAGAGGAGAGCTCTATCCCATCCTTTTTTGAGAATGTGGGCTGGGCAGAGGACAGGGGAGAATATCTGAATTTGTATTTGCTGGATATTGAGTTATTAAACATATATATCACATGAATAACAAGCACACAATAAATATTGGTTATTTTTCCTTTCCTGGCTATTGAACCACTCACTTTGCGAGACCTCTTCACTTCCTCAAGATCTTTCCTAGCTTTTCCTGTAATCCTTGGAGGACATTTGGAATTTTCTGCCATGAAAATTCAAGTGGATCCCATCATCCCCTGAGACACTGGGCTGATAAACATTGTAACTCTTCAAATGTCAAAGCATCACTGTCCTCTAGAGTCTCAAAATATCACAGCCAGGCTGTCTTCCATGCCAAGAAAAGGAGAATGCTTTTCTTCCCCTTTGGATTTTAGAGACAACCAGAGGAAACTTGCATAACAGTGGCTTTCAGAGTTTGGGGGAAAAACAACTCTAATGTCTTGAGGTACGGGGGGAAGATTTTATTATCTTTTCTTCTCTTTCTACATTCAGAGCCACTTTGTAGTACAAGAGGACATGAAGACTAGATCCCCACACTGCGGGGGCTCAGTCCCTCCCCTCAGACTGATATTTTGAGCCAAACAAGATTGTTTCTTTCCTTAGGATAATCTCAGTTTCTGTTGTAAATACTCTTAGTCCATTAGAAAAATCTAGATTTCATTACATCCTGCTGGCTTTATGAAACCCGGAACTTAGAGAACACTTCATACAGCTCCTAAGACAGATGCCTGAACCAGGCAGATCCAGTGGATAAACGGGATGAAAACTCTGGGACTCAGAAGAGTGTGCAATACTCAGCAAGCTTTAGGCCATTATATCAAACTCTCTTTATACAAGGCCATATCTTCCTGATGCCAACACAAGACACATCCCGAGTTCACAGAATTCCCAGCGCCCACACAACACCACCCCCCTCTCTTAAGAAAACCACCCCTCTTATTTAAGAAAACGTAATCAAATGTTAGTATGAATGACAGTTAATCATAGATATAATCTCAAAAATTCACCAAGTAGGGAAACATTCAAAGCTTTAGTTCTTCCTTATAAAGAAAACATCACTGCCGCCACTGCACCACCATTGCTTTGGTCACTGTACATTCTAATGATACTGAGACCCACTATCTGAATAAGACTCAGGTCATCAAGATTCATCAGTTTACAAATGACGAAATTCCAAATCTCAGGGAAATTTGCTGAGAATATATGAGGAGATCTCATACGAATGCAAGAAAGGCAGAGTAAAGCCAGGCCTCACAGACAAGCTGAATGTTACCTAGACTGGCCTTGTCTTTTATATCTGCTTCATCCTTTCCTGGAAACCAGTTTCCTCCACATTATAGAGAAGGTCCCCCAAGTGCTTGTGGCTCTCACAGCCAGGGGCAGGGGTGGGGCAGGGGGTGCTGTCCTCAGTTAGCACATGAAAATCCACAGAGAAAGAGCCATTGGCAGCACTTCTCTCAGATGCCTACCCCCAACCCAGTCAGCAAGGGCCACAGGGTCTGGCTTCCAGAGGACAGACAACTTTACAAACCAGAGCTAATCCAGAGAAGGAAAAATTATTGATATATATTACTAAGATACATTTCTGTCTGGATTCAACATAGTTTCTGTTCTGATTATGACATTTACCAAATGCAGGGGGTAAAAATAACAGAATGAGTCACAAAAGAAGGCAAAATCAGATCCTAAGAAATAGAAACCAATAAGTGGTTTTCTCAGTTAAAATGGCCAGGTTGAAATCAGGGTTGGATTGAATATCACAGCAGTCTGAAAGTGAGTGAAAGGAAGGTGTTTGTGACAGCCTGATGGCTCCCCATGATAAGGCACTGATCCCCATCTTTAATAATAACCAATAATAAGCACACTGCACGACTCTTACTTCTAATATTATGGGTAAAATTGTGCAGGCCGAATCAAATGCAATTACTGCTTAAGGCAGAATGGATGAAAACCCACAGCTTTTACACATTAAAAAGATTCACTGGGTGAAAGATCTAAAGAAGAAAGATGTAATAATGTTTTTTATGATTATTACTTCCATTGTTATTATTTTGGCTTGGGTTATTATAATTATTATTATGATAATTACTTTTTTATTGATACTTCTCGTTACGTTTATCTTGAGACGGAAACAATAACTGCCCAGCTCTCCTTGTAAAAGTGCCAGGGGAGTAGTTGGAAGTAATGATGAAAAGTCTTTTTCTTTTATATTAGTTCTGCTATAAAAGGGGTGGTTACTCTTTCTATAAAGGTAGCTTATGTCGCATAAAATAAAGTCATATATTTTTTTCCAAAGCTGTTCACTCAAATCTGGAAGTAACTTCTTCTTTCTTACAAAAAGTCATACATGAGTGATTATCAATCAAATCTTCGGAACTTCCCTTCCTAATACAATATGCAGAGTTAATAAAGAAGCATGGCCCCCGTTTCTATGCCGGGGTCTCCTCTCCCCTCTGTTCTGGTGCTGCGTTGACTCTGTTGATTAAAGAGCCCACATAGCATGGTTCCATGTGATCAGTGTTTTTCAGGATGAGAAGAACAGGGATTAATTGATCTTTTGTCCCTGAATAATACTAGATGATGGAAACTTAATGGGAACTGCTAGATTTCAATATCGCCAGGAAGCCATAGAGAACTTGACATTTCAATTTGTTTCTGAATCATTCATACAGGAGAAAAGTCAGGAATATACATACGTTAATAAGCTTTCTGACAGAGCAATGAGGAGGAGAGAAGGAGAGAAAGAACTACATGAATCGTTCATCCATAGGAGACTCAGCAAGGAATGAGTCTGAGCTGTGTACAAAGACTTCTTTTCATTTACAAGCAGGGAATAAATAAGTATATTAATCTGGGGGATTATTCCGCTGAAAACCTAAATTTAAGTTAATGCAGACTTGGGAGATTTTAGGGGCCCTGGCAAGTTCCTTGATCCCTACCTTCTGCCGAGCTGAGGCATCCCCACCACTGGCACCAGGCCTGGACAGTGGGTGAAGCCAGTGCCCTGCGCCAGTGGAGTCCTGCTGCACCCTCTTTATCAATGCCTCCTTCCATCTCAAAGCCATTGCAGTGCCCAGCCCCTCTCATCCCAGCAGGAAGCAGCCTCAATAACCCTCTCTCTTCAAGGCAACAATGATTTGCTTTCTAAGTTGGGGAGGAATGAGCTTAATTATCAAGAATGACCTAATTATGGACTTCCCCGCATCCTACAGCCCGATACCTGACAAATCATACTGCCAAAGACACTGCCTCATGCAAACCTGGATGCCATGGGGTATACTCATTAGAAAATAATAGCTTCTAACCTGAATAAGGAAATAGAGTTGTCTTAATTTGTTTTTCAGATCACCCAGATGAGCCCTCCTTAACTAATCTTGATAATAGACATTTTAGAAAAATTTGCTTTAAGATTCTTGGTAAAGGGTGAGGGGCTTCCCAGGTGACACTAACGGTAAAGAACCTGCCTGCCGATACAGGAGACATAAGAGACCCAGGTTCAATCCCTGGGTACAAAAGATCCCCTGGAGGAGAGCATGGCAACCTACTCCAGTCTTCTTGCCTAGAAAATCCCATGTATAGAGAAGTCTGGTGGGCTACAGTCCGTAGGGTCACAATGAGACAGACACAACTGGAGCAACTTAGCACGCATGCACACAAAGGATGAGAGTAAAGAAAGTCCATTTAAGTATTTTTATGTAAAAATTTACGTGTACACAACTTTTCAAGAAAAAATTATGAATAAAGAGAGATTTGCCAAACATACATTCAAACACCCACTCTTGAAGTGAAAGTGTTAGTTACTCAGTCATGTCTGACTCTTTGTGACCCCGTGGACTGCAGCTCACTAGGCTCCTCTCTCCATGGGATTCTCCAGGCAAGAATACTGGAGTAGGTTGCCATTCCCTTCTTCATAGGATCTTCCCAACCCAAGGATAGTGCCAGGATGTCCTGCATTGCGAGATTCTTGTAAAGCAAGAATCCTGCAAAGCAGATTCTTTACCATCTGAGCCACCAAGAAAGATGAAAAATGGACAATTAGACCACATCCGTTTAAGATGCTTCCATCACAGGATCTAATAAACTGTTGGTGCCTTCTCTGGCTTTATAAGGTCCTGACACCTGGGACAGCCTGTGTGGATGGTAAGTAATCATCACACACCATCAAGATTCACTCGCTACCTGACAGATGAGCCCTCTGCAATCCTCATGGTTTCCCCACATTTCTTCATTTCTGATTTCATCTGACCTTCAGAATGCTGCACAGTTGGGTGACTGTATCTCAAGTAACTTCTTTATTTCGCCTTTTTGTTTGAATTAACATTAGCCAGGTTCAGTAAGAAAAATAATGCCCACCCACTCCCGAGTTGTTCACATCCTCATCCCTAGACTCTATGACTATGTTTCCCTATGTGGAAACAAGTTTTGCAGATACAAGTAAATTAAAAATCTTGAGATGGAGACAGTAGCCTGGATTATCCAGGTGAGCCAATGATGCAGTCACAATAGTTCTCAGAAGAGAGAAGCAGAGGGAGGCACTATGATCAAAGAGGAGCGGGTGATGTGATGATGGCCTCAGAAACTGGAGGAAGGCACTTTGAAGATGGAAAAGGGGACCACAAGACAAAAAGCTGGAATGCAGGGAGCCAAAAAGCTGAAAAAGACAAGAAAATTCATTCCCCCACCCGGACCCATAGATTCTAGAATGAGCCAGCCCTGCCAACACCTTGACTTTAGCCCAGTGAAACTGACTTCAGACTTCTAACCTCCAGAACTGTAAGATAATAAATTTGTATAGTTTTAGGCTCCTAAGTTTGTGGTACTCTCTTAAGCAGTTAGTTTCTCTTAAGAAACTAATATGCCAGACATAAATATTTTGTTACCCTGTGAACAAGGGCATTTTAACCTTCAATGATCTATATTATGTGGGAAGCATATAAATAATACTGGTATTCAAGATAAAAATGAAAACAACCCAGCTCATAGTTATATGGATTACTAGTCAAAAAGTAGTTACTCATTATGTACTTTATAGAAGGTATTGTACTATGAGAGATAATTGAATAAATATATTGCCCTTGAAGAACTTTTTTTAAATGGTAGGAAAACTAAGCATGTATAAAATTCAATAATTTTGAATATTATATACAAATTACTTGTTAATCTCCAAAATATTTTCTGAAACCTAGTAGGAGCTATAGGTATTCTATTGTGCTATATAAATTAAGCCCTTGTGATGTAAAGTGACAGTGCTAGTATTGTTGTGAAATAGCCTGTGATTGGCCATTGTTATTTTAATAGCTGAGGAACAGAAAGGGAAGGAGAAAAGGGCAGAAAGAGGAAGAGAGGAACTGAGGGAAGGAGGGAGAGAGGGAGGGAGGTGGGGAAAGGAAGAGAGCTCTACCAGCTGGCTTTCCAAACAGACTGGACTAGATGAGTGAACTTCTCAGGGGAGGGCCTGCAGGTGCACCACAGTTTGACCTTTAGTGGTGCACGTTCAGGCCCTCAGTTTACTCAAGGCTCATTGGGCCCTGGAAGATTGTCAGGTCTGGATCCTAAATTTTAAAGAGAGGTTATACATCTAGGACTATATATTTCACTTGATTTTGTTTCAGGGGTAGAAGTTGAAAAATCCATTCACAAATAAAGCAACATCAGCACCCTGTTTGGTTCAAAACTCAGATGGCAACCATAAAGCTACCAGGCCTGGGGAGTGATTAAAGTCAAAATCAGGGCAGGCAAATAGGCAGTGATGACAAAATGCTTATAAATGCTGCAAGCACATAGGTGCAATAATGAATAATGGGTCCATAGGAAAGCATAACACCAACTTCCACACCCAGAGGACAGTGGGGCAAAAGGTGCCACCTGAGCATGTGTAGCCATGAGATGGTTACAGACAGGCATCCTGAATGTGAGGGAGAGGAAACAGAATGGGCACAAGAGGAGTCTGGGACTTAGGCCAAGATCACCTCACGTGTAAGGAGGCTGGGTATGACAGCTTGAAAGTTGCCTCATGAGTTGGTTGGATGGCAGCTATCTGTGGCCAATTCACAGAACTAGCTATCTTGGCTGAACTTAGTCCAAATCATAATAGCAGCTAACTTGTATTAAGAACTTACTCTTCTAAAGTAAAATTCTGAAGAGCACTATCTCATTCATTCTCCCAGCAACTCTATGAGATATACCCTGTCACTCTCTCCACTTTGTAGGTGAGTGAATGGCAGCACAAAGAAACGAGACAACTTGCCCCAAACCACGCAAAGAAGCAGTGGGTCTTAGATTAATTATATTTCCTAAGATATCAACATCACTATCTTAATCCTCATGTCATTTCCAGACCACGACAGATCATGACTATCATCAGAACAAGTGTTCTCATCCACTTTCAAATTATTAATATACTCCAGAATCTGACCTTTTTTTCCACCACCTCCACTGTTACTGCCCTAGTTCACACCATCATTTAGTCTCACCTAGATTATTAAACTAGCCTTTTAACTAGTCTTGCTTCCATACTGGTGCCTGAAGAGTCTACTTTCAACACAGCAGCCACAGCACTTCTCAAATACATCACACTTCAGGAAAGAATCCATCCAAGTAACTAGCATGCACGAGAAGAAGGGTGCTCAACAGCATCGCTCACCAGGATGCTGCAAAATTAGACCACAATGGAGTGTCCTGCACCACCACCACAATGCCTGAAATGAAAATTAGACCAAACCAAGTGTTGGGAAGAATGCAGAGCAGCTGAAACTCTCATAGGCTGGCGTGCATAATCACAAAGGGAAACTATTTGTGATATCTACTAAAAGTAAGAACACTCAAAAAAAATTAAAGGAAGTATACTCTATGACACGACAATCCTGCTCCCAGGCATAGATCCAACTAAATGTATATGTACTGTCACGTAAAATTACACAAGAATGCTCAGAGCAGCACTTTTGATAATAGCAAACTCCAGAAAAACTCACAAATTTGTCTGTAACTGAATGGATAAATAAGCCCCATGGGATTTGATTGTGCCCTATAGTCTTATAACCAAATACCATTCAGCAATGGGAATAAACAAAGCCACAGCTACATGCATCTCACTGTGTTGAATGAAAGGATTCAGACAAAAATAAGACATACTATTAGATTCCAGAACTAATTCCTTATGTTAGAAGTCAGAGTACAGGTTACCCTTGTGGAAGGGGAAAGGTTTGTGACTGGAAAGAAGACACAGAGGAGTTTCTGGGGTGCTGGTAGTAAGTTACTTGAAACTAGTCACACACGTTTAAATTTTCACTTTGAGTAAACTCACTGAGCTGTATACTTATGAACATTTATGTTTGCAATACGCAATTATATTTAATATAAGTATATATGAGATATACATCATATACATATTATTCAATAAAAAGTTTGCAAAATATATGTCATATTGTCTAACTTCGCTATTCAAAACCCCCAATAACATCCAATCAGATCCACTAGTGAAGGCCAAAGTTCCACTGTGGCTTCAAGACCTTGCTGATCACCACCGCATGACTGATCATGACGTGCCCCTTGGTCACCGCATGCTAACAATACGTGTCCCCTTGCTCTGACTGCCTCAGTACCACTGCACTGCCTGCTCTCTCTGCTCTTCACCCAGATATCTGCATGGCTTGCTCCCTCCTCTCCCCTAGGTTTTTGTGCAAATGTTGAGTTTGCAGTGAAATATTTCCTGACCACAGCGTCTGAGTGTGACAAGCTCTCCCTCCTGAGACTTCTTCTTTCTTTTTCTGCTTTAATTTTCCCTCATAAAACTTACTACCTTTTAATTTGCCATATTATTTGTTTGTTTGCTTGCTTTATTTGTTTGGTTTTTTATCTGTCTCCTCCACACTAAAATGTGCCCTCCCTGAGGGTGAGGTTGTTTGCTTCCATCATTCATTTCTGTATCCCCAATGCTTGGCACATTGTGGATGTTCGATAAATAATTGTCAAATGAATGAATATAGCTCTTATACCTTTATTACATTGTTAGTTATGGGTACATTCATCTTCTCCCAATAGGCTGTAAATAAGTCATAGTTTATATATTGGTTTCCTAGAGTTGCACAACAAATTACCGCAAACCTGATGGCTTAATCTGTAGAAATCTACAGTTCTAGACACCGAAAGTCTGAAATGAAGGTGTCAACAGAGCCATCCCTCAGAAAGCTCTAGGGGAGGGTGCTTTCTCACCTCTGCCAGCTTCTGGTGGCTCCTGGTGGGATGTTACAGGCCTGGTTGTCAATGACACACAGATGAGTTCAGTCGGATAAGACTTGGACCATGAGGTCAGTGAAGGACACACACAGAAAAGGCCACATATACCTTGACCATCACATGATTTCTGTGGGAAAGAGAAATTAGAGCAAGATTCATACAAAAGCAAAGTATAGCAAATTGTGCAGAAGGAACAAAGGTAAAGGAGAAAGGTAACATCTTAAGGTAAGACTCTAGAAAAGGGTGAAGCTACATATTATGAAACTACAAGGCAAACTCATAAATATAATTGGCTTCACGGATAAGAGGCAAAGAGGGGATGGATTTCATGTACATTGCTATAATGAGCTGAATTTATGGTGCTGTGTAAGCATATAAACTTAATAGGGATGGTTTAATAAAAAGTCATGATTTAGAATGAAAATAATTTCTGTTGTGACATGGTTGCATCTGATTATTGATTACATTGACTGTGTAGTTTTACAATTAAATTAATGATACAAATTTTTTTCTAAGCTCTGTCTCTCATTCTGCAGGAGGAAAATATTTTTAAAAAAGAAAAAATCACTGAAGTATTACCGTTTATATGCTTTAACTATACTGATGACTTGTGGCTAGCTGATATTTTTTAAATCTCATCTTCTGTGCTTACACTGAGCAACAGAATACCTAACATCATTTCTGCCAAAAGCAAAGATGAATCCCACTGTGATAGGATCCATTTTAACAAAAAATCAGGGGGGTCAAAACCCATTATCTCTAGATTCATGTGTGATTTCCTGTAACATAATCCAACATGGTAACCCAAAACCTTTTGGGATACGGTAAAATGTAAACCTTATTTCTTATTGATAAAACCACATGATGAAACAAGAGTCTGATTGCAAGTTCTGCTAGTAAGGGGAGATCAACAGTTATCGGAGTCACAAAATAACTGAGATCACAGTCTCAGAGCCTAATTGAAATGGAAAAATTTATCTTCCCACATGAATATCTTAATAGCAACCCCCATATAGAACAGCTGATTCTAAAAGACTGCATAAACACCCAGTAAGTATATTTTGTTTTCAGAGTATTTGAAACCCTCTCTGAGATCAACTCAATTCTTGTTCTTATTAATCTATTAAACCTGATCCAATCTATTTGGACAGAATGCAATTTGTTTCATTTTTTAAATGGAAAATACTAAACTTTTCACAATTAAAATACCTCTCATTCTTTCAGAGAGAGGAAAAGAGAGCAAGAGAAGAGACATTCCATCTGAAGTGCACTGATTTCCTGCTTGACTAGTCTCAAACCCAGCGCCTCAGGCTATAATGGTTTATGAGGAGTAGATGGGTTCTCTTCAAAATGGACCCATTCTGGACCACTGGTAACAACTGACTGTCTTCATGAGAAATATATTAAGGATTACATTCAATTATTGCAACTTTTAACTGTCTTTTCTCAGTCTTTGACTCTATGAACTTGAGTTAAAGGATGTTAGATTTTTCTTTTTATTTCACTTTGATTTGAGGTCTCAAAATAAAAGAAACCTAGGACCCCCACATTTTAAAATGAAGTGCTCTATTACCTGTGAGATTTACAAAAGAAGTAGCCGAGAGGGTTGTATGACCCTTGACTGACCACCTTATCCTCAATGTATAAAATTTGCCAGCAAAGAATTGAGTTGGAAATTTGAAGGTTTTGATATTCAGCTCCTGGATTTGAGTGAGATGATAGAAAAACCCATTAAACTATACTCAAAATATAAACAGAAATCAAGAAACAAAATTTAAAGTAAAAATGGGACAAATGAGAAAAAGAGGAACTCGCAGAAACAGAATAGGAGCTTAATAAATGCTGATTGAAAGAATGAATGGAAGAATGGAACTAATTCTACAGCAATTGAGAACAATTGAGCATTTGTGATAAATAGAAATGAAGAAAATCTGATGTCTGTGCTTGAAAGTGCTTAAAATGGAGACTGCTGCTGCTGCTGCTGCTGCTGCTGCTAAGTCACTTCAGTCATGTCCAACTCTGTGCAACCCCATAGACAGCAGCCCACCAGGCTCCCCATCCCTCGGATTCTCCGGGCAAGAACACTGGAGTGGGTTGCCATTTCCTTCTCCAATGCATGAAAGTGAAAAGTGAAAGTGAAGTCGCTCAGTCGTGTCCGGTGACCCCATGAGTTAGGAAAAGTATTGCAATGTTCTCTTCCCTAATAGCTCAGTTGGTAAAGAATCTGCCTGCAATGCAGGAGACCCTGGTTCGATTCCTGGGTCAGGAAGATTCACTGGAGAAGAAATAGACTACCCACTCCAATATTCTTGGGCTTCCCTTGTGGCTCAGCTGGTTAAGAATCCACCCATAATGCGGGAGACCTGGGTATGATCCCTGGGTTAGGAAGATCCCCTGGAGAAGGGAAAGGCTACCCACTCCAGTATTCTGGCCTGGAGAATTCCACACACTGTAAGGTCCATGGGGTCACAAAGAGTCGGACACAACTGAGTGACTTTCACTTTCACCTTTCAACAAGGTTTCACTACTGCTGTTGCCTTGTCAATGGATATGATTTAAATAGTGATATGTCTTAACATGAGTAATACTATGCAAGCTATAACAGGGTCTAATATACTTGGCCAGGAAGCTGATTGCAATTATGTTGATGATAATTTCCTTTCACATGTACTGTGGTGTGCCCCTAAGCACGATCTTCATTTCCACCATTGGACACGTGTCGTTTACAATTTCCCAACCTTCAAAAAGCTATTCCACAACAACAGACTGTGAGCTTCTAAGAAAGGCCTAAAGGCACTCATCCATGGACTGCTGTGTGCTAATACATGTTTCTTAAAATGACATGGGAGTTATGTATTAGATGAATTGTGTGCTTATTCATAAAGAGATCATTAATTAAGCTTCTCTATAAACTAATGTGTCCACAGGTATAATATCAGTTGGGCAACAGCTCAGAAAGCTTGTTGTTCATCCTTTACTCTCTTTGAGGAACAGACAATGAGAGATGACAGATTTCAGAGCTGGCAGTCCAACAAAGTTCCAGTAATAATGCTGGCACTTGTGGGTAGTGCATCAGGCTTAGGTAAGTATTTCGCATATATTATTCCATTTAACCCTGACCACAAGCCAATGTCCATTCTTACCAAGTAGGAAAGTGAGGCTTAGATGAGCTGAGTGCTGAGTAATTTGTATTGGGTCACACAATTCATAGGTGATAGAGTTAGGTTTTCACTAAGTTTTTCTGCCTGCAGAACCTTCACTTTTATCTGCTTTTATGACAGTGTTGGAAGCTGTTTCCATGCCATGCATGGGGCCAAATCCCAGCTAATGTTTTTCATTTTATCCACTGCTCAATTAAGAAAATCACTGACGCATGCTTTGGATGCTGAGGCTTCATTTCCTCCTTCCTGACAGTATGATGTCTGTCCCATTGTTGAAGCCAAGAGTTTCTGATGTTCATTCCATCTGAGTCTTTCCTCTCTGTATAGTCAAGGGCTGGCCAGGAGCAAAGCTCAGCTCAGTCAGTCTCTCTCACAAAGGACTCTGAATCACCAAAGGGCCTCAAGCATCACAGAAACCAATGGAGGCCTCAGGCAGGAAGATTACTGAACAGGTCCCACTAAAGAGACCCAGCGGAGATGCCTGGGACTGCACCTCCCAGCTCTGGTACTTCATTCTTCCTATCAGTCTTGTGAGAGTTTCATCTCCTTCTAAGGAATTCTATTTTTGCTTAAAATATCCAGAGTCATTTTTCTGTGACTTCTAACCAAATAACTAAGTTAATTGAGATCATCTCTAATTCCTGGGAATATTTCCCTTAAATATCCCATTATGGAGAACAACATGCAATGAGTACCATAAAGCAGAAAAAATGAACCTGATACAACATTCAAAGCTGTGTCAGAGTAAGTTCACAACCTGTTATGAATTCAGCATCACAATCTTTCCTACTGTGACCACAGACCCCCCCCCTTTCCCCCAATGTTAGAAGTGAATCCCACACCTACCTCCCCTGACCTCCTAGCTTCTTTGTTGAACAGGTTGCTGAGACTTTAAACTGTTGCCAGCTGCTTGGAACTAGAGGAAAACATGCAAAACAGTGGGGGCAAGCTCAGCCCCAAAGGTCCTTGCCATTAGTACAGGGAAACTGAATTTATTAGCTTGTGTAAGAAGAATAAATCAGTGTAGTGATTTAAAATAAGGTAAATGACAAAAGACATGTCAGAAGCTAGACAGGGAAAGTGAGGCAAGGAACTGACAAATGGCAAGATGGTAGGGACCATGAAGAGAGAGCTTCTGGGTGTCAGGATATGGCAAAGAGCAAGTGTGAGAGTCAGGGGTCAGAAACCAAGGATCCCACCACATATCAGGGCATAGCTATCATAAATGACATTTTTCTCCCACTAGTTAGGAAATCACTATATAATTACTAGTAACTGACTGAATATAGAATAAAATATTGGAAGGACAAATACCAACATTTCAACAGTAGTCATTCCAGGTAAAACCACCATTCCAGGTGGTTTTTATTTAATTCTCTATAGTTTCTGAATTCTTCAATAGTCAGTGTTCAATTTTTCTGAAATTTTCAAGTGTAATCTAATAAGAATTTTTTGGCAACTCTGTGACATCTAATAAACTGGTTCTGGAACTCTGGAATCACCTAGAACATCAGTGTGACTTGGGAATCATCACTATGTATGGAAAGTTCTGTACCTTGCACTTTCCTCTCTGTATACAGAACTCTCTTTATACAGAACTTTTATATAGAACTTCTTTTAAACTCAGAACTTTTTGAAGTTATGTAATATCCACTTGCCTAGCAAGTGTTTTCTCTGTCACCTTTAAAGCAGAAAAATTAATCACACCTGAACCTGAATTTCCCCTAATCCCATCCTGCCTCTCAGGCATCTGCTGATAAAGTTGGCCAATTCAACCATCCTCATCCTCCACATTTACTTCTCCAGTACCTATAGAATGTGTTCTGCTTGAAATAATTGTCATTCAATACAGAATGAGATCTCACTATGAACAAGTTTCCGAGTTTCTATAGCCTTCATTCATTCAACAAACATTTCTTTGGAACTTGTAATGGTTGAAGAAAGTTAACTTTTCTCTGCTACATGGCATAAGTACACTGTTCTTTGATTTATATAAGTGGTCACTCCAGTGACCAGGAGAAAAAAATTAATCCCTTTCACAAGAAAAAGAAGAAGAATTCATGGTGTGAGATAAAGAAAGAGATCTATATATATTCCATATGAATCCATATGTAGTCCATATCCATATGTATATGTAGATAAAGAAAGAGATCCCTTGTCTTTGGGCTGCCTGTGCTCAGTTGAAGATGGTAGAAGTTCTCTTATCTGATAAAATGGGAGTAATATTTGGTTGTCCTGCTGATTTTAATTCTGAATCATTCTTCAACAACCACATCTCAAATGCATGTTTATCACAGATACATTTGCTTTTTTGAAAATGTGACAAGAACATCAAGATGTTTGCAAAGCTCCCAATACAAACAAAATCTTTTTACAGTTGTCTTCTTGTTGTTGTTGTTCAGATGCTAAGTCCTGTCCGATTCTTTGTAACCCCATGGACTGCAGCACACCAGGCTTTCTAATCCTTCACTACCTCCCTAAGTGGGCTCAAATTCACGTCCATTAAGCAAGTAGTGCTATCTAATCATCTCACTCTGCTGCTTTCTTCTTTTGCCTTTAATCTTTCTAAGCATCAGGGTCTGTTCTAATGAGTTGGCTCTTCACATCAGGTGGCCAAAGTATTAGAGCTTCAGCTTCAGCATCAGTCCTTCCAATGAATATTTAAGGTTGATTTCCTTTAGGACTGACTGGTTCAATCTCCTTGATGTCCAAGGACTGTCAAGAGTCTTCTCCAGCACCACAATTTGAAGGCATCAAGTCTTCAGAGATCAGCCTTCTTTACGGTTCAACTCTCACATCCATACATGACCAATGGAAAAACCATAGCTTTGACTATATGGACTTTTGTCAGCAAAGTGATGTCTGCTTTATAATACACCCATCTAGATTTGTCATAGCTTTCCTTCCAGGGAGCAAGTGTCTTTTAATGTCATTGCTACAGTCACTGTCTGCAGTGATTTTGGAGCCCAAGAAAATAAAATCTGTCGCTGCTTCCACTTTTTCCTCTTCTACTTGTCATGAAGTGATGGGACCAGATCCTATGATCTTATTTTTTTGAGTGTTGAGTTTTAAACCAGCTTTTTCACCGTCCTCTTTCACCCTAATCAAGAGGCTCTTTAGTTCCTCTTCACTTTCTGCCATTAAAGCAGTATCATCTGCATAGCTGAGGTTGTTGAAACTTCTCCCAGCAATATTGATTCCAGCTTGTGATTCATCCAGCCCAGCATTTCACATGATGTACTCAGCATATAAGTTAAATGAGCAGGGTAACAGTGTACAGGCTTGTCATACTCCTTTCCCAATTTTGAATTAGTTCATTGTTCCATGTCCAGTACTAACTATTGCTTCTTTACCTACTTACAAGTTTCTCAGGAGACAGGTAAGATGGCCTGGTATTCCCATTTCTTTAAGAATTTTCCGCAGTTTTTTGTGATCCACACAATCAGAGGTTTTCAACAGGTGTTCTTTTATAGTGACTGACTCATCTCTGTCTTTCATCTGTATTAAGTTATTCAACAATAAGACTCTTTGCTTCACTCTCTTAAGTACCCGTTTTAGCAATATTGAATTAAATAATAAGTTTATTCAATAAGCATAGTGGATACAAACAAGTTTAGAAATAAACAAAAACTGATTTGGGGATAAAAAAAAAATTTTTGCTTGAGTGAAGCCCACTGATTTCTAGTGTTCAGCATCTCTGGGCACCAGTCAATAGGAGAGCTAATTAGACAGGTCAGGTGTTGTATAAGTGACATTGGTTACGAACTTCTATAGTCCATGCTTCTGGCTTTGTAAACTCCTACTCCCTTACCCCACTGCTCACTGCTGTTCTCTAACTCCTAGCAACTGAAGAAGAAATTGTGAAAACTGACCAGATCAGAATTTGGCAAGCTATGTCCCACTGGCCAAACCCAGCCCACTGTCTGTTTCCATAAATAAAGTTTATTGGAACACACTTATTGTTTGCCTACTGTTTATAGCAGCTTTCACCATACATGGTCAGAGTCAAGTAGTTGTGAGAGAGACAGTATGACTCACAAAACCTAAAATATTTACTATCTGACCCTTTACAGAAAGTTTACCTACCCCTGTTTCAACCAAACCAAAAAATGAATTATAGGCAGTAGTGTACTAGTCAACGTCAAATATCCGGCTTTATGGAGGAAAAAGTCCTTATTGTAGCTGACACTGATTTCCACAGGGTAAGCACTACCACCATGTCAAGCTACCACTGACTTGGGAGTTGGGGAAAGATGTCACAGTAGTGGTAATCTTTTGATTTAATTTTGTATTGAAATGAACTCAAGTAAAAAATGATGAACATTTTCATTAAACATTTACTTTGAAAGCATAAAAATATAATTAAAACTTCAAACAGTAACTTTCTTACACATGATCTAAAAAATTAATGCCAGAAAACTCTCAAAACCAAACTATAAACTATGCCCATATATTATGATATGAACACAGTAACCAAAAGCTTACATTTTTAAATGCACTGATCTTTACTTCAACAGAACAGTGCAATATGTATATTTTCCCAATTTATCCTTTGTCTTATGATGAAGTCACACTCTCAAGCCAGAGCAAGTCTGTTCCAGAACACCACTGAGAATAGAAATCATCTTATATGGAGGCTGCAAATATGGAAGGAACAATAAACCCTAGATTCACATAAAACCTTTCTTGAAGTTACCAGGCTAGAAGCCTACAATTCCACAAAGAGCCTACTTCTAGTTCTGTCTCTGGTTGCATTTATAACATATTCTGACTGTTCGCCTTTTTATTTGGAACTGATCTTTACATGCAGTACTTTACATTTATGAATTATTTTAATCCTCACATTAACCTTATAGTACTTAGAATCATTATGCCCATAGACCAGATGAGAACACTGAAACAAAAAGAGGTTGTATCCCACTGCTGGGCATACACACCAAGGAAACCAGAATTGAAAGAGACACATGTACCCCAATGTTCATTGCAGCACTATTTATAATAGCCAGGACATGGAAACAACCTAGATGTCCATCAGCAGATGAATGGATAAGAAAGCCGTGGTACCTATACACAATGGAGTATTACTCAGCCATTAGAAAGAATACATTTGAATCAGTTCTAATGAGATGGATGAAACTGGAGCCTATTATACAGAGTGAAGTAAGCCAGAAAGAAAAACACCAATACAGTATACTGACACGTACATACGGAACTTAGAAAGATGGTAATGATGACCCTGTATGTGAGACAGCAAAAGAGACACAGGTATATAAAACAGACTTTTGGACTCTGAGGGATAGGGAGAGGGTGGGATGATTTGGGAGAATGGCATTGAAACATGTGTACTATCATGTAAGAAACGAAGTGCCAGTCTATGTTTGATACAGGATACAGGATGCTTGGGGCTGGTGCATGGGGATGATCCAGAGAGATGATATGGGGTGGGAGGTGGGAGGGGGATTCAGGATTGGGAGCTCATATACACCCGTGATGGATTCATGTCAACGTATGGCAAAACCAATACAGTATTGTAAAGTAAAATAAAGTAAAATTAAAAAAAAAAAGAGGTTGTAAAATCTGACCTAGAAATGAAGTTTTTGAGAAGCCTGTACAGCAAAGCAGTTGATTTGGAGCACTGCATTCATTTTCATGTCATGTTCTGCAGTTTTGTATCCTTTATTGTAATGAAGATCAAAAATGTTGATACACAGGAGTTTCATTCCCAGATTAAAAAGAAAAATGGTTATTTGTGGTTTTGGTTGTGTTCCTCATTAAAACTGAAAAAAATTCTAGAGAAACTAGATTCATATGAAAAAGGGCAAAGGACAGAAAGTGTTAGTCGCTCAGTCATGTCCAACTCTTAGCGACCCCATGGACTGTAGCTTACCAGGCTCCTCTGTCCATGGAATTCTCCAGGCAAGAATACTGGAGTGGGTTGCCATGCCCTTCTCCAGAGGATCTTCCCAATCCAGGCATTAAACCTGAGTCTCCCACATTGCAGGCAGGTTCTTTATCATCTGAGCCATGGTAAAAGCAGAGAAGGGTGGGAATAGAGCCCAAGGGAGAAAGAAAGATAGCAGCCAGGACTTTGAGCCCAAGATGGGAAGAGACTGGGGGCAACTGCCGTTCTGATATACAGGGTGCTAGGACACATGAGAAAAAGGACTTTAGGTAGTTTACTCTATGTAAAGGAATTTCCATTAGGACCATTGTTGAGAGACATAAGTGAGGACTAAATGAATTTCTTGAGATTTTTTTTTAATATTAAGCTAATATTTTTTTAATGTAACACAGTGTTAAGACAATTCATAATGTGCTCAGATTAATGTTACCCTATTAAAGCTAATACTAAAGAGAATGAAGCCTTTCCCTCTAAAAGACAAAGAAGTTGGGTTGTGGCTTTTATTATCCACAAAAAGTTATCACCCATCGGTCCACCCTGTACAGAGAGCAGAGTAGGCAGACTCCAGGACTTGGTGAGTGAGCCAACGAAACCCACTGTCTCCAAGGAGCCCCTTCTAAGGAACAGGACAGAGCCCAGTGTGTGTCAGGGGCTACAGATGTGACCAAGTTTCAGTCTCTTTCCATAAGAAATGCACCATCTGGCAGGACAAACCCGACATATAATGATGATAGTGTTTAAGTGCTGTAATAGTACTATAACAGTGGTACCTAGAGAGCCTCTGATTTCCTGCCTTGACTCCCTTCTGCCTTTGTACTGCACCCTGATGTTTGCTATAAATAACTGTGGAGGGACAGGCTGCTAACTAAAGTTACCACTGACCTGATTTTTCAAAGGCATAAAATGGGAGTATTTCTTTCACAGGTACCATCTCCCCATTGTAAGTCTTTTCCTTCTTTACTGGGACCTTCTTCCAACTTTCCTGCTGGCACACAGTTGGGTGGGATGTGATTCTTAATATTCTGGCAGCCATGCTGTGAGCATTAAGAAGTCAAGAAGATGTCAGAGGCACCACCCCAGTGTCCCGACATGGCAGGTCCCTGAATGAACCAACTGCAGGCTCACCAGTTTCCAGATTTCTTATGTGAAAGAATAATTTCTATTTAGCACCTTGAATTCCAGCTCTGCCATTTTCTAGCTGTGTGAACTTGAGCAAATTATTTAACTTCTTAGTACCTATTTCTTCATCCAAATTATGTCAGTAATAATAATACTTACCTCATAAAGTTGTTGGGAGCTTCCTAGGTGGCACAGTGGTAAAAAAAAAAAAAAAAAAAAACCTACATGCCAATGCAGGAGACATAGGAGACACAGGTTCAATCCCTGGATTGGGAAGATCTCCTAGAGTAGCAAATGGCAACCCACTCCAGTACTCTTGCTGGGAAAATTCGATGGACAGAGGAGACTGGCAGGCTATAGCCAATGGAGTAGAGAAGAGTCAGACATGACTGAGCAACTGAGCACAGTGCAACCCAGCACATAAGACTGTTGTGACATTTCAGAAACTGTATTCCCTAAACTATAGTTAGACAGTCAATAAATATTAGATGTTAATATCATTTGCATTATGAGTTGGGTATTTTGCTGCTTATCAGTTCAGTTCAGTCGCTCAGCCGTGTCCGACTCGTTGCAACCTCATGAATTGCAGCACACCAGGCCTCCCTGTCTGTCACCAACTCCCGGAGTTCACTCAGACTCATGTCCATCGAGTCCCTGATGCCATCCAGCCATCTCGTCTTCTGTTGTCCCCTTCTCCTCCTGCCCCCAATCCCTCCCAGCATCAGAGTCTTTTCCAATGAGTCAACTCTTCGCATGAGGTGGCCAAAGTCCTGGAGTTTCAGCTTTAGCATCATTCCTTCCAAAGAAATCCCAGGGCTGATCTCCTTCAGAATGGACTGGTTGGATCTCCTTGCAGTCCAAGGGACTCTCAAGAGTCTTCTCCAACACCACAGTTCAAATGCATAGATTCTTCGGCACTCAGCCTTCTTCACAGTTCAACTCTCACATCCATACATGACCACTGGAAAAACCATAGCCTTGACTAGATGGACCTTTGTTGGCAAAGTAATGTCTCTGCTTTTGAATATGCTATCTAGGTTGGTCATAACTTTTCTTCCAAGGAGTAAGCATCTTTTAATTTAATGGCTGCAGTTACCATCTGCAGTGATTTTGGAGCCCCCAAAAATAAAGTCTGACACTGTTTCTACTGTTTACCCCTCTATTTCCCATGAAGTGATGGGACCAGATGCCATGATCTTCGTTTTCTGAATGTTGAGGTTTAAGCCAACTTTTTCACTCTCCTCTTTCACTTTCATCAAGAGGCTTTTTAGCTCCTCTTCACTTTCTGCCATAAGGGTGGTGTCATCTGCATATCTGAGGTTATTGATATTTCTCTCATCAGTCTTGATTCCAGCTTATGCTTCTTCCAGCCCAGCGTTTCTCATGATGTACTCTGCATAGAAGTTAAGTAAGCAGGCAATGCAAAGAAATAGAGGAAAACAACAGAATGGGAAAGACTAGAGATCTCTTTAAGAAAATTAGAGATACCAAGGGAACATTTCATGCAAAGATGGGCTCAATAAAGGACAGAAATGGTATGGACCTAACAGAAGCAGAAGATATTAAGAAGAGGTGGCAAGAATACACAGAAGAACTGTACAAAAAAGATCTTCACAACCAAGATAATCATGATGGTGTGATCACTCACCTAGAGCCAGACATCCTGGAATGTGAAGTCAAGTGGGCCTTAGGAAGCATCACTACGAACAAAGCTAGAGGAGGTGATGGAATTCCAGATGAGCTGTTTCAAATCCTGAAAGTTGATGCTATGAAAGTGCTGCACTCAATATGCCAGCAAATTTGGAAAACTCAGCAGTGGCCACAGGACTGGGAAAGGTCAGTTTTCATTCCAATCCCAAAGAAAGGCAATGCCAAAGAATGCTCAAACTACCACACAATTGCACTCATTACTCACACGCTAGTAAAGTAATGCTCAAAATTCTCCAAGCCAGGCTTCAGCAATACGTGAACTGTGAACTTCCTGATGTTCAAGCTGGTTTTAGAAAAGGCAGAGGAACCAGAGATCAAATTGCCAACATCCACTGGATCATCGAAAAAGCGAGAGAGTTCCAGAAAAACATCTATTTCTGCTTTATTGACAATGCCAAAGCCTTTGACTGTGTGGATCACAATAAACTGTGGAAAATTCTGAAAGAGATGGGAATACCAGGGCACCTGACCTGCCTCTTGAAAAACCTATATGCAAGTCAGGAAGCAACAGTTAGAACTGGACATGGAACAATAGACTGGTTCCAAATAGGAAAAGGAGTACGTCAAGGCTGTATATTGTCACCCTGCTTATTTTGCTGCTTATAGGAATAAACTATTCCTAACTGATACAAACATTTGCCCAAAGATATAAATGAGTGATAGAGGCTCTCAGTATTATTTGGCAAGCTTTCCAGATACCATTCTTTAACAGAAGTCAGTGAATATTTATTGAGCCCTTCTTAAGGGCAAGTCTCTGTTCTTGGCACTAAAGGAATTAATTTGTGGAATTGGGATTTATAGACTCACTGGATCAATGAGAGAAATATTTTGGAGGAACAGAGGAATGCTCCTGCTAGATCTTGGTATCCTTAAGCTTACACAGTTCCCTTAGGACATAAAGAGTTGGTATATGCTTTGCCCTATATTTGGCTGTGAGCTGGTAATAACGTGGCTCTCCATTCATAGATAACAACCACTCGCCTTAAACATCCAGATACAGATGATGCCTCTATAGTACCTTCATGCATTCTCCTTTTCCTACATGATGTTTTACTGTGATCTCAGTACTTCTACCTTGGTATCACTATGCTCCCAGCAAGTTTCACCCTTGGTTCCAAATATTGCCTTCTTTCTTTCCAGCTTTATTTACAGAACCACATGTATCAGTTCAGTTCAGTTCACTTCAGTCGCTCAGTCGCGTCCAACGATTGAGCTCCCAGTCCAAGTCTTTGAGACCCCATGAACCACAGCACGCCAGGCCTCCCTGTCCATCACCAACTCCTGGAGCCCACTCAAACCCATGTCTATTGAGTCAGTGATGCCATCCAATCACCTCATCCTCTGTCATCCCCTTCTCCTCCTGCCCTCAATTTTTCCCAGCATCAGGGTCTTTTGTAATGAGTCAGCTCTTCACATAAGGTGGCCAAAGTATTGGAGTTTCAGCTTCAACATCAGTCATTCCAGTGGGTGGTATCATCTGCATATCTGAGGTTATTGATATTTCTCCCAGCAATCTTGATTCCCGCTTGTGCTTCCTCCAGCCCAGCTTCCTCCAGCTTTCTCATGATGTACACAAGTTAATAAGTAGGGTGACAATATATAGCCTTGTATCAGTACCCAATAAAGGGACTTCCCTGGTGGTCCAGTGGCTAAGACTCCATGCTCCCAACAAAGGAAGCCCAGACTCAATCCCTGGTCAGGGAACTAGACCAGGGCCCGGTGTAGCCAAACAAAAAAACAATTTTAAAAAATGTGTATCCTATACAGATGATCTCTGACTTACAATGGTATGACTTACTTTTTTTTTTTTTTTTTTACTGTGATGGTGCTAAAGCAATACACATTAAGTAGAAACTGCACTCAAAACTGTAATTTTGAATTTTAATTTTTTCTCTAGGGCTAGTGATATGTGGTACAATACTCTCTCTTGTAATGCTGAGCAGGGCATACTGGGAGACTGAGCTCCCAGTCAGCCAGTTAATCATTGTTGTTCAGTCGCTCAATTGTGTCCGACTCTGCGACCCCATGGATTGCAGCATGCCAGGCTTCCCTGTCCATCATCTCCCAGACTGCCGATGTCCAGCCCCAGTGGATCCAGGGAATTCGAAGCTGGGACAGAGTCAGAGTCTGGGAAAGGACTATTTAATTAGAAATATAAAGAGATTAAGAAAGAATAGTGTAGTAGGAAAATTAGTGGAGAAAAGAGGCTGAATAACTTGGTTTATGTGGAAAACTAATAAAACCTTGAGACAGGAGGTTTGCACCATTTACATTAGGCCACCGGTGCCCACTTGAATAATGGGGGGTGCCCCGCCTTGGGCTCCCTCTCGCATGGATCTTAGAAGCCAGGGCAAGTAAGTAGACTTGGCGAGCCTCTGTGCTCCAGATGGGAATTCAGCCAGAAAAGGGAAGAAAAGAACGACATGGGGGAGCCCAGCATCGGTGCAAGACTCACAACTTTATTTTCAAAATCAGCTATATACCCCAAGTTGTACATAAAGAAATAATGGAATATGCAGAGTTATGCAGGGGCAGCAGTCCTGCCCCTTATTGAGACCAGGCTTTCTTTTTGCATACCTTCCTGTATACAAAAGGTCTCAGGTGGTTTACAGTATTTTCTGGCCAAGAGGCCTGTTACCATTTTTATGGCTCTCTTCCTAGATAAATGTCTATCAACCAGAAAAACTCTTTTTCCCTAGAAGAGTTTTTTCTTTACTCTGCATCACCTTCAAAGTACTAAATAAAGTTACATTACTGTAGAACAAAGGTGCAGTGGGTTATAACAAAGAAAGTACTTAACTCAAAGATCTAATGTTTTTAATACCAGGTCTACTACCTGTTTTTTCTATATACCAACTATATCTACAGATAAAAGATATGAAAATTTGGCAGCAAGTATTGGCTCAACAAATGAAACCTTTAATCAGTCCTATTCTAATGATTTTGACTCCTCGGAAGCCCCTACATTCCTAGGATGCTTTAAGCTTACTGTGCCTCTCGCAGTCGGGAGGCTGCAAACAATCACATGTGCAGCTGTAAGAGTCTGGCAGGCAGGCTAGGAAGCCATAGAGGGGTTTTTGGATTGAAACACTCTTATTATGTCCAGGAGATTTATTATCTAAAAGCTCTAAATTAACTTTTTCCAGAAAAAGGTGGTGTGGGTACAGCCCCCTGTTAATGTCAGAAGAGTAGGTGGAAAGCATAACACAGTAAAGCAGGCAGACTCTGGTTTTTGGGGGTGGATGCTCAGGAAGTTCCAGGGGGAACCCCTGAAGCCTGATCACGCCCTTGCGTTTTGTCAGGCTTCCTTCCTCATGACCTTTGCCACGGGCGGGATTCCTCACACTGTCTCCCGGCACCAGAGCTTGCTCACACTCATGTCCATTGAGTCAGTGATGTCATCCAACTATAGTCCTCTGCCATCCACTTCTCCCCCTACTTTCAATCTTCCCAACATCAGGGTCTTTTTCAATGAGTCAGCTCTTCGCATCAAGTGGCCAAAATATTGGAGATTCAGCTTCAGCATCAGGCCTTCCATTGAGCATTGAGAGCTGATTTCCTTTAAGATTGACTAGTTTGATTCCTTGTAGGCCAAGGGACTCTCAAGAGTCTTCTCTAACATCACAGTTCAAAGTCATCAGTTCTTCAGCCCTCAGCGTTCTTCATGGTCCAACTCTCACATCTCTACATGACTACCAAAAACCCATAGCTTTGACTCTGACCCATAGCAAAGTAATGTCTCTGCTTTTTAATATGTTGTGTAGGTTTGTCATACTATCATGAGGGTAAACAACTGATACACTCACAACAATTCTGTACCCACACACCATTCTGTCTTTCACTTCCAGTACATTATTCAAGAAATTACACAACGTATTCAATATTTTATTATACAATAGCTCTCATATTAGAGAATTTTGCTCAATTTTAGATTAATGTAAGTATTCTGAAGTAGGTTTAGCTAAGCTACAATGTTGTGTATGCTTGATGCATTAAATGCATTTTCAGTTTATTATATTTTAAGCTTTTGAGGGATTTAATAGGATATGACTTCATCATAAACTGAGGAGGATCTCTAATCTTAAAGAGGTTTATTCTCTGCCCTCAGGCCATTCCATTTTAATCACAGCATAAGGCCTTGGGTCTCCTGCTAGAGGTTAGACAAAGGTACTGCCCAATCAGCTTTGGATTCAACTGATTTAATAGAGGAAGAAATTTAACATCTTGGGCCAGATTTCTATCCCCATTCTGTTTTGGCATCCCTGGGCTTAGATTTTCACAGGCTGGGATAAAGCAATGGAACTAATAAGAGGTCTTAGCAATGGCAGGAGTTGGTGCTAGATTAGATTTCTCTCAACTCCTGATGACTTGTCAATCCATCTCTCATAGGAGTTCTGTCAATTTCCTTCAACTTCAGCCCATGCCTTTACCAGCACCTAGTCAATGCTACATGATTCTTTCTTTCCTTATTCTCTTTACTCCAAGAATTATTTTCCCCCTAAGCATTTGCTTTCTTCTAAATAGTTCAGTTTTTTTTTTTTTTTGGCAGCTATAAGAATAAATCTACCAAGATCCTTGTCTATTCTCATGTCCTCCCAGTGGGAGGGCCACCTCAGAAGCCCCAAAAGGAGGTGTCCCCTAGGCACATGGAGTATTATTTGGGACTGCTCACCTCTTATTGACCAGAGCAGCTGCATCCCTGAATATGTCCTTGATATCTGCAGGGCTGCTCATTTCACTGCTCAAGAACCAGGCTGGTTCTTGCTTGGCACAAGCAGGACAAAGGTTAACAGAGTTTTGCCAAGAGAATCCATTGGTCAGAGCAAACACCTGCATCCAACTACACAAGAGAAGACTCTACACATGGACATCACCAGATGGTCAATACCAAATTCAGACTGATTATATTCTTTGCAGCCAAAGGTAGAGAAGCTCTATAGAGTCAGCAAAAATAAGACCTGGACCTGACTGTGGCTCAGATCATGAACTGCTTATTGCCAAATTCAGACTCAAATTGAAGAAACCAGGGAACACCACTAGACCATTCAGGTATGATCTAAATCGAATCCCTTACCATTATACAGTGGAAGCAACAAACAGATTCAAGAGATTAGATCTGACAGACAGATTGCCTGATGAACTACAGATGGAGGTTCATGACATTGTACAGGAGACAGGATTCAAGATCATCGCCCAAAAAAAAAGAAATGCAAAAAAGCAAAATGGCTGTCTGGGGAGGCCTTACAAATAGCTCTGAAAAGAAGAGAAGTGAAAAGCAAAGGAGAAAAAGAAAGATATACCCATTTGAACTCAGAGTTTGAAAGAACAGCAAGGAGAGATAGAAAGCCTTCCTCAGTGATCAGTGATCCTCTAATGAAATAAAGGAAAATAATAGAATGGGAAAGACTAGAGATCTCTTCAAGGAAATTAGAGATACCAAGGGAACATTTCATGCAAAGATGGGCTCGATAAAGGACAGAAATGGTATGGACCCCACAGAAGCAGAAGATATTAAGAAGAGGTGGCAAGAATACACAGAACTGTACAAAAAAGATCTTCACAACCAAGATAATCACGATGCTGTGATCACTCACCTAGAGCCAGACATCCTGGAATGTGAAGTCAAGTGGGCCTTAGAAAACATCAATATGAACAAACCTAGAGGAGGTGATGGAATTCCAGTTGAGCTATTTCAAATCCTGAAAGATGATGCTATGAAAGTGCTGCACTCAATATGCCAGCAAATTTGGAAAACTGTGCAGTGAACACAGGACTGGGAAGGTCAGTTTTCATTCCAATCCCAAAGAAAAGCAATGCCAAAGAATGCTCAAACTACCACACATTGCACTCATCTCACACACTAGTAAAGTAATGCTCAAAATTCTCCAAGCCAGGCTTCAGCAATACGTGAACCATGAATTTCCTAATGTTCAAACTGGTTTTAGAAAAGGCAGAGGAACCAGAGATGAAATTGCCAACATCCACTGGATCATCGAAAAAGCAAGAGAGTTCCAGAAAAACATCTACTTCTGCTTTATTGACTATACCAAAGCCTTTGATTGTGTGGATCGCCACAAACTGTGGACAATTCTTAAAGAGATGGGATACCAGACCATCTAACCTGCCTCTTGAGAAATCAGTATACAGGTCAGGAAGCAACAGTTAGAACTGGACATGGAACGACAGACTGGTTCCAAATAGGAAAAGGAGTATGTTAAGGCTGTATATTGTCACCTTGTTTACTTATCTTATATGCAGAGCACATCATGCAAAATGCCAGGCTGGATAAAGCACAAACTGGAATCAAGATTTCCAGGAGAAATGTCAATAACCTCAGATATGCAGATGACACCACCCTTATGGCAGAAAGCAGAGAGGAACTAAAGAGACTCTTGATGAAAGTGAAAGAGGAGAGTAAAAACGCTGGCTTAAAACTCAACATTCAAAGAAACTAATACCAAGACATCCAGTCCCATCACTTCATGACAAATAGATGGGGAAACAATGGAAACAGTGGCAGACTTTCTTTTGTTGGGCTCAAAAATCACTGCACATGGTAACTGCAGCCATGAAATTCAAAGACATTTGCTCCTTGGAAGGAAAGCTATGACAAAGCTAGGTAGCATATTAAAAAGCAGAGATATTCTCAACAAAGTTTGTATAGTCAAAGCTATGGTTTTTCCAATACTCATGCATGGATGTGAGAGCTGGACTATAAAGAAAGCTGAGCACTGAAGAACTGATGCTTTTAAACTGTGGCATTGAAGAAGACTCTTGAGAGTCCCTTGGACAGTAAGGAGATTAAACTAGTCAGTCCTAAAGAAATCAGTCCTGAATATTCATTGGAAGGAATGATGCTGAAGCTGAAACTCCAATACTTTGGCCACCTTATGCAAAGAACTGATTCCCTGAAAAAGACCCTGATGCTGGGAAAGATTGAAGGCAGGAGAAGAAGGGAACAATAGAGGAAGAGATGGTAGGATGGCATCACCAACTCAATGGTCATGAGTTTGAGCAAACTCTGGGAGTTGGTGAGGGACAGGGAAGCTTGGTGTGCTGCAGTCCATGGGGTTGCAAAAAATCTGACATGACTGAGCAACTGAACTGAACTGAAAGATAGTGGCTAGGGCCAGTGCAGAGTATGGAGGGAGAGTGTTTGACTTTTATTTGGATTTTTAGTTGATGAAGCCAGTGGACTTCTGCTATTGTCATGCCCATACTCTTGGCAGATTGAATAAGGTACTTGATTATAGTTGGTGGAAGTTTTCTTCAAGAATGTTAATACAAATTTTTAAAAAGCCAAATGTAAATAATTTCAGATAATGACCAAGCTGGAAATATTGGTCCTAGTCAAAGGGCATCAGAAAGGTTCCATTTTCTCTTTGTCAGTAGCAAATCAAGTAGTTCTACAGCTGACCAAACAACGTTTAAGAAAGTGTTAAAATTCAGCAGTTATTCTCACCCAGTGTTAGATAACTTAGTTAACTGGCCTCCAAGGAAAGCTCAAGACCTACTCTCTCCTTCTTATTCTCCTTTTCCCCAAGAATGAGGATCCTTCTCTGGATCAATTTCATTCTAGGACAAGGCACTAGAATTCAATCTAGTGAGTGGAGTGTCCTAAGGGATCAAAAGGATGAGCATAGAGTTACATAGGAGAAGAGTAACTTCCTCTGGGAACATACAAGTCAGATAACAGAACACCTCCTCCTTAGGCCTTTGGAAAACTCATCAGTTTCCCTCTGCCCTTCTCTCTGCTGGGCAATATTTCAGGTGATTCTTTCACACAATGTAGGGGCAACATCAAAATTCTGAGATGGAAACAAGCAGTATTTCTTTCATCTCACTTGAGTTTTGGCCATCAGATGTGCCAGAGCTGGTATTATTTCTTAATGTAATATTGTACATGTGTGAGATTTCTTAATAATGCTATAAACTCTCTCACTCAAACTGGCAGAATTCTAGTGAGTAAAGAGGTCTTAACTTCTGGATTTTCTCCAGTTTCTATTCACCCTCACTTCCTCCTCAACTACTTGAAGACTGCAGTATCCAATTAGTCTTACCACCCTTATGGCAGAAAATGAAGAAGAACTAAAGAGCCTCTCAATGAAAGTGAAAGAGGAGAATGAAAAGATTGGCTTGAAGCTTAACATTTAGAAAACTAAGATCGTGGCATCTGGTCCCATCACTTCCTGGCAAATAGACGGGGAAACAGTGGAAACAGTGACAGACTTTATTTTGGGGGGCTCCAAAATCACTGCAGATGGTGACTGCAGCCATGAAATTAAAAGATGCTTCCTCCTTGGAAGAAAAGTTATGACCAACTTAGATAGCGTATTCAAAAGCAGAGACATTACTTTGCCGACTAAGGTCCGTCTAGTCAAGGCTATGGTTTTTCCAGTAGTCATGTATGGATGTGAGAGTTGGACTATAAAGAAAAATGAGTGTCAAGGAATTGATGCTCAAACTGATGTTCAAAGAACTATGGTGTTGGAGAAGACTCTTGAGAGTCCCTTGGACTGCAAGGAGATCCAACCAGTCTATCCTGAAGGAAATCAGTCCTGAATATTCATTGGAAGGACTGATATCGAAGCTGAAACTCCAAAATTTTTGCCACCTGATGGGAAGAACTGACTCATTTGAAAAGACCCTAATGCTGGGAAAGATTAAAGATGGGAGAAGAAGGGGACAACAGAGGAAGAGATGGTTGGATGGCATCACTGACTCAATAGACATGAGTTTGGGCAAGCTCTGGGAGTTGGTGATGGACAGGGAGGCCTGGCATGCTGCAGTCCATGTGGTTGCAAAGAGTTGGACGTGACTGAGTGACTGAACTGAGCTGATATAGAGATGGGAAATTATCTTGTAATTATCCTCAGCTTCATTTTTTCTTTTTTTATTGGAGGATATTGCTTGCCAGTATTGTGGTAGTTTCTGCCACACATCAACATGAATTAGCCACAGGTATACATATGTCCTCTCCCTCGTGAACCTCCCTCCCATCTCTATCGCTTCATTTTCAAATCTGTAGAGTTCAGTTCAGTTGCTCAGTCGTGTCCAACTCTTTGAGACCCCATGAACTGCAGCACACCAGGCCTCCCTGTCCATCACCAACTCCTGGAGTTCACTCAGACTCATGTCCATCGAGTCAGTGATGCCATCCAGCCATCTCATCCTCTGTCATCCCCTTCTCCTCCTGCCTCCAATCCCTCCCAGCATCAGAGTCTTTTCCAGTGAGTCAACTCTTCGCATGAGGTGGCCAAAGTCCTGGAGTTTCAGCTTTAGCATCATTCCTTCCAAAGAAATCCCAGGGCTGATCTCCTTCAGAATGGACTGGTTGGATCTCCTCACAGTCCAAGGGACTCTCAAGAGTCTTCTCCAATACCACAGTTCAAATGCATCGATTCTTTGGCACTCAGCTTTCTTCACAATCCAACTCTCACATCCATACATGACCACTGGAAAAACCATAGCCTTGACTAGACAGACCTTTGTTGGCAAAGTAATGTCTCTGCTTTTCAATCTGCTGTCTAGGTTGGTCACAAATTTTCTTCCAAGGAGTAAGTGTCTTTTAATTTCATGGCTACAGTTACCATCTGCAGTGATTTTGGAGCCCCCAAAAATAAAGTCTGACACTGTTTCCACTGTTTCCCCACCTATTTCCCATGAAGTGATGGGACCAGATGCCATGATCTTCGTTTTCTGAATGTTGAGATTTAAGCCAACTTTTTCACTCTCCACTTTCACTTTCATCAAGAGGCTTTTTAGCTCCTCTTCACTTTCTGCCATAAGGGTGGTGTCATCTGCATATCTGAGGTTATTGATATTTCTCCCGGCAATCTTGATTCCAGCTTGTGCCTCTTCCAGCCCAGCGTTTCTCATGATGTACTCTGCATAGAAGTTAAATAAGCAGGGTGACAATATACAGCCTTGACGTACTCCTTTTCCTAAACACTGTACAATATTACCCAATTCCAAGGCACAGGTGGTTGAATAATCCTCTTTGGTCCTGACTCATCCACTGGGGAAAATGTAAGCTCCATGAACACAAGAAGTATGTCTGTTTTCTTCATCAAGGAATGGTCAGTTCACAGTGTCTAATTTTAAAAAATATATCCATTAACTGCTGAATGATTAAAAACAAGATGAACAAATAATTAATAGTTAAGAGTGCTGAGAAGGAAGTAAAGGAGTTGCCTCTAACAAAGTGAGACAATAAGCAGGAGACACAGGAGCCCTGAGGATATACTAGACCAGGACCCATGAGTTGTTTCAGAGCTGCCATTCCTACTTCTCCCACCTGGCAACATGGAACTAGAGATGCAGCCGCATGCCCTGCCCTCCTCTACCAGCTTCACAGTCCTCTAAATAACTGCAGTATTTGCAAACGGTTTTTGAACTTTGAGGATATATTGAACCCAGCTCCAAATACAGAATTAGACTCTGTGCTTCCCCATAAAGCAAAACCGAAGACATCCAAAACATCCACAAATAATGACTTGCAACTTAATATCTCAAGACAAATATGTATATGACCACAAAGGTTAAGAGCTCTGCTCCCAATTACTAGAGAGTGCCAGTCCTCTTCATTTTTAATCATCTGTTTTATTGCTACTTTGTTGTCAGAGTCATCACCATGGTGCCTAGCTCATTTTTTATACAGTTAATACAGATCTTTATCAAGTGTGAGAAGTGTGCTCATTTCCCCTCTTAATGCCAGTCTCCCTCCATGAATTGTCTCTGACAGCTGAGAGGGGATGAATGCTGTGTGGGATTAATGAGAAGCCACCAGCCCCTCTAAAACCCTTTCATTTATGGGGCCTCTTGAACATTAACATGATCAAAGGATTTCAAAGAGGCCAGGACCGCTATTCACACTAAAGCAAGACTCGATCCAAGGAACCCATCCAAGAAAGAAGGGCTTTTAAAAACAAATGTAAAAGCCTGTTCTCAAAATTTAAACAGGATGGTGAATCTTAAACAGCCTCACACGCAACTCAGTGTTTGTTAACTAAAGAATAAAGATAAAAAGATTAAAAGAGAGACTTGCCCTTCCAGATTCCCTGGTTTTCTTCATACAGCTCATAGACCATTTTTGCTAGCAGTCTTTGACAGTGGAACTACATGTCACACTCAAAACACAGCATGGTGATTTCAAATTGATAAATCGTATGCATGTATTGGTATCTGAATGTATTAAATTGCTGAAGCAAGGCAATATTTCAATGCAAGCACATGAATGGGCTCTAGCATCAAACTTCCTGAAATCAGTATTACACACAAAGGGTAAATGTCAGAGATGGCTACTTTTTTCCTTCAAATAAATAAAAAAAATTTAGTGAAATGGGCCATATCTTATTTCTGTCAACTTCTTGCTGCCTAATGGCTGCTGTCCATCTTTTAGGTTTTTCCATTTACCATTTCAGGAAAAGCCTGCCAGTTTTAACAGGGTGATAGGACTCCAACAGAGCCCAGGATATTTTTTTGTGGGGAAAGAATTACTGGCTGAAGGTAAAGAAAACTGCTCTTTTTAAGTCTGCAACTGGTTTTTCTACTTTTCTGCAACAGATATTCTCAATTCTTTGGGTGCAAACTGCTTCCATGATTTAACAAAATATTTTAAATTAACTTTTTGTTTATGCAAAGATTAAAGCAAGATTTTGTTCTGAAATAGAGGTGACACACTTGGTGCTGCTAAAGGCTGAGCTGGTTATTCTGATCAGTATTGTTATAGGAAATAATCTTTTATAGGAAACTATATTTATAAGGCATAGTTTAGCAGTTAGACATTCAGATAATGGAATTAACATTGCCTAGGTTCAAACCCTAGCTTCTTCTGTTTACTATCTATGTCATTTCTTCACAATTTACTAATGTCTTTGTGCCTCTGTTTTCTCATCTGTAAAACTGGATAACAATGCTCATCACGGAGCAGCCTGAGGATTATGTGGGCTGATGTATAAGAAAGTTAGAATAGAACCAAAAAGTGACGATCTCTGTGTATGTACTAGCTTGTTATTCTCTGTTGACCAACTTTCATCTCACAGATTATTTGGTTTTAGGAAATAAAGAGGACCAAGTTCCAGGGCAGGGACATGCAGAGTTACTGGTAATAGTACCGCTGTCTGGAGCTGTGACAGAGTTGTAGACAGGAGCTCATGACAGGGCTTCACTCCAACAGCAGTTGTATCTGATGTTCTCTTTGGTTTTCTCAATTACAATCACTTTTGATCAGTTTTGATTATTGAGTTAAATCTCTTTTATTTTATAACCTCATCTCAGCCTCACTGTGAGAGATGATCTTTTGAAGAAAGAAACAAAGAACCAGAGCCAGAGGATGGGCTAAGAGGGCAAGGAACAATCTGAAAGATCTGAGGAGCCCAATCACATGCCCGGAGGACTTCTCAGTTCAGTTCAGTTCAGTCACTCAGTCGTGTCCGACTCTTTGCCACCCCATGAATCGCAGCACGCCAGGCCTCCCTGTTCATCACCATCTCCCGGAGTTCACACAGACTCATGTCCATCGAGTCAGTGATGCCATCCAGCCATCTCATCCTCTGTCGTCCCCTTCTCCTCCTGCCCCCAATCCCTCCCAGCATCAGAGTCCTTTCCAATGAGTCAACTCTTCGCATGAGGTGGCCAAAGTACTGGAGTTTCAGCTTCAGCATCATTCCCTCCAAAGAAATCCCAGGGCTGATCTCCTTCAGGGATAGGCAAATCAAAGGTTCTGGTAAAAGGCATCACAAGCAGGATGAGGACCTGGATCCTAAAGATTTCGGTGTACAATGGAAGCATGGCCTTAGTCCATGGGCCTGTGTAGATTTCCACCCTCTTGGCTGCCTAGTCCCATTTCCAGTATTTGAGGGAATCCTTCAGTTCCAAAAATTGCCTTCCATATTCCTAAAATTTAGTGCCTTCCTTACCCCTAAACTCTGGTGGTAAACTGTGTGAACTAGCCAGTCTGAAAGCCTCATTTGTAACTCTTTATCTGACAATAAAAGGAGCAAAGCAAGAGAGACCTGGAAAAGAGCAACTCTGGAAAAGTTGACAGCAACACACTGCACCACAGGGAGCCCAGACTGAAATCCTGATGTCATCAGTCCCCAGCAACCTGTTCCAGGGTGTGACTTTGATTGTGGTCCTGGTTACCCAGCATCCCTGCATTGCTATTTCTGTCCCAAGCCTGGCTTTTTAGACTTTCTGTCATTTCTGGGCCCTACCTAATGTCAATAAAATTTAAAATTTCCTTGTATACTTAACACAAGTTTGTTTCTGTTGTTATAAAAAGAATCTTAACTGGTACAATCGAGTCACCTGGATTGCACTTGAAGCATGAAAGCAACTTATTCTGGGTCTTCCTTATAAACAGAAAAAATAAAACAACAGTGACAGATATTTTTAAAATGACAGTTTAAATTTGGTTCAAAACTACAATCTTTAGAGAGGACCACAGAATTATCCTGACAACTGAATTGCCAGGTCATAAAAATTTCTCCAGACTTGACAATTTTCATCTGACTTTTCCTGCCCTTGGCAGGGTAATTGTGATGATATTTCCAATCAACATATCCTTGGTACAAGAGAAGGATTCATCAAATCCCAAGTTTGTACAAATTCTTGTTAGCTTAGACAGCCAGCCACACTCCCATCCAAGTGATGTCCTGTGAGCTCCAGAATCCCCTCCTGGGACAGCCCTCCTGCCACCAATGTACCTCTAAACCATTATTCAGCACCAGAGTGGTTACCTTATATTTTAGTTTCTGCTAAAAAAGTTACTTCTGTGAATTTTTAAAAACTGATATTTTCATAAAGCTTAATTTATTTTATTTAAAGACTCTGCCTTTCCACTACAGAAAACAGCATAGAAATTCCTCAAGAAATTAAAACTAGAACTAACATAATGACTCAGCAATCCCACTTTGGGGCATGTATCCAAAGGAAACAAAATCACTGTCTCAAAGAACTATTTGTATTCCTATGTTCATTGCAGCACTGTTCACAGTAGCCTAGGTATTAAAATAACCCAAATGTTCACTGAAGGAAAATGGATACAAAAAAAATATGGTATATAAACAATGGAATATCATTTAACCTTTAAAAGAAGGACATTGTGCCATTTTTTACAACATGGATGAACCTCGAGGGCATTATGTGAAATGAAACAAGCCAGATGATGTGAGAGAACAGCACTGAAACATATACTTTACCATATGTAAAATAGATAGCCAGTAGGGGTTTGATGTATGATCCAGGACACCGAAAGCCAGTGCTATGTGACAGTCTGGAGGAATGGGGTGGGAAAGGAGGTGGGGGGGGGGGGCGGCCACATGTATGCCTAAGGCCAATTTATACTGATGTATGACAAAAACCATCACAATATTGTAAATAAATTATTCTCCAATTAAAATAAATAATTTTTTAAGAGAGAGAATAAATAAAACAAGTACTGCATGGTATGAGCTATATGTGAAATCTGAGGAAAAGGTCAAACTCCTAGCAGTAGAAAGGATAAAAGTGGTTGCCAGGGTCTGGCAAGGAGAGGAATAGGAGAGGTTAGCAAAGCGGTGGCACCCCACTCCAGTACTCTTGCCTGGAAAATCCCATGGATGGAGGAGCCTGGTAGGCTGCAGTCCATGGGGTCGCTAAGTCGGACATGACTGAGCAACTTCACTTTCACTTTTCACTTTCATGCATTGGAGAAGGAAATGGCAACCCACTCCAGTGTTCTTGCCTGGAGAATCCCAGGGATGGGGGAGCCTGGTGGGCTGCGATCTATGAGGTCGCACAGAGTCGGACACGACTGAAGCAACTTAGCAGCAGCAGCAAAGAGGTACAAACTTTCAGTTATAGAAATATGATCTGAGGACCCAACGTATTTCAGAGTGACTATAGAGATAACATTGTCTTGTACGACTGAAATTTGCTGAGAGAGTAGAACTTAAATGATGCACTCAAAAAAAAAAAAAGGTAAATACATGATGTGATGGATGTGCTAATTAACTTGATGGGGGACTCCTTTCCCAAGGGGTGTGTGTGTGTGTGTGTGTGTGTGTGTGTGTGCGCACGCACGCACATAGTCACCAAGTCCTAGCCAACTCTTTGTAACTCCATGGACTGCAGCCTGCCAGGCTTCTCCGTCCATGGGTTTTCTCCAGGGAAGAAGACTGGAGTGGGTTGCCATGCCCTCCTTCAGGGGATCTTCCCAACCCAGGGATGGAATCCAGTTCCCTCTCATTGCAGGCGGATTCTTTACCAACTGAGCCACCAGGGAATCATACCCACACCGCTCCCCAGCTACTGTGTTTCTGGCTATTATTCACACTCCACTAGCTTCTCTTGTGGCCAGTACACTTGTAAAGTGAAGGTTTTATTAAATAGAGCAATTTTAGCAGGGTAGGGCAAAGATGATAATTAGAGGTCTTTGCCGTAGAGAATCAGCTGCCTCTAAGGAGAGGGGAGAACAATGAGGAATGGACTCATTCTCCTTCCAGGAAATAATCACAGAGCATAGGCAGTCTATGCAGTCTATCACAGGGAGATTTTTACAGTGTGACTTCATTTCCAGTGATATTTTTTCATATTTTCTGTTCATTGGTAGAGACACCCACCAAAGAAGTATTCAGTTTAAATCCTTGGCTATTACTCCCCTGTAGCTCAAATGGTAAAGAATCTGGCTGCAATGCAGGAGACCAGCGTTCAATCCTTGGGTTGGGAAGTTCTTCTGGAGAAGCGAATGGCAATCCACTCCAGTATTCTTGCCTGGAAAATTCCATGGACAGGGAAACCTGGCAGGTTACAGTCCGTGGGGTTGCAAAGAGTTGGACACAACTGAGCTACTAACACAGTCCTTAGCTATACCTCCAATGCAACTAAAAGGATATATGTTGTGGAAATAAGCTTATCTAATCAAAATGTTTTTCCTTCCTGGCAGAGACTAACCAAATTCTGCCCCTTTCCCATTATCCCAAGTGCCTACTATGTCCCAAGATATTTTAGATCTTGTTCTTTCTGTCCTGAACACAAGTACATGTGTAGAAATTTTACTCAGTCTGATTTTTGCATTTAACTGATTCAACATTACTTGAGGACCTACAATGTGCCCTGCATTATGGCAAAAAGAAGCATGCAGGGCACAAAGTCCCCTTCTAACTCAGGGTTTTTACAGGCTGAGTTGATCCCTTCAGCTGACACTCTTAGATTCATACCAATATAAAATACATTTTTATAACAAAAAAAAGTGTAAATATTTATCATTCATCACTTCTTCAGAAAATTTCAAAATCTCTTCAATATGCATTCTAAATACACTGGCTAAAATTTGAAGACTTTAGAGAAACCTGTAGAAAGGGAAAGTGGAAATATTTGAAATGTTAGGCTGAGAATGTTTTCCCAACTTCAGGTAAAACCATAGAGATATCTGAGGAGAGAGCTGGCAGGGGGCATGGAACTTAGGGAAAGTAAAACTGCGACTGAATTATTACATTTGTGATTTTCATCAGGGGAGAAGCCAGGGGAAGAAGGAGTAGTGGTAAGGGCAAGGAATAAAATATCTGCTAGGAGTTTTTCTGTAAACCCTACACTTGAGCCAGGGAGAAAAGGACACATATTTCATCTTGTCCCACAGGGTAGAATTAGGACAAGCGGAACCAAATGTGGATGTTTCACTGGAACAATTACCAAAGGAGAATGCTTTCAGAGGAACTGGCCCTGAGAGTACTGGGTCACCCATTACTGAGATTGGCAAACTGAGGCTAAATGAAGTTCAGCCAGGATATTGCTAATGGGACTCTTGCTCTAGGTGAGAGTAAGAGAGAGTAGGCACAAGAATTTACTCTTTCAGTGGTGAAAGAAAAACATTAACAAAAGTGCCTGAAGAATTAAACCAACTAATTTTGCATATAAAACAATCTTAATATGGACTTTTTAAATAGTTATGAATAAAGACTAACTTTTTATATATCATCACCAAACTGACTCTCCAAGTACTCTGCCCAGCAAAATACCTAAGGGAGTATAGGCCTGGGAAGACATTTATTACAAAGTCATCTCTTTTATGAAACAAATATTCTTCAGTATTCTTTTAATCACAAATGACCTTCTTAGAACTAACACTGTAGTTATGAGCATGTTAACTAGAGCCAGCCAGGGGCCTGAGTAAGAAATTTCATTTTGTTCACAAGTTGCTGTGTTTGTTATCCCCCTCCTCATATTTTAAACTCCTTGCAAAATTAGAAGACATTCCGTAACAGGGTTAGTTACTACATACTGCATCTGACAGTTACAATGAATAAAAACAGAAGATTTTTCAAAGGTCTACTATGTCTCAAAGAGCTCAGCAAGGCTTAAATGATAATTAGATGAAGAATAACATTGCCTGTATTGTAGAATAAGGCCTGATATCCCATCACACATAAGATACAGAAAATGGATCAAACAAGGTGGTCAGCACACAGGCCCTCCCATTAACTTGTGTGACTTCGCATTTGACAAATCCCTTCAATTTTGTTGTCTCATAAAATTCTGGAAAAAAAATCTTTACGTTGTAAAGCAGGTAATATGATCTCCATTTTAAGTGAGACATTAAGAGACTGGTGACCCCAAGATTGCAAAACTACTAACACTTTGAATCCAAAGTCCATGGTCCTTTCCACTGACTTTAATGAGTCACAGCCTCATTTTTAACAAGATACCATGATTCCTACATCTGATTATTAAATCTCCTCCCCAAAGGACACAGACTGATACTTCATGACACCTGTTTGCACCATATAAACAAAAGTATATATGTGTAAGCCAGTGGCTCTTCCAAACCTATAGGATAGTCTTTAATTTTTTCGATGCTTATAAGTCTTTGTCCACAAGAGTGAGTATCCATATTTTTAACTGGACAACCTAGAACTAAGGGCTTCTCTGGTGACTTAGACAGGAAAGAATCTGCCTACAATGAAGGAGACCTAGGTTTAATCCCTGAGTTGAGAAAATCCCCTGGATAAGAGAATAGCTACCCAGTCCAATATTCTTGCCTGGAGAATTCCAAAGACACAGAAGCTTCCCTAGCTATTGTCCATGGGGTCGCATAGAGTCTGGACTGAGTGACTAACACTTTTATTTTCAACCTGGGACTATGCACAACATTGCTCAAGGTCATTTTACAATTGGTAAGAAACTAAATGGAAAAATTACTCTGTTCTTTTTTTCCTGTTCCATTTGTCTAAATTCACAGACTAAAAGACTCTAGAATTTTCAAGAGTTAGCTGTGATCCACACAGTCAAAGTCTTCAGCATAGTCAATAAAGAAGAAGTAGATCTTCTTCCAGAACTCTCTTGCCTTTTTAATGATCCAACAGATGTTGGCAATTTGATCTCTGGTCCCTCTGCCTTTTCCAAATCCAGCTTGAACATCTGGAAGTTCTCAGTTCACATACTGTTGAAGCCTGGCTTGCAGAGTTTTGAGCATTATTTTGCTAGCATGTGAGATGAGTGCAATCGTGCGGTAGTTTGAGCATTCTTTGGCATTGCCTTTCTTTGGGATTGAAATGAAAACTGACCTTTGCCAGTTCTGTGGCCACTGCTGAGTTTTCCAAATTTGCTGGCATACTGAGTGCAGCACTTTCACAGCATCATATTTTAGGATTTGAAGTAGCTTGGCTGGAATTCTATCACCTCTACTAGCTTTGTTCATAGTGATGCTTCCTAAGGCCCACTTGACTTCATTTTCCAGAATGTCTGGCTCTAGTGAGTGATCACACCATCATGATTATCTGAGTTATTCAGATCTTCGTATAGATCTTTAGTGTATTCTTACCACCTCTTCTTAATATATTCTGCTTCTGTTAGGTCCATATTGTTTCTGTCCTTTATTGTGCCCATCTTTGCATGAAATATTCCCTTGGTATCCCTAGTTTCCTTGAAGACATCTCTAGTCTTTCCATTCTATTGTTTTCCTCTTTTTCTTTGCAATGATCACTTAGGAAAGCTTTCTTACCTCTCCTTGCTATTCTTTGGAACTCTGCATTCAGATGGGTGTATCTTTCTTTTTCTCCTTTGCCTTTAGCTTCTCTTCTTTTCTCAGCTATTTGTAAAGTCTCCTCAGAATGCCATTTTGCCTTTTTGCATTTCTTTTTCTTGGGGAGGGCCTTGACCACCACCTCCTGTACAAAGTCATGAACATTTATTCATAGTTTTTCAGGAACTCTATCAAATCTTATCCCTTGAATCTATTTCTCACTTCCACTGTATACTGGTAAAGGATTTGATCTAGGTCATACCTGAATGGTCTAGTGGTTTTCCCTGCTTTCTTCAATTTAAGTCTGAATTTTACAATATGGAGTTCATGATCTGAGCCACAATCAGCTCCCAGCCTTTTTTTTTTTTTTTTTTTTTTTTTTTTTTTGCTGACTGTATAGAACATCTCCAGTCTGGGCTGCAAAGAATATAATCAATCTGATTTCAGTATTGACCACCTGGTGATGTCCATGTCTAGAGTATTCTCTTGTGTTGTTGGAAGAGGGTGTTTGCTATGATCAGGGCATTCTCTTGGCAAAACTCTCTTGCCTTTGACCTACTTCATTTTGTATTCCAAAGCCAAACTTGCCTGTTACTCCAGGTATCTCTTGACTTCCTACTTTTGCATTCCAATCACCTGGTTCCAAATAGGAAAAGGAGTACGTCAAGGCTGTATATTGTCACCCTGCTTATTTAACTTCTATGCAGAGTACATTGTGAGAAATGCTGGACTGGGAGAAGCACAAGCTGGAATCCAGATTGCTGAGAGAAATATCAATAACCTCAGATATGCAGATGACACCACCCTTATGGCAGAAAGTGAAGAGGAACTAAAAAGCCTCTTGATGAAAGTGAAAGAGGAGAGTGAAAATGTTGGCTTAAAGCTCAACATTCAGAAAACGAAGATCATGGCATCTGGTCCCATCACTTTATGGGAAATAGATGGGGAAACAGTGGAAACAGTGGCAGACTTTATTTCGGGGGGCTCCTCACTGCAGATGGTGATTGCAGCCATAAAATTAAAAGGCACTTACTCCTTGGAAGGAAAGTTATGACCAACATAGATAGCATATTGAAAAGCAGAGCTATTACTTTGATAACAAAGGTCCGTCTAGTCAAGGCTATGGTTTTTCCAGTGGTCATGTATGGATGTGAGAGTTCGACTGTGAAGAAAGCTGAGTGCCAAAGAATTGATGCTTTTGAACTGTGGTGTTGGAGAAGACTCCTGAGAGTCCCTTGGACTGCAAGGAGATCCAACCAGTCCATCCTAAAGGAGAACAGTCCTGAGTGTTCATTGGAAGGACTGATGCTAACGCTGAAACTCCAATACTTTGGCCACCTAACGCAAAGAGTTGACTCATTGGAAAGACCCTGATGCTGGGACGGATTAGGGGCAGGAGGAGAAGGGGATGACAGAGGATGAGATGGCTGGATGGCATCACCAACTCGATGGACATGAGTCCTAGTGAACTCCAGGAGTTGGTGATGGACAGGGAGGCCTGGCATGCTGTGACTCATGGGATCGCAAAGAGTCGGACACAACTGAGCGACTGAACTGAACTAAACTGAACTAATGATGAAAAGGACATCTTTTTTTTGGTGTTAGTTCTGGAAGGTCTTGTAGATCACCATAGAACCATTCAACTTCAGCTTCTTCAGCATTAGTGGTTGGGGCATATACTTGGATTACTGCGATATTGAATGGTTTGCCTTGGAAACTGGAGAAGGCAATGGCAACCCACTCCAGTACTCTTGCCTGGAAAATCCCATGGACGGAGGAGCCTGGTAGGCTGCAGTCCTTGGGATCAGGAAGAGTCAGACACGACTGAGTGACTTCACTTTCACTTTTCACTTTCATGCATTGGAGAAGGAAATGGCAACCCACTCCAGTGTTCTTGCCTGGAGAGTCCCAGGGACAAAGGAGCCTGGTGGGCTGTCATCTATGGGGTAGCACAGAGTCGGACATGACTGAAGCGACTTAGCAGCAGCAGCAGCAGCCTTGGAAACAAACAGAGATCATTCCGTTATTTTTGAACTGCACCCAAGTACTGCATTTCAGACAGGTTTGTTGACTCTGAGGGCTACTCCATTTCTTCTAAGGGATTCTTGCCCACAGTAGAAGATATAAAGGTCATCTGAGTTAAATTCACCCATTCCAGTCCATCTCAGTTCACTAATTCCTAAAATGTCAGGGTTCACTCTTGCCATCTACTGTTTGACCACTTCCAATTTACATTGATTCATGGACCTAACATTTCAGGTTCCTGTGCAATATTGTTCTTTACAGCATCAGGCTCTACTTCCATCACAGTCACATCCACAACTGGGCATTGTTTACACTTGGCTCTCTCTCTTCTTTCTTTCTGGAGTTACTTCTCCACTCTTCTCTAGTAATATATTGGGCACCTACCAATCTGGGAAAGTGAAAGAGGAGAGTGAAAAAGCTGCCTTTATAACTCAATATTCAAAAAACTAAGATTATAACATCCTGTCCCATCACTTCATGGCAAATAGATAGGGAAACAATGGAAACAGTGGCAGACTTTATTCTGTGGGGCTCCAAAATCACTGCAGATGGTAACTACAACCATGAAATTCAAAGATGCTTGCTACTCAGAAGAAAAGCTATGACAAACCTAGACAACATATTAAAAGGCAGAGACATTACTTTGCTGACAAATTTCTGTCTAGTCAAAGCTATGGTTTTTCCAGTAGTTATGTATGGATGTGAGAAACGGACCATAAAGAATGCTGAGGGCCAAAGAATTAATGCTTTTGAACTGTTTTGGAGAAGACTCTTGAGAGTCCTTTGGATAGCAAGGAGATCAAGCCAGTCAATCCTAAACGAAATCAGTCCTGAATATTCACTGAAGAACTGATGCTGAAGCTGAAGCTCCAATACTTCAGCCACCTGATTCAAAGAACTGACTCACTGGAAAGGACCCTAATTGTGGGAAAGATTGAAAGCAGGAGGAGAAGGGGATGACAGAGGATGAGATGGTTGGATGGCATCATCGACTCAATGGACATGAGTATGAGCACTGTCCAGGAGTTGGCGATGGACAGGGAAACCTGGCGTGCTGCAGTCCATGGGGTCACAAAGAGTTAGACATGACTGAGCCACTGAACTGAACTGAAAAGATTGTAAATTCTAATAAATACTGAAGCTATTTCATTAGCTTCCTCTCCACATCAGTTCAGTTCAGTTTAGTTGCTTCTCTCCACATAGGTTTTCTAATTTCCGTATATACAAAATATAAATCATCTTCCATCCAAATCTATGACTCACCCTTTGCTGTGAACTCTAGCCTTCAAAATCATTGCCACTTTCTTCCTTATAATTCCCCCTTACCATTCTCATGCTCTCTTGCCCCATAAAGTCACCCTTTCTAATGTGTTAAATATATTTTTAGATATGTATATATCCCTGAAAGGTGTTTACATTCATTTATCCAACAAACTCTTATTAAGCACCCCTTTATTTTCCATGTATATTCCTATAAGCAGGTAAAATAGTTAGCTTTGTTACATAACAAATTACCCCCAAATCTTAGTGCCTGAAGAATGAACATGTGTTTAGTCCACAATTATGTAAATCAGTACTTTAAGCTGAACTCAGCCAAGCACTTTTCTGCTAGTCTTAGATGATCTCTGCCGGGCTCTGCCATGCTCCACCAATTCAGCTGGAGGCTGATTCTCTCAAACTACCAGAGCCTTAGCTTGCCTCTGCTCCACAAGCCTCTCACTACCTAGGAGGCTAGCCTGGCCTTCTTTACATGGTCACCTCAGGGTCCAAAAAACAGCAAGAGAGGTTAAGTACCAGGGAACAAACACTTTGCAAATCTCTAATTGAATCACTTTTATTATGTTTCATCAGTCAAAACAAGTCACATGGCCAAGTCCAGAATCAGTGTGGAAGTGGACTACCCAAGCATAAATACAGGACATCGACGCCTGCAAATTGGCATCTATGCCTGCAAAGACTCTTTTACAGTGGAGATTCAAAACTGCAAAACATCTTTGCCTTCATGAGCCTTGTTTCCTCACATTCTCCATCAGCATTTGGTATTTCACCCCTTTCTAAGGTTTGGCCAAGCAGATAAGTGTAAGCCAGTATTTCTTTGTGGGTTTAATTTCCCTGATTAAAGGCAAACATTTCTTTATACACTTGATAGCTATTCATACTTTTTTCCTTCTATGAATTGCCTATTTGTATGCCATTTATTTTTCTATGGGATTTCCTGTGTTTTTCTTACTTATTCTAGGAGTTCCTTGTGTATTAAGTAACAAACATACTCATAGATGAAAAAAGCTGTATAAGACACCTTAGTGAAGTGAGTGAAAGTGAAGTCACTCGTGTCCAATTCTTTATGACCCCATGGACTGTAGCCTACCAGGCTCCTCCATCCATGGGATTTTCCAGGCAAGAGTACTGGAGTGGGTTGCCATTTTCCTCTCCAGGGGACTTCCCAACCCAGGGATCAAACCCAGCTCTCCCCCAGACTCTTTACTCTCTGAGCCACCAGGGAAGCCCCTAAGACACCTTAGTTTGCTAAAGTAGGATTTTCACCATTTGTATATTATTTTATTGTGAATATATCATACAGAGACTTGTGCATAAAGCATATATGTAGAATTTAACAAATAGTTATAATGATCTACCACTGCCTGAGTGGATTCACCATTTATTATTATTCTGATTTGAGATGCCACCTTTAGAATATACTATTGACATTGTATACTTGGATCTATTTCTGTACTTAATATTCAAAAATTTCCATTTTTGAATGTTTTTTGTGAAGAATGGATCATGAATTTGTCCCATGCTTTTTCAGCATAGGTGAAGATGGTCATACCATTTTCTCCTCTTATTGAACCACATTTTGCATTCTTAAAATAAACTGATTATGATATATCATTAATTTAGTGTGCTATGGAACTCTTTGTTAATATTTAACTTAGGATTTTGTCTCAGTATTTGTGAATGAAGCTGATCCAAAGTTTTGGCTTTCAGTATTATTCGCCAGAGTTTACTATACTTGTTATACATGTTATACTTATTTTTCTGTGAGCTGGAGCGGTTTAAACAGCTTTGGAAATATTTATATTTTAAAGATGAGGTGGACTTCACAGGATGTTTTTCCAAAAGAAATCACTTTGATAGTGTTATATCTTCCATTAAAATTATTCTATTCAGAGTTTCAGTCTTTTCTAGACTTGTAATAAGTAAATTACATTTTCCTAGGAATTTTTCCCTTTTATCAAACTTTCCAATTTGTTTGCAGAGATTTGAGCAAAGAGGTCTCTTGCTTTTTAACTTCTGTGGGTGTGGGTATATGCATGTGTGTGAGGTTATTTGCTGCTAAATCATTTCTCATTTCTCATATTTGTAACTTCTCTAACTTTTCTTGGCTCAATTAGCTTTGTTTATCTAATTTATTGCTTATTTCAAAGAATAAGTTTTCTATTTTGTTAGTTCTGTCACTTTCCTATTTTCTAACTCATTAATTTATTCTTGTATCTTCATTAACTCTTCTGTGCATTTTCTTTTTATTTATTTTGTTGTCATTTTCAAACTTCTTAAATTGAATACTTAATTCAATTTTGTTTCATTCTATTTTTTTATGTAGGTATTTAAGGATATATCTCCTGTAAGTACGACTCAGAAGTACCCCCATAGCTTCTAACACACAAGGTTTTTTTATCATTGCATAATTTTTACTTTTTCACTTTGTCAGTTTTTGACACTAATTCATGGGTATTAGAAAAGAAGGTATACTTTATATTTTCATGGTATAGAATTTACACAAATTTATTCACAAATATAAAATAGTAAAGCATTAATATTGATTCTGTATACATATATCAATTAGGTTCACTTAATATCTTATTAAAAGGGATTCTCAGCTTGTTCAGTGGTAAAGAATCCGCCTGCCAGTGCAGAAGACACAGGAGATGTAAGTTTGATCCCTCAGCTGGAAAGATCCTCTGAAGGAGGAAATGGCAACCCACTCTAGTTTTCTTGCTGGGAAAATCCCATGGACAGAGAAGTGTGGCAGGCTATACTCCATGGGGTTGTAAAGAGTTGGACATGACTGAGCAGTTGAACATGCACAATATCTCCTGTGTTCTTACTTATTACTGATTCTTACTTTCAAATATTTTTAGAATCCTTCATAGTAGTAGTAATAGAGTAGTAGGTTGAGGCTAATGGTTGAGGCTAATTTTCTTAAGATTTGAAAGCAACATTTATTGCTTATAAAATTTACATTTTAAATGCAGACTTCTTTGCTTCCCAGCTTTATTGAGATAGAATTGACATATAACATTATTTAGGTTTAAGGTGTACAGTGTTGATTTAGCACACTTATATATAGCAAAATAATAACCACTACAGGATTAGCTAAGACTTCTGTTCTGTCACACAACTCCCATTTCTTTTTTGTGATGAGAACACTTAAGATCTACTCTCTTAGTAACTTTCAAGTATATAACACAGCATTAACAACTATAATCACCAAGATGTAATATTATCACTGGAGGTTTATACCCTTTAACCAACATCTCCCCGTTTTCTCTGTCTCCACTAGCTCCATTCCACCACTCTACTCTCTGTTTGTCTGAGTTCAGCTTTTTTAGATTTCACATCCAAGTAATACCACACAGTATTTTTCTTTCTCTGTATGACTTATTTCACTTAGCATAATACCAAAGGTGCATCCAGGTTGTCACACACAGCAGGATTTTCTTCTGGCTAAATAATATTCCATTGTGTGGATTATCACATCTTTATCCAATGATTAAATAGTTTCCATATCTTGGCTACTGGGAATAATGGAATAATGAACATGGCAGTGAAAATATCTTTCAAGATCCTATTTTCATTTCCTTTGAATATATACCCAGGAGTATATTGCTGAATCACATGGTATTTCTGTTAATTTTTTTGAGGAACCTCCATGCTGTGTTCAACAGAGGCTATACCAATTAACATTCCCACCAACAGTGTACAAAGTTTCCCTTTTCTCTACCATCTCACCAACACTTATCTTTCCTCTTTTTGATGACAGCCATTCTAACATGTGTGAGGTGATATTTCCTGTGGTTTTGATTTGTATTTCCCTGATAATTAATGGTATTGAGCATTTCTTCATGTGTCCAGAGACCACTTGTACATCTTCTTTGGAAAAATGTCTATTTACTTCCTCTGTTTTATAATCAGGTCATTTATTTGTTTTTGCAACTTAATTGTATGAATTTCTCATGTCTTTTTGATGCTAGCTCCTTATCAGATATGTGATTTTTAAATATTGTCTCCCATTCCGTAAGTTGCCTTTGTATTTTGTTGATGTTTTTTCTTTTACTATATAGAAGCTTTTTGTTTTGATGTAGTCCCACTTGTTTATTTTTGCTTTTGTTGTTTGTACTTTTGGTGTCATATCCAGGTAATTACTGGCAACACCAATGTCAAGGAACTTTTTCTGTGTGTTTCCTCTAGATGTTTTACAGTTTCTGGTCTTATGTTTAATTCTCTAATGTGGTTTGAGTTATTTCTGTGAGTGGAATAAGATAGTGGTCCAATTTCATTCTGCTACAGGGTTAGGTGGAGGTTAACATTTATTGAGTGTCTACTATGTGTCAGATAATATTCTAAGTCCTCTAGCTGGATTACCTCATTGTCTCACTAGTTCTATACTTGCTCATACCCTTGTCCTTCACCTAAACTACCTCAATGACTTCCTAATTTGTCTCCCAACTTGACTACGTCCCACCCAAATTACTACTCCATGCAGCATAGCATGTGTATGAACATCTAGTTGTGCTCTGACAGCTTCCAATCATGTTACTCAACATACGTGCCAATTCAGATTCACTGGGTTGGGGTCCAGGAAACTTCACTTTGGATGATCATTGACCAGACTAAAACTGTAGAACCATTAGCATATGCAAAAGGGCATAACATGATTTAGATACAGAATAGGTTTCCATTTTTAAAAGAAATATACATATTTACTATGTAATTATATTTTTGTTATAACCCATGTAATAAGTTCATATTGGATAATGTACAATGAAAGTTCTCCTTCATAATCCCCAAATTCTCAATCCTCTCAGTCAGTTCAGTCACTCAGTCGCGTCCGACTCTTTGCAGCCCCGCAGACTGCAGCATGCTAGGCCACCTTGCCCATCACCAACACCCAGAGTTTATTCAAACTCATGTCCATTGAGTCGGTGACGCCATCCAGCCATCTCATCCTCTGTTGTCCCCTTGGGCACTCATTCAGTTTTCTTTCTGTTTACTTATATAGATAACTATATGTGTATTTATTCATACATATAATGTGCACATTTTGGTCATCTGATGTGAACAGCTGACTCACTGGAAAAGTCCCTAATGCTGGGAAAGATTGAGGGTAGAAGAAGAGGGCGTCAGAGGATGAGATGGCTGGATGGTATCACTATTACGATGGACATGAACTTGGGCAAATTTTGGGAAATGGTAAGGGACAGAGAGGTCTGGCATGCTGCAGGCCATGGGGTCACAAAGAGTCGGACACAACTGGGCAACTGAACAACAAGCATAATGTGCATATATTAAAAGTAACAGGATGCTTATGCCCAATTAGAAAGTGAGGTGCAAACAAAAGAATGGGTTATCAAGACTGAACCTCTGAGAATAATTACATGTTGCTGCTGTTATTCAGCTGCTAAGTTATGTCCCATCCTTTGCACCCTGTGGACTGTAGCACCCAAGGTTCCTCTGTCCTCCACTATCTCCTGCAGTTTGCTCAAACTCATGTCCACTGAGTCAGTGATGCTATCTAACCATCTCATCCTCTGCCACCCCCTTCTCCTTTGCCTTTAACCTTTCCCAGGATCAGGATATTTTTCCAGTAAGTCTGCTCTTCACAGCAGGTTGACAAATTATTGGAACTTCAGTTTCAGCATCAGTCCTTCCAATGAATATTCGGGGTTGATTTCCTTTAGGATGAACTGGTTCGATCTCCTTGCTGTCCAAGAGACTCTCAAGAGTCTTCTCCAGTACCACATTTCAAAAGCATCAATTATTTGGCATTCAGCCTTCTTTATGGTTCAACTCTCTCATCTGTATATGACTATTGGAAAAGCCATATTTTGAATATATAGACTTTTGTTGGCAAAGTGATGTCTCTGGTTTTTAATATGCTGTCTATGTTTGTCATAGTTTTCCTTCCAAGAAGCAAGTGTCTTAATCTTATGGCTGCAATCACCATCCATGGTGATTTTGGAGTCCGAGAAAATAAAATTTGTCCTTTCTTCCACTTTTTCCCCTTCCATTTGCCATGAAGTGATAATAAAGGATGCTGTTATCATAATGTTTTTAATGTTGAGTTTCAAGCCAGCTTTTTCACTCTCATCTTTCACCTTCTTCAAGAGGCTCTTTAGTTCTTCTACACTTTTGCCATTAGAGTACTGCGATCTGCATAGCTGAGGTTGTTGATATTTCTCCTGGAAATCTTGATTCCTACTTATGATACATCCAGCCCAGCATTTCACATAATGTACCCCGAATATAAGTTAAATAAGCAGGGTAACAATACACAGGCTTGATGTACTCCTTTCCCAATTTTGAACCAGTCCATAGTTCCATGTCCAGTTCTAAGTGTGGCTTCTTGATCCACATACATTTTCTCAGAAGACAGGGAAAGTGGTCTGGTACTTTCATCTCTTGAAGCATTTTCTACAGTTTTTTGTGATCCACACACTCAAAAGCTATAGCATAGTCAATGAAGCAGAAGTAGATATTTTTCTGGAATTCCATTGCTTGCTTCATGAGTGAACGAATGTTGGCAATTTAATCTCTGGTTCCTCTGCCTCTTTGAATCCCAGCTTCTAAACCTGGAAATTCTCATTTCACATACTGCTAAAGCCTAAATTGAAAGATTTTGAGCATAACTTTGCTAACATGTAAAATGAGTGCAATTGTACAGTAGTTAGCATTCTGTGGCATTGCCCTTCTTTGGGATTAGAGTGAAAACAGACCTTTCCCTGTCCTGTGGCCACTGTTGTGTTTTCCAAATTTGCTAACATATTGAGTGCAGCCCTTTAACAGCATCATCTTTTAGGATTTGAAATAGCTCATCTGGAATTCCATCACCTCCACCAGCTTTGTTCATAGTATTGCTTCCTAAGGCCCACTTGACTTCACACTCTAGCATGCCTGGCTCTAGGTGAGTGACCACATCATTGTGGTTATCTGGGTCATTAAGACCTTTCTTGTACAGTTCTTCTGTGTATTCTTGCCACTTCTTAATCTCTTCTGTTTCTACCAGGTCCTTACCATTTCTGTTCTTTATTGTGCCCATTCTTGCCTGAAATGTTCCCTTGATATCTCCAAATTTTTTGAAAAATCTCTAGTCTTTCCCATTCTATTGTTTTCCTCTGTTTCTTTGCCTTGTTCATTTAAGAAGGCCTTCTTATCTCTCCTTACTGTTGTCTGGAACTCTACATTCAGTTGGGTCCATCTTTCCCTTTCTCTCTTACCTTTTGATTCTCTTCTTTTCTCAGCTATTTGTAAAGCTTCCTCACACAACCACTTTGCCTTCTTGCATTGATCTTTTTTTCAGATGGTTTAGGTCACTGCCTCCTGTACAATGTTGCAAATTCTGTCTGTAGTTCTTCAAGCATTCTGTCTACCAGATCTAATCCCTCAAAACTGTCACCTCCATTGTATAATCATAAGGGATTTGACTTAGGTCATATGTGAATGGCCTAGTGGCTTTCCCTACTTTCTTTAACTTAAGCCTGAATTTTGCAATAAGGAGGTCATGATCTGAGCACCCCAGTGGCGCTAGTGGTAAAGAACCCACCTGTCAATGCAAGTTAGGCATGAGATGCTGGTTCGATCCCTGGATCAGGAAGATCCCCTGGAGGAGGCCATGGCAATCAGCTCCAGTATTCTTGCCTAGAGAATCCCATGGACAGAGGAGCCTGGAGAGATACAGTTCATGGGGTCACAAGGAAACTGAAGCACACAATCTGAGCTACAGTCAGCTACCATTTTTACTAACTGTAGAGAGCTTCTCCATCTTTGGCTACAAAGAACATAGTCAATCTGATTTCAGTATTGACCATCTGGTGATTTTCATGTGTAGAATTGTTTCTTATGTTGTTGGAAAAGGGTGTTTGCTAGACCAGTGTGTTCTGTTGACGAAACTCTGTTAGCCTTTGCCCTGCTTCATTTTGTACTCCAAGGCCAAACTTGCCTGCATTCTGGGTATTAAATTATTACATAGCCCCCCCCCCAAAAAAGTAATAGAAGTCTACTTAATTATTTTTAGCAGCTGTGTGACATTGTATTTGTGGATCTATAATTTATTTAATGACCCTTCAATTGGAGTTACTTGGCTTGTTTCCAATTTTTCACTTGTTACAAACAATGCTGCATTGAACATTCTTGTGCTTGAGTCCAAGCATTTCTTTACAGTAGATTCATATAAATTAAATTACTCAGTTAAAGCTTACATACATTGTCAATTAGGTATCTTTGGACTGCAAGTGATAAACAACTCAATGCAGACCTGTATATGTGAACAGGGGAATTATAGGCTGGTTTAATTCAAACTCCAAGTGAAGATTTTGCTTTCGGAAAGGCTTGACCCAATGGATCCCATTTCTCTCCACCTTTCTCTTCTGCTTTCTCCAACAGTCACTTCCTGCTAAGGGTAATTCACCTCATTGATCCTGGTTAACTACTGTAGCATCATGTTTCCCCATCTACATCCAGCAAGAAAGAAGAGGTGCTTTGGCTCTGAATTATAAGCAAAAGTCCTTGCATTTCTCTGCTTGATTAGCTTAGTTCACAAGTCCGCTCCTGTACCATCAACCATTGTGGCCATAGAAATAGAATGTCCTGACTGGCTTAAGTCATATGTCACTCCTCTGAAGCTAATAGGTGGAGCCAGCTTATCTGAAAGTGTTTTGATTCCCAAACAGAAATCACAGATCGTTGGGATGGATGCCCATTACAGTGAATTATTTATTTGAATAGATCACTGCTTAATTGCCTTCTAATAATTTACACTTCTACTAACCGTGTATGAAAGTGGCTGTTTCTCAGTATCTCAAGCAATGTTTCCTATTTTTTTTCTTCAGATTTTCGTATTTTGTTGATAAGCACCTTTTCATATGTATAAACATGAAAGCCTTTTATATTTCTCCTGTAAATTGCCTATTGATAATCTCCACCCATATTTCTATTTTTGGATGATTTATAGAAGCTTTGTATACAATCTACACAATGACCAATCACCCATTAAATATACTGCAAATAGTTTTCTCTGTATGTTACTCACATTTTAACTCTATCATGCCTTTCATTGTGCTGAGATAAATTTTGATTTTTATGAAATTGTATCTGTCAATCTTTTTCTTTTATGGCTTCTGATATCTATGTCTTATTTAAGGAAGCCTTTTCCACCTCCAATTTTTTAAAAAATTTGCTCCAGTATGGCCTCCAAATACTTTTTATATTTTTTCCCTATCTGGTTGCTTAACTAAACTGAAGTTTATCTTCATGGATGGTTAAAAGAAGAGTCTATTCTTTCTTTTTTTCTGAATCAATAGCTAATTTTCCAACAGTAACTATTCCATGGCATATGCATTTCTCCGTGGATTTGAAATACCACCCTTATTATAATGTAAATTGTTATAGGCATTTTATGGTTGTGTTCTGGTCTCTCTGTTGCACTGATTCCCACTCAAGTACACCACACTGTTTTCATCATGTCTTTGGCACATGCTTTTACCGTATGTTTTTAGTGTTGCTTAGCAATGTCTATGCCTAATACATGAGACAGAAGAATCTCTAACATGAGCTTCATTTTTTCCCAGACTCCTCACCTATCTTTAGCCCCTTGCCTTTTAGATTTTAGTAAAACCAAATGTCGATAATTCTGTAGCACAGCTTGGATCTTTTTCTTTCCTCTTCCTGGAATATCCTGCTCTCCTTCTTTACTGGAGTAACTCTAACTTATCCTTCAGAACACAGCTCAGTCAAAATTACTCATTTACTAACCTTTCCTGAAACCTTAGGTCTACTTCTCTCCCCTGTCCTCTCATTCTGCAATTATAACTTCCATGTTTAGTGGACAAAGACAACCTCTTCAATATCGGCATTTTCTGCAAGCTTTTCCTCTGATGGAGTCAATGTTTCTTATTCTTTACACTATCAGCACTTAATACAGTCCTCAGATATATTTATTGACCTGAGCCAAGGGAAATAGATGGGGAAACAGTGGAAACAGTGTCAGACTTTATTTTTGGGGGCTCCAAAATCACTGCAGATGGTGATTGCAGCCATGAAATTAAAAGACGCTTACTCCTTGGAAGAAAAGTTTTGAGCAACCTAGATAGCATATTCAAAAGCAGAGACATTACTTTGCCGACTAAGGTCTGTCTAGTCAAGGCTATGGTTTTTCCAGTGGTCATGTATGGTTGTGAGAGTTGGACTGTGAAGAAGGCTGAGCGCCGAAGAATTGATGCTTTTGAACTGTGGTGTTGGAGAAGACTCTTGAGAGTCCCTTGGACTGCAAAGAGATCCAACCAGTCCATTCTGAAGGATATTAGCCCTGGGATTTCTTTGGAACGAATGATGCTGAAGCTGAAACTCCAGTACTTTGGCCACCTGATGCGAAGAGTTGACTCATTGGAAAATACCCTGATGCTGGGAGGGATTAGGGGCAGGAGGAGAAGGGGACGACAGAGGATGAGATGGCTGGATGGCATCAGTGACTCAATGGATGTGAGTCTGAGTGAACTCCGGGAGTTGGTGATGGACAGGGAGGCCTGGCGTGCTGCGATTCATGGAGTTGCAAAGAGTCGGACACAACTGAGTGACTGAACTGAACTGAACTGATGTTCTTTTCTTCTTCATTTTATTGTGTTATAAAGATAACTTCCATTTGTGGAATTAATTAGTCTTCTTGAAGACTAAATTTGCAAGTCAAATTATGTCTTGCATATTCAAATCATACTGGATATCATAAGCGCTTTTGGCTTAAGAAGAACACTAACAATTAGCCTTTTGGAAAGCTATGAACAATGTTTCCACCCAAGATGGTAGAGAAATAGGATGGGGAAACCACTTTGTCTCCCATGAATTCATCAAAAGATCGTTTGAATGCTGAGCAACCTCCATAAAACAACTTCTGAATGCTGGCGGAGGACACCAGGCACCCAGAAAGGCAGCCCATTCTCTTCGAAAGGAGGTGAAAGTGAAGTCGTTCAGTCGTGTCCGACTCTTTGTGACCCCATGGACTGTAACCTATCAGGCTTCTCTGTCCATGGGATTTTCCAGGCAAGAGTACTGGAGTGGATTGCCATTTCCTTCTCCAGCGGATCTTCCCGACCCAGGGATCGAACCCAGGTCTCCCGCATTGTAGACAGACGCTTTACTGTCTGAGTGAAAGGAGGTAGGACAAAATATAAAAGGCAAAAAGAGAAACAAAGAGACTCATCCTGGGGAGGGAGTCGTGAAGAAGGAGAAGTTTCCAAATAGTAGAAAACCCTCTCATAGGTGGATCTGTTGGAAGTTTTGGAATCTCAGAGGGTAACATAACCAGGAGAAAAGAAAAGAACCTCACAGAATACACACCTAACCACAGTTGCCAGCTGAAAAGTGGCCCAGAGGCTCATGTCTGTCACCAGCGAGCAAGGGCTGGACAGGAAGGCACGAGCTGCATAATCTGTGCTTAGGGTAAGGACCAGGCCTGAATGCCCTGAGGATAATCTGAGGGAGCTAAGGTGAGATAGCAATCCACACTGTGGATCACCAAAGAGAAAGAAAGAGAGAGAGAACTTTTCCACAAAAGGCTCTAACACACAGCCTGGCCTCCTTACAGAACAAAGGATTGAGCGAATACCAAAGGAGGAGAGCCAGCCAACTGTGTACAGGCCCCTCTCCCCAACCAGAGGCAGAGAGGGAGGCATGCAACAAGCAGAACCAGAAGGCAAGGGGCTGCTGCAACCTCGACCCCAGAGACCAGCATCCTCCACCAAACTGTGAACAGGCTCCCAGTCGCTAGCCACGTCTTCCTGGGATACTGGACAGTTGACATCCACCAGGAGGTTTGCAGACTGAGATCAGCTCCCCAGAAGAGATTCATGGCACTCCTAAGACCAGTGCTTTTGTGGCACACCCAGGAAACTGAGCAGTTGGGACCAGGGATGTGATTAAGATGCACAGCTGCCCTGAGACAGTCCACTTGCCAAGCACCTGGTCACCTGAGCTGCTCAGACCTGGGAAGGGCACAAATCTCATGCCCAACCGAGTCTGTGCCCTTGCAGTGTACCCAAGAACCTGAGCGACTTAGACCTGGGAATTGCATAAAATGCAGGGCCTGCTTTATACAGTGCCCCTGCAGAGCACTCTGGAGCCTGAGCAGTGTAGACCCAGGAAGTCCACGCAACCCTGAGCTGGGGCAAACCCAGTGTTGTCCATACACTGTGAGTAGTCCCCACACATGCCAGTGATACTTGTTTGCAGTGTCCTTCCCTCCCCATAACACAACTGAACAAGTGAGCCTAAATAAGTGACCACCTTCATCCCCTTGTGCCAGGGTGGAAATTAGACTTGCAAACAAAGGAAGCCAAAATAAACAAAGAAGAGGGAACCGCTCTGGAAGTGACAGAGGCAACAGATTAAAACCCCATAGTAAACACTGACTAAGCATTGGAGGAGCTACAGACCTTGAGAACAAGTACAAGCTGGAACAAGGAACTATCTGAAACTGAACTGACCCCACACTGCCCGAAACAGCTCCAGAGAAATTCCTGTATATATTTTTACTATTATCACTTTTTAATATTTTAAAAAATTTAAGTCCTTTATTACTTCTTTAATTTTCATTTTTAACCTTGCAAAAAAAGACCCTATTTTTAAAGCAAATTTCATATATTTTTTTATAAATTTTGTGATTGATTTTGTTTTGTATTTTTAATATTGTATTTTTGAGAATCTAACCTCTACTCTAGATTTTTAATCTTTGTTTTTTTGGCATTTGTTATTAATTTTGTACCTTTAAGAATCTAATCTTCATTATCCATTTTCACTTAGGGGTCTGATTACTAGCTTGATTGCTCTCTTCCCTTTTGACTCTGCCTTTTCTTCCCCAGGTCACCTCTATCTCCTCCCTCCCTCTTCTCTTCTCTACTTAACTCTGTGAATCTCTCTGGATCTTCTGGGCTGTGGAGAACACTTAGGGAACTGACTACTGGCTAGATTGGTCTCTCTCCCTTTGACTCCCCCTCTTCTCCTCCTGATCACCTCTATCTCCCTGCTCCTTCTTCTCTTCTCCATGTAACTGTGAACTTCTCTGAGTGTCCCTCACTGTGGAGAATTGTTTCACCAATAATCTAGATGTTTTATTATCTGTGCTGTATGGATGAAGATTTGAGGCTACTGTAAGAATAAGACTGAAAGCCAGAGCAGGAGGCTTAACTCCAAAACTTGAGGACATCAGAGAATTCCTGATTTCAAGGAACATTAATAGATAAACACTCACATAAAAGCCTCCATACCTACCCTGAAACCAAGCTCTACCCAAGAGCCAACAAGTTCCAGAGCAAGACATACCATGTTAATTCTTCAGCAAAGCAGGAACACAGCCCTGAGCATTAAAGGACAGGCTTCCCAAAGTCATGCCAAACCCATAGACTCCCGAGTGAATGTACTGGACACTTCATGGCACTCCAGAGAAAAAAGATCCAGCTCTACCCACCAGAACACAGACACAAGCTCCCCTAACCAGGAAACCTTGACAAGCCATTAGTCCAACCCCACCCAGAGGGAGCAGGCTCCACAATAAAGAGGAACCATGAACTTCCAGCCTACAGAAATGGCACTCTAAACACAGCAATTTAAACAAAATGAAAAGGCAGAGAAATATTCAGCAGATAAAGGAACATGATAAGTGCCCACCAAACCAAACAAAAGTGGAGGAGATAGGGAGTCTATCTGAAAAAAGAATTCAGGATAATGATAGTAAAAATGATCCAAAATCTTGAAAACAAAATGGAGTTACAGATAAATAAACTAGAGACAAGGACTGAGAAGAAGCAAGAAATGTTTAACAAAGACCTAGAAGAAATAAAGAAGAGTCAATCATTAATGAATAATGCATAACTGAGATCCAAAGCACTCTAGAGGGAACCAATAGTAGAATATCTGAGGCAGAAGATAGGATAAGTGAGGTGGAAGATAGAATGGTGGAAATAAATGAAGCAGAGAGGAAAAAAGAAAAAGGAATTAAAAGAATGAGGACAAACTCAGAGACCTCTGGGACAATATTAAACACCTCAACATTAGAATCATAGGTGTCCCAGGAAGACAAAAAGAAAGGGCATGAGAAAATACTTGAGGAGATAATAGTTGAAAACTTCCCAAAATGGGGAAGGAAATAGCCACCCAAATCCAAGAAACCTAGAGAGTCTCCAACAGGATAAACCCAAGGTGAAACACCTCAAGACACATATTAATCAAACTAATGAAGATCAAACACAAAGGACAAATATTAAAAGCAGCAAGGGAAAAGCAGCAAATAACACAAGGGGATTCCCATAAGGATAACAGCTGATCTTTCAACAGAAACTCTTCAGGCCAGAAGGGAATGGCAGGATATACTTAAAGTGATGAAAGAGAAAAACCTACAACCCAGATTACTATGCCCAGCAAGGATCTCATTCAAATATGAAGGAGCAATCAAAAGCTTTACAGACAAGCATAGGCTGAGAGAATTTAGCACCACCAAACCAGCTCTTCAACAAATGCTAAAGGATCTTCTCTAGGCAGGAAACGCATGAAAGGTTTATAAACTCGAACTCAAAACAACAAAGTAAATGGCAACAGGATCATATTTATCAACAATTACCTTAAATGTAAATGGGTTGAATGCCCCAACCAAAAGACAAAAACTGGCTGAAAGGACACAAAAACAAGACCCAGAGACCCACCTCAAAACAAAGGACACATACAGACTGAAAGTGAAGGGCTGGAAAAAGATATTTCATGCAAAATATGAGAGACCAAAAGAAAGCAGGGGTAGCAATAATCATATCAGATAAAATAGACTTTGAAGCAAAGGTCATGAGAAGAGACAAAGAAGGACACTACATAATGATCAAAGGATCAATCCAAGGAGAAGATATAACAATTATAAATATATATGCAACCAACATAGGAGCACCTCAATAGGTAAGACAAATGCTAACGAGTATGAAAGGGGAAGTTAACAGTAACACAATAATAGTGAAAGACTTTAATACCCCACTCACACCTATGGATATATCAACCAAACAGAAAATTACCAAGGAAACGAACTTTAAATGATGCAATGGACCAGTTAGATCTAATTGATATCTATAGGACATTTCACCCCAAAAGGATGAATTTCACCTTTTCCTCAAGTGCACATAGAACATTTTCCAGGATTGATCACATCCTGGGTGATAAATCTAGCATTGGTAAATTACAAAAAAATTGAAATCATTTCAAGCATCTTTTCTGATAACAATGTGGTAAGATTAGATGTCAACTACTGGGGGAAAAAAAACTATTAAAAACACAAACAGATGGAGGCTAAACCACACACTTCTGAATAACCAACAAATCATGGAAGAAATCAAAAAGAAAATCAAAACATGCATAGAAACAAATGAAAAGATGACAACCAAAAACCTATGGGGTTTAGTAAAAGCAGTGCTAAGGGTAAGGTTCATAGCAATACAAGCTTACCTCAAGAAACTAGAGAAAAATCAAATAAATAATCTAACTCTACACCTAAAGCAACCAGAAAAAGAAGAAATGAAGAACTGCAAGGTTAGTAGAAGGAAAGAATTCATAAAATTAAAGCAGAAATAAATGAAAAAGAAGCAAAGGAGACTATAGCAAAAATCAACAAAACCAGAAGCTGGTTCTTTGAGAAGATAAATAAAATAGACAAACCACTAGCCAGACTCATCAAGAAAAAAAGGGAGAAGAATCAAATCAACAAAATTAGAAATGAAAATGGAGAAATCACAACAGACAACACAGAAATAGAAAGGATAATAAGAGACTACTATCCACAACTATATGCCAAGAAAATGGACAACTTGGAAGAAATGGAAAAATTCTTAGAAAAGGATAACCTTCCAAAACTGAATCAAGAAATAGAAAATTTTAACAGACCCATCACAAGCATAGAAATCAAAACTATAATAAAAAATCTTCCAGCAAATAAAAGCCCAGGACCAGATGGTTTCCCAGGTGAATTTTTCCAAAAATTACAGAAGAACTAACACCTATCCTACTCAAACTCTTTTAGAAATTTGCAGAGGAAGATAAACTCCCAAACTCATTCCATGAGGCTACCATCACCCTAATACCAAAACCAGACAAAGACATCACAAAACAAAAAAAACTACAGGCCAATAATACTGAGGAATATAGATGCAAAAAGCCTCAACAAAATTCTAGCAAACAGACTCCATGAACATATTAAAAAGATCATACATTGTGAACAAGTGGGCTTTATCCCAGGGGTGCAATGATTCTACAATATTTGCAAATCAATCAATGTGACACAACACATTGACAAATTGAAAGATAAAAACCATGATTATCTCAACAGATGCAAAGAAAGCCTTTGACAAAATTCAACACCCATTTATGATAAAAATCCTCCAGAAAGCAGGCCCAGAAGGAACATAGCTCAACATAATAAAAGCTATATATGATAAACCCACAGCCTACATTATCCTCAATGGTGAAAAGTTGAAAGCATTTCCCCTAAAGTAAGGAACAAGACAAGGGTGCCCACTCTCACCACTACTATTCAACATAGTTTTGAAAGTTTTAGCCACAGCAATCAGAGAAGAAAAAGAAATAAAAGGAATACAGATTGGAAATGAAGAAGTAAAACTCTCACTGTTTGCAGATGACATGATCCTCTACATGGAAAACCTTAAAGACACCACCAGAAAATTACTAGAGCTAATCAATGAGTATAGTAAGTTTGAAGGATATAAAATTAATACACAGAAATCCCTTGTACTTCTATACTCTAATAATGAGAAAACAGAAAGAGAAATTAAGGAAACAATCCCATTCACCATTGTAATGAAAAGAATAAAATACTTAGGAATAAATCTACCTAAAGAAACAAAAGACCTACATATAGAAAACTGTAAAACACTGATGAAAGAAATCAAAGATGACACAAATAGATGGAGAAATATACCATGTTCATGGATTAGAGGAATCAATATAGTGAAAATGAGTATACTACCCAAAACAGTCTATAGATTTGATGCAATCCCTATCAAGCTACCAATGGTATTTGTCAGAGAACTAGAACAAAAAATTTCACAATTTGTACAGAAATATGAAAAACCTTTAAAAGCCAAAACAATCTTGAGAAAGAATGGAACTGGAGGAATCAACCTACTTGACTTCAGACTATACTACAAAGCTACACTCATCAAGACAGTACGGTACTGGCACAAAGACAGAGACATAGATCAATAGAACAAAATAGAAAGCCCAGAAATAAATCCACGCACCTATGGACACCTTATCTATGACAAAGGAAGCAAAAATATACAATGGAGAAAGACAATCTCTTTAACAAGTGGTGCTGGGAAAACTGGTTAACCACCTGTAAAAGAATGAAACTAGCACACTTTCTAATACCATACACAAAAATAAACTCAAAATGGATTAAAGATCTAAATGTAAGACCAGAAACTATAAAATTCCTAGAAGAAAGCATAGGCAGAACACTCTCTGACATAAATCATAGCAAGATCCTCTATGACCCACCTCCCAGAATGATAGAAATAAAAGCAAAAATAAACAAAAGGGACCTAATTAAACATAAAAGCTTTTGCACAATGAAAGAAACTATAAACAAGGTGAAAAGACAGCCTTCGAAATGGGAGAAAATAATAGCAAATGAAGCAACTGACAAAGAATTTATCTCAAAAATATACAAGCAACTCCTGTAGCTCTATTCCAGAAAAATAAACGACCCAATCAAAAAATGGGCCAAAGACCTAAACAGACATTTCTCCAAAGAAGACATACAGATGGCTAACAAACACATGAAAAGATGCTCAACATCACTCATTATCAGAGAAATGCAAATCAAGACCACAATGAGGTACCATTTCACACCAGTCAGAATGGCTGCTATCAAAAAGTCTACAAACAATAAATGCTGGAAAGGGTGCAGAGAAAAGAGAACCCTCTTACACTGTTGGTGGGAATGCAAACTAGTACAGCCACTATGAACTGGAATTATACAACTGCAATATGACCCAGCAATCCCATGGCTGGGCATACACATTGAGGAAACCAGAATTAAAAGAGACATGTGTACCCCAATATTAATTGCAGCACTGTTTACTATAGCTAGGACATGGAAGCAACCTATGTCCATTGGCAGATGAATGGATAAGAAAGCTTTGGTACATATACACAATGGAATATTACCCAGCTATTAAAAAGAATGTATTTAAATCAGTTCTAATGAGGTGGATGAAACTGGAGCCTATTATACAGAATGAAGTAAGTCAGAGAGAAAAACACCAAAACAGTATATTAATGCATATATATGGAATTTAGAAAGATGGTAATGATGACCTTATATGTGAGACAGCAAAAGAGACACAGATATAAGGAACAGACTTTTGAACTCTATGGGAGAAGGCGAGGGTGGGATGATTTAAGAGAATAGCATTGAAATATGTATATTACCATATGCGAAATAGATGACCAGTCCAAGTTCAATGGATGAAACAGGGCACTCAAGGCTTGTGCCCTGGGACAAACCAGAGGGATGGAATGGGATGGGGAGGGAGGTGAGAGGGGGGTTCAGGATGGAGAACACATGTACACCCATGGATGATTCATGTCAATGTATGGAAAAAACCACCACACTATTGTAAAGTAATTAGCCTCCAGTTAAAATAAATTAATTTAAAAAGCAAAAGAAAAATGTTTGCAATCTACATATCTGGTCTAGTAATGTAACAAATGAAAGAATTTATATGTCCCACCAAACCCTCTAAATACTTTTAGCATTGTATTGATAATTCATCATTGCTTTTGTTATTTACATAGGGTTCTTCCCTATTCTAATCAGTTTAGTTCAGTTCAGTTCAGTTGCTCAGTAGTATCCAACTTTTTGCGACCCCATGAACCAGAGCATGCCAGGCCTCCCTGTCCATCACCAAGTCCCAGAGTCCACCCAAATCCATGGCCATTGAGTCAGTGATACCATCCAACCATCTCATCCTCTGTTTTCCCCTTCTCCTCCTGCCCTCAATCTTTCCCAGCATCAGGGTCTTTTCCAATGAGTCAGCTCTTCACATCAGGTGAACAAAGTATTGGAGTTTCAGCTTCAGCATCAGTCCTTCCAATGAACACCCAGGACTGATCTCCTTCAGAATGGACAGGTTGGATCTCCTTGCAGTCCAAGGGACTCTCAAGAGTCTTCTCCAACACTACAGTTCAAAAGCATCAGTTCTTCGGTGCTCAGCTTTGTTTATAGTCCAACTCTCATATTCATCAGAGAAGGCAATGGCAACCCACTCCATATCCATACATGACCACTGGAAAAACCATAGCCTTGACTAGATGGACCTTAGTCGGCAATGTTGCCAGGTTGGATAGCATATTCAAAAGCAGAGACATTACATTGCCGACTAAGGTCCATCTAGTCAAGGCTATGGTTTTTCCAATGGTTATGTATGGATGTGAGAGTTGGACTGTGAAGAAAGCTGAGCCAAAGCTGTATGTTTGGTCAGAAAGCTGACCAAAGAATTGATACTTTTGAACTGTGGTGTTGGAGAAGACTCCTGAGAGTCCTTTGGACTACAAGGAGATCCAACCAGCCATTCTGAAGGAGATCAGCCCTGGGTGTTCTTTGGAATGAATGATGCTAAAGCTGAAACTCCAGTACTTTGGCCACCTCATGCGAAGAGCTGACTCATTGGAAAAGACTCTGATGCTGGGAGGGATTGAGGGCAGGAGGAGAAGGGGATGACAGAGGATGAGATGGCTGGATGGCATCACTGATTCGATGGACGTGAGTCTGAGTGAACTCCGGGAGTTGGTGATGGACAGGGAGGCCTGGCGTGCTGCAGTTCATGGGGTTGCAAAGAGTTGGACATGACTGAGTGACTGAACTGAACTGAACTGAACTGAGGTTGGTCATAACTTTCCTTCCAAGGAGTAAGTGTCTTTTAATTTCATGGCTGCAATCACCATCTGCAGTGATTTTAGAGCCCAGAAAAATATAGTCAGCCCAGAAAAACATAGTCCACTCTTTCCCTATCTATTTGCCATAAGGATGTTTAATTTTTTTTTTCTCAAGTCCCTGATGTGGCAAGCACTGGCATACATATGTGCATGCATGCATGCTTATTTGTGTCCAACTCTTTGTGATTCTATGGACTTTAGCTCACCAGGTTCCTCTGTCCATGGGATTCTCCAGGCAAGAATACTGGAGGGAGTTGCCATTTCCTACTCCAAGCATATATACACAAAACTTAGCAAATGACAAATGATTGATTTGAATTTTAGAATTTCTCAAAATTTCTAGAAATGGGTTTCACATAGTTAACTTTAAGAGAAATATGTTGGAATCAAGAAAAGATGGCGGAGGAATAGGACGGGAAGACCACTTTCTCCCTCACAAATTCCTCAAAAGAACATTTCAACGCTGAGCAAACTCCACAAAACAACTTCTGTAGGCTGGCAGAGGACATCAGGCAACCAGAAAAGCAGACCATTGTCTTCAAAAACAGCTAGGAAAAAATATAAAAGATGAAAAAGGAGACAAAGGAGGTGGGGAGGGAGCTCTGTCCCGGGAAGGGAAGCCCGTCCCGGGAAGGGAATTTTAAGAAGATAGGTTTCCAAATACCTGGAAACACTCTCCCTGCCGAGTCTGTGGCAAGCCTTGGAAACACAGAGGGCAACATAACAGGAAGGGAAAAATTAATAAATAATTAAAACCAACTGATTACAAGCCCAACAGTAACTCCCCCAGCGGAAAAGCAGCACAGACGCCTGCATCCGCCACTGGGAAGTGGGGGCAGGGCAGGGACGCGCGGGAGGCGCGGGCTGCAGAGCTTTGTAAGAATCGGGCAGGAACGCCCCACGCACAACCAGAACGATCTAACTTGGGCTAGCAAACCAGACTGTGGGATAGCTACCACGCGAAAAGCTCAAACATAAGACACCACCAGGACTCAGCACAGAACAAAGGACGGAGCGGAAAAAGCTGGCTGCAGACCATCCCCCGCCGGGGACAGGCAGCCAGAGCCGTAAGGACTGGAAAGGGGCAATTGCAGACCTGGAGAGACTTTACTTACCTAACTGCAAGCAGGCTTCTTTACTAAGACTTCTGGGGGTGCTGGACAGTCACCATCTGCCTCACAAGGGGTGCCAGCGGTCCACCCAGAAAACTGAGCAGCAGAGGCAGAAAAGGCGACAAGTCGCAGCGATCACACTCGCCAAACTCCTGAGCTACTCGGACCTGGGAAGGGCACAAAACGGAGTCCCAACTGAATCTGAGCCTCTGAGGGCTACCTGAGCGCCGAACCTGAGCAGCTTAGACAGGGGAAGTGCACGCAGCCTAGGGCCAGCCTCAGACGGTTCCCGGCTGAGCACCGTAGAGCCGGAGCGGTTTGTGCACCATGAGAAGGGACAGGTCCAGCGGGGCTGAGACACTGTGTGCACACGAGAGTGCTATTTGTTTGCAGCATCCCCCCCTCCCCACAGTGCGACTGAACTAGTGAGCTTAAAAGACCAGCAAACAGAAGAAGTTAAACAGAGGGAACTGCCTTGGAAGTGATCCCTCACGGCCCACAACATCAGAGAAGAGATATATTTTTACTATTTTTAAAATCATTCCTTTTTTTCCTTTTTTTTTTTCTTTTTTTTCTAACTTTTTTTTAATTAAGTCTTTTATTTCTCCTCTAATTTTTATTTCTATAACCTACTATTACTATTGGGGAAAAAAAAGACTCTTTTGTGTTTTTTTTTTTTTTTTGTAAGGCAAACACCATATATAGTCTTTGGGTGGTTGTTGGTGTGGTTTTTTTGTTTGTTTTTTCTTTTAATAATTCTTGGTTGTTTTTTTTTTTTTTACTCTTTTTTATTTTCTTTCTTCCTTTCTCCTTCTGCTTCTTTTCTTTAATATTGTAATTTTGAAAATCCAACCACTACTCAAGATTTTTAATCTTTGCTCTTTGGTTTTTGTTGTCAATTTTGTACATTTAAAAACCCAAACTTCACTACCCAAGTTTACCTGAGAGCGAGATTACTGGCTTGACCACTCTCTCCTCCTTTGGACTCTCCTTTTTCTCCACCAGGTGGCCTCTGTCTCTTTCCTCCCCCATCTCTTCTCTATCCAACTCTGTGAATCTCTGTGTGTTCCAGACGGTGGAGAACACCTAAGGAACTGGTTACTGGCAGGATTTCTCTCTTCCTCCTGGTCACCTCTGTCTACTTCCTCCCTCTCCTCTTCCCCGTATAACTCCGTAAATACCTCTGAGCGGTCCAGACTATAGAGAGCACATAAGGAAGTGACTACTGGCTAGCTTGCTCTCTCCTCTTTTGAACTCACCGCATCTCATTCCAGTTACCTCTAACTACCCCCTCCATCTTCTCTTCTCCTTGTAACTCAGTGAACCTTTCTGAGTGTCCCTCAATGTGGAGAAACTTTTCATCTTTAACCTAGATGTTTTATCATCGGTGCTGTATAGATGGAGAAGTCTAGAGGCTACTGTAAAAATAAAACTGAAAACCAGAAGCAGGAGGCTTAAATCCAAAGCCTGAAAATATTAGAGAACTCTTGAATTCAGGGAACATTAAGCAATAGGAGCTCATCAAATGCCTTCATACCTACACTGAAACCAAGCTCCACCCAAGGGCCAATAAGTTCCAAAACAAGACATACCACTCAAATTCTCCAGCAACACAGGAACACACCCCTGAGCTTCAATATACAGGCAGCTCAAAATTATTCCAAAACTTTGATGTCTCATAACCCATTACTGGTCACTCCACTGCACTCCAGAGAGAAGAAACCCAGCTCCACCCACCAGAACTCCAACACAAGCCTCCCTAACCAGGAAACCTTGAAAAGCCACTGATACAACCCCACCCACAGTGAGGAAGCTCCATAATAAAGAGAACTCCACAAATAACCAGAATATAAAAAGGCCACCCCAAATGCAGCAATATAACCAAGATGAAGAGACAGAGGAATACTCAGCAGGTAAATGAACAGGAGAGTTGCCCATCAAACCAGACAAAAGAGGAAGAAGTAGGGAATCTACCTGAGAAGGAATTCCGAATATTGATAGTGAAAATGATCCAAAATCTTGAAATCAAAATGGAATCACAGATAAATAGCCTAGAGACAAGGATTGAGAAGATGCAAGAAAGGTTTAACAAGGACCTAGAAGAAATAAAAAAGAGTCAAAATATAATGAATAACGTAATAGATGAGATCAGAAACACTCTGGAGGCAACAAATAGTAGAGTAACGGAGGCAGAAGATAGGATTAGTGAAATAGAAGATAGAATGGTAGAAATAAATGAATCAGAGAGGAAACAAGAAAAACGAATTAAAAGAAACAAGGACAATCTCAGAGACCTCCAGGACAATATGAAACGCTCCAACATTCAAATTATAGGAGTCCCAGAAGAAGAAGACAGAAAGAAACATCATGAGAAAATTCTTGAGGAGATAATAGTTGAAAACTTCCCTAAAATGGGGAAGGAAATAATCACCCAAGTCCAAGAAACACAGAGAGTTCCAAATAGGATAAACCCAAGGTGAAACACCCCAAGACACATATTAATCAAATTAACAAAGATCAAACACAAAGAACAAATATTAAAAGCAGCAAGGGAAAAACAACAAATAACACACAAGGGGATTCCCATAAGGATAACAGCTGATCTTTCAATAGAAACTCTTCAGGCCAGGAGGGAATGGCAAGACATACTTAAAGTGATGAAAGACAATAACCTACAGCCCAGATTACTGTACCCAGCAAGGATCTCATTCAAATACGAAGGAGAAATCAAAAGCTTTACAGACAAGCAAAAGCTGAGAGAATTCAGCACCACCAAACCAGCTCTCCAACAAATTCTAAAGGATATTCTCTAGACAGGAAACACAAAAAGGGTGTATAAACCCGAACCCAAAACAATAAAGTAAATGGTAACGGGATCATACTTATCAATAATTACCTTAAACGTAAATGGGTTGAACGCCCCAACCAAAAGACAAAGACTGGCTGAATGGATACAAAAACAAGACCCCTCTATATGCTGCTTACAAGAGACCCACCTCAAAACAAGGGACACATACAGACTGAAAGTGAAGGGCTGGAAAAAGATATACCATGCAAATAGAGACCAAAAGAAAGCAGGAGTGGCGATACTCATATCCGATAAAATAGACTTTAAAACAAAGGCTGTGAAAAGAGAGAAAGAAGGCCACTACATAATGATGAAAGGATCAATCCAAGAAGAAGATATAACAATTATAAATATATATATGCACCCAATATAGGGGCACCGCAATATGTAAGACAAATGCTAACAAGTATGAAAGGGGAAATCAACAATAACACAATAATAGTGGGAGACTTTAATACCCTACTCACACCTATGGACAGATCAACTAAACAGAAAATTAACAAAGAAATGCAAACTTTAAATGGTACATTAGACCAGTTAGACCTAATTGATATCTATAGCACATTTCACCACAAAACAATGAATTTCACCTTTTTTTCAAGTGCTCATGGAACCTTCTCCAGGATAGATCACATCCTGGGCCATAAATCTAAACTTGATAAATTCAAAAAAATCGATGTTATTCCAAGCATCTTTTCTGACCATAATGCATTAAGATTAGATCTCAATTACAGAAGAAAAACTATTAAAAATTCCAACATATGGAGGTTGAACAACACACTTCTGAATAACCAACAAATCACAGAAGAAATCAAAAAAGAAATCAAAATATGCATAGAAACTAATGAAAATGAAAACACAACAACCCAAAACCTGTGGGACACTATAAAAGCAGTGTTAAGAGGAAAGTTCATAGCAAAACAGGCATACCTCAAGAAACAAGAAAAAAGTCAAATACATAACCTAACTCTACAACTAGAGCAACTAGAAGAGGAAGAATTGGAGAACCCTAGAGTTAGTAGAAGGAAAGAAATCTTAAAAATTAGGGCAGAAATAAATGCAAAAGAAACAAAAGAGACCATAGCAAAAATCAACAAAGCCAAAAGCTGGTTCTTCAAAAGGATAAATAAAATTGACAAACCATTAGCCAGACTCATCAAGAAGCAAAGAGAGAAAAATCAAATCAATAAAATTAGAAATGAAAATGGAGAGATCACAACAGACAACACAGAAATACAAAGGATCATAAGAGACTACTATCAGCAGTTATATGCCAATAAAATGGACAATGTGGAAGAAATGGACAAATTCTTAGAAAAGTACAATTTTCCAAAACTGAACCAGGAAGAAATAGAAAATCTTAACAGACCCATCACAAGCACGGAAATTGAAACAGTAATCAGAAATCTTCCAGCAAACAAAAGCCCAGTCCAGATGGCTTCACAGCTGAATTCTACCAAAAATTTTGAGAATAGCTAACACCTATCCTACTCAAACTCTTCCAGAAAATTGAAGAGGAAGGTAAACTTCCAAACTCATTCTATGAGGCCACCATCACCCTAATACCAAAACCTGACAAAGATACTACAAAAAAAGAAAACTACAGGCCAATATCACTGATGAACATAGATGCAAAAATCCTCAACAAAATTCTAGCAATCAGAATCCAACAACACATTAAAAAGATCATACACCATGACCAAGTGGGCTTTATCCCAGGGATGCAAGGATTCTTCAACATCCGCAAATCAATCAATGTAATTCACCACATTAACAAATTGAAAAATAAAAGCCATATGATTATCTCAATAGATGCAGAGAAAGCCTTTGACAAAATTCAATATCTATTGATGATAAAAACTCTCCAGAAAGCAGGAATAGACGGAACATACCTCAACATAATAAAAGCTATATATGACAAACCCACAGCAAACATTATCCTCAATGGTGAAAAACTGAAAGCATTTCCCCTAAAGTCAGGAACAAGACAAGGGTGCCCACTTTCACCGCTACTATTCAACATAGTTCTGGAAGTTTTGGCCACAGCAATCAGAGCAGAAAAAGAAATAAAAGGAATCCAAATTGGAAAAGAAGAAGTAAAACTTTCACTGTTTGCAGATGACATGATCCTCTACATAGAAAACCCTAAAGACTCCACCAGAAAAGCTAATCAATGAATATAGTAAAGTTGCAGGATATAAAATCAACACACAGAAATCCCTTGCATTCCTATACACGAATAATGAGAAAGTAGAAAAAGAAATTGAGGAAACAATTCCATTCACCATTGCAACGAAAAGAATAAAATACTTAGGAATGTATCTACCTAAAGAAACTAAAGACCTATATATAGAAAACTATAAAACACTGATGAAAGAAATCAAAGAGGACACTAATAGATGGAGAAGTATACCATGTTCATGGATCAGAAGAATCAATATAGTGAAAATGAGTATACTACCCAAAGCAATTTACAAATTCAATGCAATCCCTATCAAGCTACCAGCAACATTTTTCACAGAACTAGAACAAATAATTTCAAGATTTGTATGGAAATACAAAAAACCTCGAATAGCCAAAGCAATCTTGAGAAAGAAGAATGGAACTGGAGGAATCAACTTGCCTGACCTCAGGCTCTACTACAAAGCCACAGTCATCAAGACAGTATGGTACTGGCACAAAGACAGACACATAGATCAATGGAACAAAATAGAAAGCCCAGAGATAAATCCACACACATATGGACACCTTATCTTTGACAAAGGAGGCAAGAATATACAATGGAGTAAAGACAATCTCTTTAACAAGTGGTGCTGGGAAAACTGGTCAACCACTTGTGAAAGAATGAAACTAGATCACTGTCTAACACTGCACACAAAAATAAACTCAAAATGGATTAAAGATCTAAATGTAAGATCAGAAACTATAAAACTCCTAGAGGAGAACATAGGCAAAACACTCTCAGACATAAATCACAGCAGGATCCTCTATGATCCACCTCCCAGAATTCTGGAAATAAAAGCAAAAATAAACAAATGGGATCTAATTAAAATTAAAAGCTTCTGCACAACAAAGGAAACTATAAGCAAGGTGAAAAGACAGCCTTCGGAATGGGAGAAAATAATAGCAAATGAAGCAACTGACAAACAGCTAATCTCAAAAATATACAAGCAACTTATGCAGCTCAAGTCCAGAAAAATAAACGACCCAATCAAAAAATGGGCCAAAGAACTAAATAGACATTTCTCCAAAGAAGACATACGGATGGCTAACAAACACATGAAAAGATGCTCAACAGCACTCATTATTAGAGAAATGCAAATCAAAACCACAATGAGGTACCACTTCACACCAGTCAGAATGGCTGCGATCCAAAAATCTGCAAGAAATAAATGCTGGAGAGGGTGTGGAGAAAAGGGAACACTCCTACACTGTTGGTGGGAATGCAAACTAGTACAGCCACTTTGGAGAACAGTGTGGAGATTCCTTAAAAAATTGCAAATAGAACTACCTTATGACCCAGTAATCCCACTGCTGGGCATACACACCGAGGAAACCAGAATTAAAAGAGACACATGTACCCCAATGTTCATCGCAGCACTGTTTATAATAGCCAGGACATGGAAACAACCTAGACGTCCATCAGCAGATGAATGGATAAGAAAGCTGTGGTACATATACACAATGGAGTATTACTCAGCCGTTAAAAAGAATTCATTTGAATCAGTTCTGATGAGATGGATGAAACTGGAGCCGATTATACAGAGTGAAGTAAGCCAGAAAGAAAAACACCAATACAGTATACTAACACATATATATGGAATTTAGAAAGATGGCAAGGACGACCCTGTATGCAAGACAGCAAAAAAGACACAGATGTGTATAATGGACTTTTGGACTGAGAGGGAGAGGGAGAGGGTGGGATGATTTGGGAGAATGGCATTGTAACAGGTATACTATCATGTAAGTATCGAATCGCCAGTCTATGTCTGACGCAGGATACAGCATGCTTGGGGCTGGTGAACGGTGATGACCCAGAGAGATGTTATGGGGAGGGATGTGGGAGGGGGGTTCATGTTTGGGAACGCATGTACACCCGTGGTGGATTCATGTCAATGTATGGCAAAACCAATACAGTATTGTAAAGTAAAATAAAGTAAAAATTAAAATTAAAAAATAAAAAAAGAGAAATATGTTGGAAGAAGAATAAAATTCAATTTAACAAATCAGAATGGATTAAAATAATTATGATTTGGATCTAATGAGTATTTGCCTTCAGTTATCAGATACCTAAGCTAGTGTTGTTTTATAAGCTGTATCTGTAGCAGGTGCTAGGAATTTTTTTTTTTCTCAACCATAAGAGTTTTTTCACGCATGGAGCTTACATGAATTGACAAAAATGAGTTTGTGTATTTATTTCGCATACAAAAAATGACTTCACTCAACCACCCGGCCACTTTGCTTCTACCTATGCACTGTCCCATGTAGATCCACTGTTACTTATGTCAATCATTCACCCTTCTGTTTGATCTCTAATGGACATTAATTTCAGAACAAGTATCAGTGGTCTTCTCTATCCCTTTCCCATCTCCACTTTTCAGCAAGAAGAAGAAGCCTTTTATTATTGATCAAATTCTTTTACACGGATTTGCTGTGTAACCTTAAACAAGTTAGTTACTTAACCATTCTGTAGCTGTTTCCTCTTATACAGAATAAGGTGAATAGCTGTAACCTCCCAGGATTAAAAGATTAGTCAAAAAAGTTAAACAGAAAAATTAATCATGTAAGATTTTAAGACAAAAATACACAGAGGAGAAACAATAGTCTCTTCCACAAGTGGTGGTAGGTCAACTAACCTTAATCATGTAAGATTTACTCTCTTAATATTTATGTATAATGTACAGCAGTGTTAATTATCAAATCCCTAGTACTAACCCTTCATATAACTAGAAGTTTGTATCTTTGACTGCCTTGATCCAGTTCCCCTCCCCATTCCAGTTCTAGTAATCAGATTACTTTTATGTTTGTTTGTTTGTTTATTCACTTTTTAAGTATAATCAGCTTATGACACTATAATACTATGCTACAACATCTTATTGTCGGTCAGTCACTCAGCCCTGTCTGACTCTTTTCAACCCCATGGACTGCAGCACACCAGGCTTCCCTGTCCTTCACTATCTCCCAGAGTTTGTTCAAACTCATGTCCGTTGAGATGATGCCATTCAACCCTCTCATCTTCTGTCACCCCCTTCTCCTCCTGCCCTGAATCTTTCCCAGCATCAGGGAACTATTCTATATTTCTGTGTGTTTCAAATTGATTACCATGATAATCTAGTCATGATGTGTCAAATTACAAATACATTACATAGTTATTGACTATAATCCCCACCCTGTACACTATATCCCTGACTCATTTATTCACAACTGGAACCTTGTACATCCTGATTTCCCTCACATATTCCTTTCCTCTCTTTAATCATCTCCCCTCTGTATAACATCTGTTTGTTCTCTTATCTATAACTCTGTTTTGCAGTGTTTATTCATTTTGTTTTGTTTTAGATTCTATATATCAATGAAATCATACAGTATTTGATATTTTTTGCCTGACACTTTAGCATAATACACTTTAGGTCCATCCATGTTGTCACAAATGGCAAGATTTCATTCTTTTCTATGACCAATATTTCATTGTGCCTATGTCCAATACATGTATTCATGTAGTGGTGAGTTTGGGGTTGTGTACATATCTTGGCTATTGGAAATATGTTTCAATGAATACAGTGTGTACATCTTCTTGAATTAGAATTTTTTTAATTTGTATAAATACCTAGAAGTTGTATTGCTAGATCATGTGGTGGTTCTATTTTTAATTCTTTGAGGAATTTTCATACTGTTTACCATAGGGGCTACACCTATTTACATTCCCACCAAAAGTGCACAACAGTTCCCTTTATCCCACATCCTCACCAACACTTGTATTTTGATGTCTTTTTCATCATAGCCATTCTGACAGGTGTAAGATGACATCTCACTGTGACTTTGATTTGGATTTTTTAATAATAAGTGATATTGAGCATCTTTTTCATGTTCCTGTTAGCCATCTGTATGACTTCTTTGGGAAAATGTATATTCAGATTCACTGCTGATTGTTTAATCAGGTTATGTGGGTTTTCTGATGTTGTTGAATGAGTTCTTTATATATTTTAGGTAAATTACCCTTATCAAATATATCACTTTCAATATCTTCACCTGTTCCATAAGCTGAATTTTCATTTTGTTCAATTTCCTTCCCTGTGCCAAAGCTTTTTAGTTTTATGTAGTCCTGTTTATTTTTTCTTTTCTTTCCCTTGCTAAGGAGATAGATCCTAAAAAATATTACTGAAACTGATGTCAAAGTACATAACACCTATTTTCTTCTGGGAGTTTATGCTTTCAGGTCTTCCATTTAGTCTTTTATTTGAATTTATTTATAGTCTTTAAATTGAATTTATTTGTAGTCTTTAAATTGAATTTATTTATATGTGGTGTGAGAGAGTAGGCAAATTCAATTCCTTTCATATAGCTGACCTATCACCACTTGTTGAAGAGACTATCATTTCTCCACTGTGTATTTTTGTGTCCTTTGTCACAAACTAATTGTTCATACAAGCATGAGTTTATGTCTAGGCTCTTTATTGTGTTCCATTGATCTATGTACCTGTTTTTGTGCTAATACCATACTGTTTTGAATTTTGTAGCTTTGTAATATAGTTTGAAATCAGGAAGCATGCTAATTCCCATTTTGTTTTTCTTTCTCAAGATTGCTTAGCTATTTAGGGTCTTTTGCATTTCTACACAAATTTTAGAATCATTTGTTCTAGTTTTTTAAAAACTGCCATTGATATTTTGATAGTACATTGAATCTATAAATTCTGTTGGCTATTTTTACTGTATTAACTCTTCCAATCTATGAACATGATATATCTTTCCATTGTGACATTTTCTATTTTCTTAATCAGTGTCTTGCTGTTTCTCAAATACAAGTCTTTTACTCCTTAGTTAGATTTATTAGTAGATAATGTATTCATTTAGGTACAATTATAATTGGGATTGTATTTTTAATATCTCTTTCTGATAGTTCATTGTTAATATTGATTTTTTTGTTGCTATCCTTAGTATTTTCTAGGTATAGTATTATGTCATCTACAAACAGTGACAATTTTACTTCTTTTCCAAATTAGCTTCCTTTTATTTCTTTTTTCTTGTCTGATTCCTGTGGCTGCAGTTTCCAATATTATATAGAGTAAAATCAGAGAGAGTGGACATCTTTGTTTTGTTCCTGATCTTAGAGGAGGTATTTTTAGCTTTTCACCATTGAGTATGACATTAGCTGTGGGCTTATCAAATATGGTCTTTATTATATTGAGGTATATTTTCTCTAGAGTTTCCCTGGTAACTCAGAAATTCACCTCAGGTGGTAAAGAATTCACCTGCCAATGAAGGAGACACAGGTTCAATCCCTAGTTTGGGAATATCCCCTGGAGAAGGAAATGGTGACTCACTCCAGTATACTTCCCTGGGAAATCCCATGGACACAGAAAAGGCGGGCTATACTCCATGGGGGTCACAAGAGTTGAACATGATTTAGTAACTAAACAACAAGAGCAACAACAAATATTTTCTTGATACCCACTTTGTGGAGAATTTTTATAAATGGATGTTGAATTTTGCCAAAACCTTTTTCTGAATCTATTGAGATGATCATATGATTTTAATCTTGAATTTGTTAATGTGGTATATCATATATCATATATCATATTAATTGATTTGTGGATATTAAATGACTCTTGCTCCCCTAGAATAAATCTCACTTTACCATGTTGTATGATCCTTTCTTCAATGTATTGTTCAATTTGGTTTACTAATATTTTGTTGAGGATTTTTGTGTCTATGTTTATTGGTGTTACAGACTGTAATTTTCTTTTCTGTAATATCTTTATCTGGTTTTCATATCAGGTGATGCTGACCTGGAAGACTGAGCTCAGGATCAATCCTTTCTCTGAAATTTTTTGAAATATTTTGAGAATTATAAGTGATAGCTCTTCTGTGAATGTTTGGTAGACTTGACCTGTGAAAACATCTGGTCCTGGATTTTGCTTGTCGGGGAGGTCATTGCTAATTAAATTTCATTATCGGTAATTTGTCTGTTCATATTTTCTATTTCTTCCTGGTTCAATGGGAGATTTACATTTGTAGGAATTTTTCCATTTCTGCTAGGCTATCCCTTTTGTCAGTATATAATTATTTGTAGTGCTCTTAGAATGTTTTGCATTTCTCAGTTGAAATTTCTCCTTTTTCATTTCTGATTTTATTGATTTGAGCCCTCTCTCTTTCTTTCTTGATGAGACTGGCTAAAGGTTTATCAATTTATTTAAATCTTTTCAAAGATTTAAGTTTTATTGACGTTTTCTACTGTTTTTAGTCTCTTTTTCATTTATTTCTGCTATGACCCTTATAATTTATTTCCTTCTATTAAAATTTTTTCTAGTTCCATTAGGTGTAAAGGCTAGGTTGTTTTATTTGGTATTTTTCATGCTTCCTAAAGTAGGCTTATATTGTTATAAACTTTGAACTTTTTTGCTGTGATCCATAGATTTTGGATCATTGTGTTGCATTAGTTTTCAGATTTTTCTTTAAATTTCTTCTTTGATTTCTTTGGTGATCTATTGGGTATTTAGAAGTATATTGTTTAGCCTCTTTATGTTTGTGGTTTTTGCCATTTTTTTGTTCTTGTGATTCATTTCCAGTCTCACAGCATTTAGGTCAGTAAATACAGGTGATATGATTTCAATTTTCTTTGACTTACTGTACTTTGTTTTCTTGCTTAGCACGTGATCTATCCTAAAGAATATTCCATATGCACTTGAAAAGAATGTGTGTTCTGCTGCTTTTAGATGGAATATTTTATGCATATCTGTTAAGTCCATTGCACTAATGTGTCACTTTAGGCCAGTGTTTCCTTATTGATATTCTCTCTTGATGATTTGTCAATTGATGTAAATGGAGTTTTAAAGACCCTACTATTGTTTGTTACTATCAGTTCCTTCCTTTACATCTGGTAATACCTGCTTTATGTATTTATCAATAGGTATTCTTGTGTTCAGTTCAGTCGCTCAGTTGTGCCCGACTCTTTGCAACCCCATGAACTGCAGCACCAGGCCTCCCTGTCCATCACCAACTCCTGGAATTCACTCAGACTCACATCCATCGAGCCAGTGATGCCATCCAGCCATCTCATCCTCTGTCATCCCCTTCTCCTCCTGTCCCCAATCCCTCCCAGCATCAGAGTCTTTTCCAATGAGCCAACACTTCACATGAGGTGGCCAAAGTACTGGAGTTTTACCTTTAGCATCATTCCTTCCAAAGAAATCCCAGGGCTGATCTCCTTCAGAATGGACTGGTAGGATCTCCTTGCAGACCAAGGGACTCTCAGGAGTCTTCTCCAACACCACAGTTCAAAAGCATCAATTCTTCGGCACTCAGCCTTCTTCACAGTCCAACTCTCACATCCATACATGACCAAAGGAAAAACCATAGCCTTGACTAGACAGACCTTAGTCAGCAAAGTAATGTCTCTGCTTTTGAATATGCTATCTAGGTTGGTCACAACTTTTCTTCCAAGGAGTAAGCATCTTTTAATATCATGGCTGCAGTCACCATCTGCAGTAATTTTGGAGCCCAAAAATATAAAGTCTGACACTGTTTCCACTGTTTCCCCATCTATTTCCCATGAAGTGATGGGATCAGATGCCACGATCTTCGTTTTCTGAATGTTGAGTTTTAAGCCAACTTTTTCACTCTCCTCTTTCACGTTCATCAAGAGGCTTTTCAGTTCCTCTTCACTTTCTGCCATAAGGATGGTGTCATCTGCATATCTGAGGTGATTGATATTTCTCCCAGCAATCTTGATTCCACCTTGTGTTTCTTCCAGTCCAGCGTTTCTCATGATGTACTCTGCATAGAAGTTAAATAAGCAGTGTGACAATATACAGCCTTGATGTACTCCTTTTCCTATTTGGAACCAGTCTATTGTTCCATGTCCAGTTCTAACTGTTGCTTCCTGACCTGCATACATATTTCTCAAGAGGCAGGTCAAGTGGTCTGGTATTCCCCTCTCTCAGAATTTTCCACAGTTTATTGTGATCCACACAGTCAAAGGCTTTGGCATAGTCAATAAAGCAGATATAGATGTTTTTCTGGAACTCTTGTTTTTTCCATGATCCAGCGGATGTTGGCAATTTGATCTCTGGTTCCTCTGCCTTTTCTAAAACCAGCTTGAACATCAGGAAGTTCTCGGTTCATGTATTGCTGAAGCCTGGCTTGGAGAATTTTGAGCATTACTTTACTAGCATGTGAGATGAGTGCAATTGTGCGGTAGTTTACACATATATTAACAGTTGTTATATTTTCCTCTTGAATTGATCTCTTGATTTTTATGTAACATCTTGCTTTGTCTCTTGTTACAGTCTTTTTTTAAAGTCTGTTTTGTCTGATACATGTATTGCTACTGCAGCTCTCTTTTCATTTCGATTTGCATGGGATACTTTTTCCATCTCCACATTGTCAGTCTATGTGTGTCTTTAGATATGCAGTGAGTCTCTTGTAGACAGCATATACAAGGGTCTTTTTTATTAATCCATTCAGCCATTCTATGTCTTTTATTGGAGCATTTATTCCATTTACATTAATTACTGATAGATGTGTATTTATTGCCATTTTGTTAATCACTTTGAGTCATTTGTAGTTCTGTTTTGTTACTTTCTTCTTTTGTTCTCTTCCTTTGTGATTTGGTGACTATCTCTAGCATTATGTTTGGATTCCTTTCTCTTTTTTATATGTGTATCAATTATAGATTTTTGTTTTGTGATTATTGTGAGGTTTATATACAGCAATCTAATTTATGTACGTGATTATTTTAGCTTACTGATCTCCTGATTTCAAATGCATTTTGAAACAACCCTGCATTTTTTACTCCCCAACGTTTAGTGTTTTTGACATGATATTTTGAATCCTTTTGTTTTGTGTATCCCTTAACCTCTAATTGCAGATATGGGTGATTTTACTATTTTTCTCTTTTAACTTTCCTACTTGCTTTCTATGCGGTTGATCTAGCTTTGTTGTATATTTGCCTTCAACAATTAACACTTTTCCTCTCTTAAGTTTCATATTTTTAGTTTTGGCCTTTTCTTTTTTGCTTTGGAAGACCCTTTTACATTTCTTGTAAAGCGATTTGGTGGTGCTGAACTCTTTAAGCTTTTGCTTGTCTGTAAAACTTTTGATCTATCCATTAAATCTGAATAAAAGCTTTGCCATTAGAGTATCCTTGGTTGTAGGTTTATTCCTTTTATCACTTTAAATATATTATGCCACTCTCTTCTGGCCTGCAGAGTTTCTGCTGAAAAGTCAGCTAATAGTCTTATTGGAATTTCCTTGTATGTGACTTGTTGCTTTTCTCTTGCTGCCTCTAATATTCTGTCTTTGTCTTTAATTTTCACCATTTACTTATAGCGTTTCCTGTTGTTTCCCTCTTTGGTTGATCTTGTTTGGAATTCTCTGTTTCCTGGACCTGGATGTCTGTTTTCCTTCCCAGGTTAAAATTTTCATCTATTATGCCTCCAAATATGTTCTCTGCTCCTTTCTTTCTCTTCTCTTTCTGGGACCCCTAAAATGTGAATGTTATTAAGGTTTATGTTTTCCTGGATATTTCTTAAGATGGCCTCATTTTTTTCTTCTTTCTTTTTTTCTGTTCAGTTTCAGTGATTTCCATTCTCTAGTTCCCATTTTACTGATCCATTCCTCACCATCATTTAATCTACTGTTAATTCTCTTTATGTATTTTTCATTTCGGTTGTTGTATTCATCTCTGGTTCTTCTTTAAGTTTTCTAACCTTTTGATAAAAACTTCTAACTTCTCACTCCATTTGTGAGAGTTACAAATGGAAGTTACAAATACTTTCATGGTATTTGTCTTTCTCTTTCTGACTTACTTCACTCTGTGTAATAGACTCTAGGTTCATCCACCTCATTAGAACTGACTCAAATGTATTCCTTTTTATAGCTGAGTAAGATTCCATTGTGTATATGTATCACAACTTCCTTATCCATTCTTCTTCTGATGGACATCTAGATTGCTTCCATGTGCTTGTTATTGTAAACAGTGTTGCAATGAACATTGGGGTACATGTGTCTTTTTCATTCTGGTTTCCTCAGAGTATATGCCCAATAGTGGGATTGCTGGGTCATATGGTAGTTTTACTCCTAGTTTTTTAAGAAATCTCCATACTGTTCTCCATAGTGGTTGTATCAGTCTGCATCTTGTTCTTTCCTTCAAAAAACAGTCTTCTGTCATCTCTTTCTTTATTTCTAAGCCTTTGTAGGTTAGTTACATTTCCAGATCTTGGAAAGTGTCCTTTTTTGGGAGCAGTCATATGATATCAGCCAGGTATTTTCCTTTGGTCACCAGAGCTATATACTCTAATGTGTACCTCTTGTGTTGTCTGTATGGGTCCCTATGTTGTGCTGAGATGATTACTGTGGCTGTCTGGTAGGTGTGGCTGGCCCCTGGTCTGGTTGGTTATAAGACCCTGACTTGTGTGAAGGCTTCCAGTCATTGATTGGCAAGGCCAGGTCACCAGGAACCTGGCTGTAGAGCCCCAGAGGATCCTGGTCTAGTACTGGCCCACCATTGGGTGGAGCCAGGCCCTAAAGGAGTTGGTTGTTGGATTGGGCTTTCAAGATCTAGATCTAGTATTAGGCTGATTATTGGTTGGGCTGGTTCCTGATATAGCTAGCTGCAGTTTCCAGGGTGACAGCAGTTGGTGCTAGCCCACAAGTGAGTGGAGCTGAGTCCTGATGTGGCTGGCTGAAGTGGCCAAGGCATCTCAGAGCTGATATTGGCTTTCTGGTAGATGGGACTGGGGCCCAGTAGGTCCCAAAGTCTGTTGGTGGGGAGGGTTCAGGCTCAGTGGGTTCCAGGGCTAGTGCTGGCTCACTGTTGGGTAGATCCAGGTCGCAGTTTCTCTTGCTGCAGGATGCTGGAGTCCCAGGGATCTTGGGATCAGTGCCAGCACACTAGTGTGTAATGCTGAAATCCTACACCCTCTGGTGAACAGTCAGGTGCAGAGATGACTGTGGGTCCAGGGGGCTGGGCTTCCCTCATAGCTCAGTTGGTAAAGAATCCACCTGCAGTGCAGGAGATCCCAGTTAGATTCCTGGGTTGGGAAAGATCCACTGGAGAAGGGATAGGCTCCCCTCTCCAGTATTCTTGGGCTTCCCTGGTGGCTCAACTGGTAAAGAATCCACCTGCAATATGGGAGACCTGGGTTCAATTCCTGGGTTGGGAAGATCCCCTGGAGAAGGGAAACGCTACCCACTCCAGTATTCTGGCCTTCCATGGACTCTATAGTCCATGGGTCTCAAAGAGTCAGGAATGCCTGAGCAACTTTCACTTTCTTTTCAAGGGGTAAAGGTAGATCATTTGCTGGTGGGTGGGGCTGTGTCCCTACCCAGCTAGCTGATTCTCTGAGGTATGCCAGTACTGGTGCTAAGTGAGACTGATGGTTAGTCTCGTTCTAGCTAAAAAGCTAGAGGGAAATTCCAAAATGATTCTTGCCAGTACCAGTGTTCTCGTGGTAAAAGGAGCTCAAAAAATGGCTGCTGCCTGTGTCTATGTCCCCAGGGTAAGCTCCAGTTGCCTCTCTAGGAGGCTTTTCAAGATCAGCTGGTGACCTGGCTCCTTTCAAATTACTGCTTCTGCTTTGGGCCCCAGATCATAGAAGATTTTGTGTGCACCCTTTCAGAGAAGAGTCTCTATTTCCCACAACTCTTTGGATCTCCAGAAAATAAGCCCAATTGGCCTTCAAAGCCAAATGTTCTTCAATGTGCACTCATCTTCCTGGTGCAAAATCTCCAGGTTGGTGAACTCAGTGTTGAGTTTATACTCCTTATTCCTTGGGAAGAACCTCTGCTGTTGTCATTGTCCTCCAGTTTGTGGGTCACCCACCTGGCAGTATGGGTTCTGACTGCATGGCATCACTACCCCTCTTACCTGTCTCATTGTGGTTTTCTTTATAACTTTCTTTTAGAACAAGTTTCCTGCTAGATTCCAGTCTTTCTGATCAATAGTTGTTCTGTATGTAATTGCAATTTTAGTGTTCCGATGGGAGGAGGTAAACTCAGAGTCTTCCTAATCGGCATCATGGCCATGAAGCCTCTGAGCATCATTTTTAATAAAGAACAAGACTCAGGAGAATAAGGTCAAGGTGGCTGTGAGTATTTTAGGGGAGCAAGCACACCCAAAAAGACAGAGCAGCATTAAATAATGTAATTTGTATGAGGAATGGGGCTTCCCTAATAGCTCAGTTGGTAAAGAATCTGCCTGCAATGCCTGAGGTCCCAGTTTGATTCCTGGGTTGGGAAGGGATAGGCTACCCACTCCAGTATTCTTGGGCTTCCCTTGTGGCTCAGCTAGTAAAGAATTTGCCTGCAATGTGGGAGACCTGGGTTCAATCCCTGGGTTGGGAAGATCCCATGGAGAAGGGAAAGGCTACCCACTCCAGTATTCTGGCCTGGAGAATTCCAAGGACTGTATAGTCCACGGGGTCGCAAAGAGTCAGGAACAAGAGAACAACTTTCCCCTTCACTTCGTGGAGAATGACAAATCTTTCAGTAACGGTAAAGAAAAAATTGCAAGAGGTACATGAGGGAGGTTGAGCTAAAAATACAAGAAGGGTGGGAAGGAGGAGAAAGAGAGAAGCCAAGCACTATTTGAGCATTTTTCATATATTATCTCATATAAATATTATTAAAAATTATCAGATACATATATTACAATAATTTTTTTCATTTTACAAATGAAAAAACTAAGGCACATAAAGGTAAATTAAGTTGTTCAGAGAAAAGAAAATTAGTAGACATGTTTGTTTGGCTTCTGAAATTTTCATATTTAGCAATGGAGTGTTTTTGTTATTTAATTTTTTATTGAGGTATAACTGACATATTAATTTCAAATGTACAAAAAAAGATTTAATCTTTGTATATGTATTGCAAAATGATCATAATAACTCTAGTTAACCTCCATCACCATACACACTTACATAATATTTTTATAATGAGAAATTTTAAGATCTGTTAACAACTTTCAAGTATGAAATAGTATTCTTACTTACAGTCACCATGGTATACCACATATCCCTATGATTTATTCGTCTTATAAGTGGAAGTTTACATTTTGACTCATTTAATAATGTTATTTTTAAGTCTTTTCTAAAAGTTTGTTCAGCATTTTAGATGTTTTATTATAAGGATGATATTTCAGAGTATCTTATCTTATTGTGGATATGGATTTATGACCAAATGTTTAAAGGCTGGATAGCAGAATTGGTAGAGGTAGAGGTAGAATTGGTTGCTCTCTCTTTTTTATGATTTATTAGTTCTCCCTCCCAGCTATGTCTTTGCCATTCAAGAAAAACACACTATAATATCTCCTACTTAAAAAATTTTGAAGTTTCCTGGTGATCCAAGGTTTAAGAATCTGCCTTAACAATGCAGGGGACTCAGGTTTGATCCCTGGTCAGAAAACTAAGATCCCACTTGCTGTTGGGCAACTAAGTCTATGTGCTGCCACTACTGAGCCTGTGTGCCGCAACTCGAGTCCGTGCACCGAACTGAGATCCCACACGATGCAACGAGGGCTCCACATGCCACAGCTAGGACCTGCCTTAGCCAAGTAAATAAGAAACGAAATGTTCTAAATTCCATTGCCCCCCAGAGTGAATGCTACTGGTTCTTCTCCTTGATAGTTTATTTAACCACGTGGACCCATCTCCAGATGCTAGTTCAGTTCAGTTCAGTTCAGTCGCTCAGTCGTGTCCGACTCTTTGCGATTCCATGAATCACAGCACACCAGGCCTCCCTGTCCATCACCAACTCCCGGAGTTCACTCAGACTCACGTCCATCGAGTCGGTGATGCCATCCAGCCATCTCATCCTCTGTCGTCCCCTTCTCCTCCTGCCCCCAATCCCTCCCAGCATCAGAGTCTTTTCCAATGAGTCAGCTCTTCGCATGAGGTGGCCAAAGTACTGGAGTTTCAGCTTTAGCATCAGTCCTTCCAAAGAACACCCAGGGCCGATCTCCTTTACTTTGGTTGCTAATAGACCACTGTCTTCAGAATCTTGCCTCCAGACAAAAAGGAGCTGCCTTGCCCAGGGAGTCACACACCTCCACTGGGTGTGTAACCCACTGAATTATATCCGCACCTATGACAGACTGACATGGGAGTACAGAAGTTCAGTCCTTTGATTTAAGGTAGGACCAACTCATTGGTACAATTCATGTTCCAGAGTACGCCATAAGATCAAATTGAAGCACACTCAGTTTAAACCTTATCCTTAAACAGCTCCATCCCCTTCTTTCTACTGCTATCTTCACTCTTCCATCCTAAGACATTCTTAGGATATACATATACCCAAAGCTCTATATCAAGCTCTGCTTCTAGAAACTCAACCTAACATTTCTTCTAGCCACTACATGACTTTTCTGCTATAATCTCATTAAAAATAGTCATCTAAATTTGCTGTCTCTGACTCTGAAATTTGTTCTCTCTCTAACCTACACCAAACTTTTATGCCCACCAATCCAACAAAACAGCTCTTGGTCACAAATGATCGTCTCACCCCTAAAGAGCTATATTGACATAAGTGATGATTTCCTGCTTGGAGTGCTGTCTTCTCTTTCCCGGGACACTACTCTCTCGGTTCTCTGCCATCACGCTCCCTTCACCTTTTTTGCTACTTCTTCCTTATCTGCACTCTGATCTCTACATTTTCAAGTTTCCTCAGTAACTGTGTCTTGAATCTCTTCTACTTCTTCACCTATAATCATTCTCTTGGTAGTATTATGTATGACTGACACTCAAAATTTATATCTGCAACCCCAAATTCTCTCTAGATCCCAAGTTCACGTACCCAAGTGCCTTTTCAACATATGCATTTGGATGTCTGTAGGCATGTCAAGTTTGACATGTCCAAAGCCAAGCTTACAATTCATGACCCACAGTCTAGCTCAAATATGCTCCCTTTTGTACACCCACACTTTTTCCATCTAAGTAAAATTCAGTCAACTTTCTAGTTGCTCAAACCATAAGACTTGGATTCATTCTTTATTTTTCTTTCTCTTGCACTTTACACATAAAATCTGTCAAGAAATCCAATCAGCTCTACCTTTCAAGTTACATTAAATTTTTCTGCTTCAAAAGATACCATCAAGAAAGGAAAAAAGACAGCCCACAGAATGGAAGAAAATATTTGCAAATTACATATCTAATAAGAGACTTGTATCTAGAATACATAAAGAACTTTTACTACTCAATAATAAAAAGACAAATAAACCTATCTGGGGGTTTCACAGGTGGCACTAGTGGTAAAGAACCTGCCTGCCAATGCAGGGAACATAAGAGACGAGGGTTTGATCCCTGGATCGGGAAGATCCCCTGAAGGAGCGCATGGCAACCCACTCCAGTATTCTTACCTGGAGAATCCCATGGTCAGAGAAGTCTGGTGGGCTACAGTCCATAGGGTTGCAAAAGAGTCAGACACAGCTGAAGTGACTTAGCATGCACACATGCAACCTAATTTTAAAATGGGCCGAAGATCTGAATCAACATTGCTCTGAAGATTTACAAATGACCAAAAAGCAAATGAGAAGATGATCAATATCACTCGACCCAGAGAAATGCAAATCAAAACCCCAGTGGAATATCACTTTACACCCCCTGCTGCTGCTGCTGCTAAGTCGCTTCAGTTGTGTCCGACTCTATGTGACCCCATAGATGGCAGCCCACCAGGCTCTCCCATCCCTGGGATTCTCCAGGCAAGAATACTGAAGTGGGTTGCCATTTCCTTCTCCATTACACCCCCTAGGATGGCTGAAATCAAAAAGTCAGATTATAGTATGTGTTGGTGAGAATATGAGCAAATCAGAACATTCATCCTGTGATGGTAGGAATGTATTAGGGCAGCTGCTGAAGAAAGCAGTTTGGCAAGTCTTTGAATAGTTAAACATACTGTTACCATATGACCTAGCCACTCTGTTCTTAAGTAGAATAAAAACTCAAGAGAAATTAAAACATGTCCACACAAATTCTTGTGTTAATACATGAATGTATATAATAGCATTATGCATAATAGCCAAAAAAATGGAAACAATTCAAATGTTCACCAACTGATGAATGGATAAACAAAATGTGGTATATACACCCAATGGAATAGTATTCAGCCACAAAAGGAATCAAATATTAATACTGCCACAATATGGGTGAACCTTGAAAATATTATGCTAAGTGAAAAAAGTCACAAAAGAACATATATCGTATGACTCCACTTATACAAAATGTCTAGAATAGACAAATTCATAGAGACAGAAGATAAATAAGCATTAGTCCAAAAATTAGAGCTTGAGGGAGAATGAGCTAATAGTTATAAGGTTTCTTAGCAGGTGTGATAAAAATATTCTAAAGTTGATTATAATGATGGTTGCACACTCTGTGAATACACTAAAAATCACTGAATTGTACACTTTAAATAGGTAAATTGTATGGTATGTAAATTATATCTCAACAAAGCCATTGTTTTGAAAAAAGAAAAAAATGAGTATATTACAAATTAACTGTTGTCTACAGCCATCTCCCTAGTCTAAAGCACCATTATTTCTGCTTTAACTATTAAAATAGTATTTTAACTGGTTCTTTCCCTCCGCCCTTGTTCCTGACAGTCTATCATTCACAGAACTTTCAGAGTAATCTTTTTAGAATACAGATCACATCATTTCTATGTTCAAATCCCTCTAATAGTATAGTGGCTAAGAGCATGAACTCTAAGCAGGTTTGATTTAAATTCAAGCTCCATTACGGTGCTCCATGCCTCAGGTCTCTCATCTGTAAAATGGGAAAAATGAGAATAATACCTACCTCCCAGGTTTGTTCTAAGGGTTAAATGAGTTTATATTTCTATGTTACTTATGATAGAGCCTGGCATTATATGATTACTTGATGAGTAGCATCCTAACTTGCTCAGAGCAAAAGTGTAAGTCCTCTTTTCTCTCACTCCTGCTTCACTCCAGTCCAGCAAACTTGACCCACCTGCCATGGAAGGTAGAGCTGAACAATGAGCACACCAAGCCTGCCCCACATCTGCTACTGCCCCTAATATATGCATGACTCATTCCTTTACTTCCTTTCAGGATTCATCTCAACACTCACCTTATCCATGAAGTTTTCACTGGACATAAATACAAAAGCAATGCTTGCCCACTTTGTCTCGCTTTAGTTGTCTCCATATTGCTCATTACTTTCTAACATATTATGAATTTGGTTGTATTTTTTGGTTGACTCCCCTGTCCCACTGTAGCATAAACTTTTAACAAGGGAGATTTTTTGTCTGTTTTGTCCACAGCTATATCCTGAATGCCTAGAATAATGCCTGGTAAATAACAGCATTCAATAAAGTTTTAATGAATGAACATATCTGTGAATTAATAGAAGTACAATGTGGAAGCTCTTAAAATATGTCGATAGGAAATGAACGAGATATGAATGAGGAAAGTGGCAGTGGGAACTGAAGGGATAAGGTGGCAAAATCAAAGAGACACAGTAAACAAGATCAACAAAATGGCATCTGAGAGAGAAGAAAGTTGAAGAAGTTATTTTGAGATGCTAGCCAAATTAAAAGTTAGAATAAGATGGTGGTGCTCAAAAGCAGGATAGAAAACACAAACAGAGGAATCAGTTTGAGGGAGACTATATAACAAACAAAATTCATAAGAAGCAGAAAAACTATGTGGCTAGAAGGCAGTTAGAAATTTGATTTAATAACAAGAACAATCAGAACTGTAACCATGGTTTTGAAAGTCACCAGGACAACCTGTCAATCAAAGCCGAACACAGGAATAATGTTGTCTAAGAGATCAGAGTATGATCAAGAAAAGACAAATCTTGGGAAACATCTGTATAAGTATACAGATGAAGGAGAAACTTAGTGAAGGAGCCTGGTACAAAGGAAATAGAAAGCATGCCTCAAAAAGTACCGAAATGGTTGCAAAACAACAGTAACTGCTGAAATGATATAAACTGTATCAACTAGAAACTTTTTCAGTCGTATCAAAAATCACTGAAATAGAAGTGACAGGATATAGGATTTTCAGACCTTCTGAAAAGATTGAGCTAGTGGGCCCATTTGGCAGTCAGTCTGGAAACAGGGAGGTCACCCAAGCTGTTCACTATCTTCCAGATCAGTTCAGCTTCTAATACTTTTAAGACCCACAGGGACTTCTGTTCATTCAGTAGTCAGTTATGCTTTCATTATTTTTTTATGCTTTGCTTTAGCTTTCAAGACTCACTTCTTTAACAATGTTCTTACTGGTTTTACAAAGTATCATTTCATTAACCCATCTTTGTTTCAGCAATGTGATTATTTTGTGGTCACTACTATCTCAGTCTTAGCTGAAACCTTTTGTTCTCTTGTGTGTTATTAGCAGCATCTTCAGGACTGAATACCTCTTTCTGCCTCCCCTACCTTTCGGTATAAGAAATTATCCTCTCTTCCTAAGACAATCTCCAACAATTAGTAATTCATGATGTCTAACTTACTCACATATTTTGTACCTAACAAGCTATCTTAAACAGTGATGGAAATGGTAATTATTTTCTCTGAGATCCCTGTCAAGGTTACTGTTAAATCATTGCCATTCTGTTAAATTGGACTAGGAGATTCCTCCCTATTCCACTATTGATCTTAGGGGCAAATTGCCCCAAAAATCTTTCCTAGTGCATTGCAGTACAATATATATTAAGTGGAATGTGAATAGCATACATCTTATTTGTAATATGTTTTAGATGCACAAATTTGCAGTTTATTGCAATGTTCTCAAGCAAGGCAATATAAAAGAAAAATACAATTTCTAATGTAATATTCAGTGTTCATAAATATGCCAACTTGGAAATTACAACAAGTAATGTACAAAGAAAGGAAATCAATAGACTTTGGGCACTAATCCTATTTCTCAAGGGTCTATCTTGTGTGGCAGGAAACCCACCTCTGTCCTGACGAGACAAGGTGGACTATGATGGAAAAATGACTTACCACTTACAATCACTGTTTTAATCCCATGGTTGTCAATCACCTACCTGTTGTCACACTGTAGTGGGAGTTGTCATGGAAGCAGTGAAGGTTTAGGGACCTGAAGAGAATGGAGTCATGTTCCTGCTAATGCTGCATGCTCAGTTAATAGAATGTGGAGTCCACTTAACAGTTTGAAATCAACTTTTAAAACTTTTAAAGCATATACATATGCTTCATAAAGATAGATAGATAGATGATAGATATATAGATAATGATTCTTTGACCAGGAAATTGTGACTTCATTCATTTCATATTCTCTTATTAGGCATCTCCATATCCTAGGCTCTGAGATAGACCTGGGAAAGTATCAGCAAACAAGACTGTTACAGGTTTTGACATCAAACAACTTAAAGCCTAGACACACTGAGCAAGTAGATTTTGTCTACATACAAAACGTGAATTGGACAATTGAAGTGGGGCCATCTGTAAATTCATTTTATTCAATAAGCACCATTTAGTTTATGTTTAACGGATACTTAAAGACATTAATGGTACAAAAAAGAGTAAAATATTTAGTCCTTGTTCCATGATTTCCAATACAAATAAATATTTGTTCAATGGATTCAGGAAGAAAAAAAAAGGAAGATGTGTAGAGTATCCAGAGTCATGCTAGAGAGATGTGGAATAACAGTAAACTCATTTCCAACTACTCTCTCCTTCCCTCACTCTACTTCGCCCATACCCTACACTGTTGCTCCTGCCTTCCACTCTCCTGCCTCAGAGCATTAGCATCAATTATCTTCTCTCCATGATCAACTCCCTCATTTACTGTAAGTCCTTGCTTGACTACTTTCTCAATGAGGCTGACCTTGACCATACCGCATAATATTGCAATGTACTGGTCCCTGGTGTTTCTGATTCTCTTTTTCCTACTCTACTTGGTCTTTTTCACACAGTACTTATCACGTTTTAATTCACTAGATAATTTACTCAATGCTATGTTTACATTTTATTGTTTCTGTGTCCCTAGTTGAATATGAGCTCTGCAAAGTTAGAGACCATATTTTGCTCACTGTTGAATGCAAGACACCTAGAAGAGTGTCTGGCAGTCAGTATTTAGAAAGTATTTGTTAAGTGAATGATAATGATACTAATATAAATTAAGTATATTTTATGTGCCAGGTAGCCTACTGAGAACTTTAAATATGTGACCTCTTTAAACCCTGGTAATGCATTATCTCTTTTTCAACATCATAGTAAATACGGTCGTACTTCTTGGTTACAGTCAACAGGAAAGGAACAGAAAAGAAATTCGTTGGGCATTTATCAGAAAGCTCAAAGAATGAATATGAATAGAAAAGAAATCTGTTGGGCCTTTATCAGGAAGCTCAAAGAATGAATATGAATGCTAGAGAATCTGATTATGGAAGAAATAACTGAGACAAAGCACTACTGAGAGTCTGCCACAGGAAAAATTTGCTAAGGACACCAGCCCTGGCATAGCCACCACTGGACACTTTCAGCCACACAGCTGAACACTGCTCTTCGTAGAGACTCATCGCTGACATGGTCAGACTTTTCACTCCTTCTTCTAGATCCGAGTTTCCTCTACATCAGTAACTCCTCTCAACCAGGAGAACTTCCTTTAGCGTTTCATTTGCATGGGTTCCACTGCTGACCAATTCTGTTTTATTTGAAAATGTCATTGTTTTTCCTTCAACTTAGAAACATACTTTCCCTAGATATAGAATCCTAGGTTGACGGCTGTTTTCTCTCAGCATTGTAAAGATGCTACTCCATCATTGTCTGGTTTCTACTGTTCCTGAGGAAAAGTCAGCTGTTACTCATGCTTAATATTTTCCTATATGTAGACTGTGTTTTTCTCTATTTCAGATTCTTTTCTCTAACTTTCATGATTGAACTTTCCTGATATGTAGCGGGGGGGATTAATCATATTTCAAAAACACTGGAGTCAGTTATTTTTTTCTGGTGGCTCAGTGCTGGCCTCCCTGATGGCTCAGCAGTAAAGAATCCACCTGCCAATGCAGGAGACATGGGTTCAGTCCCTGGTCCAGAAAGATCCCCTGGAGAAGGAAATGGCAACCCATTTCAGTATTCTTGCCTGGGAAATCCCATAGACAGAGAAGCCTGGCCCACTACAATCCATGAGGTTGCAAAAGAGTCAGACACAACTTAGTGAATAAACAACAAAAACATTTTTTTCTGATTCTCTTTAAGTTTCAGTTATACAAGTAACAGAATGCTTCATAATTTTACCTAGGTCATTGAAATTCCATGGGGTTTCTTTTCTGTTTTAAATATTTTTTCTCTGTGTGTTTTCATTTGAATAATTCCTATTGAACTGTCTTCTGTTGAATCTAACCTCTTAATCCTATGCACTCATTTGTTTTTACTTTCAGAGATTATATTCATCCTGGGATTTTCACTTAGGTCTTTTTTAGAGTTTCCAGATCTCTCCTGAAATTTCTTCACTTTACCCACTGTAGATTTAATGAAAATGACAAACCTCTACTAAGATTCAGAGTGACACAGAGAGAGGCAGAGAGAGAGAACAGATTACCAATTCAAGGAATAATAGCAGGGACTTTGCCACACCATCCCACAGATTAATGATACTATTATGAATACTATGCTAATAAATTTTACAATTTAAATTAAATGTACAAATTTTTTAAGAAAAACAACTTTCTGAAGTCAACCAAAAACAAATACAAAACCTAAATAGTCTGATATTTGCTTTCGAAATTGAAGTTGTCATTTAAAACCTTCCCACAAAAAAAACCCAAGGCTGATATGGCTTCAGTGATGGATTCAATCAAACATGTAAAGGAAAAATAATACTAAACTTAAACCAATTCTTGCCATATAAACTTACATTACCACATGTAAAATAAATAGCCGATGGAATTTGCTGTATGGCTCAGGAAGCTCAAACAGGGGTTCTATATCAACCTAGAGGAGTGGGATGGGGAGGGAGATGCGAGGGAGGTTCAAAAGGGAGGGTATATATGTATAGCTATGGCTGATTTATGTTGAGGATTGACAGAAAACAACAAAATTCTGTAAAGCAATTATCCTTCAATAAAAAAATAAATTAAAAAAATATAAAAGTAAGCACTCCTCATTCATTTTATAAGCTTAGTAAGCTGATGTCAAATCTGACAAAAGCAATATAAGAAAACTAATGTACCTTAAGATCCTAAGTACAAAATTATTCAGTGATATAGTTGCAAATCAAATCCAGAAATATATGAAAAATAAAATAAAGCATGACAAATAGAACTGATCCCAATAATGCAACATTAGTTCATCAATTAATGTATTTTGCTACATCACTAGAATATGGTCACCTCAATAGATGAAGTCATTTAACAAAGATTAAAACCCATTTGCTAGCTGCCTTAAAATTCAACATTCAAAAAACTAAGATCACGGCATCTTGTCCCATCATCTCATGGCAAATAGATGAAAAAAACAATGAAAACAATGAGAAACTTTATTTTCTTGGGCTCCAGAATCTCTGCAGATGGTGACTGCAGCCATGAAATTAAAAGATGCTTACTCCTTGGAAGAAAAGCTACCAACCTAGACAGCGTATTAAAAAGCAGAGACATTACTTTGCTGACAAAAGTCTGTACAGTCAAAGCTATGGTTTTCCCAGTAGTCGTGTATGGGTGTGAAAGTTGGACCATAAAGAAACCTGAGTGCCGAAGAATTGATGGTTTTGAACTGTGGTGTTGGAGAAGACTCTTGAGAGTCCCTTGGACTGCAAGGAGATCCAACCAGTCCATCCTAAAGGAGATCAGTCCTGAATATTCATTGGAAGGACTGCAGCTGAAGCTGAAACTCCAATACTTTGGCCACCTGATGTGAAGAACTGACTCATTGGAAAAGACCCTGATGCTGGGAAAGATTGAAGGCAGGAGGAGAAAGGGACTACAGAGGATGAGATGGTTGGATGGGATAACTGACTCAAGGAAAAGAGTTTGAGCAAGCTCTGGGAGTTGGTGTTGGACAGGGAAGCCTGGCATGCTGCAGTCCATGGGGTCGCAAAGAGCCAGACATGACTGAGTGACTAAACTGAACTGAAAACCTGTTCACATTTAATGGTTAAAAAAAAAAATGCTTTCCCTCTAAAACAGAAAACAAAGCAAGGATCTCTGCTCTCAACATTTCTATTCCTAGATTAGGAGGGTCTACACTAAGAAACAAAGCAAGTAAAGGATATTAAAATCATAGAGATTACAAAGTAAAAAGGAAATCTGTGTATATTATCAGACAACTTGTTTGCATAGATAGAAAATTCTGAGGAATCTATTTACCGTTAGAAGTAATGAGTGTACTTAGCAAGGTCTCAAGACACAATGCATGCTCAGCCACTCAGTCATGTCTGACTCTTTGAGACCCTTTGGATTATAGCCAGCCAGGCTCCTCTGTCCATGGGATTCTTCAGGCAAGAATACTGGAGTGGTTTGCCATTTTCTCCTCTAGGGGATCTTCCCGACCCAGGATTCAAACCCGGGTCTTCTGCATTGGCAGGCAGATTCTTTACCACTGAGCCACCTGTGAAACCTTCAATAAACAATATCAATATTTAAAAGCAATATAATTCTATGTAAGGGCAACAGATAAATGAAAAGTAAAATTTAACAAATAATACTAAATTGGTCTGCAACCAATTTCATTGAGGAGGCGGAGAGGTACACAGCATCAAGCAAATTCACAGTGCTGTTGTCTGAGAATTCAAGTCCATTCTAAATCTACCCAGAGATAGCATCAGATTCTGTAAGTTAAGAGTTTAGTCCTATAAGAGTGCCCCCCATTTAACCTTTAGATGCTAGTCCCAACCCCTGATGTGGTCAGAAGCAATCAATTATAGAATGGAGGTCCTAATAAACCCCTGTTTGGACTTCAGACACCAATCAGAATTCCAGGTTGTTATCAGTATTTCTGACCATCTGCCTATACATCAGAAGTTCTCAGCATCCCCTCCTCAGGTTCAATTAATTTGCTGCTGCTGCTACTGCTGCTAAGTTGCTTCAGTCGTGTCCGACTCTGTGTGACCCCAGAGACAGCAGCCCACCGGGCTCCCCCGGCCCTGGGATTCTCCAGGCAAGATCACTGGAGTGAGTTGCCATTTCCTTCTCCTTTCCAATTAATTTGCTAAGGCAGTTCAAAAAACTCACAGAAACATTTTACTTATGTGTTAGGGGAAACACAGACTGAAATTACCCAACTTGGCCAGGCATAATAGAAACCACTTGTATGAGCTATCTTAAACCACAAATCTTGGTAAGGAATGAGACACTGACAGGCTATCATTAACTGGAAGAAGTCAGGAAAGGTCACAAGGAGAGAGGAGACTCAGTCCATGCATCCTACCAAGCTCCCAGAATCCTCTCTGGAGCCCATCTTAGCTGAGTGATGGATGCACCACCAGGAAGGACCATGAGTCAGAGTGACTGGCCAGGGACAGCCCAGAACTAATCCAATCACCATAAAACCTGACACTGCAAGCCACATGGCAGAGCAGTTCTCTTGGATTCCCTTACCCTCCAGCCCTCCCCCCAAGTGTCCCTTCACAATAAAGTCCTTTGCTTTGTCCACACATGTGTCTCCTCAGACAATTCATTTCTGAGTGTTATACAAAAGCCCACTCTTGAGCCTTGGAAGGGGTCCCCCTCCCTGCAACATATGGACTAGCAGTTTACTAAAAAAAGATATAATGATAAAGGATGGAAGAGATGCACAGGACAAGGCACAGGAAAGGACACTAAGCTTCCAGGATCTCTAGAGCATGCCACTCTCCCCAAACCTCCACCTTTTCATCAACCCAGAAGCTCTCCAAACCCCGTCCTCTTGGGTTTTTATGGAAGCTTCGGTATACAAGCCATGACTGATTAAATTATTGACCATGAGTGATTGATTCAACCTCCCCAGAGGTGGAGTGCGGGAGATTGTGAGTTCTGACCCTCTAATCACAGGGTTGGCCACACTGGCAAGCAGCCTCCATTATTAAGTGCTTCCTAAGAGTCCCTCATTAACATATAAAGGACACTTTTTATCACTCAACATTTGGGAATTTCAAGGGTTTTAGGAACTGAAAGCTAGGAACAAAGACCTTGGACAGACAAAAAGTATAGGTGAGAAGTATATTTTGGTCATCTGAATGACCCAATATATTTTTTCCTTATAAATCACAATATCACAATGCTGTTAGCAGTAGCATCAAAAAAAATTTTTAGATATAAATTCCAGTGTGTAGTATCTTTACACTGAAAACTACAAAACATTGCAAAAAGAAATTTTTTAAAAACCTATGTGAGTATAAGGATATATCACATTCTGTGAAATGGAAGACATATTATTAAGGTACTACAGTGAAGTCGCTCAGTCGTGTCCGACTCTGCGACCCTGTGGACTGTAGCCTACCAGGCTTCTCCATCCATGGGATTCTCCAGGCAAGAATACTGGAGTGGGTTACCATTGCCTTCTCCAGGGGATCTTCCTGACCCAGGGATCGAACCCGGGTCTCTCACATTGGAGGCAGACGCTTTAACCTCTGAGCCACCAGGGAAGCCTTCTATGCAAATTCATCTATGTATTCAATGCTGTCCCAACAGGCCTTTTTATAGAAATGAGCAAACTGAATCTAAAATTTGTATGGAAATGCAACAGCCAAAATTATCTTGAAAAAGAAGGGTTTTTTCACTACCTAATTTTAAGACATTTTAAAGCTGTAGTAATAGAGAATGCAGTGCTATGTGGGAATAGACAGATCGGTGGAACAGAACAGAGACTAGAAATAGATGCACAGATGTAGTCAGTTGACTTTCAACAAAGATGCCAATGGAATTTAATAAAGAAAAGATCGTCTTTTCAACATATGTTGCTACAAAAACTGAGTATATATGATATAATATAGAGAGAGACAGAAAGAACATCAACTCTTATCTTCTGCCACACAGATAGATAAACTCAAAATGGACCATAGATTTCAATATAAAAGATAAAACTGTAGACCTTCTAGAAGAAAGTCTTCATAATCTTGGGGCAGGTAAAGATTTCTAAGACAGAGCACAAAAATAAATTGTGAAAGAAAACCTGGTAAATTGAACTTCATAAAAATTCAAAACTTTTACTCTTTGAAAAACGTTATCAAGAAGATGAAAAAGGAGGCCACAGACTTGTAGTAGAGCTGTCTGACAAAGACTGGATACTGAATATATTAAACAACTCCTAGAAGTCCACCAGGGAAAGACAAATAATAAAATTTATGGGCAGAGACATAAGCAGACATTTTATACTCATATAAAAAATAAGTATATAAGTGGTTGATAAGAACATGAAAATGTGCCCAATATAATTACTCATTTGCATGTGTGCATGCTAAGTCGCTTCAGTCATGTCTGACACTGTGTGACCCTGCCAGACTACAGCCAGGCTACAGCCTGCCAGACTCCTCTGTCCATGGGATTCTCCAGGTAAGAATACTGGAGTGGGTTGCCATGCCCTCCTCCAGGGATCTTACTGACCTGGGTATCAAACCCATGTCTCTTAAGTCTAACCTGCATTGGCAGGCAGGTGCTTTACCACTAGAACCACCTGGGAAGCCCCAATTACACATTTAGAGAAATTTAAAGGGAAATTCAAACTAAAGCACAATGAAATATATCATTTCACACTCATGTAAATGCTTCCTACTAGGAAAACTGACAATACCAAGTGTTGGTGAGGATGTGCAACTACTAAAATTCTCCTACTTTGCTGTGGAAGTATAAAATGGCAAAACCACTTTGGAAAGCATTTGGACAGGTTCTTATAAAGTTAAATAAATGCTCACTGCAATTCTATTCTTGAATATTCCACATTCAAGAGAAATGAAAATATATGTTCTATATTGCAAAGAATTCAAATGTCCATCAACAGCTGAACAAGTAAACAAATTGTGGTATATTCATAACAATGCTATACTACTCAGAGACAAAAAAGGAACAAACTGCTGAACTATGCAGTAATAAATAACCCCATACCTCAGCAATCCACTCCTAAATATAGACCCAACAAAATGCAGTACAGTAATGTTTGTACCAAAATTTATCATAATAGACAAAACTGGAAGTGAATTGTTTTTTTGGTTTTTCTGTGTTTATTTTTATTTATTTTTTAATTTCTTTACTTTACAATACTGTATTGGTTTTGCCATACATTGACATGAATCCACCACAGGTGTACATGAGTTCCCAACCCTGAACCCCCCTCCCGCTACCCTCCCCATATCATCTCTCTGGGTCATCCCAGTGCACCAGCCCCAAGTATCCTGTATCCTGTATCAAACCTAGACTAGCGATTCGTTTCTTACATGATAGTATACATGTTTCAATGCCATTCTCCCAAATCATCCCACCCTCTCCCTCTCCCACAGAGTCCAAAAGTCTGTTCTTTACATCTGTGTCTCTTTTGCTGTCTCGCATACAGGGTTATCATTACCATCTTTCTAAATTCCATATATATGTGTTAGTATACTGTATTGGTGTTTTTCTTTCTGGCATACTTCACTCTGTATAATCGGCTCCAGTTTCATCCACCTCATTAGAACTGATTCAAATGTATTCTTTTTAATGGCTGAGTAATACTCCATTGTGTATATGTACCACAGCTTTCTTATCCATTCATCTGCTGATGGAGCTATATAAATTTAACGAACAAGTATAAACAGCTATATGCCACAATATGAATGAATCTCCCAGCACAGAGTGGATGGAATGAAGCGTCTGTATGATTCCATTTATATAAAATTCAAAAACAGGCAAGACTAATGTGTAGTGATTAAAGTTAGATTAGTGAGTCTAACTGGGAAGTAATACAAAGGAGGCTTCTGGGTGCAATGAAAGTCTTCCACCTTGATCCAGGTAGTAAATCGACCAGTGTGTTTACTTTTTTAAAAGTTTCCAACCTGTACATTGAAGATCTTACACTCTATGTATGATATATTTCAACTGATATTTTTACTTTCTTGTTTTATTGCCATGTAATGAGTTACAGAGACTATTAGAAGAGTATAGGTTTTCCTCTCCAGGGACCTGGGTTGTCATTAAATAGCCAAGGCTAGCATACATACAATAAAAATAAATAAATACATGGTATATTAGTTTCCAATGGATGCTATAACAAATTAGTACAGATTTGATGGCTTTAAACTATGAAACTTTACTCTCCCACAGTTCTGGAGGTCAGAAGGCCCTCATCAAGGTATTAGTAGGGCCACACTCCCTCCAAAGATGCTAGGGAAATTTCTTTTCTTGCCTCCTCCAGACTTCCTGAATGTTCCTCACCTTCCTTGGCTTGTGGCCAGTCCCTGCCTCTGTCTTCATGTGACCTTCTTCCCTGTGTGTGTCTCTGTGTCTTCTCCCTTTCTCTTAAGGACAACAGTCACTAAAGCTAGAGATGACCCTAATCCAGGATGACTTCATGCTAACTTTATATCAGCAAACATATATCATTTGTAAATTACAAATGAGGTCACAACTGAGGTTCCAAGTGTGTGTGAATTTGGAGGAGGGACAGTGTTCAACCCACTTCACAAAGCAATTTTAAATTTAAATTCAGTGCTGAACTGTTTGGACATAGAAATTCAAAGAAAGATGTTAATCACTGTGATCTGAAAAAGTGAGAGACAATGTCATTCATAGAGCCCTTGAGTTCTACTACTGAAACTAAGATGCTTTTGAACTGCGGTGTTGGAGAAGACTCTTGAGAGTCCCTTGGAGAGCAAGGAGATCCAACCAGTCATTCCTAAAGGAGATCAGTCCTGAATATTCATTGGAAGGACTGATGCTGATGCTGAAGCTGAAGCTGAAGCTCCAATACTTTGACCACCCGGTGCAAAGAACTGACTCATTGGAAAAGACCCTGATGCTGGGAAAGAATGAAGGCAGAGGGAGAAGGGGACGACAGAGGACAGGAGGGTTGGATGGCATCACCAACTCGATGAACATAAGTTTGAGCAAGCTCTGGGAGTTGGTGTTGGACAGAGAAGCCTGGCATGCTGCAGTCCATGGGGTTGCAAAGAGTTGGACACGACTGAGCAACTGAACTGAAATCAAGAAGGATTCAGGTAAACCATAGCACAGCATGATCTGGCAATGGAAGGGGAGGGACACAGAGGCAGGCCCGAGTGACAGGGAGAGCTCCCGCTGAGGAGTGGGAGAAAATAAGATTGAATAAATAGAGTAAAGCCAGGTTATGAGAGTCCTTGAAAACTTGGCAGATGAATTTAGACCTGATCCAATAGAAAATAGGAAACGACTGTAAATTCTTGAGCAGAGATGTGACATGGTGAAAGCAGTGTTTCAGGAAGATTATGTCGGTGACAGTGTTCAGGATGGATTGGAGGCAAAAGAGACTGAAGGCTAAGGTACTTTGTCTTTCTGTTCTGGATGAGTCTATGGTAGCAAGAGATATGAAGTTTAATTTTAAAAAAGGAACTACAAGTACTCTCCTAAATCTTATTAAACTTCCTAAGCTCATTCGAAAATGAAAAGTAGCTCAGGTGACATTGAATCTGAAAATGCTAATTGTCCCTCAGTGAGAAATTCCTGTTTAGGGAAGAATAGGCAAGACTTTACCACAATTCTTTTTTACTCAAAGTGCTATATCAGCATCACCCAGGAGCCTATTCAAAACGCAGAACCTCAGGCTTAGAATCCTAGACCTACAGAATCAGAATCTGTACTTTTATCAAAATCCCCAGAGATTCGTATGCCTTTAAACTTCATATTAAAGTTTGAGGTGCACTGTCATGGCAAATTTCTGTTGAACTTTTACAGTTTGTGGAAATGTGTCTATAAAACTGCTGAAACTGTTACCTTGAAAAAAAAGCAATTATGAACTCTGCTTCCTGTGACAAGGCTGTCACATCGAGGCACCCGCCAGCCCCAGAGTTATGGGGCTTGCTCACCCACTTCACCATCTCATGGGGAATAATGTTACATGGATGAAACAGAGCATCTGGTTGCCTTGTGAAATGTGTCACTTAGCACTTGTAGTTGAAATTGAGACATCTGTTTGTCTCCCCACCATTCTGTGGTGTTTTGCTCTAAAGTGACACTTTTTCTCATTTGAAATGTAGCTTCCTACTGCAGTAACTTCACTGCCTTGCTGCACAAGTATGCCAGGGCAAAATCAGATTGGCACAAATAATGAAAATCAGCAGATCATCCACTTATCCAGAACCATGGCAGGACCACTACCTTAGGAACACAGTTCCAACCCAACCACACAGTTCTTCCCTCTGGTGCTCCACTCCACAGCTGTAAAAGTCAATAGTTACCCCAGCTCATCACAAAGTATAAAATATTTGGTAACTCCCGTCTGTGTCCAGGTTGTTAAAAGAAACTGAGTTTGCAAGGCCACTCTGACAGAGTGTCTCAAACTTTCATATATATACATACCACTTGTAGATCTTACAAAAAGACACATTCTGAATCAATAGACCTAAAGTGAGGGTTGAGGTCCTACATTTCTTTTATTTCCTTTTTTATAGCTTTCTTGAGATAAAATTGATAAATGCAAATTGTATATATTTAAGGCGTACAATTTGATTTTTTGATATACATGTACATTTTGAAGTAATATCCACAATCAAGCTAATTAAGGTGATATCTATCACCTCTCTTGGTTACCATTTGTGTGTGTGTGTGTGTGTGCGTGTGTGTGTGATGAAAACACTCAAGATGTATCCTCTTAGAAAATTGCAAATATTCAATACAGTGTTGTTAATTATAGTCACTGTACATTAGATCTCCAGAAATTATTCATCTTGCATAACTAAAACTTTGTACTCTTTAACCAATATTCCATCTCCCCTTGCACTTCTAACAGACTCACAGGTGATACTGATGGTTCAAGGACCACACCTTGAGTAGCAAGGTCACTTGCTTAGCAAGATTACATCAAGCATGCCAAGAAAGCAATAGCAAAATGGAATCACCATAGACATATCTCTGTTGCTGGGAAGAAATAAAGTCAAAGATAAGAAGAGTTATGAATAGACTTGAAATAGAAAAACAGAAAAGATAGTTAAATGTAGAAAGTTGATAAAAAAGAATTTATAAAGATGAAGTCAAAGGAGTTTTAAATGAATTAGGATTGGGTTAGTCTAATAATGTAGGTTCTGCTTAGCAATATTTCTACTAGAGACATCCACAACCATCAACTCTTGATGGGGATTTCCAAATCCCTGGGCCAGCAGGATGACAGGGAAAAAATATAGACTCTGGCAGGCAAGATCTTCCTCACTGATCCTGGACATCTGGTCACTAAATCTTTCAGAAAGGCAGATTAGAGATGGTGAATCAAAACCCCTCCAGCAGAGGCACCAATAGAGATTTTCAAATGAGTATGGAAGCTAGCCAATCTCTTGCCACTAGATCTGCAAAATCACATTGCATATTCAGTCTTGCAAGAAAGAAACAAGAGAAAAATGTTGCCAGGCCACAGTTTTTAAGGCCCTAAAGGGTTACAAGGACAACAAAAAGAGTGAAGCAAAGACTTATTTGGCAAATGCCCAGAATACATTATAGTTCAACTAGGTCAAGAAGCTTTTAGTTAGGTAATGTCCATGTAGTAACTGGGGATCTCCTCAACAAGCAAACACTGAAAACAGTTATAGTACTGTGCATTGTGAAGATGCCCACAGGATGATGGGTGGGTTTTTTTTAATGCAAAGACATTTAGCAGTCAGCAGAATTTAACCTTACGTTTTGTAATAAAGTAAGCAAACATCTACACATACTTAGCTTATAATTTTATTTGAGGTTTTATGATATACTTTGATCAGAAACTGAGGGCAGGCCTAGACCCAGCTCACAATTTGTCTTCCTGTAACGAGACTGTAAAAAAGAAAAAAAAAAAAAAAAGCTGGGGTGGGGGAACAAGAAAACATAAAAATCAAAGATCAATCAACTCCAAGAAACCTCCCAATGCCAAACCCCCCCAATGCTGTCACCAACAGGGGAGGCAGGTGATGGACTCTAGTTAGCAGCTGTCAGTTAAACTCTACTGTCCAATGGGAGCAAGCTCTACTTAAACGGAGTCCTGCCTGAAATCAGTTTACATGCCTTCTTCTATATTGTAATTTTGTCTTTCCTGACTCAGCTTGAAGACTAAAGACAGGCCTTGACCTACTGGACCCCGAGGAGCCTAGCACAACATGATCCTACACCCATCCTCCTGATCCTGCCTGGTGCCACCCCATAGTGGTGACCCAGCACCCAAGTCCAACGTGAGGGGCTGGCTCTCCTCCCCCTCCTCGCCATTCCCGGTCTCCCATGATGGATCTTTGACGGTGGGGAGAAACAAGAGGAGGCATGGGCCACAAGCTCTAAACTTTCCTTCCGTCCCTCCCATGGTGTACCTGGCAGATAACAGAGCATTTAGCCACTCTGTTTCCTGACAGTCCCATACCAGGTTCCTGACTCAAATGTGAAATTGGTTAGGTGCCATGGCCCCCAAATCCAAATATATATATATTTATACAGTAGTATCTGGGCTTCCCAGGTGGTGCTCGTGGCAGATAAAGAACCTGCCTGCCAACGCCAGAGACATAAGAAACACAGGTTTGATCCCTAGGTGAGGAAGACCCCCTGGAGGAGGGCATGGCAACCCACTCCAATATTCTTGCCTGGAGAATTCCATGGACAGAGGGGCCTGGTGGGCTACAGTCCATAGAGTCACAAAGAGTCGGACACAACTGAAGCAACATAGCACGCACAGTAGTATCCAGTGTGGAAAGTGCGGAGTACCACAAAGTGCAGTTTGGTAGAATAACGTGGACCCCGAGTGCATGGATTCAGATTCTCATTCTGTCCCTTAGCATCTTAGAGAAACAAACAGTGTAAATGGCCTCTCTGAGTGCCTGTCTTCTCCTTTGTGAAGTAGAGATAATGCCAGTATCACAAGTATTTGAGGATCAAATGAATGTATTTAAAGCAGCTGATACATGACCATCTCTTTTATAAAAAGTTTTTTAAAGGAGTTCAGTGCAAGAAACAAAAATGGAAGGGTGCTTACAAAAGAAATCAACAACTGTTCATTTGTTTAAAAAAAAAAGCCATTTTTGTTTTAAGACTTTCTTCTTTAAAACACATTTTCTGTTTGAGAATTTTATCCTTGAAATCTCTGTGAACATATTTGATGGGACTGAAAATTATTGCCAGCAGTTAGCTGTCCTCTAACCTACTATATGAAGTAAACTCTACTTCTAAGGAGGAGACTATTTTCTTTCCTCATCATTTTTCAAAAGTAGGACAGTAGTCTGTCTTTGCCATAGCCTCACAGACGGTGAATCATAGTTCCTCCAGATTCTCCCAAGCGTAGAGACAGCGCTGAACAGATTGTAAAGGCTGCTTTGGGGGAGGAAAGCGGCAAGCGCAGCCTCCATGGCTTAAGGGGGGATTCAGACACTTGTGCTGGAGGCGGCGTCTGCCAGCCACGCACCAGACTTGCTTGTGGTTCAGCGACAGAAGCCACACAGCACGCCTCCAGTACCCAACACGTGTGTCCCTCAGGCCGGCCTGTTTGCCACACATGACCCTCATCCCCAGTCCCCATCTGGCTGAGCTTCACAACAGCTTTGCTGACTTCACGCTCAATGTCTTGGGTCTTCCTGCTGTGAGCTAAGGGACCTTATTTAGAGCCATTTCTTCCCACCAAAGAGCTAATTGTATGTGTTTTCAACAATACAACCATCTGGGCATCTGATGCCAGTCACCAAATAATTAGTGGGAAATGTTGCAACATATCCAGGGGTATTTAATAAATATTTCTTGAATGAATAAATGAGGCTTCAGCAACTGCCCATTTGTTTGCTCCACAAGAGAGTAGCTAAGAAACTTTGCATACTTCCCTGGGCCCCTCTCGATGTTCTGAAGGCCCGCATGCCTTTGCCCATACTCTAGGTTGAGCTGTCTCCTGGAGTCCATACCTTCGCCCATACTCTAGGTTGAGCTGTCTCCTAGAGTCCATACCTTCGCCCATACTCTAGGTTGAGCTGTCTCCTAGAGTCCATACCCTTGCCCATACTCTAGGCTGAGCTGTCTCCTGGAGTCCATCCTTGGGCTGCTGCTCTTCCCAACTCCCTTCCCTACTCCTCTTCAACAACTCATCCATTCCTTCCACTTCAAGCATCGCCTGCATTCCAATAATTGGCAATATTTATTCCCAGTCTACAGCACTTCCCGCAACAGACTTGAAAATCCAACTTTCTTACAGTCATTTCCATCAGACATTCGTGGGAATCAAACTCCACATCCAATACTGAATTCATTGTTTCACCCCGAAAGCATTCTTCCAGCTTCATATTCTATCCCAGTTGGTAGCCCAACCATCCATTCTAAAAATTCTGGGAATATTCCTCAACTTTTCTAACTCCTGCAACCACCCCTAAGTGATCAGTTTCCCAGTTCTGGTCAGTTGACTTCCCAAGTATTGCTTGAATTGGATCCTTTTCTTTCCTTCCAGTTTTCCCAGGCCTGCCTCAGGTTCACATTGTCTCCAGTCTGGAGTGTTACTTTAGCCTCAGAATTAGTCTCCCTGCTTCCTCCATTCACGCCCACAGAGAAGTAAGAGTGATTTAACTCAGAGGAGCCTGGTGGTCCATGATCGTAAGAGCTGGACACGACTGAGCAACTAAACTACACCAAACTTGATTCTCTCATTGCCTTTTTTGAAAATGTTCAAATGGTTTCTCTTCAATTAACTCACACTGAGGGTTTATGTACCAGGCTACTCACAGAACACCTTCCTGGAATACTAGTTTTTCTCAAAGAGTTGGCAGGGCGAACTTTATTTTCTATGAAAATAAGCAACATTATATAGCAGAGCACAATGCAAAGTTTAGTGGCCTATACTTGTGGGCTTCTCAGGTGGCACTAGTGCTAAAGAACCTGCCTGCAGTGCAGGAGACATAATGAGAAGCAGGTTTGATACCTGGATCAGGAAGATCCCCTGGAGGCGTCCTGGCAATTCACTCCAGTATTCTTGCCTGGAGAATTCCAAGGACAGAGGAGCCTGGTGGGCTATGGTCCATAGGGTTGCAAAGAGTTGAACACAACTGAAGTGACTTAGCATGCACCTATGAGCTAACATAATCTCCTTCCTCCAGAGTTCCATTTGTTGCTCATTATTTTCAAGGAATATCTTCAATGTGTACCATAGAAGCCAGTTTTACGTGTTTTGTTCACTACTGTAGTCCAAGAACCTAGAATAGAATCTGGCACATAGTAGGAACATAATAAATATTTATTAAATAAATAAGTGAGCCCATAGACCAATCTGCCAGCTGATGTCACCACAGGGCTAGGTAGTTAAATGTGTTTCTTTCTTTGACTCTCGTTACTGCTTACTCACCTCTGCAGCCTGTGGAGCTACTCAGAGAAACATTCTTCTATTAACCACCACCAAGGTTACACCATTGCCCATGCCAAAGGCCTGAACTCAGAATGAAGCTGGGTTTCAAGTATAATAGACATAGGAAAACAGCCACCTACACTCTAAAACAGCTCTGTCTGTGCCTGGAGTCCCAAACACACTAGAGGTTTCACAAGTTCCTGGCCTCCTTTCTCTGTGGGAAAATCAAAATTAATCCACAGCACTCAGCAAACTTCACCCCAAACTTCCTCTCTCTACAATCAATTGTAAAATAAAGACACTTTGTTTTGATGAGACAAAGGCAAACATCTTAAATGAAACAGGTAACTAAGCAAGGCCCTATTATGAGAACCAGACTAAAAAGAAATTCCAAAGATTCAGGCAAGCCCCTCTGCCATTTGGAGAGTTTACCTGGCCAAGTCTTACTCATCCTCGAGGGCTCGGCTTCTATGTTCCCTTTTTAGAGAGGAATACGGTCACTGCCTTTCCCTTACCACCCCATCCAGCAGTGCTCAGCAGCAGGTGCAGCCTTGGTCACGATCAGAGCAGCTTCAGGTTTCTGGGGCTTGAAACTAATACAATTTCTGTGACCCTCTTTCAAAAGAATAAAAAAATTACAAATATAAAATTAGATGCAAAAATCACATCAAAATACAATTTTTGAAAAGTTAAAGAACTAAACCATCTATCAGAAAACAGGAAAAAATAACTTCATACTTAGTTGACTAACAACAAGATACCTATAGCATACATTTCCTATGCATTTTCTCCTACTTGTTGATTGCATACTCTTTCTGACCTCTTCATGCCATGATTTTGTAATATTCTCCATAGAGACAAGAGAAATACAATTCACTCTTTCCTTTGCCACAGTTGACAAATATTTGTCTTTTATTATTGATAGTTGGGCTGCATAAAACACGCTATATTATATACAGACAAGTTCTTTGCACTGTTACAAACACAGAATTTCTGATAACTCTGTTTCACAAAATTCCCATCCAAAAAAAAAACAACATATGGTGTGTTTATTATTGTAGATGAAATTTCTATTTTAACCAGACATCAGTGAAAATCAAAAACTTTAGTTTTACACATTGAATCACTGAAAATTTTTTCCGCAGACTAGCTTCTGGCTCCATTTATTTCAAATTTTCTTTTTCTCCATCCACATTCTTGTCATGCCAGGATGGTAGAGCACATTCATATCATCCTACAAACTCTAGCCTTGTACTCTCAAGTCGCAGTGTCAGGTGAGTTGACACAATAAGAAATAAAGCAGTCCTAGAATACCAAGATAATTAGTAATTACTTAATTTTACATGGAAGTGACTGAAAAACACATATGTCGTGAAACCCAGACAAAACGTATCATTTCACCTTCTCCTAGTCTTTGCTGTTGTTCAGTTGCTCAGTTGTGTCTGACCCTTTGTGACCCCATGGACTGCAGCATGCCAGGTTTTCCTGCCCTTCACCATCTCCTAGGGCTGCTCAAATCATGTGATGCCATCCAACCCTCCTGTCCTCTGTCATCCCCTACTCCTGCTGCTGTCCATCTTTCCCAGCATCAGAGTCTTTTACAATAGGTTGGCTCTTCCCATCCAGTGGCTGAAGTAGGGAGCTTCAGGTTCAGCATCAGTCCTTCCAATGAATTTTCAGGATTGATTTCCTTTAGGATTAACTGGTTTTATCTCCCTGCAGTCCAAGGGACTCTCAAGAGTCTTCTCCAACACCAAGTTTAAAAACATCAGTTCTTCGGCGCTCAGTCTTCTTTATGGTCCAACTCTCACATCCATACATGACTATTGGAAAAACCATAACTTTAACTATATGAACCTTTATCAGCAAAGTAATGCTGACATTACACTATGTAGGTATGTTATAGTTTTTCTTCCAAGGAACAAGCGTCTTTTAATTTCATGGCTACAGTCATCATCTGCAGTGATTTTGGAGCCTAAGAAAATAAAATATCTTACTGTTTCCATTGTTTCCCCATTTACCATGAAGTGATTGTACTGGATGCCATGATCTTAGTTTTTTGAATGTTGAGTTTTAAGTCAGCTTTTTCACTCTCTTCTTTAACCTACATCAAGAGGCTCTTTAGTTCCTGTTCACTTTCTGCCATAAGTGGGGGTGTTATCTGAGGTTATTGATATTTTTGCCAGCAATCTTGATTCCAGCTTGTGTTTCATCCAGTCTGGCATTTCACATGATGTACCCTGCATATAAATTAAATAAACAAGGTGACAATATACAGCCTTGATGTACTCCTTTCCCAATTCGGAATCAGTCTGTTGTTCCATGCGTGGTTCTAACTATTGGTTCTTGACCTGCATACAGGTTTATCAGGAGGCAGATAAGGTGGTTTGGTATTCCCATCTCATGAAGAATTTTCCACAATTTGTTGTGATCCACACAGTCAAAGGCTTTAGCATAGTCAGTGAAGTAGAAGTAGACGTTTATCTGGAACTCTCTTGCTTTTCTCGATGACCCAACAGATATTGGCAATTTGATTCTGGTTCCTCTACCTTTTCTAAATCCAAAGTGTACATCTGGAAAGTCTCAGTTCACGTACCACTGAAGCCTTGTTTGGAGGATTTTGAGCATTATAATGCTAGCACGTGAAATGAGTTTAATTGTGTGGTAATTTGAACAACATTTGGCATTGCCTTTCTTTGGGATTGGAATGAAAACTGACCTTTTCCAGTCCTGTGGCCACTGCTGCTTTCTAAATATGCTGACATATTGAGTGTAGCACTTAATAGCATTATCTTTTAGAATTTGAAATAGCTAAGTTGGCATTCCATCACCTCCACTAGCTTTGTTCTTAGTGATGCTTCCTAAGGCCCACTTGACTTCTCATTCCAGTATGTCTGGCTCTAGGTGAGTGATCACATCATTGTGGATATCCAGGTCATTAAGATCTTTTTCTATATCTCATCTGTGTATTCTTCTTAATATCTTCTGCTTCTGTTAGGTCCATATCGTTTTTTGTCCTTTATTGTGCCCATCTTTGCATGAAATGTTCCCTTTTTATCTCTAATTTTCTTGAAGAGATCTCTAGTCTTTCCCATTCTATTGTTTTCCTCTATTTCTTTGCATTGTTCACTTAGGAAGCCTTTTTCATTTCTCTTTGCTATTCTCTGGAACTCTCCAAATTCAGATGGGTATATCTTTCCTTTTTCCTTTGCCTTTTACTTCCTTTCTTTTCTCAACTATTTGCAAGGCTTCATCAGACAACCATTTTACCTTTTTGCATTTCTTTTTCTTGGGGATGGTTTTGATCACTGCCTCCTGTACAATGTTACAAACCTCTGTCCATAGTTCATCAGGCATTCTGTCTATCAGATCTAATATGTTGAATCTATTTGTCACTTCCACTGTAGAATCATAAGGGATTTGATTTAGGTCATACCTTAGTGGCCTAATGGTTTTCCCTACTTTCTTCAATTTAAGTCTGAATTTTGCAATAAGGAGTTCACAGTCTCAGCCACAGTCAGCTCCAGGTCTTGATTCTGCTGACTGTATAGAGCTTCTCCAACTTAGACTGCAAAGAATATAAGCAATCTGATTTCAGTATTGACCATCTGGTGATGTCCATGTGTAGAGTATTCTCTTGTGTTGTTGGAAGAGGGGGTTTGCTATGATCAGTGCATTCTCTTGGCAAAACTCTGTTAGCCTTTGCCCTGCTTCATTTTGTACTCCAAGGCCAAACTTGCTGTTACTCCAGGTATCGCTTGACTTCCTACTTTTGCATTCTATTCCCCTCCCTGTGATAAAAAAGACATCTTTTTTTTTTTTTTGATGTTAGTTCTAGAAAGTCTTGTAGGTCTTCATAGAACTGTTAACTTCAGCTTCTTTGGCATTAGTGGTGGGGACATAGACACGGAAATGGTTTGCCTAAATCCTGAAAATGCCTGATGTTAGTCTTATGCTATATAATATAAGGAAAAAGTGAGATGCAAAAGAAGCCACAGTAAAACAAGAATGCACTCCTGCCCAAATGCTCTGAAAATAGCTGGCATTCACAAATTTTACAAGAGCATATGTACATGTGAACACATTGCTAGGACTTTAGCGCAAGCCCAGCAAGTGAGGGTTCTGAAGCTTAAAGTTCATTAACTTTGCAAACAATCCATTTCCAATCACTGCAATTTACCAGATTGTATATTAATTAAATATGTTTCTGTTTCCCCTTGCAGACTCTCAGCTTCTTAGGAGCAGGATTATATCCTAATCATTTTTGCATCTTCAGTACTTAACATTGGAGTATAATAGACACTCAATAAACGTGTGTTACCTGAGTTGAACTGAGTTAGCAGAGAAACCAAAACATTTAACCGAGCCCATCAATATCATTTTAAAAGCATTAAACCCCTTGCTGCCATAAAAAGAAAAGCATGTTGGTGTCAATCAGGTACTTTGCACTTAGTGAAAGGTGACTGACCAAGTACAAGTTTGAAAACAATGCATTTACCTAAAATATCATAAGAGAATCATGAGTCTGCAGTTACCTTACCAATAGGTAAGATTACACCTATCTGGCCAAAGTACTAAAGAGTGTGTCAACCCAGCAAAACAACACTTTCCTAAACCAAAGGCAATATAGTGAAGAAAGATATCACAAAGCAGTTGTAAATGACATTTGGTAAATGTTTTCATGTGCTTTGAATATATTTCCAATGTATTTATTCATTCAGCAGGCATTTTGTGAATTTCTGCTATACACCAGCCATTGAGCCATTGGGTGTTAGGGCTTAAAGATTGTGACATGAATCAGATCAGACATAATTCCCAGTGATATGAAACATAGAGCCTTAAGAAGGAGAGAGACATTAGTTAAATTTAAGTTATCACAATAATATCAAGTTAATCACAAACTGAGATAAGCTCTGAGAAGGAAAGGAGCAAGACCCCATGAGAGTATAAATGAAGGGCCTTGATCTATGATTTTATTAAAGATACCTTCCCTTAGAAACAGACACCTGAGTTGAAATGAAGGAGGAGAAAGAATTAACTATTAATAACTGAAGAGGATCAGCATCATAAAGGGGTATCTAGACAGAGAAGCAGAACTCCATGGTGAGAAGGAGCTGGAGACTATCTGCCGCCCTTCCTAATCCATTCTCTACCCTCTTTACCCTGCTCTGTATCTCCAAATGTTTACTTCTGAGTATCACCCAATTTCTGTGTCCTCTGGATTCTGCTAACTTTTAGCCAATTGTTTGAGATATTTATTCTGGTTCTCACCCTGCTTGTTCTTGGTTGGGAATTGCTGTGTATTATCTCTCTAAGAGCATAGCCCCCCGGGGCTTCCCTGGTGGCTCAGATGGTAAAAGAGCATAGCCCCTGATATGTTGTCTTATTCCAGGACTGTAGCAAAGCCACCTCAGGAATCTGTAGTCCTTCCTTCTTCTGATACCTATGCTGCTGCTAAGTCGCGTCAGTTATGTCTGACTCTGTGCGACCCCATAGACGGCACCCAACAGGCTCCTCTGTTCTTGGGATTCTCCAGGCAAGAACACTGGAGTGGGTTGCCATTTCCTTCTCCAATGCATAAAAGTGAAAAGTGAAAGTGAAGTCGCTCAGTCATGTCCGACTCTTGGCGACCCCATGACTGCAGCCCACCATGCCCCTCCATCCATGGGATTCTCCAGGCAAGAGTACTGGAGTGGAATGCCATTGCCTTCTCCATCTGATACCTATAGGGATCTACATTCTTGGTAACAGCTCTCAGATGCTTGCTCCATAATCTCTTATTTTCCCTTAACCTTGAATAGAGCTTGTAAATAGTCCATCATAAACTCTCCTTAAGCACACAGTTGGGATGTACTAGCTAGCTCCTGCTGGGAATGTGATATAATATACGAAAGGAAGTGAAACGCAAGCTCACAGCTGCAATGTGAAATGAGGAGAGTGGTATGAGACGTGGCTGTGATCTCAGGGAGACAGCAGGGAGTGGTTTCTTGAAGTAAGATCTTAGTTCCCTGCCCAGGAATTGGACCCAGTAGCCTGGATGAAAGCCAGGAATCCTAGCCACTAGACCAGCAAGAGCTGGAGGTTAGAAGCAAAGTTCCCCTGGATCTTGCCCCATTTGAAAGCAAGAATGTTTCAAAGAGGCAAAAACTGTAAATAAAATAGTATAAAGTTTCTTATTAGAGACACAGCACAGCATGTGGAAGAGCACACAGAGAAACCATTTAGTTAAGACAGAAGCAAGACAGAGATACATACCTGATACATATTTAGAGTGAAAGAGTGTGTGTGTCCTCCCTAATGAGCAGGAGTGCCCAGGGAAGTGTTCAAGTCACTTCTCCTCCTGGGTCTTTGTTTACCTCTGACCAATCATCTTCTTTTTTTCCCACCTGACCTCTCCTAGGTCCCTCCCTGACATGTGTGAGCGTCTTTTAGCCAAGATGAATTCCAGCACAGAGGCCTATGGGTAGGTTGACCACACCATTACACAATGGAGACTCCTTCCTTTCGACCCCCAAGGAGACATTCTGTGCATGTGTAGTCAGGGAGGTCTCCTCAACATTAGAGAAGAGAAATATGTGGTCTCTTTATCTGTTACTCAGTTCCTTCTGCTCCTACTGTTATTCTTATCTTGGACTATCTGATCACAGAGGTCAAATTCCAGCTGCTCAGCCTGGGGTTCATCTATCTCCTGCCTCAGCTGGAGAGCCCCATAGGAGCAAAACTGTCTGGGGCTTTTTTAACCATTTTGAGAATTTAGATTCTTATCCTAAGAATTTGGATTCTAAGCAGAAGGGGCATAATAAGGTTTTCTGTTTTGGTCAAAGTTAGATCAATGTTGGCCGAAAAAACAAGTGGGGATGAGACAATGGAGATAAGAACGTTCATTATCCATAGGAAGTTTGACTTTGATGGAAGGAAAGTTTTAAGGAAATAACTTCAGAAGGAATGTGTGATTAATAACAAGCTTTGTTAAAAAGCTGAAGAGAAAGAGAATGGGTATGTTCCAACAGGAAAATACAGTAGAATATGCACGACAAAGATGGGGAATGGTTAGTATTTAGGTGTCAGAGGGCATGAGGTCGCACGGATAACGGCACTGGCCATAAACACAAAGAGGAGCCCCTGCCGCGGTGAAGGAGAGAGAAGAGGTGGAAATGTGAACGGCAGCATGTTAGGCAGCAGGAAATAGAAGGCGGGGCTCTCCATCTTCTTTTTGGTAAGATATCAATAGGAAGAAAGGTCATTCATCACTGAGAGAGAAAACATTGAGATGAGGTGGAAAAGATCAGAGGTTTGATAACAGAAGAGATGGTTTGAAATATTTGCTGTTAACATCAGAAGTCCAGCTCAGACCAGAAGATTTCAATAAGAGATGCCGAACAGTTTTGAGAACAGTTTTGAATTTCATTGTTTACATGGATGTTCCCCTCTTCACTCTATGATAAGCCTGATCAGCCCAAGAGATTTAAATGGTCCTATCCTAGACTTTGACTTCAGGGGTAGACTTACAATTACTGATCTAATAATGAGCACATGACCCTAGCTTGGCCAATCAGACAATAGCCTGAAAATTTCTAATGTTATCAGAAAGAACATTCTTTCCCTCTCACTGCTATTAAAAGTACAGAGAAAATGTAAGCTTAGTTAAGGATGCTAGATGTCACACCGTCATCAAGCTGAACAAAATAGCAGAACCCTGATGATACTGTTCTGAGCATCCAGATCCAGCCATGGCGAAACCTTGACCACTCCTTTACCTTTCTGCTTACATAAGCCAATAAATTCCCATTTTTGCTTCAGTAGCTTAGATGCATTTCTGTCTAACACATATTAACTATGAAGTAACCATAAAATTTTAGCCTCACCAATCTCATCTCACTTTTTCCAGAAATGTTTCTCTGATTAAATATGAACAGAGAAAATGTGGTGGCTACCACAGCTTATCTAATGGAGAAGTTTTGCCAGGAAAGTGCGATATTAAGTAAAAGGTACCAGAGAGTCACATAAACCTGGTGGCCAGATTTCTTTTCTTTAATCTATATGCCTGACCTAGTATGACTGAGGTTAAGATTGCAACTAGAGGACACATGTATTCAAAGTTAAATCCTCATTGAGAAAACTCTAATCTGGTCACCCTTCCTACAGGAGTACACCCCTCACTGTGCTCCCATTGGCTAAGGCAAGAGACTGCCTGCAAAACTATATTCACTGCAGTCAAGGCTACTTCTGGAGAGAAATGCTACTGACATTGGAGAAGGAAGACTAGAAAAGGGAACCAAAAGAAACTGTAGAGTAAGTCTGAAAAACTCAAAAGGAGCTCAGCCTGTTGTATTGCCAGATACACCAGATGTAACAGCCAGCAACTGTTGAAATTGAGACAAAGCATAAAGGGTAATCTTTTCAACTGCATACTCTTCCAACTTCTGAACAGAGAAAGAGGCAAGTACTACAGGCCCATGAATCATCTACACTTGTGCCTGGCAGGAAACTTCTAATAATTTATATCTTCCATCTGGATGCAACTTAAAAGACTAATTACTGGTGATACTGACTAATACCTACTAAGATTAATGGATAAGGGTTTTAAAAATGAGGCCAACAGGAACCCCAAACTCAGCATGACTACAAATAGACAAAAAAATTTCCTGTGACATAAGCAGATGGTATTTAGAGCTTCCAATTTGACACAAGTGAAAGGTAGTCCCCTTGTTGGGTTAATTATTTAAACTTCACTCCAAGATCAATAATTAATTTAAACTGTCACTGATATCTTTGCATTATCACCTCTACCTTTCGAAACTAAGAACATAAAGAAGTTTTTGAAAGAAGGAAAGGCCATCTGGCCTACTCTAGTTACCACTTATGGTTAATTGTTATTAATATTAATAATTTTACATAAAAGCATACAAACCTTGAGGCTTTCAAGTCCTTCAGTAGACATTATAGATTAGGTAAGTCTTGCCAAGGCACAAAGCTGGGAATAATTAGCTAGTAAATCCCACTGAAAAAAGTATTCAATCAAAATGAAACTTGAGTTCCTGTACAGTATGTAATAAACTTTTCCTAAAAGACCATATATTTCCTAGCCCCATTTTTATACCAGATCCAATTCCCATTGCCCTTTGAAGTCAAAGTCGCCCTTGTACACAGAAGATACATATGGAAACTTGGAAGCAAACAGAATCAAGTTCTAGTTTCATTCTAGCTAGATTTATGAAAAGCATCCATAGTCAAATTTTTTAACTTATTTTAATTGGAGAATAGTTACTTTACAATATGGTGATGGTTTTTGTGATACATCAACATGAATTGGCCACAGGTACACATGTGCCCCCCCTCATCCTAAGCCCTCCCCCCACCTCCCTCCTGACCCCAACCCTCTGGGTTGTCCCAGAGCACTGGCTTTGGGTGCCCTGCTTTATGCACCGAACTTGCACTGGTCATCTGTTTTACATATAACAATATACATGTTTCAATGGTATTCTCTCAAATCTTCCCACCCTCACCTTCTCCAGCTGAGTCCAAAAGTCTGTTCTTTAAAATCACAAATAATTTGTCTTATAAGTGCCTTTCTTCACAATTATGCTTTATTAAGCCTGTTTCAGTTACTTTCAAAAGACTTTCATAGAATATATAAGAGCAGACACTTTATTCTATTTTATACTGAAGATTAGAGAATTTTTGTGACTTGACTAAGACTATACTATTAGTCATCAGGATTTATATAATCAGTGAAAAATGGGAAAGGAGTATGTCAAGCTATATGTTGTCATCCTGCTTATTTAATTTATATGCAGAGTACTTCATGCAAAATGCCAGGCTGGATGAAGCACAAGTTGGAATCAAGATTGCCGGGAGAAAAATCAATAACCTCAAATATGCAGATGACACCACCCTTATACGGCAGAAAGCAAAAAGGAAATAAAGACCTTCTTGATGTAAGTGAAAGAGAAGCGTGAAAAGCTGACTTAAAACTCAACATTTAAAACTCTTAAGATCATGGCATCTGATCCCATCACTTCATGGCAAATAGATGGGGAAACTATGGAAATAGCAACAGAGTTTATTTTCTTGGGCTCCAAAATCATTGCAGGTGGTGACTGTAGCCATGAAATTCAAAGATGCTTGCTCCTTAGAAGAGAAGCTATGACAAACCTAGATGGCATATTAAAAAGCAGAGACATTACTTTGCTGACAAAGGTTTGTCTAATCAAAGCTATAATTTTTCCTATAGTCATGCAGGGATGTGAGAGTTGGACCATAAAGAAAGCTGAGCACTGAAGAATTGATGCTTTTGAACTGTGGTGTTGGATAAGACTCTTGAGAGCCCCTTGGAATGCAAGGAGATCAAACCAGTCAATCCTAAAGGAAATCAGTCCTGAATATTCATTGAAAGGACGGATACTGAAGTTGAAACTCCAATGCTTTGGCCACCTGACTCAAAGAACTGACTCATTGGAAAAGACTCTGATGCTGGGAAAGATTGAAGTCAGGAGAAGGGGATAACAGAGGATGAGATGGTCAGATGGCATCATCAACTCAATGGACATCAGTTTGAGCAAGCTCTGGGAGATGAAAGGACAGGGAAGTCTGGCATGCTGCAGTCCATGGGGTCGCAAAGACATGGACATGACTGAGCAACTGAACAACAACAAACCACTGAATCAGCTGTGGAAATTTTGTTCCATACATAAATTCTTTCTGTTTTCAATTCATAATGCCCAAGTCTCTATAGCTAGTATTTCACTGATAGTAGACACAAGAATTCTAAAAATCATATTTGTCATGCCCTTGCAAAACAATTTCAAGCATAATAATGATAACTAGACAATTTTTTCATCTGCAAAATGGAAATAATTTATGAGATAATACAGGGAAATCACATACCACAGTGCTTAACACAAAGTGTTTTGTAAATAATAATCATCACAAACACAGTTTTGTCTTTTTCCTCTTTCATCTGGTCAACCTTTCCACACTTCTGCTTACCAGATTGCTTTTCTGCCCTACTCTTACATAGTGAACCCTTCCCAGGAGCCCAGGGAATTATTATCCCATAATAAGTACGACCTTCCTCTTTTCCTTTTAACAAGGTCCCAAATAATCTTTCTTTAGACCCAAAGCTTGCTAATTATTGTCAAGCCTCTTCTGTTTGAAAATAATATTTTATTTTCAGAGAATATTTCTATTCTCAGAGAATGCTTGCCCTGTGTCATATCATAATGTGCTCAGTCACTCAGTCGTGTCCCACTCTTTATGACCCTGTGGACTATAGTGCACCAGGCTCCCCGGTCCATGAGATTCTCCAGGCAAGAATATTGGAGTGGGTTGCCATGCCCTCCTCCAGGGGATCTTCCCAACCCAGGGATTGAACCTGGGTCTCCTGCATTGCAGGCAGATTCTTTACTTCTGAGCCATCTGGGAAGCCCATTACTAGACTGACAATCCTTAATATGATTTAATTGTTCCAAACATAAAGGAGACTTTAAACTCAAGTTACCATCAGTACAGTTCAGTCGCTCAGTCATGCCCAACTCTTTGGGACCCTATGAACCGCAGCACGCCAGGCCTCCCTGTCCATCACCAACTTTCATAGCTTACTCAAACTCATGTCCATTTAGTCTGTAGTGTCATCCAACCACCTCATCCTCTGTCATCCCCTTCTCCTCCCACCTTCAATGTTTCCCAGCATCAGGGTCTTTTCAAATGAGTCAGTTCTTCACATCAGGTGGACAAAGTATTGGAGTTTCAACTTCAGCATCAGTCCTTCCAATGAATATTCAGGACTGATTTCCTTTAGAATGGACTGGTTGGTTCTCCCTGCAGTCCAAGGAACTCTCAAGAGTCTTCTCCAACACCACACCTCAAAAGCATCAATTCTTCAGTGCTCAGCTTTCTTCACAGTCCAACTCTCACATCCATACATGACCACTGGAAAAACCATAGCCTTGACTAGATGGAACTTTGTTGGCAAAGTAATGTATCTGCTTTTGAATATGCTATCTAGGTTGGTCATAACTTTCCTTCCAAGGAGTAAGCGTCTTTTAATTTCATGGCTGCAATCAATCACTATCTGCCGTGATTTTGGAGCCCAAAAAAATTAAGTCTGACACTGTTTCTGCTGTTTCCCCATCTATTTCCCATGAAGTGATGGGATCAGATGCCATGACCTTCGTTTTCTGAATGTTGAGCTTTAAGCCAACTTTTTCACTCTCCTCTTTCGCTTTCATCAAGAGGCTTTTTAGTTCCTCTTCACTTTCTGCCATAAGGGTGGTGTCATCTGCATATCTGAGGTTATTGATATTTCTCCCACCAATCTTGATTCCACCTTGTGCTTCTTCCAGCCCAGTGTTTCTCATGATGTACTCTGCATAGAAGTTAGATAAGCAGGGTAACAATATACAGCCTTGACGTACTCCTTTTCCTATTTGGAACCAGTCTATTGTTCCATGTCCAGTTCTAACTGTTGTTTCCTGACCTGCATATAGGTTTCTCAAGAGGCAGGTCAGGTGCTCTGGTATTCCTATCTCTTTCAGAATTTTCCACAGTTTATTGTCATCCACACAGTCAAAGGCTTTGGCATAGTCAATAAAGCAGAAATAGATGTTTTTCTGGAACTCTCTTGCTTTTTCCACGATCCAGCAGATGTTAGTAATTTGATCTCTGGTTCCTCTGCCTTCTCTAAAATCAGCTTGAACATCAGGAATTTCACGGTTCATGTATTGCTGAAGCCTGGCTTGGAGAATTTTGAGCATTACTTTACTAGCGTGTGAGATGAGTGCAATTGTGCAGTAGTTTGAGCATTCTTTGGCATTACCTTTCTTTGGGATTGGAATGAAAACTGACCTTTTCCAGTCCTGTGGCCACTGGGTTTTCCAAATTTGCTGATATATTGAGTGCTGCACTTTCACAGCATCATCTTCCAGGATTTGAAATAGCTCAATTGGAATTTCATCACCTAGACTAGCTTTGTTCGTAGTGATTTTTTCTAAGGACTACTTGACTTCACATTAATATTCTGTCTAGGTTGGTCATAACTTTTCTTCCAAGGAGTAAGTGCCTTCTAATTTCATGGCTGCAGTCACCATCTGCAGTGATTTTGGAGCGCCCAAAAGTAAAGTCTGACACTGTTTCCCCAGCTATTTGTCATGAAGTGATGGGACCAGGTGCCATGATCTTAGTTTTCTGAACGTTGAGCTTTAAGCCGTTTTCACTCTCCTCTTTCACTTTCATCAAGAGGCTCTTTAGTTCTTCTTCACTTTCTGCCATAACCATGGTGTCATCTGCATATCTGAGGTTATTGATATTTCTCCCAGCAATCGTGATTCCAGCTTGTGCTTCATCCAGCCCAGAGTTTCTCATGATGTACTCTGCATAGAAGTTAAATAAATTAAATAAGTTAATAAATAAGAAGTTAAATAAATATTGTTAATGACAATATACAGCCTTGACGTACTCCTTTTCCTATTTAGAACCAGTCTGTTGTTCCATGTCCAGTTCTAACCACTGCTTCCTGACCTGCATACAGATTTCTCAAGAGGCAGGTCAGATGGTCTGGCATTCCCATCTCTTTAAGAATTCTCCACACTTTATTGTGATCCACACAGTCAAAGGCTTTGACATAGTCAATAAAGCAGAAGTAGATGTTTTTCTGGAATTCTCTTGTTTTTTCAATGATCCAACAGATGTGGCAATTTGATCTCTGGTTCCTCTGGCTTTTCTAAATCCAGCTTGAACCTCTGGAAATTCACTGTTCACGTACTTTGGTACCTGGCTTGGAGAATTTTGAACGTTATTTTCCTAACGTGTAAGATGAGTGCAATTGTCCAGTAGTTTTAGCATTCTTTGGCATTGCCTTTTCTTTGGGATTGAAATGAAAACTGACCTTTTCCAGTCCTGTGGTCACTGCTGAGTTTTCCAAATTTGCTAGCATATTGAGTGCAGCACTTTCACAGCCTGCTGTTAACCATATAGATCCATCCCATAATCATGGAAATTTTGCTTTTAATAGACAAGAGGTTACAGGTTTTGACTGAGACTTAGCTCATCATTCTGGTTGAACTGAGTGACCCTAAAAGAAAATTTAAATGTATGGTCAGGGTCAGAGCACGGCCATGTGAGAAGGTACCATCTAGTAATATCAATAATGACCAGAACATGACTATAATTTTTCCTTTAAAGTAAATTTCCTCAGGTCCAACCAATTAGTCTTGGGGTACAGAAATTCATCAAGGTAACCCAGAAGTACTAGACACAGGTAATCACCCACAAACCCAGCAATTGGATTGATTTTTTAAACTAGCATAGGATCATGCCTATGATATAAAAACATTAGATTCATATGCAAAGGTCCAAGAAGTCAAGAAAATATACCTGCCTTTTTTCTGCATCCCCTGAGAAGCGTGGTAGCTTCCTACTGCCCTCACAACTTGCTCTCTTAATTCAATAATCTACACACTTGAAGTCAGGTGGAAATTCACTTTATATAAGTATATTTTACACCCTTCCAACAGCAGCACTACCCCAGCCCATGCCCTTCTGGCTCCCATTATTTTCATGCTGTTTAAAATGGAAAAGGAAGGGGTACAGAATCGCTGAATCAAAAGGAGGCAGCGTGTAAGCCCAGTTCTGATTACAAGTGTCAAGTTCTTCCTGAAATATTTCTGAGGAGTGAGAGAACAAGCAGATTTATAGGGTTCATACTTCACTGGTTTTTATTTTGGTGGTACGTGTAGATGAGAAAAGATTAAAAGCCCAAACAAATGTCTAAATCATTGTGCACCTCTGCAGTACATCTCCCAGCCATAGGCACTGTGGACAGCACTCCACAGGGGAAAATAATCCCTGGCCTGTTCCTCGAGGAAAGGCAAGGGAAAAAGATCCCAAAGAATTAGAAGGGAAGTTCCAAACTGTCGAAACTATATTTCATGAAAAACAGTGATCCCATTTTTAATATGAATTGTCTTTGAAGTTTTAAGTACCAAAAAACTAATTCAAAGGTTTGTGTATGGTATAATTCAAAGTGTGATTTATATTGAAGATTTAATGGTCTGGAGTGCTAATTTTTCCAGAAATACAAGGAAGAATTGTATTTCACATAGGATATGCAAATATCCTATGCAAAATAAGAATAGGATTTTGCATCAATAAAACATCCAAGTGTGATGTTAATTGACATGCAAAAGGCCAAAACTGATCACACATGTAATCTGACCCTTATTAATACACCATCTCCCAAGCCCCTGGAAATAAGCAGCTTTCCTTTGCACATTGAGTGCTAGGTTTTTTATTATATATATAGAAGGTGGCAGGAGGAAGAATAGTACAATTATTAGAGAAAAGAGGTTCAGCTCTCATGGTTCTAAATTTAAATCCTAGCTTGAATACTTTCTAACCAAGTGAAGTCAGACAAGTTACTTAACTTCCTAAGCCTTTTAAGCATTACATACATTTTTAATTTCTCAAGCCTCTCTAAGCATCATCTATGAATGGGGGAATTAACACTTCGTTCTTAAATTTAAATAGGGCAACATATGTGGTGTTATATGCAGTCATTAAACTAGTTAATACTGATTATATGATAGCTAATTTTAAAGGAAAATTATGGTCATAAAGAAATGGATCCCTACAATTCAAGTTGTTTTACTAATGATAATATCTGGGGCCCAGGAGCCTTCTGGACCTTTCCAAATGACAATAAGAAGAAGTAGCTATTTTGCCCACCCAAAATCTAGTTTACCTTCTATATTTACATCCCAATCACTCCCACTTTTGGCATCCAACATCTCACCACTTTCTTTCCTTTCCAACTGCTGATGTTCCTGCCTCTGATACTGGTTTCTATTTCAATGCTTTAATACTGGAATCCACTGTTTGCAGCCACCTTCTATATATAAAAGAACCCAGCACTCAATGTGCAAAGGAAAGATGTTTATTTCCAGAGGCTTGGGAGATGGTGTAATAATAACTGTCAGATTATACGTGTGATCAATTTTGGCCTTCTGCATGTCAATTAACATATCACACTTGGATGTTTTATTGATGTGAAATCCTATAGAGGGATGTTATTGTGCTCATATTTTAATGTCTTAGGGGTCAGAATCTTGCCCACAGATATCCACTGGTATATATTCAAATGCAGAATTGCTAGCTTTATCATTTTAAATGATTTAAACCAATGAAAGGACACTGCATCTGTTTGCTCAATAGTCAATTGAAATGGTAACGGTTAGCTGAGTGCCATCTCCCTTGAAAGTCTCTTCCCCTCTCATGCCAATTACAGAATATGAAAGGTGCACTTCGCATAGCTTGCTCGGGATAATAAATCACTAAATTGGAAGCTTCGGTTACCTTGCTGATTTTGATAAGAAAATTAATAGAATTAGCAGCTTATCTGCCCAACCAGGAGATTCACATTATGAAAAGAAGCGGCAGCGTTTGGGGGAGAGGGGGCGGGTTGTGGAGAAAGAGAAAGAAAAGAAAAAGAGAGAAAACTGTTTCCATGGCCCGGGTTGCCTCTTTTTCCTCCTGGTGACAGAAAGACCGTTTGCATAGTTTTGGGGGCCCCCTATGGAGATAAAGCTCTGTGGAAAACAATGCAAGAAGCACTATCAATTAGTCTACTTGTTCTGTTTTCATGCATAATTAAAGAGGGATCAGACATTAAGTCAGTCCAGCAGTGGCCCTACTGCTGATAAACAAAAATTCTAAACAGCCACAAATCGAAAAGCAGTGAGATTGAGATTATTTCCAAAAAGAGGATTTACTGTCCGCATTTTCTTGGAGACGGAGAATTACAGCACCTCTCTTCTTTTTGTCTAGGGAAGGGTAATTGTTTGCAATAAAGCTGCTGCTCTCTAAACTGAACGCAAAGACACGAGTCGTTTGTTTAAAAAGATCCTTAGTAACCTGCTCCTTTTTTCCTTAAATATGTATGGAAATCTGTAATTATTTCTTTGAAAACCATTTTTCAACAGCTGTAAATGATAATGAGCCAATCACTGTGTGCTCTTTTTTTCTCCAGCAGCTGCAGAACTTCCCATTCAAAGCAATTAATTGATATTTGTAAAGTGCTTTGAAACTGAGAAGTGGAGCCTCATAAGTGCTAAATATTGTTCTTGCTGCTGCTGCATTAGGAAAACCGGGCCCTCTTCAGACAAGCCTCAGAAGAACAGCAGTAATTCTAAGTGTCTGAAACAATCATCTAAATCTCCAAGACACCCAAAAGAAAATTCAGATTAGCAGACCTTTTGAAGAAGCATCAGAGGTTAACTACTAAAGATAACTTCACTGGAAATTATATATCAAGTGTTGGGCAGAGGAGCACTTTAGCTGTCTGCTACATTCATTGTTTTCACACATTTGTAACATTGTGTCAGCTTGCACCACTGTTTCTTAAAACACACTTCTCAAACAATGCCTGTTTGAGAATATAGTGCTTGTTTGTACAACATGTCTAAATAGACTTTCATAGATTATCAGGCCACTTAGAGAAGGTTTGGAATTGTATGATCGGGTCGCAGAGTCGGACACGACTGAGCAACTTTCACGTTTGGGTGGAAAATCACCCAACTAAACTGAAAGACACTCTAGATTATCACGAATACTTCTTATATTCTGGCAATTTGTAGATTTAGGGAAGTGCTTGAGCCTTAGATATTGCTGTGGCTTCAAACTGACCTCATTGCTTTCATGCCATATTTCAGTTTTTTTTAATCTTTACTGAAATATACACCACTGCTATTTACATCATTGACAGTTTTGGTCAAAAGAAGGGTTGATCCACTGACAGTCTCAAAGCATAAGGTAAAAGAGAATCTGTATAGAGATATCTCACAGAGATAGCTACAATTGAAATATTATTTCTTGGGGCAATAACTCTGGAGATGGAGTCATAAACCTGCTGGTATCCATTGCTGTTAAGAAGAGCTATGGTAGCAAAATTCTGTCCCAGTCATACACCAAGCACATTGATAGGTTTTTCTCCAGATCCTGAAAAGCAGCAGATTATTTAAAAATAATATGTTGTTAAGTAATTAATTGTTGACCATCCAATGCCATTTTTTACTGATAAATGAAGGAAATTACAGATGGTTAGTACTACCACACATTTTGAAACCTAAGATACACATTTGTGAGTCAAACAATGAAACCAGTGAGCATTTAGCATAACAAAACTCTGCAGGGGAATAAAAAAATCACAGAATACTACTTAATAGCCATATATAAGGCAATCCATTAATTTTTGTGTCATTAAAATAAAAATTGCAATCCACGCAGTTTGCTTTTTAAAGCGTGTAGCCATGCTTTAAAAACGTCACTCTTATTATAAGAAGACAATATTTTCAAAGTAGATGATTTCTGTAAAGACTCTGAACACGAAGTAAGTAAGTGAAGTCACTCAGTCATGTCCGACTCTTTGCGACCCCGTGGACTGTAGCCTACCAGGCTTCTCCGTTAAATTTAAGGTTTTAAAATCCTATAGTCAATTTAACTATCCAAACAAAACTACAAAGTTTTATAAAATTAAAGCAAGAACCTGAGGGTCCTTTTTCTGTCATCCTACCTGTTCCAAACTTGGCAAATAGGGCCAAACTTAATTTCTCTCTAATAATGTCAGAGTGGCATAAAAAGACTAATGGGAACTTCTCTGAGTGTTCAATGGCTAAGACTCCACGCTCCCAATGCAGGGTGCTCAGGTTCAATCCCTGGTCAGGGAACTAAATCCTACATGCCACAACTAAGAGTTTGCATGCTGTAACTAAAGATCAATGGCACCCCACTCCAGTACTCTTGCCTGGAAAATTCCATGGATGGAGGAGCCTGGTGGGCTACAGTCCATGGGGTGGCAAAGAGTTGGACATGACTGAGCGACTTCACTTTCACTTTTCACTTTCATGCACAGAAGAAGGAAATGGCAACCCACTCCAGTGTTCTTGCCTGGAGAATCCCAGGGTCGGGGGAGCCTGGTGGGCTGCCGTCTATGGGGTCGCACAGAGTCGGACACGACTGAAGCAACTTAGCAGCAGCAGCAGCAACTAAAGATCATACATGCTGCCACAAAGATCGAAGACCTCAAGTGCTGCAACTGAAACCCAGAGCAGCCAAATAACTTTTTAAAAAGAGGACATGAGTGACCCTTCTAAGTGAAACAAAGAAGGAAATAATATTAGAGCTCCTCTCTTTCCAAATTACATAAGAAATCTAATGTTACTCCCTGGAACAAGAGCTATGCACCCGAGTATACGCTTTTAGAATATTTATATACTTTCTCCTAACCTATTTTACACGAGTGTCTCTCCTGCAAAGAGGTGGTTTTATTTAAAATGCTGAACCTAAACAATTTTAACAGTACCTCTTCTGTGGAGTCATGAAACATAAAAGAATTACCAGGCCAACTTTTCCTCCAAATGGAGCTAGGTTTTAGTTTCAAGTTATGAAAATCAAATCACAAGATCATGTAACTGAAAAAAAAAAAATGGATTTGAGAGAAAGGATAGGAAACTAATTTTGTTGCTAGTTTAATTTGGGGCTGGGACTTTACAATAATAAGCTGATTTGATTTAATCCTCACAATAGTGAAAGAGAGGTATCATTGCCCACATTTTAAAAGCGAGAAATCTGAGGTTCTTGTGAGAGCCCAGAAATGACCCTGAAATTTGGATTTAGGACTGTCTCCAGAGCGCATGCACTCCCACTATGCTGTGCTGTCTCCATGCCTGCTACAAGCCAAACTTTTTAAGTTGATTGCCCTTAATAAACCACATGCAAAGCAAGAGACATCAGTGTACTGTTTGTGATTAACGACTGTACTCTTCTGTCACAATTTCCTTAATGAAGTGGCAATACTGGATTTATTATTAGCTGATCAAGAAAGAGCAAATTGCTGGGTGGCATCACCCAGGTGTCTGACTCATCACTTATAACGGTTTCCCTTAAGGCACCAAACAAATTCGTACTCAAGAACAGTTTTCATCCATTCCCGGATGAGCACACCTTCAAGACTCAGCACATTTGTTCTGCATTAATAATAAAATTAGATTATACCTATTTCATAGAAGCAATAAAAAGCTAATACTTCATAAAGCACCATCTAATAAGTTCTTTTTTTAATCATGAATCAACTAATATGCTGACCAAGAAATCTCGAAAATGCCTAGTGAATACTACTCCTTACCTCATAATTTACTTCCTGCCTCGCTCATTCTCCACAGATGAACTGAAATCTCACATGAGGCGTGTTGAGCCTGTGCTCATAAATTTAAGTTGGCCTGTAAATTGTGATACCAAAAGGTCAATACAACAGAACTAAATTCTTCCTTCATAAGCTCAAAACTTCCCAGGTTCATTAAAAACCAACCATGAACAAACACACCTGTTCTAGAAACGTGCCAGTGTGTTCAGAACTAGATCATGATGGCATTGCTGTGTCTGCAGTAAAAAGGCATGGGGATATTCAGTGAGCAATACACACTTCCTTCAAAATCCCTTTAAAATAGAGCTCAACAAGAACAAAGACTAAATAATCCTGTTAAATCCTCTGGAAATTGTCAAGGGTTTAATTTCAGATTATGACTCTCAGCCCGGGATCTCTTTAACCACACAAATAAATAATAATAACTGTCTTCAGTGCCTTTCCACTATCAGGCAATGTTATGTTTTTAGTACAGGACTGGCTGATCCTGGCAGGACTGCTCTTACACACAGATGAAGAGTTTTCCATCCACAGCTTTATTTGAGTGCCACTGTAAAAAGAGGATTTGTGTGTCCCCCCAAATTCATATGCTGAAGTCCTAACCCCTAGTACCTCAACGTGTGATCTTATTGAGAGACAGGGTCACTACAGAGGCAACAGAGGTGAAACTAGTCATTGAAGTAACCTACTATCTGACCGGTGTCCTTATAAAAACGGGAACTATGGGCACAGACACACAGAGGAGAGAGAGCGAGAAGACACAAGGGAACAGGCCGCCAAGTACTTAGAGTGACGCTTGGACAAGTCAGAAACGCCAAGGGCTGCCAGCAGACACCAGAAGAGGCAGGGAATGGGTCTCCTCTAGAACCACAGCAGGAAGCAGGCCCTTGCTGACGGCTTACTCAGACTTCTAGACTCCGTAACTGCGAGACCATAAACGTCTGTCGCTTTAAGCCCCTCAGTCTTTGGTACTTTGTTGTACAACCCTAGGAAACCACTACAGTCAACATTGTGACTCCATTTCTCCAACGCCTGTTTCTCCCGGGAAGAGAAAACATCATTACAGGAGTAGAAACCTAATTCCAACTTATCTTCCAATTCTGATGAAATGTGAGGAACTCCTGGAGTTCTGTGTCAAGAAAGGTTCTTAGGTCAAACCCAAGATTAACAACAACAAAAAGTACACACCATGGCTGCTGACTTTAGGTGCTGGAGGGTCCATGTTGAAATGAAGCCACACATTTGCCATGACTACATTAAATCAATATATCAGTCATCAACACCTCAGTATAAATTATTTTCTCAAGTCTTTCCAGCATAGACTAGATGAGAGTAGAATTTAGAGGAGAAGGTTAAAAGTAGATTTAGAGAAACAAGTATTTCCCTCAAGGAAACAGGCCTTGAGAACAGCCCTATGTAGCCTGGGATTGCATGAAGACCCTGAAACCCAGAGATATTGAAAAGATGTTCAGAAAAAATGAGAAAGGGCTCCCTCTTTCACTTACATCACAGTTTTGTCCACCAAGCCCTGCTGCTTACCTCATTCAGGCTATATATCTTCTGTAATAAATAAAGACAGAAGCTAGATTCTTATCCAACCGCAATGGCCTATCATTATAGAATACAAAGCAATATTTTTGTCACTTTGTAGTTCAATATTAATTATTGCATATTACAGTAATTAAAACAGTCAGGGCACTGGTGCAAGAAAATAGAGGACCCATGTTTATAAAGAAATAATTATATAATAAGGTTATATTACAAATCAGAGGAAGAGGATAGAAATTCAATAAATAGTAATGAGTCATTTTGCTAGTCACCTAGAAAAAACTAAAAAATTTAGCTTCACAAAATATAGAACAAATCTGGATGATTTAAATGTCTAAATATTTAAAAAATTAAATTTACAAAAAAACAGGTAGAATTATATAACAGTATTTTTATAATCTTGGCTTGGGAAGGCCTTCCTAAGTAAGACCTAGAGACCTAAAGAAAATCACTGATAGGTAAAACTACTAACAAAATTAAATATTTCTAGGATTTAAAAAATACTACCAAATATGTTTTCAAAAATATGTGTAAATATAAGTGAACACTGGTTGTAAAAATAAATATCATTATTGTAAAAGAATGACAATACAATGTCTTCTACAGTTCACAATGTGTGCAGCATTATCACATAACAAAAATAGCAGACAAGGAAACTAAAACAGTTATTTAACAGTTCTTTAGGTTCAAAAATTTAAATAGACATGTAACATGTAATTTGAAGACTTGAATTTTAGAGATAAAAGCTATAATGTCTCAGAGAAACATAAACTGGATAGGATCAATAGCAAATTAGAAAAGGTAGGGTAAAAATTAGCACAATATTGTAAGTAATTAACCTCCAATTAAAATAAATAAATTTTTATTTAAAAAAAATTAGTTAACTTGAACATATCCCAATAGAGACTTTTAAAAATGAATCACACAGAGAAAAAAGGAATTCCAAAATGAAAGAAGAAAGAAAGAAAGAGAGAAAGAAAAGAACACCCACATTATGTGGGGCAATTTTATCCACCTAGTAAGTACGTAATCGGGATCTCAGAAGAATACAGAAAACAGGAAAGGGAGAGAAATTTTTTTGAAGAAATAATGGTCAAACAGTTCCTAAACTTGATGAAAATTATAAACCTGCAGATCCAAGAAGTTCAAAGAAACAGAAATGCAAGAAATATAAAGAAACTATGCCAAAGTGCATTACAACCATATTACTTAAAGCCAGTGATAAATAGAAAATCTAAAATCAGCTGGACTTAAAAAAACATGTTACCTACAGAAAACATAATGTTCAGAGAAAAGGGTGAACACAGATTCCTCACCAGAAACAGTGCAGGTAAGAAAACAGTGGAGCAAAATCTTTAAAGCACTAAAAGAAAGAAAATTATTAACCTATATTTTATACCCAGTGAAAATAGTATTCAAAAGTTAAGGCAAAATAGGCTTTTAGAGACATAAGGTAGCTGAATGAATTTATCATGAACAGATCCATAGTACAAGAAATGTTACAGAATGTGCTTCGGGCAGAAGGTGAATGATACCAGATGGAACTATGGACCTACACAAGTAATAGCACTGAAAGAGATGCTATGTTAGTAAATACATGATATTTTCATTATTCTTTATATACCTTTAAACAATCATAGGTGACTCCTAACAGGCATGGGGTTTCTTTTTGGAGTGATGAAAATGTTCTGAAATTAGATAGTATGAGGTTTGTACAAACTTATGAATATTCTAAAAACCACAGAGTTGTAAGCCTTAAATGGTAAATTTTATTGTACATGAACTACATCTCAATTTAAACAATTAATAAAAATTTTAAATAGTTGATTAAACAAAAGTTATAATGTATAGTAGGATTTATAAATTATGTAAAGGAAAAATACATGACAATAATACATGCTAATTCTCCCTCAAATTGATCTATAGATTCAACAGATTGCCATTCAAAATCTCAGCAGGATATCTGTGAAGAAACTGATAGACAATCTCTAAAATTTTTATGAGGTGCAAAGGATCCAGAAGAGCCAAAACAACTTTGAAAAGGAAGAGCAAAGTTGGCGGACTATACACCCACCAAAATACAAACATTTTTATAATTGAAAATACCCACTATTGGAAAGGATATAGAGTAACAGAATGGTGTTTTGGGGAGAATACATTGCATACCTTGTGATCCAGCAATTCCACTCCTCGTTCTATATCAACAGGAATACATGCACTTGTGCCCCAGGATGTACGTACAAACATGCTCAGAGCAGATTAGTTATTACTAAACATAATAACCAAAATCTGGAAACAACCCAAGTATGCAGATTCATACAATGAAATTTCAAGCAACCATGATAAAAGGCATGGATCAATCTCCAGCATAATGTTGACTGAAAGAGGTCAGACATTCTTCGTGAATAATTCCATGAAGTTCAAAAGTGGCTAAGTAACCCATGGTGTTTATAGATGCCTACTTATACGGAAACATGTCAGTTCAGTTCAGTTCAGTCGCTCAGTCGTGTCCGACTCTTTGCGATTCCATGAATCGCAGCACACCAGGCCTCCCTGTCCATCACCAACTCCCAGAGTTCACTCAGACTCACGTCCATCGAGTCAGTGATGCCATCCAGCCATCTCATCCTCTGTCGTCCCCTTCTCCTCCTGCCCCCAATCCCTCCCAGCATCAGAGTCTTTTCCAATGAGTCAGCTCTTCGCATAAGGTGCCCAAAGTACTGGAAACGTGTAGAGAACATCAAAAAGATCATTGCCTCCAGGACTAGAGGCTATTGGTTCTCTTTAGTGAGGAAGGAAAGAAAAAGGAAGGAATGGGCTCCAGGAGAACTTCAAGGCACTGGCGATGCTCACTTATTTAGGTAAGGGTTGCTGCTGCTGTTAAAGTCAGTTCAATCATGTCTGACTCTGTGCTACCCCATAAACGGCAGCCCACCAGGCTACCCCGTCCCTGGGATTCTCCAGGCAAGAACACTGGAGTGGGTTGCCATTTCCATCTCCAATGCATGAAAGTGAAAAGTGAAAGTGAAGTCGCTCCACCCTGTCCGACTCTTAGCGACCCCATGGCCTGCAGCCTACCAGTCTCCTCGTCCATGGGATTTTCCAGGCAAGAGTGCTGGAGTAGGGTGCCATAGGTAAGGGTTACCTAGCATCAGTTTTATAACAACTGTTTAAACTTTTACAGTTTAAGCACATTTTCATAAGAAAGACATTTCAAAATAGAAATGCTTAGGGTGAAAATATCCCTTTGTTTTTATGGTCGTGGAATTTGGGTTGTGACTATGTGTTGAATTTGCTCTCTTTATTCCAAACAGATTAAAATATTTCACTCCATACAATTCTATAGTATTTAAGACAATATTATTATTTAAGACAATGCATTATTTTGCTGTTAAGGCAATAATTTGTGAAACTTAAGGAATGAAAGATTCTGGTATTTCTGAAAGTGAATAAAAGTGCATAAAATGATAGAAAATGGAACTTGAATCAATAAAGAAGAAATAACTCCTATTCGCAGCCAGTTTAAAACCTGTGGAAGAGTAGTGATAAAGAACAAACAATTCTTATGCCTCTTTCTTTACTCAATCAAATACACTTAAGCTCCTTCCAGGAGTATAATGTAAATATGAGTAATGGAATTGATTTTTTATCAAACATACAAGAATAAATCAGATGAGTTCTATTTCCTTCAAGGTATTCGTCTCAGGAAGTTAGACACTTTTTCCAATGAAGCTTTTATTAATGCAAACATTTTGGCATATCCCTTGGAGAACTGCCTTTAGAGTCTATGGCATTCTTTTAATAACCTCCAGGACGGTAAATTCACCTTTTGAGAATGAACTAAGAGAGTTATTTGGATCCACGCCTGATAAATAAGTAAACTCACTCATTCAGAGTGTATTGATTTGATCCCAAAATTGAAGTATGGCTCTAAAGGAATGGCACCAGCTTTAACAGAAATTCCCAAGGAAAAATTCTTTCCAAAAAAATAATCTGAGCAATGACAGTATTATTAAAATGTGCTTTGTATCTTAAGTAAGCACTTTGGAGACAAGTACCTTCTCCATTCACTTATTCAGCAAATGTTTATTGAAGTCCTTCTGTGCACCAAGCATTGTTCCACAGATCCTCCTGGGATAGAGCAGAGAACACAGTGGAAAACACACACACACACACACACACACAAACCTGCCCTCACAGTGGCTTATTTGAATATATGCGTATTACTTTGGCCACCTGATAGGAAGAGCCAACTCATTGGAAAAGACCCTGATGCTGGGAAAGATTGAAGACATGAGGAGAAGGGGATGATAGAGGATGAGATGGTTGGATGGCATCACCAACTCAGTGAACATGAGTTTAAGCAAACTCCAGGAGATCCTGAAGGACAGGGAAGACTGGAGTGCTTCAATTCATGGGATGGAAGAGTCAGACACAACTTAGCGAGTGAGCAACAACAATTTGCTGCATACTTTACAGTTGCACTTTTACCTTCTGAATTTGTGTATTTGATGATTATAACGAACATCTCTGCATCATCTTTAAGATATGGTTAGTATTTAGTAGGTCTTCTGAGAGCAGTTTTGAATTTAAATCTCCTTGTCCAACACAACGCTATAAACATGCAGATGATAAATTTCCAAACTGCTTTGCCAGGGGACAATCAAGAGTTACTTATATTAAACTTCTGAGCTTTTAGTAAAGAAATGAAGCAGATGATAATATATATATATATATATATATATATATATATATATGTTGTGATTTGGAGGGGTGGGGCTTGACAAGACTAATTTTAAAAACTCACTACTGCGTTCGTAAAATATAAGGCTATGATAAGTTCGATCGAGCCAAGTAGGGAAAGATTTGGTCAAGGAAGTTTCCTGATTGTGTGCAACCTTGCTGCTGCTGCTGCTGCTGCTGCTGCTGCTGAAGTCGCTTCAGTCGTGTCCGACTCTGTGTGACCGCATAGACAGCAGCCCAGCAGGCTCCCCCATTCCTGGGATTCTCCAGGCAAGAATACTGGAGTGGGTGTGTGCAACCTTACGGAGAGGATTTTCCAAGGTGCCCAAGGAAGAGAGCATCCCACTGGTCTCAGAAGCTGAAAACTCGAAGTGCAACTGGGACAGGATAGCAGCAGTGGAAATGAGGGGCTCTACACCTCAGGCTCTGAAGAAGTTGACAGACTAACCAAACTCTCGAGAACTGAGGTGACAGAGTCTGGGGAGTCCCCACCCCCAGCTCCACAGCTGCCGCCGCCAGCACCTCATCATTCTTAATCCAACCTCATCAGAAACTTCTCGTTCCATTTTTAAAGTGACTAGGAAAGGCTCTGCTGAAACACTCAAACGTCGTTGCCCCAGCCTCTCCGCAAAGAGGCTCAGAGTTTCGTTTACCATTAGCACTGTGTTTCAGCAAAATCTGCAGTGAGGAGGAAATCCGTAAAAACCCGGAATCTCTGCAGGTTTCTGCAGCCCAGGCCTTCGGGGTTCTCGCCCGCTGAGGCCGCGGGAGGAGCCGGGCGCACTGGCGTCGGCGCACCGCTCGCTGAGGCCGGCGCAGCACCACCTCCGCCTCCTCTACGCGGGCGCCGCGCCCAGCCTCGCGCTCGCATCCCCGCCGCGGCGTTCTGCTTCCTGTTTTCTAATCTAAGTGCTTTTTAATTAGCCTGCATCGCTTCTCCAGTTTGACTACAACGTTATGGGCTCCTTGCCCACCTGGCACACCCAGAGCCACATCCTTCCCCAGATCAAGCCCACCGGTTCAGTTCTTCAATCATCGATATATTTAAAGTGCTTGTGCACACAGCGACTCCATGGATTCTGTTTACATCTGTCCCTCTTTTCCGAGTCCAGCACCTTTGTGCTTTTGTCCGGCATGATTTTATTTCTTGCCAAGTCTCTTAAATATTTTCAACACCATGTATTTGTTGGGTGGGGGGGTGGTAACATGCCTGTATACCTAGAAAGCAAAAATATAATCTGCATGCCGAATTTGGAATTGATTTTAGATTCCAAACCAGAGGTTTGGAAAGGGGATGCGTTTTTCACATCTTTATTGTTTTATTATTTTATTTGTTGAAGTTGTCTCTGTAACTTGCAGTTACAAATGTTATAATTTGTAATTCATTTATTTAATTAAAAACTAAAAATGCTTTCTTTCTGGAGGAAGAGAATCGAAGTATGGGCAGGACCTGTCATGATCCAAAGGGCCTTCCCCTCCTAGGAAGTTCCTCCCTGCCTTCCCACAAGTCTACTGAGAAACGCCCACTTACTGCCTCCCACCTGCCCCATTGGGGCCTCCCACCCACATTCCAACAGAGCCCAGAAATGCAGCAGGCATGTTCTAGAGTGCAGAGGCCTGAGTTTTTGCTGAGCCTTGTCAGGAGAATAGACACACACACAAAAAACACACACACACAAAACATACACACAAAACACACACAGAGCTAGTCCCTTAAAAGCAGGAAACTTATCTTTGGAGTAATAACCATCTTTCTTGGTATACTTCCCCCCAACTCCTGGGACAGTAGATGCTCTATAGTGCCTGAGCAGTGAACTAATTGATTAATTTCTGATGAAGGAACAAATGAATGGTGAAAGAGTAAAGAACATGCAGCTTATTCCACTAATACATATCTTATTAAGCACCTATTATGTATATGGAGGCACTGTGCTGGTAGCAATATTTGCCATTGAAGAGCTTACAAATTTTCTGGGAAGCAGACAAGTGGTACTATGTAGTTGAGTGTGTTTTGTTAAGTAGCCCGGATGCTTTCACAACACAGAGAGAAGGTTTGGACTCAGACAGAGAGGGGAAAGCTGAAGGGAGCCATAAACTGGAGATCCAGCAAGAGAACATGAAGTATAAGGCCAAGAAATGAGGACCAAGAAGAAAGGAAAGAGTTCTGCTTTCAGTTAGGCTGTTAAAGGTCTCATGACGAAGAGGGATGAGCTTTTTCCATGTGAGAAAAGGGTAGCTGCTTGGTCCCTGGGAGCAGAGCAGGTAAAGACACCACCTGTTGTAGGACCTGGTGAGTGTAATAAGGAACCATCTGGGCTGTTAACAGCAGTGCCTGAGCTGGCATGTGGATTGGAACAAGGAGGAGCCCAAAAGACTCATGGCCCATCTATTCTTCTCCATGGGACCGTCACAGGATGCAAACCTGTAGAACGCTGAGGACCTGTGGCTGAGCACGGAGACCTTCAGGGGACTGGAAAGCTGCAGGCAGAACTCAACGGCAAGCGGAAGCTCAACAAACTCCTGGGTGCTTAGATTTCAAGCAACTGGAGGAAGAAGCCAGAGTCCACTTGCAGAACCACCAAGAAACCACTGATAAACTGAACTGACATGTGTGCAGCCCAGCCCTACTCATCTCAGCTCAGGTGCACCGAAGAGATCACCCTCATCCTAGTAGTACAGAAGGAGGGGCCACTGCTCTTCTGGGCAAATATTATCTACATCAGTCTTTCCTGCTTACACCCAGGAGCCAGCACATAATTTTTTAAAATATAAGACAATCTGGAAAATGTGACCCACAATTTTTTGAAGTGGAGATATTAGTACCTTTCTCTGGGTAAAGAATCTTTTGACAAAACATTAGTCTTTAGTCAGTCTCCTCTGAGTCCTCTTTTCAACTACGCTTTGCCTTTGGGTTCTGTCCTTGGCTCCTTTAGTCCAGATTTTAACAAGAATCCTCTGAGGTCAATTCAGTAAAAATCCCCCTCCTTTGACATCTGACAAAATTCCTCACAGCCCCCTGTGGGTTTTAGTTTTCTCATCTTTAGCGTGAGCTGTTGGACCCCATGGTTTTATCCCTGCTGCTGTGTCAGCGCACAATAGTAAACCTGTAATAAAGAGAACATAGATTGAATTTCAGGAATGGGCCACTTTGAAAGGAAGGAAAACTTTTCAAATGTGAAAACAATGTAGAGTTTTGGATACTACCAGAGCAAATGGTTTTAAAACCATACCTTCATTAAGTTATGCATCAACAACAAAAAAAGGAATTTCTCCAAGTCTTACAGTTGACCTTTGAACAACGCCGGGGTTAAGGGTGCCAATCACCATGCAGTTGAAAATCCACGTATAACTTTCTAGTCGGCCCTCCATATCCATGGTTCCACATCTGTGAATTCAACCAACAGCGGATCACATACTATTGCAGCATCTATTGAAAAAAAAAATCCCCATACAAGTGGACCCATGCAGTTCAAATCCCTGTTGCTCAAGGGTCAAGTAAATTCTTTAAAAATAAAATTAACCCAAAGTTCTTAGAATACGTAGTCTTGCTATAGTAAGTGGTAATTAAAAATAAATTTCCCTTTAGCAAACAGAAATGCAAATATGGTAACCTTTGAATTACTCGCTGACAATTTTAACAAAACAACCAGGTACACCTTCAGGCTTTCAATTTGGATAAGGATGAGTGAAGACAAATCTTCCAGTGGCTTAAGTTTTTCTGTATAAAAATATGAACTAGGAAAAAAGAATGTGACTTGTCTAGTGAAATAAATAAATATTAGCCTTGAATATATACGGTAGAGGGAGATTTTTAGAAATCACTAATAGGAAGGTGGGAAAAAATAATAATAAGATTGCCTCTTTTGTGAAATTCTCTATGTAATCTCAAAACTCTGGATAAAAAGAATTAGAGGTAGTCAGTCAATCATATACCCTGTAGGTGGGAGAGTAAGACTGTTGTTCTGAAAAGCAATCTGGCGATATAACTACCTTAAACATCTCTATATACATCATGTGAACCAGAAACTTTGCATTAAGAATTTAGCCTAAGGAAGTAGATAATTGATAGAAAATTAGATAAATATAGATCAATGGATAAATTGATGGATAAATAATAATTTAATGGATAAATAAATAATAAATAATAATTAATGGATAAATAAAAATAGATATAGAGTCTTTATAGATAATAGAAAATGTTTCACACAATGTTCTTTAAAACAGTAAAAATTTGAGAGACAACCAAAAAGTCCAACAATAAGGAACTGGTTAAATGTATCTACAAATCATCAGAATTTTGATCTACATTATTGACATATACAGGCCTCACATATTAATCACAAGAAGGGGATCTTCAGTGGAAAAAAAATTAAGTGTAAATGTAATCTAATTGAATGTAGAACATTTCACTGTATTTAATTTTACCTCAAAAAAGTAAGAAAAAATATTGTACTTCAGTTTAAGATACGTTTAAACTGTTTAAAGACTTAAGTTACTAATATCTGCAGTAACTTAAATTACTAATATATTTAAAATGCTTCCAGAAAACACATGGATTGATAGATGAGTAAAGACGGTTATATATTAAGATGTATGTCAGAGCAATACAACAAAATCATAATTGTGGAGAAATAAACCTATACAGTAGCAGTCTACTTTGGTTATGTATATGTTTAAAATTATATAGCAATTCTGAGAGAAGATATCAGTTTCAGGCAGGTAACTCAGAGGCAGCAGCAAAGGTAAAACTAATACCTGGCTTCCCTTCTTAATAAATTGTGGGGACAGAAGTGGGGGTCGTAAGACAGCACTTAAATTGTTATTCAGTCTCTAAGTCATGTTCAACTCTTTGCAGCCCCATGGACTGCAGCACACCAGTCTTCCCTGTTCGTTATTATCTCCATAAGTTTGCTCAAATTCGTGGCCATTGCATTGCTGATGCCATACAATCAGCTCATCCTCTGCTGCCCGCTTCTCCTTCTGACCCCAATCTGTCCCAGCATCAGGGTCTTTCCAATGAGTCAGCTCTTCACATCAGATAGCCAAAGTATTCGAGCTTCAGCTTCAGTATCAGTTCTTTTAATGAATATTCAGGATTAGTTACCTTTAGGATTAACCGGCTTGTTCTCCTTTCTATCCAAGGGACTCTCAAGCGTGTTCAACACTACAGTTCACAACAAGCACCAGTTGTTCAGTGCTCTGGCTTCTTTATGGTCCAACTCTCACATCCATACATGACCAGTGGAAAAACCATAGCTTTGACTATATGGACCTTTGTCAACAAAGTTATGTCTCTGCTTTTTAATATGCTGTCTAGGTTTGTTATAGCTTTCCTTCCAAGGAGCAAGTGTCTTAATTTCATGGCTGCAGTCACCATCCACAGGTCCCCATGAGGAGCCCAAGAAAATAAGATCCACCACTGTTTCTACTTTTTCATCTATTTGCCTTGAAGTGATGGAACTGGATGCCATGATCTTAGTTTTTTGAATGTTACGTTTTAAGCCAGTTTTTTCACTCTTCTCTTTCACCCTCATCAAGAAGCTCTTCAGTTCCTCTTCCTTTTCTGCCATTAGAGTATTATCTGCATATCTGATGTTGTTGTTATTTTTCCCTGCAGTCTTAATTCTCAGCTTGTGGTTCATTCAGCCTGCTATTTTCCTTGATATACTCTGCATATAACTTAAATAAGTAGGGTGACAATATACAACCTAGATGTACTCCTTTCCCAATTTTGATCCAGTCTGTTGTTCCATGTCTGTTTCTAACTGTTGCTTCTTGACCTGCATACAGGTTTGTCAGGAGACAGGCAAGGTAGTCTAGTAGTCCCACTTCTTTAAGAATTTTCCACAGTTTGAGTTCAGCAACCCCAGAACCCTTCTAGAGCCCTCCCAGTCCCAGGATACTCATTTGGGAGGTCACAGGACAGCTCTGTCCAAATCCTCATTTTACAGATAGAAAAACTGAGTCCCTGTATGTTCCAAGGACATATAGGGAAGTAAAGACGGAGGCCACATGTTGTAGCTCCAGTGCAGTACTCCCCACATCACCCAGAACAAGTAATAAGACAGTTTTCTAGAGAGAAAGGAGGAGGAGAGCTCTGCATACGAGCTCAATAGAGCAGTCAGAGAACAGTCCCTGTGGAAGAGAGAAAAGGAAGTGGGCTTGGGAGACTTACTGGCAAGGATTTACCTTGAGGCTGATGCATGCTGGAGAGGCTAGAATTGGCAGTCCTCAAGACTGAGCAACTTCACTTCCACTTTTCACTTTCATGCATTGGAGAAGGAAATGGCAACCCACTCCAGTGTTCTTGCCTGGAGAATCCCAGGGACTGGAGAACCTGGTGGGCTGCCGTCTATGGGGTCACGCAAAGTCAGACACAAGTGAAGCAACTTAACAGCAGCAGCAGCATGAGGAGCAAAGCCAGGTTGCCATCAGGAAACATTTCAGATAAATTGTCCAGGGTGATTTCAAAAGGAAGGGAAACCAATCTCCGAGATTCCAGTGATGTGCTATGGTTTATTTTCCAGCTTCCCTGGTAGCTTAGTTGGTAAAAATCCACCTGCAATGCAGGAGACCCTGGGTCAGAAAGATCTGCTGGAAAAGGGATAGGCTACCCACTCCAGTATTCCCAGGCTTCTCTACTGGCTCAGCTGGTAAAGAATCCACCCACAATGCAGGAGACCTCAGTTCGATTCCTGGGTTGGGAAGATCCCCTGGAGAAAGGAAAGGCTACCCACTCCAGTTTTCTGCCCTGGAGAATTCCATGGACTGTATAGTCCATGGAGTCACATTTTCCAAAACTAAATAAATGCTCAGTTTCATGTCTTAAAAATGTATATGTATGTATAAGATCCAATTTTTCTCACATGTCTTTCTTTAAAAGTTGAGGTTATGAGAGTAGGGTGAAGACAGTGAGCCTGTAATCCTAAAGCAGAGTGTTGAGAGCTCTTATATCTGAAAGTATTTTCCTCTTTTTACTTCTCTATTTTTTGTATGGTTATACTATATATGTCGGAGAAGGCAATGGCACCCCACTCCAGTACTCCTGCCTGGAAAATCCCATGGATGGAGGAGCCTGGAAGGCTACAGTCCATGGGGTCGCTGAGGGTCGGACACGACTGAGCGACTTCACTTTCACTTTTCACTTTCGTGCATTGGAGAAGGAAATGGCAACCCACTCCAGCGTTCTTGCCTGGAGAATCCCAGGGATGCGGGATCCTGGTGGGCTGCTATCTATGGGGTCACACAGAGTGGGACACGACTGAAGTGACTTAGCAGTAGCATACTATACATGTATATTTCTTTCAAATTGGGAAAATGAAATTATGGCAGAGACAGCCGGTTCCTTTCCATATCGTCACCCCTTCTTCCTTGATAAAAGAACCCTCATATTTTGTGTGGGTTCATTACTAGGCAACCATAAGAGTCTTTAAACAGTTTCCCATTCACTTTGGTGTGGCCTTAAGACTAAATTTTGAAGCACAGACAAGTAAAAATGTCATATAGTACTTCTAGGAGGGAGCACGCCTTTCTAAGAATGGAAATGATACATGGCAGAGAAGGAAACTGGATCTCTGACAATGTGGCACCACTCCCAAATCCTGGAACACTCACTTCTAGGATTCATGGGTGAAAAATAAAATGTGTCTTGATTTAAGCCATTATTTTTCGGATCTTTTTTGCTCTCAGCTAAATGTATGTCTAACTCATATAAAAAGGTCCATTTTGAGAAAGTTTAAAAAATCATCAGACCTCTTTGCAATCTGAACATTTTGATATTTAGGCTTAAGAGCTCCAAATAAAATGACAATAGAAGAGCTCAGATCAAGATGGCAGAGTAGGAAGCTCCTGAGCTCACCTCTTCCCACAGACACACCAAAATCACAACTGTATATAGAACAACTCTCTGAGAACAGCCTGAGGACTAACAGAACATATTTTCTACAACTAAGGATGAAAAGGCCATATTAAGACAGGTAAGCAGGGCAGACACACAACCTGGTAAGAATCAATAACCTTGGTGCAATGTTCAGTTCAGTTCAGTCGCTCAGTCATGTCCAACATTTTGTGACCCCATGGACTGCAAAACACCAGGCTTCCCTGTTCATCACCAACTCCTGGAGCTCGCTCAAACTCATGTCCATCTAGTCAGTGATGCCATCCAACCATCTCATCCTCTGTCGTCCCCTTCTCTTCCTGCCTTCAATCTTTCCCAGCATCAGGGTCTTTTCCAATGAGTCAGTCCATCACATCAGGTGGCCAAAGTAATGGAGGTTCAGTTTCAGTATCAGTCCTTCCAATGAATATTCAGGACTGATTTCCTTTAGGACTGACTCCTTGCAGTTCAAGGAACTCTCAAGAGTCTTCTCCAACACCACAGTTCAAAAGCATCAGTTCTTCGGCACTCAGCTTTCTTTATGGTCCAACTCTCACATCCATACACGACTACTGGAAAAACCGTAGCTTTGACTAGATGGACTTTTGTTGGTAAAGTAATGTCTCTGCTTTTTAATATGCTGTCTAGGTTGGAGAATCCCAGGGATGGGGAAGCCTTGTGGGCTGCTGTCTATGGGGTCACACAGAGTCGGACACGACTGAAGTTACTTAGCAGCAGCAGCAGCAGTTGGTTATAGCTTTTCTTCCAAGGAGCAAGAGTCTTTAAATTTCATGGTTGCAGTCACTATCTGCAGTGATTTTGGAGCTCCCCAAAATTGTCTGTCACTGTTTCCACTGTTTCCCCATCTATTTGCCATGAGTGATAACACTGGATGCCATAAACTTAGTTTTCTGAATGTTGAGTTTTAAGCTGGCTTTTTCACTCTCCTCTTTCACTTTTAAGAGGCTCTTCAGTTCCTCTTCACTTTCTGCTATAACGGTGGTATCGTCTGCCTACCTGAGGTTATTGATATTTCTCCCAGCAACCTTGATTCCAGCTTGTGCTTCATCCAGCCCGGTGCAATGTAGCAGGAGGAATATCATGATGTCAGGAGGTCCACCCTGATGACTGAGGGGTCTGAGCCCCATGAAGGCTCCCCAGTCTAGAGGACCTGCACTAGGAAGATGAACCCCCACAATGTGTGGCTTTGAAAACCAGTGGGGTTTACATCCAGGAGAGCCAAAGGGCTATGGGAAATGGAGACTCCACTTGTGAAGATCTTATGCACAAACTTATTCATTCCAAGTCCCAGCACCTAAGTAGCAGCTTGAAAGGTGCCTAGGTCAGAAAAGAAGGAGATTCAGTGACTAATCTTAGGGTATGCACCACAGGGGCAGGGACTGGGTGGCACTTTCTCCAGGGATGGAACCACTGGAAGATGCCATTTCTGTCATTTTCCATCAGCCTACTAAACACTGTGCACCTGCCCCATGCTTCCCCTGAGCACCAGCACTGCCCACCCCAGCCACCTCAGTTGGCCCCTCTAAAGCAGCCCCCACCATGCACCACCCCGCAGACAATGCCATCTAATACCAAGGTCACTTCAAAGTCAGTTTTGCTCTGGGAGAGCCAGCGCCATACAGCAGTGCACCCAAAAAAGTTGTGACCAGGCCTCATAGCCAGCCAGGATAGATAATAGCTCTACCCACAAATCTGCCCATAGCAGTTCTGGCCAATCAAAATAACAAAAAGGAAAGAAATCCAAAGAAAAGAAGATAGTTTAAGGGGCTACTGGGACAACACCAGGGATACTAACATTCACACTATAGTGATCCTAAAAGGAGAAGAGAGAGAAAGGAACAGAAAAGCTATTTGAAGAGATAATAGCTGAAAACTTTCCTCACCTGGCAAAGGAAACAGATATCCAAGTCTGGGAAGCACATAGAGTCCAAACGATGAACCCAAAGAAACCTACGCCAAGATACATTGTAATAAACTGTCAAAAGATAAAGAGACTATTAAAGGCAGAAAAAAAACAATTACTTATTACAAGGCAATTCCATAAAACTCAGCTGATTTTTCCAACAGAAACTTTACAGGCCAGAGGCAGAATACATTCAAAGTGCTAAAAGGAAAAACCTTACAATCAAGAATACTGTACCACAAAATGATACTTGGCAAGTTTATCAGGTATCCCAGGAGAGTAAAAGCTAATGGAGTTGATCAGTACTAACCTGGCTTTATAAGAAGTGTTCAAGGAACTTCTGAAGAGGCTGTAACTGGAAACCAGAATGTTGTGAAAGAAAAAGTTTCACTGAAAAGGTAAACACATACTACAGACAGTGGATCACTCCTCAATAACGCCAGCAAGAAGGTCAAAAGACAGGAGTAGTAAAATCATCTGTATCTAAAATAACTTAGCAATACACAAAATAAAATGATACAAAATATGACAGAAAAAAACATAAAACATGGGAGGGAAGGTAAAAATAGAGTGCTTTTAGAATGCATTCAAACTTAAAAAACCGTCCACTTAAAATAGACTGCTATATACATAGACTGTTACAAATAAAACTCATGATCACCATAAACTGAAAACATAACAGATGAACAAAAAGAGAGAGAGAGAGAGAAAAGAATACAAGGAGCTATAAAAACAAACAAAAACAACAACCTGGCAGTACGTACATACCTCTCAAGAATCACCTTAAACGTGAGTGGGCTAAGTGCTTCAAACAAAAGAAATAGCTGAATGGATTAAATAAAGAAGATCCATAAATATCTGCATACGAGAGACCCACTTCAGACCTAAAGTTACCCACACATTGAAAGTAAAGGGATGAAAAAAGAAGTTCTACACAATGGAAACGAAAAGAAAATTAGAGTAGCAATACTTACATCGGATAAAATACTTTAAAATAGGATCTGTAACAAAAGACAAAGAAGGACATTACATTACAATAAAGAAATTTAATCTGACAAGAGGATATAACACTTGTAAATAGCTATGACTCAACATGTGCCTGAGTGCTAAGTCACTTTAGTCGTGTCCAACTCTGTGCAACCCCATGGACTGTAATCCACCAGGCTCCTCTGTCCATGCGGTTCTCTAGGCAAGAATGCTGGAGTGGGTTGCCATGTCCTCCTCCAAGGGATCTTCCCGACCCAGGGATCGAACTTGGATCTCTTAAGTCTCCTGCATTGGCAGGTAGGCTCTATACCACGAGTGTCACCTGGGAAGCCCATAACTCAACATCAGTTCAGTTCAGTCACTCAGTCGTGTCTGACTCTTTGCGATCCCATGAATCGCAGCACGCCAGGCCTCCCTGTCTATCACCAACTCCCGGAGTTCACCCAGACTCACGTCCATCAAGTCAGTGATGCCATCCAGCCATCTCATTCTCTGTCGTCCCCTTCTCCTCCTGCCCCCAATCCCTCCCAGCATCAGAGTCTTTATACCTAAATAAGAAAATATATCTAAAGCAAATATGAACAGACATAGAGGGAGATACTGACAATCCCCTGAATACAGTAGGGACCTTAATGCCTCACTTACATTAATGAGTAGGTCATCAATACAAAAAAGTAATAAAGAAAATTAGTCCTTAAACAACACATTAGACCAGATGAATTTAATACAGATATAGAGAGCATTCTACCCTAAAACAAAGAATACACTTTTTTCAAATACACATGGAACATTCTCTAGGAAGAATACATATTAAGCCACAAAACAAGTCTCATAAATTTAAGAAGACTGAAATCTTAAAAAAAACATATTTTCAAACCACAAAGGTATGAAACTAGAAATCAACTACAAGGAGGAAAATGGAAAAAGAACAAACATATGGAAGCTAACAACATGCTTCTAAACAACCAATTGCACTGAAGAAATCAGCAAGGAAATTTTAAAATGGTTGGAAACAAATGAAAATGGAAACCGTTTTCCAAAATCTATGGATGCAGCAAAAGCAATTGTCAGAGGGCAGTTTATGGCAATATAGGCCTACTTCAGAGAACGTGGAAAATCTCAGATAAACAATCTAACCTTACACCTAAAGGAAATAGAAAAAGAAGAATAAACAAAGCCCAAAGTTAGTCAAAGAAGAGAAATACTAAATATCTGACTGCAAAAAGAGACTTTAAAAAATTTAAAAGATCAATGGACTAAGAGTTGGTTCTTTGAAAAGATAAAACTGATAAACCTTTAGCCAGACTCATCAAAAAAATAAAAGAGAGGGTCCAAATAAATAAAATAAAATAATGAAAGAAAAATTATAACCAATATCATAGAAATATGAAGGATCATAAGAGATTATTATAAACAATTACATGCAAACAAATTGGACAAGCTAAAAAAATGGATAAATTCCTAGAAACATATAATTTTTAAGACTGAATAAAGAAGAAATAGAAATTCTGAATAAACCCATCACTAGAAATGAAACTGAATTAGTTATAAAAATGTCACAAATAATAAAAGCTCATGACTCACAGGTGAATTCTACCAAACATTAAAAAAAAATGTTAACTCTTATCTTTCTTAAACTATCATTAAAAAATTAAAGAAGATGGTTCCAAATTCATTTTAAATGGCCAGCATTACCCTGATACCAAAATCATATAAAGATGTTACCAAAGAAAAGAGAAAATTACAAGATAGTATCCCTGGTGAATATAGATGCAAAAATTCTCAACAAAATGTTAGCCAACCAAATACAACTTTACAATAAAAAGAGCATATACATGGTCAAATAAGATTTTTTTCTAGAGATCCATAGATGTTTCAAAATCCACAAATCAACATGATACAGGACATTAACAAAAGAAAGGGTTAAAAATTATATGCAATAGATGCAGAAAAAAGAACAGAGAACAGTGCGGAATGTAGAGAAGAGGATACAGTACATTGTAAAGAAGCTCTACCAAAAAATGGTTTTCATCAATTAAAAGGATTGTCAACTTCGACTATAGAAAATCTTATAATCTAACTTAGACAAAATGTTAAATCTATCTGCTCTATAAAATGACAACAGAAAGAATTTCGAAGTTTGTACACACACAGCATTTCCACAGAGATCTGCTGCCCCAATGTGAGGTGCTCAGTGCTTTTCTGTGTGTGAAGTTTGTGGCAGGGCTGGGAATCAAGCCCAAGTATCAGACTCAATTCTGCTACTACACTTCCACAGCTACTATTGGCATTAGCATCTCCCAAGAATGGAGCAAAGAGAATGAAAGCCTGGGGTCACACAGTTGGAATATGTGACAGATCTAGCTAAAAAGACCAGCCAGGGATAGTAAAAGATGAAAAGGAATAGGATCAGGACCAGGAAAGAACAAAACAAAGCCTAACAAAGAAGCCATATAAAGAGGCAGTGAAAAAACCATATGCACAGGGCTGTGCTTCAAACTATGTGGTCTGCACTATGACCTCCCAGACACATGGGTCCCTAATAAGAGCTGCGTTTGCGATGCAAACTGGCATGATAGCCAGGAGGAGCAGTTTAGAAAAGCTACTGATCCCCTGTTGGCTGCCAATTAGAAATAAAACAATCATAAGTAATGTCACATTTGTATTTTGTCTGAATGGTATTTATATTGCTTTAGTTCAGAAGTCTAAACACTACTTAAGGAATCCACTCTAAATATGGAGGTCCCATATTAATGGTTTCATAGTCAATAAGCTTCAAAAACATTAAGCAAAATTAATCATTTTACTAAAAGACTTCTCAGAGCCTTCACTACGCTAACGTGTATGGCAATGACCAAGCGACAGATATAGTCAACTGCATTTTATCAGAGGACACTTTTTAAAGGAGAGCAGCATCTCAGTAGACTGTATCACAATTTAAATTTTGTGAAATACTTGTTTAAGAGTGTGAAGAAAAACTGCGAAATTTCTTCAGAGCTCACTCTGTGTAAAAATAATAATGATAATTTAAAAATCATTATAAGTACCTGAAGATGCCTGTGCTTTGCAAAGACATAGGTCACAGGGCTTCTCAGAAGAAAAAGTGCAAAACTCATCTTCTTATTGAAAATTGGAAAAGGATCTTGCTTAGGGGAAGTATTTGGTCAAATATTTAGAAACATCCTGTATTTATTAATAGATTCAATTTATAGGCAATAAGTGAATGGTAAAGACATCTAAGAGACAAACAGAAATGTCTTATCAACAAGCCCGTGACTCCAGAACACTTTTCTCCAGATGGCGCGTGGCTCCTTCCCTCACACTAGAGGGGACTTTTCTTGTCTACTACGGCAACTCCAGTACCTCTCTAGCCACTTACCTTCAGTTCAGTTCAGTTCAGTTCAGTTCAGTCACTCAGTCGTGTCCGACTCTTTGCGACCCCATGAATCACAGCACGCCAGGCCTCCCTGTCCATCACCAAATCCCGGAGTTCACTCAGACTCACGACCATCGAGTCCGTGATGCCATCCAGCCATCTCATCCTCTGTCGTCCCCTTCTCCTCCTGCCCTCAATCCCTCCCAGAATCAGAGTCTTTTCCAATGAGTCAACTCTTCGCATGAGGTGGCCAAAGTACTGGAGCTTCAGCTTTAGCAACATTCCTTCCAAAGAAATCCCAGGGTTGATCTCCTTCAGAATGGACTGGTTGGATCTCCTTGCAGTCCAAGGGACCATCAAGAGTCTTCTCCAACACCACAGTTCAAACGCATCAATTCTTTGGCTCTCAGCCTTCTTCACAGTCCAACTCTCACATCCATACATGACCACAGGAAAAACCATAGCCTTGGCTAGACGGACCTTAGTCAGCAAAGTAATGTCTCTGCTTTTGAATATACTATCTAGGTTGGTCATAACTTTTCTTCCAAGGAGTAAGAGTCTTTTAATTTCATGGCTGCAGTCACCATCTGCAGTGATTTTGGAGCCCAAAAAAATAAAGTTTGACACTGTTTCTACTGTTTCCTCATCTATTTCCCATGAAGCTTTCTGCTTTATAGCACTTATCCACCTACATAGTATATAACTATGTGTTTACCTGACTGTCTGTTTCCTCACTACATTTTGACCCACAGAAGCCAGGCATTTTATTTGTTCATCTCTGTGTCCTGAGTTCCTGGAGCAGAGCCTGTCACATCGTCAGTCAGTCAGTTCAGTCGCTCAGTCATGTCCGACTCTGCAGCCCCATGGACTGCAGCACTGCAGGCTTCCCTGTTCATCACCAACTCCCCGAGCTTGCTCAAACTCTTGTCCATCAAGTCAGTGATGCCATCCAACCATCTCATCCTCTGTCATCCCCTTCTCCTTCTGACTTCAATCTTTCCCAGCACCAGGGTCTTTTAGGCACATAAAAACAAATAGACAGCATATTAAAAAGCAGAGACATTACTTTGCCAACAAAGGTCCGTTTGAACTGAGCTGAAAAATAAATCTTTAAAAGCAATAATAGAAGAAAATTTCTCCTCGTATTCTCAGTTAGAAAAATTGAAGGATTCAGGTTTGTCCATGGTCAAGCTCTCTAAAATTCTAAGAATTGTATTTTAGGTTATTGTTTAGGTTGGAATTTTACCTTTCAAATGATTGACTAACCAACATCCAATGACAACATCACCTTTTCTTTTGTGGCCAATGAGAGGCAAGATTATTCTTTTCTTTCATAAAAAACAATATTCCACATAGCAAGCAAACAAATATTCTCAACACATAGAATAAGTACAAAAACTGCTGAACATCATGATATTGTGTGACCTCTTGTCACGGACTGATTTGTACTCCTTCCCACTCAAATCATGTCTTGAAGCCCTGACCCCCATAAGACTGCATGTGGAGAAAGGACCTTTAAGGTGATAGCTAAGGTTAAGTGAGACCATAAGGGTAGGATCCTAATCTAATAGGACTGATGTCCTTATAAGAGAAGGGACAGACCTCTCCCCTGCACATGGGCACAAGAAAGGCCACATGATGATTCAGGGAAAAAGCGGCCGTCTGCAGGCCAGGAAGATAAGCCCTACCCAGAAATTAAACTTTCCTGAAATGCAAGAAAATTAATTCCTACTGAGGGACTTCCCTGGTGGTCGAGTGGTTAAAAATCCACCTTGCAACGCAAGGGACGCAGGTTCAATCCCTAGTCAGGGAACTAATATCCCACATGCTCTGCAGCTACCGAGTCACGTGCTCCAGAGCCTGTACATCACAGCTGGAGAGTGCTGCAAGGAAAGACCCCGCATGATGCAACAAAGATCCCACGTGCCACAACTAAGACCCGCCATGGCCAAATACATGGATGTGTGCGTGTGTGTGTGTGCTCTCAGCTGTGTCCAACTCTGTGACCCCATGGACTGTAGCCCTCCAGGTTACTCTGCCCGTGGAATTTTCCAGGTAAGAATACTGGAGTGGTTTGCCATTTCCTACTCCAGGCGATCTTTCCAACAAAGGGATCAAACTCACATCTCTTGTATCTCCTGCATTGGCAAGGAAGGTTCTTTACCACTAGAGCCACTTGGGAAGACTAAATATATATATATATATATATATATATATATATATATACACACAAATGCACACACACACACACACATATATATAATTCCTATTAAGTTTTCCAGTCTGTGATATATTATGGTAGCCCTAGCCAACCAATGCCATCTCTTTTTGTTGAAAATCATGTACATTTTCCAGAGGGTACAAACAAAACAACCCAACCCCTGCAAATCAAAACTTTCCTCATAATGATTTGTCTAGGGGGTCCATCTTTTTCATGGATGAAGCAACGTGTTACATGGCAAGTGATTGAAAGTTTCAGGCAGTGAGGCAGGACTGTTTAAGGCAAGATTATTCTCAGCATCAACTGAAACCACCCATCCTGTCTGCACAGAAAAACTTCTGAGAGATTGATACTTTGAAAGGGCACGTACCAAAGATAGGAAAAAGGGCAAGTGAGTAGCATCTGTAAGATGGACAGGAAAGTTAAATAGCACAGTGAGCTGAGGCTTAGGAGAAAATGCTAAGACAACATAAAGGTTAACCATGTTCGATAAATCAATGAAAATGGAAGGGACACACCCACTACTTGAGAAAGACTGTGTAATAGTAATAAATGACTGAGAAAGAAGAGAACACAAGCCCTTGACAGCGTCTGTCTTCACCAAAAAGAAAGGCATTCAGATTAGGGTAAAAATAATTATGGCTGAGAACAGCTAAGTAAATCATAATATTTTCATCTTTAGCATTTTAGGCAGCTACAAAAAATTATGTTTCTGAAGAGTTGTTAATGATATGGAAAAAAGACACAGCATAAGATTGAGTGGAGAGGAAAGCAGGATACAAACTGAATCGCAAATAATCTTGATTTATGAAAAAATAAAATCAGAGAAAATATGCCAGGTGATCATATGCCAGAATAACACTGTTTGCCTCTGGTAAGATTATGGATATTTTTCTATGTTATATTTTTATGAACCTTCAAACAACAAACATTTGTCCTTTTATAATCAGAACACAGTAGTAGAAAAGTAAAAAGAAACACAAAAGCAGGAGCCCAAGACACTTGAGGCGATTATTATAAAGCAGCTTCAAGCCAGTATTATTGATAGATGAAGCCAAGATTTCAGGCCCAGGAGTTGCAATGACGGAATCAGTATCAGTGATACTTGAGGACTCACAAACATTAAGAGGCCAAGGAGTTCTGGTTTTTAAAATTATAAGAATCTTAAACCCTTGGGCACAATATCGCAGGAAAATTCTTGACCTGATCGCTTTGAAGTCCTGGAAAAGGTGATGGAAAAGGAACAGGCTTAGCTTTATTTTTCTTACCATTCACTAGACATGAGCTTTGTCTGGCCCATGACTGTTACCAAAACCCACTGAAACAAGATCCAGTGCCCCTGCAGACCCTAGCCGTGTGGTCTGGGGGTCCCAACACAGTCTACTTATCATTGATGGCATCTGAGGGTTAGGGTTAAGTTCACCGTCTGCTTTTTTAATTTTTTTTAATTTGGAGCCAGCTTTTCTCCCAGAACTCCTCTCTGGCCTCACAGCATTCTGCAGTCGCCCTCTACCGGCTTCTTCCGGTCTCAACAGTGGTCTAGTCTGTCCACCCCACTCCTTGTGTCCTAGCTGTATTTGATGTGGGCCGCTAAGAACCAGCCCTAACAATATAGTAGGGTATTTTCCAATGTGTGCTTCTCATACCAGCCTGAAAGACGTCTGTGACATTCTATGGCCAAGGATTTAAAATTTGAGAAACTTCCTTTTGGAATTCGTAATGTCCAGTCACATAGCAAAGGTTTTTGACAATACCTATAAGCGAGGCATCAGTAATAAATGAACTGAGAACTGCCAGATGTACAAGCTGGCTTTGGAAATGGCAGAGGAAACAGATCAAGTTGTCAACATTCATTAGATCCTAGAAAAATCAAGGGAATTCCAGAAAAACAACTACTTTCACTTTATTGATTATGTGAAGGCTTTTAACTGTGTGGATCACAACAAACTGCAGAAAACTCTTAAAGAGATGAGAATACCAGACCACTTTACTAGTCTCCTGAGAAACTTGTATGCAGGTCAAGAAGCAACAGTTAGAACCAGACATGGAACAACGAACTGGTTCCAAATTGGGAAAGCAGTATGACAAGGCTGTACTGTCACCCTGCTTATCTAATTTGTATGCAGAGTACATTATTCAAAATGCCAGGTTGGATGAATCACAAGCTGGAATCAAGATTGCCAGGAGAAATGACAACAACCTCAGATACTCAGATGATACTCATATAATGGCAGAAAGGAAAAGGAACTAAACAGCCTCTTGATGAGGGTGAAAGAAGAGAGTGAAAAAGCTGGTTTAAAACTCACATTCAAAAACTAAGATCATGGCATCTGGTCCCATCATTTCATGGCAAACAGAAGTGGAAGCCATGAGAGACTTTATTTACTTGGGCTCCAAAATCACTGTGGATGGTAACTTCATTCATGAAATTAAAATACACCTGCTTCTTGGAAGGAAAGCTCTGACAAACCTTGACAGTGTATTAGAAAACAGAGATCACTTTGCCAGCAAAAGTCCATATATCAAAGCTATGGTTTTTCCAGTAGTCATGTATGGATGTGAGAACTGAACAATAAAGAAGGCTGAGCGCCAAAGAATTGATGCTTTCAAACTGTGGTGCTGGAGAAGACTCTTGAGAGTCCCTTGAACAGCAAGGAGACCAAACCAGTCAATCCTAAAGGAAGGCAGAAGGAGAAGGGGGTGACACAGGATGATATGGTTGGAGGGCATCATCAAGTCAGTGGACATGAGTTTGAGCAAAATCCGGGAGATAATGAAGGACAGGGAAGCCTGGCATGCTGCAGTCCATGGCATCGTGAAGAATCGGACACAACTGAGTAACTGAACAACAGCTTATTCATCACTTCTTCAGAAGCACTTCCTTGATCAGATCATATTATCCTCATAAGAAATACCCTGCCCTCTTATGGTGCCATGTGCCTCTCCACAAAGTACCTATCACAAGCACCATTTTATGTGTATTTATATGAACACATAATTAATGTCTGTTGTCTCCCTCACTAATACAAATACACAGTAATTTACCATGTTTTACATGCTTCTTTAAATGTTTCACATTTCTTTCCAATTTAATCCTCACCACAACCCAACTAATCATAAAGGTTTAGAGGTACAATTATTATCCCCGATTTATAAATGATGAAACTGAGGTATAAAGTGGTCAAGGAACTTGACCAAGATTCCATAGATAATAAGGGAGAGTTTGGAACTTAAGTCCAAGCATCCTGATTCCAGAACTGGGTGAGAATAACTTAATTCTTGGACACAAGAGCCCATGAGAGAATAAACAGTATCTGACTGCCCACCACTGTATCCTGAGTCCAAAGCACATAAAATATTTCACTAAATTTTTGAATGAATAAACATAATTCAAGAATAAGATTCAAATATTTCAGAAATACACAATATAAAAAGTAAAAGTTGTCCATATTCCTGCCACCACCTCTTCCAGAGAAAACAGTCTTTAGCAGTTTTCTAACTGTCCTTTATAACATGAAACTTATTGGACAGTGTCATATACTTTACATAAGTGGCTTATTCCATGAATTTTTGACATTTCATGAGAATAACTTTTTTCCCCCCTTCAGGACATTCCCTCTACACTTGCACATTGTTTACTCACATTCCTTTCCTACACCACAACAAAAACTCATGTTTGTTCATATTAATAGATGATAGATAAGCAGATATTTACCACAAAGCAATAAACAACATTATCCACAATATATATATGATCAAGATAAAGAACTATAGACTGAATAAGAATACAGATAGATAGAATCAAAACTGAATAAGTAATAATAAAGCTCAGAAATGAATAATCAATAAATGTTAAAACTGGAGACGGGACCATCACAGCATGCCACAAAGCTCTGTCCCTGTTTCTGAACTGTTCAACATTGCTAATCACAATTTCAATGAAAACAGAAAACATGCTGATCATTTCTGAAGATAACACTAACCTGGTAGAGGGAGATAATATTTCAGATGACAAAATCAGTCTTTAAAATTTTAACAGTGGATGGAAACAATGACACAAAACCAAGGTTAAATTTAGTAGGATTAAAGTCTGAAATTAAGTTCTGAAACTCAGTAATATAAATTTAGAATGGAGGATTCACTTTCTTTTTAACTGGCAGAAAAAAAAAAAAAGCCTGGATTTTTTTTTCTGCAAGTTAAAAAGAAAGTGTGATTAAACAAATCACACTTGCACAGCAGATGTGAATGTCAGTCACCAAACTTAGATGTGCAAGAAATGTCTGTTTTCTATAACTCAGTTTAACTTCTATCTTGGTAAGCTCAATCTGCCAACCAGAGAATTTCATTTCATTCATTCTTGAGATTCCTTACCACGCCAGGAAGTTTCAAGGAACCTGTAGTGGTGAGACATGGAAGTAGGGTAGCCCACCTGTCCCCTCTCATCTGCCTGCACAGCTTGCATGGACCCAGGAGCCCCGCTGTTCAATGGCACTGTTGGACCATCAGCTCTTTGTAAAAACTGGGACTTCTGTACCTGAGCTTTCTCTATTCCCCACCTCCCTGGCTCTGCTGTCTGAAGTAGGCTGGGAGCCCCACTGCTGGGAACACATGCTTCTTTCTCCTACTCCCTCCTATTCTCTAACCTCCTTTTTGGTCACAGGAAATCCTACCCGCAGAGGCACTTTCTTTTTTCTCCTTAGCAAATCTCCTTGGCCCTTACACCACCTCAATAAACATTCTAAGTTCCACTGTGAGTTTAGGCTTAGAGAAGCAAAATACAGAAGTCGACTTACATGGCTTCTATTACACTTTCTGCCTTGACATATCCCTCCCCTGAGGCACAAGAGAAGTGCAGGCTATTTGCCTGAATTGGAGGAAAACACTTGGGGAAATACAAAAAGAAACAAATCAATAACTTGAAATATGCAGCCATAGAGATAATAAAGTATTATTACATGGCATTAAGAGCAACTACATAGCTCTAAAATTAGAAGAACATGTGTCCATGAAATAATATTAAGTGATAAAAATACATAAAAATGATTTCAATATAGAAATATACATTTTTATAGGAATCAGGACCTAATTTGAAATGATATAAACTGAGGCAATACTTTTACGTAAGATTAATTGCACAATAACTTTTTAGAGAATAAACCACACCAAAATAATGCAAAACAAAATTTTTTAATAATTTCATTATTAAAAACTCAATTTGATGTAATAAATGCAAAATGTGAGGTTTTTTAAGGAAGGCTAATACAATATTGAGGGGTATGGCATTAACTGTTAGGTGTCTAATAAAGTCCATTCTTCCCTTCCTCCATTGCAGTAAGTTACAAGTCACATGGCTGCCAACTAGACTACATGTCTTGGCCTTTGTAGGTGGTATAGCCATATGTCTTTCTTGCTATCGGAACCTCACTGGAAGCCCACAATGAGTCCGTCTTCCTGCTGTCATTTCCTGTCTGTCTGCTCAGAACCTATATATGGCTGCTACCCAGCTTCTTGGAATATTCACTTTTGACTATTAAATGTAAGAGAAATAAGCTTCTTTGTCCTTTAACTTACTGATTTTCTGTATCTTTCTGTTTCTTTAACTTTAGCCTACACAAATAAATATAATGGGTATATAAGCCTAGAAGTCTTACATTTAACTCAGCTGATTATATATCACTGCACTTTTTCAGTAGTCAAATCTGTTCCATCAGTATTCTGAAGAAATGAGTTCAATTCTGGGTGACACATTTTAAAAGAAATTATAACAAACAAAAAGTGCTTCCCAGGTGGTGCAGCGGTAAAGAACCTCGCTGCCAATGCAGGAGACACAGGAAACATGGGTTGGATACCTGGATGGGGAAGATCCCCTGGAGGAGGAAATGGCAACCCACTCCAGGATTCTTACCTGAAAAATTCCACGGGCAGATGAGCCTAGTGGGTCAATGAGGTCTCAAAACAGTCAGATACAACTAAGCACGCACATCAATCAAAAGCATGACCCAAAGGGAAAGACTAGAATGGTAGCAGAAGGGGACAGAAAAAAAGAGGGTTAAGGCAAACATTTATGTAAGTCCAGTAACAACCACTTTGCAAGGCATTCTGCTTACAATATGCCATTCAGTTCTGGGAGATAGTATTGAACCTGGAGCAGGAGGTAACATCTTCAAAAATTTGAAGGGCCATTTTAAGGGAGACAATTTCTCTCTCTTTTTAAATCTCTTTACGTCCTTTTCATTATGCATGCCTATATTCTCACTGTAGTACATTCTAAAAATATAGAAGGACATAGAGAATATCGTGGTAGTCCTTGTTCATCCCTTGTCTGTCTCTCCAATTCCCCTTCTCCAGAGTAATCCATGTTAACAGCTGCAGGTATCCAGTCACAGATTCATTATTTGCATTTTCATGTAAAAACCAAGCAGTTCAGATGCTATGACCTCCAGGAATCCTTCCTTGACCCCCTGCCCTCAAAATGAGCTTAGGAAGCTTCTCCTGCCTTGCCATTGCACCGGCACCATTCTCTATCCTTGGCTTCAAAATGACGCTTTATCTACTTACTTGCCCATTAGACTGTGTGTTCTCTGAGGACAAGAGACTTTTATTATCTGGATAAATGCATGGAGATCACATAGCAACTTTAATAAATATTTGTCAAACTGAATGAAAGTGAAGTTAAAGAGAAGCAGCTTTTGTTCAATAAAGCCAAAATCAGAGACTTCAGCAATCACTGTTCAAAGTAGAACCATTTGCTTGTGAATTCATCATATTTGAAGTCGGAGTTTTCAAAGTTTCTTATATTATGAGGGAATTTGACACTCCGTGACCAATATCTCTTAACTCCAAAATTTTAACCCCCAATAAGCCCCTATATACTTAAAACATTTTTCATGTGTTTTTCAGAGAGCTGTAAGGGAGGATCAAAAATACAACGTTCTCTCCTTCAGTTATGACTCTATTATGATTCTCTCTGAGTCATTCTTCATGATTCTAAGAAGATACAAGAAACTAGACCTCTCATGAAAACAGTAAAATGTTTATATTCCATTTTCCCTAAATTATTTAACCACAGTTTCCTCTCTTCTCCAGTAGAAGAAAATACAATTACCTACTGCGTACATGCTGTCACTTCAGTTGTGTCTGACTCTTGGCAACCCCGTGGACTGTAGTCTGCCAGGCTCCTCTGTCCATGGGATTCTCCAGGCAAGAATACTGGAGTGAGTTGCCGTGCCCTCCTCCAGGGGATCTTCCCAACCCAGGGATGGAACCCACGTCTCTTATGTCTCCAGCATTGGCAGGAGGGTTCCTTACCACTATCGCCACCAGGGCAGCCCAATTATCCAGTAGAATTTTTTAAAACATTGTCCTTAAGTGTATAAAAATACTTTTTCTATTTACCAGATTATTAAATGTTGACACTTTTTTCTAACAAGAGTATTTCACAAGGAACTGCATATTCGTAAAAGCAATATCTAAGCTGAAACATCATCATTTCTCTTCTCTTAAGGGTAAAAGGAAACCAGCTTATATTTAATTTAATGGGCTCTCTTCCCTGTTTGCTCTACTCTTTCACTTCTCCTCCTAGGTCTATTATTCCCATTAACTTTTCATAATATCTATTAACTCGATGAAAAGAATTCTGTGTGGTATTGAGGATAGAAGGAAGGCATTTCTTTTTATATTATCATAAGAAATATTCTGGCAAAAAATTTTTTTCTTTTTCCTCTGGACCTTTCATTTGCTCTCTTTCAGGGTTTTCATAATTATTCCACTGTTATCAATATCTCCTTAAGGCCAATTGAATTGCTTTGAGTTTATCTCCAACCTTTAGTATTACTTTCAAATTATTGACTGTCTAATTAGAGAAGGTTTTTTTCATAAATAACTATTTTAAACTGCACCACGGAATAGCCAAACACCTGCGGTTCCCTCCACCATCTTTTCTGGCAGATTCTCCTAAAACAGCTTTAGCTGAACCATGAACACTGTTGCTGTGTTGCTAAGATGAAAGCGAAATTCCATGTGTGAAGCCTAAATTGAAATCACAGAAGGCAGGATTCACGCTGCTAATTGTTGCTTAGCAATAAAATGTGCAAAACGTGCTAATGGAACAGTGACATCAGGAACCAGAGGCATCTGTATGGGCTCAGCAGTAAATCAGGGAATTGGCCAACTTAACAGCGAGAAAAGGGATCCATCCCTTAGGAACCCGGGAGGGTTTCTGCCCTCTTTCCTTCTTACTGCTCTGTTGAAAACGAAGTCCCTTTATCCATTAGATACTCCTGATGTGGTACTCTAAGACTGTGTGGAAACAGATACTCAGAGACTCCTGGTATCCTAAAAGAGTCCCTGGTAGAGTCATACATATCTACAAGAATAGATATTGTTTTCTTTTCCTTGTTAAACAAAAAGATTCTCAGTGAGGATAGATGTTCAAATCCCAGTTTAGAAGTTTGCTAAGGGAGCAGAGTGCGACCAGCAGCGTCTATCACAGTCAGGCTCATCCATGTGCTGTCTGCAGGAGGCTGTGCCTCCAGGATTGAGGCAGGGCCTGAAAACTCAAAACAAACAAGAGCCCACAGTGCGCAGCAACAGACTGATCAGGGGTCTTAACCTGACAACTGACTCCGGCTTCTCATGGTGTTGTGATCTGTTTTGGTTTTGTTCTACTTTCGTTTGTTTCTGAGAGAGTTTCTGAGATTAAAAATTCCACGTTGCCTTAAAAGGAAGCTGAGTTTACCCTATTATCTCCGAACTCTGGTGACATTTAAATGAACAGTATGATTGTCAGGCAGGGGCAGGGATGTTTAGGGATTAAATAGAATCTCAATCCATATTAAATGAATGTTAAGAAAATATCACACACACAAAAAAAAGAGATAGCTTTCAGAGAGAGCTAAAGATGCCTGTATACCACAAGGCAATTGTTAAACAACAATATATTGATAAGACACAACTTGTCTTCCTTAGTATCTCTTTCAGGAAATCTTTATGAGTGTATAAAAATGTCCTGCTCTTTCCTGGGTGTTTGGGCTGCACAGATATTGGCCTCTAATTTGTCAACAGACAAATGGCATAAATCAATTAGTGACATACAAGAGATTACAGCATAAAAGCCAAAGATCTGAAAACTAACACTGGAAACATTTATTTTGTGGACTTACCTTCTTTAATGATAATCTGCTATTCTCTAGCCTGGTGGATGGAAAAATCCAGTTACTTAGCACCTAAGAGATAGTTTAATAGTTTTAAAAACTATTTTATTGGTATATAACTTATAAAGTGCACAAACTGTAATAGTATATAGCTCAGTGAAGTTTTCACTTATGTAGTAATGTTGTTGTTCAGTTGCTAAGTTATATTCGATTCTTTATGACCCCATGGACTCCAGCATACCAGGCTTCCCTGTCCATCATCTCTCAGATTTTTCTCAAATTCATGTCCATTGAGTCAGTGATGTCACCCAACCATCTCATCCTCTGTCTTCCCCTTCTCCTCCTGCTTTCAGTCTTTTCCAATGAATCAACTCTTCTCATCAGGTGGCCAAAGTATTGGAGCTTCAGCTCCAGCATCGGACTTTCCAATGAATATTCAGGGTTGATTTCCTTTAGGACTGACTTGTTGATCTCCTTGCTGTCCAAGGGACTCTCAAGAGTCTTCACCAGCACCACAGTTCAAAATCTAGAGTGTGTCTATGTAAATAACACATGTATCAAGACACAGGCAGTTCCAATACCCAAGAATGCTACCTCAATCAATACTGCCCCAGAGGTAACCATCGTTCTTATTTCCACCACAACACATTAGTTTAGCCTTTATTTGAACTTCATATAAATGAAGTCACAGAGTATGCTACCCTTTGGTGTCTGGCTTCTTTCTCCCCACATTACATGCAAACATTCTTGTAACTGTCTTTTGGTAGACATAAGCACAGATTTATGTTAGGCATAAACCAAAGAGTAGAATTGCTAAGTAGGTATCTGTTTAGCCTTGGCAGATTCTACCAGTTTTTCAAGTACGGTAAGTCTCCTATGTAAGAGACTTCAAATTGTGAATTTGCAAAGATACAAACATGCTACTACCCAGATATCACTGAATCTTTTTTTCAGTAGGGTAGGTAGAATTTGAATCCAGTAAGGAACCAAAATCTATGCCATCAATATCAGGCATGAGTGAAATTGCAGCCTGCCCTCCAGCTCCTATTGCTGACTATCCTTCAGCGCTACCATCTCCCACCTCCTCTCCCTCATCCAGGCAGTAATTCTTCTTGCGTGTTCACTAGATGCCAGTCCATTATACTGTACTACTGTACTTTTCAAAGTATTGTACTGCAAGATTAATTTTTTTACTTATTATATATTATTTGTGTGAAAATTATTACAAATGTATAACAATACACCATGTATAGCTGTTTGTGGGTACATAGGGTAACTTGTTGGACTTATGAACAAACTGGACTTACAAATGCACTCTTGGAACAGAACTCTTCGTATGTAAAGGACTTACTATATTTGTACCAACTTGCCCTCACTAGAGATAGAGTTTCACATACTTTACATACTTGCCAACATTGGGTATTGTTGATCTTTTAATTGTAGCTATATTGGTGAGGTATTGTGGCTTTAATTTGCAACTCTCTAATGATCAGTGTTTCCACTATTTCCCCATCTGTTTGCCATGAAGTGGCATATTTTTCTGGGCTCCAAAATCACTGCAGATGGTGATTGCAGCCATAAAATTAAAAGACACTTACTCCTTGTAAGGAAAGTTATGACCAACCTAGACAGCATGTTAAAAAACAGAGACATTACTTTGCCAACGAAGGTCCATCTAGTCAAGGCTATGGTTTTTCCAGTGGTCATGTAAGGATATGGAGTGGGTTGCCATTGCCTTCTCTGATGAATATGAGAGTTGGACTATAAAGAAAGCTGAGCACTGAAGAATTGATGCTTTTGAACTGTGGTGTTGGAGAAGACTCTTGAGAGTCCTTTGGAGTGCAAGGAGATCCAACCAGTCCATCCTAAAGGAGATCAGTCCTGAGTGTTCACTGGAAGGATTGATGCTGAAGCTGAAGCTCTAATATTTTGGCCACCTCATGCAAAGAGTTGACTCATTGGAAAAGACCCTGATGCTGGGAAAGATTGAGGGCAGGAGGAGAAAGAGATGATAGAGGACAGGATGGTTGGATGGCATCACCAACTCAATGGACATGGGTTTGGGTGGACTCTGGGAGTTGGTGATGGACAGGGAGGCCTGGCATGCTGTGGTTCACGGGGTCACAAAGAGTCGGACATGACTGAGTGACTGAACTGAACTGAATGATCAGTGATGTTGAACACCTTTTTAAAAGTTCATTGACTATTTGAATATCCTCTTTCATAAATAAAGCTCCAACAGATATGTTTGAGATGGGCTGAAGTTTCAAATGATCAGGATGGAGTTTTGATCTTGTAAGCTTCCAACAGGCTACCTATATCCTGATTAGCTAATGATGCTGAGGCCATGACTTTTGTAAAAGAGGAAGCCTGAAGAGTGAGCTTCCTGTCACTGGAACTCTTTAGGCAGAGACTGAACACCAGAAATGTGTAGAGAACTATAAATCCAGATGAAAGGTGAAATCTAAATGTGCCTTCCAACACTGGTAAGTGCTACAAGAATTCAACTGTTGGTAGATCAGTAAGAACTAGAGGACAGAGGGTGGAAGTCAGAGAAAGAAATCTTTAATTTCTGAGTATCTATTGTGCTCCAAGGGCTATGTGAAGTCTTTACATCCATTAATTCACTTAATTCTCACAACAACTGTATAAGATAGTGTAAGAAAAAAACTCTCCATTTTCTTTCTTTCTACATACAACAGTCACATTTCAGGTCACCAGATATGGGCAGGGAGGGAAGGGATGGTGGCCACATTGACCAATTCTCAGATACCAGCAGGATGTCCTACAATTCAGTTCTGACCCTCTGTTAAGGGTCAGATCCCACAAGTTAAGGGTTCAGTTTCAAAAACTGTCTCCACTTAAGATGCCAGGGGCAAGTCCCAAGTTGTCACTTGTACTTCTAATCAACTAGCTATAAACTGGAGTTCCCATGACCCTCTCCTTGGGTTATATAGCTTGCTAGCTTGGCTCACAGAATTGAGGGAAACACTTTCTTACGTTCATCAGTTTATTTTAAAGGATATAGATGAACGGTCAAATGAAGAAATGGCAAGATCTGGAAGGGTCCCAAGTACAGTGGCTGCTGTCTGCCTGGAGTTGTGGTGACACCGTCCCAGCACTTTATTTTGTTCTCCAGCTCAGAAGCTCTCTAAATCTCCTCAATTTTTATGAAATCTTCATATTTAGGCATGACTGATGAGCCTTGGCCACTGGTGATTAACTCAACCTTCAGACCTTCTGTCCTTCCCAGAAGCGGAGGAGTGTGGCCGAAAGTTCCAATCATCTAATTACATGGTTGTCCCTCCTAACATCCAGCCCCCCTCTTGAGGTATCATAAGAGCCCTCAGCCACCTTTTGTATGCTATGTCACTATCATACAAAAAGACACTCACCACTTTGAAGATTCCAAGAGGTTTAGGAACTATGTGCCTGGAAGTAGGGGCAGAGACCAAATATATAATCTCTTACTATGTGACAAATATTTAATATCCTTATTAATTATCTGATATTCAACTTCCTTCATGGTAGAGATGATAAAGAATTTGCCTGCAATGCAGATGACCCATATTTGATCCCTGGGTCAGGAAGATCCTTGGAGAAGGGAATGGCTACCCACTCCAGTATTCTTGCCTGGAAAATCCAAAGAGCAGAGGAATCTGGCAGGCTACAGTCCATGGGGTCGTGAAGAGTCAGACACGATTGAGCAACTAACACTTTCACATTTATTAGTTATCTATTGCACTGAATATCTAGTTATTAGTACTGTATAACAATATTACCATAAACTTAACAGCCTAAAACAACACACATGTACCATCTCATAGTTTCATGGGTCAAGGGTCTGGGCCAGGCTTAGCTAGGTCCTCTGCATTCACGGTATGGGCCAGGACTGTCATCTGAGGTTTGACGGGGAAGGATCGGCTTCCAAGATCACATGATCATTGATAACATTCAGTTCCTTGCAAGCTGTTAGGCTGCAGACCTCAGTTTCTCACTGGCTATCAACCACTCTCAGTTCCTTGCTGCACAACCCTCTTCATATAGCAACTCACAACATGGCAGCTTGCTTCTTCAAAGTTAGCAGGGAAGAGATTTTCCTAGCAAGACAAATGTTCCAATCATATGAAACATAATCATAGATATGTAAGCATGTATATCTGTATAAGCTGTATTCTATTGGTTTGGAGCAAGTCATAGGTCCTGCCCACATTCATAAGGAGAGAATTACATATGAATACCAACACCAGTAGCAGGGATCATAGGAGCCACTTTTAAAATCTATCTACTACCCAAGTATCATTATTCTCTTTTTAAAAATAAAAAATAAACTAAGAAAGGTAAAATAAATCATCAGTCAGTAGCTAAGCCAAATTTTGAACACAAATGTCTTTAAACCCAGGGTTTGCCTTCTTAACCACTATAATGCCAGGGAAAGTTTCAAAGAAGATGCAGAACTAGAGCCTGACTGGCTTATTCTGAATAAGCTTAGAGAACAAATGGGTTGGAGAACCAACATGAGCAAGGAGCCAGGAAAGAATAGGAGTATTATAGGAGAGGAAGAAGATGGCCCAATTGGAATCAACCTTCTTTGGGTGTATGAAGAGCTAAAGTACCACTAGTTTAGAAGGTCAGAGATGCCTTGATCTAAGGCAGTACTCAACGGGGAATTATTATTGGTATTTAAGGAGAAGTTTTTCAAGTATTAAGATGAAACAAATACCACAGTCTCATTCTAATCAATATATCTGAATCTTCTTAGAAAATAAACCTTGATGTTAGCCAAAGTGGACCTCCTTTTCTACTTGACAATGCCTTTTAAAACATGGCTATAAATGATTTAAACAAATAAATATTGACTATTAAGTTAAAGATATTTCTTACAGGAGCATCTTCAGTTAGATCTAAATGGAAGAAGGACCTTACAGTTAAAAAAAGAACCTGTTTTTAGGAGGTCTTTACCATGCTCCCCAAGTCATAAATCCTAGAACGTGTGCTCTTGGATGCTCTTCTTATAAGTGAGCTGTGAGACAGGATATGGTGGAAATCAGCTGCCCTTTAAGCACTGGATTGCATAGCCTTCCACCTCACAGGACAGCCACCAGATATAGACCAGTCTGACTCTCTAGTGCTCTTATGGAATGAAATGGAGGGAAAACATGGGGTTTGAGAAAAGAAGTTCGTACTAAAGAGTCACTGGAAATAATGAAGTATTTCCTCCCTCCAACACTCATATTACTACTTGCTTTCACTCCTTACTTTTATGGCTCCCAAGTTAATAAATATCACCATAATGTTTGGTATAATGAGATGAGATGACTACCTGTCCACTAACAATCCAGAGTGTAGGCTTAGAGCCAGGCAGCCTGAGTTAGAATCCTCACTGTGAACAAGCTACTTCAGTTTCTTCATTTCTAAAAGAGAGGATAAAAGTGAGATAATAAGGTTTGCAGAAAGATAAAAAGAGATAATACATATTAAAGTGTTTAGTATAGGGAATGAAACATAGTAGACACATAATAAAATGTTCATGATTTTATCAGTGCACAGTGTAATGCTTTGCTAATAAAAGTAAAATGAATTTTGTTGAATAAAAAATCCAATATAATGAACACATTCCTGAATCATTTTCCATCTTATGCTTTCTGAGAAGGGCTCGCAGCCACATCGAAGTTCTTCTTCGAGTGTCCACTTTACTGAAGATTTGGAGGAGTGAAACAAATCTAACTCATAAGTAATTTTGAAAAATTTAAATCAGAAATGTATGTCAAATGATACACAGTTTTAGAGGGCTTCCTGTGTATTTCTGGATATACAGAAATTTCTGTATATCCATTTCTGTTTCCAAGTTACTCTTCTTACTCCCTGCTTCAGGGATCACTGTTTTCTACAAAGGTCAACTGTATGTCCCACTAGCCACCAATCAGCATGTTTTGAACTGAGCTTTATCTCTCTTTTTCACTTTTCTTATTAATATGTAAGTTTTTAGTGTATCAAATAGATAAGCCAAAGACTTAAGAGAAAATGTTTGCAAAACTTGTTTGACAAACTAATATGTGAGATACGTAAATAACTCCGATGTGTGCGCTTAGTCATTCAGTCATGTCTGACCCTTTGTGACCCCATGGACTCTCCCCAGGCTCCTCTGTCTATGAGATTTCCCAGGCAAGAACACTAGAGTGGATTGCCATTTCCTTATCAAGTGGACCTTCCTGACCCAAGGATTGGAACCCTCATCTCCTGTGTCTCTTGCATTGCAGGCAGATTTTTACCCACTGAGCCACTGGAGAAGCCCACCATCAATCACACTTCTGAGCATAAACCTAGAAAAGAGGAAAACTTTAATTTGAAAAGATACACGCACACCAAAGTTCATAGCAGTACTATTTACAATAGATAGGACATGAAAGCCACCTAAATATCCATCAACAGATGAATAGATGATAGCATGCCAACTCAATGGACATGAATTTAAGCAAACTTCAGGAGACAGTGAAGGACAGGGAAGCCTGGTGTACTGCAGTCCATGGGGTGGCAAGGAGTCAGACACAACTTAGCAACTGAACAACAACAACAACAAATACAATGGAATGTTAGTCATAAAAAAAAAAGACATTACCATTTGCAGCAACATGGATAGACCTAGAAATTATCACACTAACTGAAGTAAATCAGAAAGACAAATAAATGATATCTCTTATATGTGGAATCTAAAAAAAATGATACAAATGAACTTATTTACAAAACAGAAATAGACTCACAGATATTGAAAACAAATAGTTACCAAAGGAGAAAGTGTGGGAGAGGAGGGAGAAATTAGAAGTTTGGAGTTAACAGATACACACTACTATATATAAAATATGGATAAACAAGGATTCGCTATATAAAGCATGAAAATATATTCAATATGTTGTAATAATCTATAACAGAAAAGAATCTGAAAAATAATTAATATATGTATAACTGAGACGTCTGTAAGGCCACCCCTTTCGTACCACCCCCGCCCCCCGCCTCCTCCCCTTTCTTCTTTCAACCTGGCTTCCTTTCCTCCCTTGAAATCTTTGATGTTAGTACTTGGATTCTTGTATTTAAGGGCTTCCCTGGTGGTGCAGAGGTTAAAGCGTCTGCCTGCAATGTGGGAGACCTGGATTCAATCCCTGGGTCGGGAAGATCCCCCAAAGAAGGAAATGGCAACCCACTCCAGTATTCTTGCCTGGAGAATCCCATGGACGGAGGAGCTTGGTGGGCTACGGTCCATGGGTCACAAAGAGTCGGACATGACTGAGCAACTTCACTTTCAGTTTCAATCACTTTGAAACTAATACAGCATTGTAAATCAATTATATTTCAATTTTTAAAAAGTTGGATATAATGGGAATGTATAAATTAAATAACAGATTGTTTTTGTTGTTCAGTCACTAAGTCATGTCTGACTTTTTGAGATCCCATGAACTGCAGCATACCAGGCTTCCCTGTCCTTCACTGTCTCCCGGAGTTTGCCCAAACTCATGTCCATTGAGTCAGTGATGCCGTCCAACCATCTCATCCTCTGTCACTCCTTTCTCCTCTTGCCCTTACATAATAGATATTGAATAGCAAAAGACTGAACTCAGATTTATAAGTAGTTGATAATAATAGATTTCAGGAATGTTTTTGTTTTACATTAAAAAATGAAGCAAGCCATAGAATAAAAACAAATTTGTATGTAGAAATACCATTTACCCAGTAATAGATAGCCCATGAGGCCCACAGCATAATTATTAAAACAGTTACTAATTTCCAAAAGAAAAAAAAGAACCACTAAAAATAAGCAATAGATTTTGACAGGCACTTCAAAAGAGAAGTATATAAATTATCAATAAGTGCATGAAAAAGTATGCAGCAGTCATCAGAGATATGAAGATTAAAATTATAATGAAATACTCTGTACACCCATCCAAATTGTGCATGTTTTTAAAATTGACAACATCTAATGTTGGCAAGGATGTGGAGTAAACAGAACTCTCATACACTATGAATGAGCAATTCTATTCCTAGTTTTCACCCAAGAGAATCAAAACACATATTAACAGAAAACTTGAACAAGAATATCCATAGAAGTTTTATCCATAACTGCCAGACACTGAAAATTGCCCAGATATCCATCAATAAGAAAACCAATAAACTGTGGTATAATCATAAATGGAACACAATTCAGCAATAAAAAAAGAACTAATTACTAATACATGCAACAATATGGATGAATCTTAAAACATTATGCTACTTGAAAGAACAATTCATACTATATGATTAAATCCTGCAATAAGCAAAAGATGGGGGTTGCCTGAGAAAGGGCATGATATGGTGATAACGTTCTATATCTTGACATGGATTTGCATCACACAGAGGTTTGCGTTTGTCAAAAATCAGTAAATAAACACTTTAGATTTTTACTTTCTTTGTAATATGTATATTTTATAGCAAAAGAAAGATAACTTGTAAATAAATACTTCAGACTACATGTTGATGTCTGCAGTTGACTTTGAATGTGTCAAAAGATGGATTAAAGGATGAGATGAGGACAAATAATCAAACAGATATGTTTTGAAACAAATAGAGTCAATGTTAGTGGTAGAATCTAGGCAGTAGTTATATGAGTGTTCATTGTAAAATTAGTTGATTTCATAATGAAATATTTAAAAATTTAGGATAATGAAAAACAATTATAAAAGCCCACTGGTGAGAAAAAATTCACAACAGTTGCTGAACTTTCCATGAAGGGAAAAAATGTTTTAAATTGTAGACACACATCCATACATACAGTCTTTTAAATTATAATTAGAGCTTCATAGAGCACTTATAATATTGTCTTTCATATAAGTATTTCTCAGCAAAAACAGAATTAAAAGATTTTAAAAGTCACAGCTATCCTGAAACAAGAATAGAATTGAAAGAATATTGGAATGATATCTTAATCCCAGTTAAAGTGATAGGTTATTTTATCACCAAAAATATTCTATAAGGGGAATAAAAAGAAAAATGCAGACCGCAAAGATTTTCTTCAGATTTCATTAATATCTGTTGTTTTTCAGGTCAGATACTGTGACTTTGAAGTGTGTTTTTAATGATTTTTGCTTAAAATTTATTCTATTGCCTACATCAGCATTTCTCAACATTTAGTAGTTCTTGACTTCCTGCATCAGAAGCACTGGGAAAAACATGCTGAAGATTAAGATCCTTTGTCCCAACCTACACAAGTAGTAATCAGATTCTTAGACAATTTTATTTCATTTCTTTAATTTTTATATGTGGTTGAGCCAGAATTGAGAGCTATGGCTCAATATATGCTGTTATATTAAGTATGCTCTGCAAGCAGCAAGCACATAACAAAGACTCACTGGCAACCTGCCGACTAATGTGCCAATTTCCAAACAGCTCCTACTGTGTGTCCCCAGTTTCTTCTCCCCACCTCACTGACACACTTCTTAGTGGTCTCCTGTGAGCTAGGCACAAGCTCCTGAAGTGCAGGCTCATTTTCCAGCTGATTTATAGAGTAAGGCTGATGGGTACATTAGAAGGTGATATGGGATCACTTATGGTGCTACAACTACAGCTCCCAGCCAAGGCTGGTATAATGGGATATGCAGAGCATGCTGTCCATAGCTGTCCCCAAACAGGAAAGGATTCAGACTCTGATCCCTGCTTTTATTCATTTAGTAGTAAATGTTTTGTGCATTTTCAGTACAGAAGCCAAGTCTCCTTTTTTTTTTTTTTTTTTTAATGTTCCCTAGAGAAAATCCCTCTAAAATTCTCAGTGGAGACATGCCCATGGCAAATTTATCTTGCACCAAGGTAAAAACTGACTAAGATGTAAATTGAAGGGTAATCTTACAGAAGAAAGGGAAGAAAGACATGATCCAGGAAGTACTGGTGGGTAGAAATGGGGCTAATGTCAACCCTGCACTCATGCATGTAACAATGTATTTGGTCTATCAGTAGAGAAGAGTGAATCTTTCTATTTCTTCCACTAAATAATTCATAAGCTTAGTTCCAAAAGCTCCTGATGGAACAGGTCTCCTCACTCTGGAAGCATGTAATTATTGTCCCCATTTGTCAAACTGTGTTCCAAAACTCAGACCCCAAAACCCTTGTTCCTCCAGACCATTAGTCACTATTAAATGAATATTGAAAATGCTGCAGATTACAACCCATTTGAGTTGGTCATAACACTGCTCCTCAGATTAAATATTTAAAAGTTCTATTCTAAAGAAATCTATTTAACCTTCCTTAACACATTTATGAAATTTGACTAGTAATGTCTTTTTACATTTAACACATAAATGGAATGCCCTGCAGAATATTATTTTGCCATTGCTACTTTAGAGATGGCTTTGCCTCCTTGTATTCTCTTTTCTCTCTGCTCAAGGCACCTAATATCTTCATACCACCGCTGGCTAGCCAAAATTCCAACTGAAATGTTAATCCCAAACCCAGGACCCAGGTCCATAATTGTCAGATCAGCCAGTGCAAAATGAAAGTGTGAGGTCCTCTGTTCAAATGTTATTACAAATTTCAGGATGGCAACAGCATAGTATAAAACCAAGTATGAAGTCCTTCTGAGTAAGACTCTTACTTGCCTTCCTTTCCTCATCTTTAGAGTCACCCATCAAAAAAGGAAAGCAACCTAATTAAATTAATCTTGTGAGTCGAAGAAATTAACGATACTAGTAGAGGAAAGATGAGGGGATTTTCTTGACAAAGTATCCAAACATCAAGCAACAACAACAACAAAAAAAAAACCTGCTTAAATAATGAAGCTGATATTTAGAAGAAAGAGTATGTTTAAAGGAAAGCAGTAAATGATGAAACATTTTGAAATCATTTCACAGAAGAGAGAATGGGTTTAGTCTAAAATGTGTTGAGGCCAATGAAGAAAAAGCTTGGAGGTAAAGAAATTATGGCATGACACTTATCTCCCATGAAGGCCTCACGGAGACAGGACTGGAGCCAGTTCCTAATAGCTTAATGAGGTTTGATGAGAAAGCTGCGTTGAAAAAAGCACCACAAGCAAAGGATTCCCACGAGCCAAATAGCAGGGGAACTTACTGGTAGAACACTCTTGCTACATACAAGGAAATTAAGGCATCTAACATTTCCCTTATGCATTACTCAGAGGCACAACATATCCAAACTGCTGAAAAGAAAAAATGCTGAAGATAGCCAGAGAAAAAAGACATGTTATACATAAAGGAACAAAGATGAAGTTACAGTCATCTCATCAAAACCTATGCAAGCCAGAAGACAAGAGGATGACATCTCTAAAGCGCTAGAAGACAAGACTGTCAGCCAGTCTTCTATTCCTGGCAGAAGAATCTTTCAGAGAAGACGGAGAAATAAAGACTTTCTCAGAGCCCAAAAGAAACCATAGCCTGTGTACCTACTCTGTAAATGTTAAAGGCAGTTCTTCAAACAAAAGGAATATGATACCTGTCTTAGTTTGCTCGGGCTAAGATAACAAAATATAAACCTGGTGGCTAAAACAACAGTTTTCTCACAGCTCTGGGGGCAGAAGTCCGTGTTTAGAGCACCAGCATGGTCAGAGTCTAGAAAGGGCTCTCTTCCTGGCTTGGAAATGGCCACTTTCTAGCTTTGTGCCCAATATGGCAGCTCTCAGGCATCGCTTCTTAAAAAGGAACCAATCCCATTGGACCAGAGCCCTGCCGTTAGGACCAAATCACCTCTCAAATGTCCTGATTTCAATAGACACCATTACACAGGGGTTAAGACGTCAACATATGAATTGGGTGGAGGTACAGGGATACATTCAGCTCATAATAAGATCAGACTGAAACTTGGATCTACACACACACACACACAGTGGATAATACTGGAAATAAAATATATCAAGCTCTGATAGAATAGCAGTGTTACCTATCTTGCTCACTGCTAGATTTCTGACAGAAAGATCTGAGGTGTACTCAATAAATATTTCTATTTACAAATGAGTTAAGAATGCTAGAATAAGTTAATGTACATCTGATTAACTGATGTGAGTTCTGAATGATGTTAGTACCATTACAAGTTCATTTATATCACCAGTTTTATACAAGGTCTCATAAAAATTAATTCCAAGCCATCAAAGAGTTTTTAGTTTAAGATCAGTATGATTCCAGCCTTCTAGCATCACAATCTTATCTCAGAGTAATTGCTTTAACAATCCTGCTATATAGGGGTAGAACTTCCTTTAAATATGAAGGTGATTTTAAATAAATAAATAAATAAGGAAAAAATAAATAAATATGAAGGTGAGCATTAAAATTTAAGAATACTCAGGCAGATCTACACTATAAAAATACTGAAAGAACTAAAAATCTAGAAGAATTTAAAATGAAATATAAAAAATACTCTTATTTCATTTATAAGCAAACAATAGCAAAACAAATCTGAAAATTAGTTTATTCTCAGGGAGACTGGTTAGCAATGGGTAAAAGAGAATGCTCTAGTATGATAGACATGTATGTAAAGTAATGCTCAAAATTCTCCAAGCCAGGCTTCAGCAATACATGAACCATGAACTTCCAGATGTTCAAGCTGGTTTTAGAAAAGGCAGAGGGACCAGAGATCAAATTGCCAACATCCGCTGGATCATGGAAAAAGCAAGGGAGTTCCAGAAAAACATCTATTTCTGCTTTATTGACTATGCCAAAGCCTTTGACTGTGCGGATCACAAGAAACTGTGGAAAATTCTGAAAGAGATGGGAATACCAGACCACCTAACCTGCCTCTTGAGAAACCTATATGCAGGTCAGGAAGCAACAGTAAGAACTGGGCATGGGAAAACAGGTTCCAAATAGGAAAAGGAGTACATCAGGGCTGTATATTGTCACCCTGCTTATTTAACTTCTATGCAGAGTACATCATGAGAAATGCTGGGCTGGAAGAAGCACAAGCTGAATCAAGATTGCTGGGAGAAATATCAATAACCTCAGATATGCAGATGACACCACCCTTATGGCAGAAAGTGAAGAGGAACTAAAAAGCCTCTTGATGAAAGTGAAAGAGGAGAGTGAAAAAGTTGGCTTAAAGCTCAACATTCAGAAAACGAAGATCATGGCATCTGGTACCATCACTTCATGGGAAATAGATGGGGAATCAGTGGAAATAGTGTCAGACTTTATTTTGGGGGGCTCCAAAATCACTGCAGATGGTGACTGCAGCCATGAAATTAAAAGAATCTTACTCCTTGGAAGAAAATTTATGACCAACCTAGATAGCATATTCAAAAGCAGAGACATTACTTTGCCAACAAAGGTCCGTCTAGTCAAGGCTATGGTTTTTCCAGTAGTCATGTATGAATGTGACAGTTGGACTGTGAAGAAAGCTGAGCACTGAAGAATTGATGCTTTTGAACTGTGGTGTTGGAGAAGACTCTTGAGAGTCCCTTGGACTGCAAGCAGATCCAACCAGTCCATTCTAAAGGAGATCAGCCCTGGGATTTCTTTGGAAGGAATGATGCTAAAGCTGAAACTCCAGTACTGTGGCCACCTCATGTGAAGAGTTGACTCATTGGAAAAGACTCTGATGCTGGGAGGGATTGGGGGCAGGAAGAGAAGGGGACGACCGAGGATGAGATGGCTGGATGGCATTACTGACTCGATGGACATGAGTCTGAGTGAACTCCAGGAGTTGGTGATGGACAGGGAGGCCTGGCGTGCTGCGATTCATGGGGTCACAAAGATTTGGACACGACTGAACTGAACTGAACTGAGACATCTATATCTTTATAGGAATGTAGGATACATGAGTGTATTCATTTATAAAAACCCAACAAATTGGACTCAAGATTTATGCCTTTTTTCCAAAGGACACATAGAAAAGGTCAACATACAAATGAAAAAATTTTCAACATTTCTAATCAGAGAAATGCAAATTAAAACTGCAGTGAGATATAACCTCAAACTGTCAGATTGGCTATCATCAAAAAGACAAAAAATAACAAGTGTTGGCAAGGATATGGAAAAAAGGGAGCCATCATGCACGCCTGGTGGGAATGTAAATTGATACAATCACTATGGAAAACAGTATGGAGTTTCTTCAAAAATTTAAAAATAGAATACCATACAATCCAGCTATTCCATTCCTAGGTATTTATCTGAAGAAAACAAAAACATTCATTTGGAAAGAAACATGTACCCCAATGTTCATAGCAGCATTATTTACAAAGGCTAAAATATGGAAGCAACCAAAGTGCCCACTGACAAACTAATGGGTAAATAAGATATGGTACACACACACACACACACACACACACACACACACACATATATAATGGAATAATAAATAACAAAGAATGAAATCTTGCCATTTGTATAACATGGACAGATCTGGAGGTTATTATACTCAGTGAAATAAATCAGAACAAGATAAATACTGTATGTCTTCACTTATATGTGGAATCTAAAAAACAAGCAAAAAATTTAACAAGACAGAAATGGACATCTTCACAGATACAAAGAAAAAATTTAGTGATTGTCAAAGGGGAGGGAGTGGGGGGATAGGCCAAAAAGGTGAAGGAGAATAAAAGGTATGAACTACCAGGTATAAAATAAATGTCACAGGGATATAATGGACATTACAAAGAATGTAGTCAGTAGCATAATAATTTATATGGTGCACAATCTATAAAAATATCAAATCATTATGTTGTACACGTGAAACATATAAGTCAACTATACTTCAACTTTTAAATTTTAAATTAAATTTAAAAATCTAATGTGTGCCATTTACCAGCTAGGTAATCTCAGGTAATTTTTTTAACTTCTCATGTAATTTTTTAACTTTTGTTAAAAAATATTTATGCCTTTTATTGCATATATTTATATTTTATTTTATAGATATTTCATTTTGTCCTCAAAAACCTCTAACTACATATTGAATTCAAATCCTTAGGTTTTCTTTTGGTGGTGCTATGAGTTAATGATTCTAAAATTAGTTTCTATGTAACTTGAATAAATGAATAAATATTTTGGGATAATGGGAGTTGAGTCCTTTATTGATGGAGAAGGGAGTTACAAATGTAGAAAGGGGAAAGCTATTATAAAAACCCTGTGGTACTGAGTTGTAATTAGAGATATCAGAAGTACCTTGATTTTCAAAGGGAAATAAATGTAGATATAGGAGTGTGTATATCTACGTGTATATATGTGGGTTTCCTAGACAGGTACACAGAGAGCTGTTTACACAAAAAGTAAATTCTTGTATCAGTGACTGATCTTGATTTCTATATAGCATTCTCCATTAAAAAGAACCAAAGAACCAAAACTCTGGGAAAAAGATTGAATCCAGGGTGGGGACAGAGGCAGTACAAGATGAATCTGGAGCATCTTCTGCCAGAAAGTAAGGAAGTGCTCAAAGAATGCTGCTGCTGCTTCAGTTGTGTCCAACTCTTTTTGACCCTATGGACTATAGCTTGTACTCCTGTATAAAATCTCAAATTATCTCCCCACAACTGAAACCTGGCAGACGTTATCTTAACCAAGTGATAAAAGTTAACATCACCAATATTGGCACAAACCAACATTATGTGTCTCCTGATACAATACAATTAGTAAGACACATAACTTCTGTAGTTTTCCTGCCAAAATTGTATAATCCAAATCTAATCATGAGGAAATATCAGACAAAACAAATTGAGGGATATTCTACAAAATAACTGGTCTGTATTCAAATTTTCAAAGTTAGGAAAGACAAAAAGCTCTTTCAGATAGAAGGAAAGTAAGGAACCATGACAAACAAAACAATATCTGATTCTCAACTGTCCTTTGAGAACTGACAATATTTGAATATAGATAATGACTTTGATTAACAATTGTGTCAATGTTATAATTCTTGATTTTGATCATTATATTACTGTGGTTGTGCAAAAGGTTTCCTTGTTTGCAGGAAGTACACACAGTAATATATGGGGTGAAACAGCAGGTATAGCCGATGGCTGTGACTTACTCTGAAGTGGTTCATAGGAAAGAATATGTGTATACTTCACACATGTACATATACACCCAAACAGAGGGATAGAGCAATGGGATAAAATACATACAGAATTGATGAGTCTGCATCAAGAGTATACGGGGAACTTCTGGTTCAAGATGGCAGAGTAGAAGGATGTGTGCTCATCTCCTGTGAGAGCACCAAAGTTGCAACTAGCTGTTGAACAACTATTGACAGAAGGATGCTGGAACCCACCAAAAAAAGATACCCCACATCCAAAGACAAAGAAGAAGCTGTCGTGACATGGTAGGAGTGTGCAATCATAATAAAGTCAAATCCCATAACCCCCGGGTGGGTGACCCACAGACTGGAGAACAATAATACCAAAGAAGTTCTTGCACTGCTGTGAAGGTTCTGAATTCCACATCTGGCTTACCAGCCTGGGGATCTGACAAAGGGACTGGGAATCTCCAGGGAATCTGGTCTTGAGGCCAGCAGGATTTGATTATAAGACTTCCAGAGGACTGGAAGCAACAGAGACTCCAGTCTTGGAGGACACAAACAAAATATTGCATGCACCAGGACCCAGAGGAGAGGAGCAGTGACCCCACAGGAGACTGAACCAAAACTACCTGCTAGTGTGGGAGGGCCTTCTCTGGAGGCATGGATTGGCTGGGGCTCACCACCAGCATGGGGACACTGAAAGGTCCCCCTTGACATAAATCCTCTTGAAGTTCACCATTAACCTACCACAGTGCCCTAGACCCCAGGGCTGGGTTGTCTCAGGTCAAACCACACCAAGGAGGGAGTGAAACCCCACCCATCAGCAGATAAGTGGATTAAAGCTTTACTGAGCAAGGTCTTATCCACAAGAGCAAGACCCAGTTTTTTCCATTGCCAGTCCCTCTCATCAAGAAGTTTACATGAGCCTCTTAGCTTCATCCACCTGAGGACAGATAGGAATAAGCAAGAAGAACCACAGACTCACAGTGGCTAAAACAAAAACCATATTGCAGAGCAGTAATCAGATGAAAAAGCAGAAAGTTATGTCCCAGATGAAGGGACAAGATAAAATCCCAGAAAAACAGCTAGATGCAGTGGAAATAGGCAACCTTCCAGAAAAAGAATTCAGAATAATGATAGTGAAGATGATCCAGCATCTTGGGAAAAGAATGGAGGCAAAGACTGGGAAGATGCAAGAAATGTTTACCAAAGACCTGGAAGAACTAAAAACCAAACAGACAGAGATGAATGACACACAAGAAGGCGCCCATAGCAGAATAACGGAGGCAGAAGCGTGGATAAATGACCTGGAGGACAGAATGGTGGATATCACTGCTGCAGAACAGAATATAGAAAAAAAAAAGAAAGAAATGAAGACAGCATAAGAGACCTCTGGAACAACATTGACCAATATTCATATTATAGGTGTCCCAAAAGGAGAAGACAGACCAGATCCTGCTGGTCTGTGTATTTCGGTTGGTGCATTTAATACATTTCCATTTAAGGTAATTATCAATATGTATGATGCTATAAGAAAATATTTGAAGAGCTAATAGCTGAAAACTTCCCTAACATGGGAAAGGAAATAGTCAACCAAGTCCAGAAAGCACAGAGAGTCCCAGGGAGAATAAACCCAAGGAGGAACACACTGAGACAGACAGTAATCAAACTGACAAAAATTTAAGACAGAGATAAAGTATTAAAAGGAACAAGGGGAAAATGACAACATACAGGGAACTCCCATCAGGCTATCAGCTGATTCCTAAACAGAAACTCTACAAACCAGAAGGGAATGGCATGATATATTTAAAGTGATGAAAGGGAAGAGCCTACAACCAAGAATACTCTACCCAACAAGACTCTCCTTTAGATTTGATGGAGAAATCAAAAGCTTTCCAGACAAGCAAAAGTTAAGAGAATTTGGCACCACCAAACCACCTTTACAACAAATGCTAAAGGAACTTCTCTAGACAGGAAACATCAAAGAAGGAAAAGATCTATAGAAAATAAACCCAAAACACTAAGAAAACATTAATAGCATCATACATATTGATAATTACCTTAAATGGAAATGTATTACATGCACCAACCAAAATACACAGACCAGCAGGGTGGATGAAAACATGTGCATATCGGCACCTCCACTTACCACATCACTCTGCTTGATCCCCGCCCAATTTTATGTTATTATTTTATATTAAGTTAATCATGTTCCGATTATGGTTTGAAATTGTAATTATCCTTTTTTTTGTCTTGCTATTGATTGTGAAAACTGATAAATGTCTTTTAATATTGAGATTATTCAAGTATTACTAACAATACCATTGTATCATGATTCAGTTCAGTTCAGTTCAGTTGCTCAGTCATGTCCGACTACTTGTGACCCCATGAATCACAGCACACCAAGCCTCCCTGTCCATCACCAACTCGCGGAGTTCACTCAAACTCATGTCCATCGAGTCGGTGATACCATCCAGCCATCTCATCCTCTGTCGTCCCCTTCTCCTACTGCCCCTAGTCCCTCCCAGCATCAGAGTCTTTTCCAGTGAGTCATCTCTTCACATGAGGTGGCCAAAATATTGGAGTTTCAGCTTTAGCATCATTCCTCACAAAGAACACCAAGGGTTGATCTCCTTTAGAATGGATCTCCTTGCAGTCCAAGGAGATCCATTGCTTCTAGACCTGTATCCAGTTCTAACTGTTGCTTCTAGACCTTTCTCAAGAGGTAGGTCAGGTTGTCTATTCCCATCTCCTTCAGAATTTTCCACAATTTATTGTGATCCACACAGTCAAAGGCTTTGGCATAGTCAATAAAGCAGAAATAGATGTTTTTCTGGAACTCTGTTGCTTTTTTGATGATCCAGCAGATGTTGGCAATTTGATCTCTGGTTCCTCTGCCTTTCTAAAACCAGCTTGAACATCTGGAAGTTCATGGTTCACGTATTGCTGAAGCCTGGCTTGGAGAATTTTGAACATTACTTTACTAGTGTGTGAGATGGGTGCAACTGTCCAGTAGTTTGAACATTCTTTGGCGTTTCCTCTCTTTGGGATTGGAATGAAAACTGACCTTTTCCAGTCCTGTGGCCACTGCTGAGTTTTCCAAATTTGCTGGCATATTGAGTGCAGCACTTTCACAGCATCATCTTTCAGGATTTGAAATAGCTCAAGTGAAATTCCTTCACCTCCACTAGCTTTGTTCATAGTGATGCTTTCTAAAGCCCACTTGACTTCATATTCCAGGATGTCTGGCTCTAGGTAAGTGATCACATCATCATGATTATCTTGGTCGTTTTTTCTTTGTACAGTTCTGTGTATTCTTGCCACCTCTTCTTAATATCTTCTGCTTCTGTTAGGTCCATACCATTTCTGTCCTTTATCGGGTCCATCTTTGCATGAAATGTTCCCTTGGTATCTCTAATTTTCTTAAAGAGATCTCTAGTCTTTCCCATTCTGTTCTTTTCCCCTATTTCTTTGCATTGATCGCTGAAGAAGGCTTTCTTATCTCTTCTTGCTATTCTTTGGAACTCTGCATTCAAATGCTTATATCTTTCCTTTTCTCCTTGGCTTTTCACTTTTCTTCTTTTCACACACTGATTGTAAGGCCTCCTCAGACAGCCATTTTGCTTTTTTGCATTTCTTTTCCATGGGGATGGTCTTGATCCCTGTCTCCTGTTCAATGTAATGAACCTCTGTCCATAGTTCATCTGGTACTCTATCTATTAGATCTAGTCCCTTAAATCTATTTCTCACTTCCACTGTATAATCATAAGGGATTTGATTTAGGTCATACCTGAATGGTCTAGTGGTTTTCCCTACTTTCTTCAATTTCAGTCTGAATTTGGCAATAAGGAGTTCATGATCTGAGCCATAGTCAACTCCCGGTCTTGTTTTTGCTGACTGTCTAGAGCTTCTCCATCTTTGGCTGCAAAGAATATAATCAATCTGATTTTGGTGTTGACCATCTGGTGAAGTCCATGTGTAGAGTCTTCTCTTGTGTTGTTGGAAGAGGGTGTTTGCTATCACCAATGCGTTCTCTTGGCAACACTCTATTAGCCTTTGCCCTGCTTCATTCCATATCCAAGGCCAAATTTGCCTGTTAACCCAGGTGTTTCTTGACTGGTCAACAGAAAAATAATAGAACTCTATAATAGAAAAACCTGTAATCACTCTTTAAAAATCCAGATACATATCAGAATTATCTTGAAATATTTCAAAAAATACAAATGTTCAGGTATTGCTTTTTTCCTCCAGAGCTCCAGATACATTTCTAATGAGCATTCATGTTTAAAAACAACTGGAGTATTCACATGAGGATTTTTTACTTTTATCTAGTTTGTTTCACTTTTTCTATTTCATATTCAGTGCTCCCATTTCATTTTGTTTATGTTCACCAGTTTCTCCATATCTTCCTTTTGTTAATGTTCTCTCTTAGGTCTTTATCAAGTGGTAGAAAAGCTTTTGCATACATATATATAAATCTGTGTAAGGCATATAAGTTTTAGAAAACATTAATTTTTGCCTAACTAAAAAATTATGATGTTTTGAGTCCACTTGTTTGACTTAGTATGAATAGAATGTTACATTTCTAATTTAAAAAATAGATATTCAATGAAGGTTTACTGCATAGCATAGAGAACTATAGTCAATATCTTGTAATAACCTGGTGAAGAGTAATTTCAAAAATAATATATGTGTATATGTATAACTGAATCACCTTGCTGTGCACCTGAAACATTGTTAAGTCAACTATACTTTATAAAATATATTTTTTTAATGATAAATAAATTAAAAGGAGAGCATGTGGGATTTCCTTGTACTATTCTTACACAGTTTTGTAAATTTGAGTTATGTCAAAGTAAAATTTTTAAAAAGAAAAAGAATATTTAAGGTGGTATAAAGACCTTCAGTTCTGAGCTCTGGCATTAACAGTGACTGATAGCACACAGAATCCCTTGCTTGAATTCAGAGTGTGCCAGCGTAGAAGGTTGTACATTTGTATTTTAACTGCAGGTCATATTAACACAAACTTAATACGAAGAAATTATTTCTTTCAGACCCTCAGTCAAAAACCCTAGTGGAGGGACCAGAAAAGCTGTGGTCTCTCAAGGGCCTGCCATGTTGGAAGCACCACAACAGAAGCTGCAGAGAATGCAGACCCAGGCCAGAAAGCTCCCTCAGCTGTTTACCGCCTATGCAAGAGTCACAGACACTTAACCTCCCTGAGTTCTCACTTGTAAAATGGAAAGGGAGCATTCATTCAACCAAGGTAAGTGGTTGTTGTTGATTATGTTGTCGTTCAAATGTGTCCAACTTTTTGTGACCCCATGGGCTGTAGCACACCAGGCTCCTCTGTCCATGGGATTCTCCAGGCAATAATACTAGAGTGGGTTGCCATTCCCTTCTCCAGGGGGTCTTCCTGACCCGGGAATAGAATCCAGGTCTCCTGCACTGTAGATGGATTCTTTACTGTCTGAACTATCACATAAACAAGAAAGCATGGAGGAGGCACTCAATACATGTTACCAATTTGGGGTGCCAGGTACTTCTATGCATTATCGCATTTAATCCTCACAACCAAACTGAGAAAGGTATCATTTCTACATTTTAGGAAGCAGACTCAGAACAATTAAGTGTGTCACACAATGTGTAAGTAACCATTTTAGAGATTTGACCCCAGTGTGAGTGACTCCAGCCCTATTCATTCCTAGGCGGCACTATCATACAAACACACAAAGGGCACATGGACCAGTGTGTAGCAGAAATAGGAAAGAGTAACAAGCTGAAGTTCAATGACCCTGCAGCTAATGGCTGATGAACACCTATTGATCTTAACCTGCAGTTTGAGGACTTCATTTACTTCTTCTTAATAAATGATAGAATAACTTGAAATGACATTTTCATTATTTCCTCAAACTATAATGCCAAAGGACCATTAGTGACATGTTAATTATGATGCCATTATAGATACAAGTCTTTTTTCATCTATTCCTACTGGCGTCACTACCAGCATTGCCATTAATAAGAGGATATTGATGATGGCCTAGAAATCTCTATTATCAAGTTACCCATATTTTGCTTTTTAGAATTACACAGGTTAAAGTTTTATCCTTAAAAAGCCATCAACCAAAAATTACAAGGTACATTTCAATTCACATATTTCAATAAAATGATAATATAGTCATTTTGCAGATGAGAGAACTCAGATTCAGTGTTTCTAAACATCTTATTCTTCCAGAACCAAGATTTGATTCCGAAAATTGCTAACCAGGCTAGTGTAAATACCATCTTAATTGTCATGATATTAATAGCAGATGAGGAAGAGAAAACCTTCTAATAAAAATGGGTCACGAACTATCTAGGTTTGCTTTAATCAATTATGTAAATTGGCTCCAGGTTCACCAACTAAGCCCATGGAGAAAAAGAAATCAAGCTAGCTGAAAAGTTATATGGCTATATACAGAAATATTTTTAATTAAAATTTATTTTAAAAGCACCTTGATCTGTAGATCAAACCTTAGCTATTCACAAAAGAAGTCAAGTATATGATTGAGGAAGGAGGGAAAGAAAAATGGAAGGGAGGAAGGAAAGGAGGGAGGGAGGGAGGGAAGGACAGAAGGAAAAAAAGAAAATGCAGTCTTTTCTAAAGCTGTTAGAGCTGGTTAACAGCCAATGCATCACTTCTAACCCTAAGAAGCATATAATGAAATGGTAAAAAATTGCTATTTCCAGTGTCAAAGGGCTTAATCATTTTTGGCTAATCTGCAATCCTGTCATGCAGCATAGATTAAATTTGCCACCACATTTGAACTCATAACTATTTCAAAAAGAGTTACAAAAGACTACAAAATGTTGTATAATTTTACATATTCTCGTAACAGCTGCTCAATCCAAATTCGTTTCCAAAAGCAGTTATACAAACTTAAAGAGTTCACCCAAAAGCATGGAGAAGATAATGTTGCCTGCTCACGGCAACATGGCTAGTATAATGAGGAACTAACCTTTACACACATACACACACTTTGGTTTGAAGACACTGGTTAATTGTAAACCACTGTTCATATGAGTCCTGGTCTGAACCTGGACTCTGTTCTATACACCTTTAAAGTGTTATGTATTATGGTTGTTATGGTTACCATTCTTGTAATTAAACATTCAAAAAATCCACAGTAGAGTCAGGAGGGGTCGACTACAATTCATTCTGGTGGGTCCTGCTAGACAGTATCCACCAGACTAGCACAGAGTAAGATATTGATAAGTACCTTTCTTGAACAACAAAGTCCTTCACACATATATGAAGTGCTCAGTAAATGCTTGATGAAGAGACCTCAGAGACAAAAGCACTTCCTGACTCTACTTGAGCTTCCCTCAAACATCTCACCAAAGAGCAGCAGAGAACAATAAAAATAGCCACGAGCAGTATTAACGCTAACTATGTAAATGACAACCCTGTCTAGTATTCTTGCCTGGAGGATCCCAGGGACAGAGGATCCTGGCAGGCTACAGTCCAGGGGTTGCAGAGAATCAGACTCGACTTAGTGACTAAAACAACAAAACAACAACGTAATCACTTTACCTCACACTGAAATCACATTTATAGTCCCCACAAAACATTAAGGACATAAGTACTGGCATTATTCCCATTCCACGAATGAAAAAACTGAGGCTCAGACCCAGGAAGTTATTTGCCCAAAGGCAAACAGTGGTGGTAACTAATGGAAATGAGCTTCAGACCAGTTTCCCTGATTGCAATATCTGTGCTCTTAACCTCTGATGGGGCTATAATATCACATCTATCCTTCATGGTGGAAAAGAAATACAGCCCCAAAGAGGCCAATAAAAGAGCAGCTAAAAGGACGGCTGGTGGTCCAGGGTTCCCTGACATTTGAAAAGCCCAGGGCATTATGTATGGGTGTTGTGAGTGGGGATAGGATACACAAATCCTCAGTTCTATTAAATGTGCACTCACAGGAAATTACCAGCATCTGCAGCCCTCCTGATGGCCCATTTATCACAATTTCTAGGTTTAAACTTACATAACTCGCTCTGATTTAATAGGTTTCTACTTTTTGCCTACTGCTAATGAAGCAAGTTCTTTTTCATTCCACTCAGGAGAGAAACCCCAGCAGAAGAAAGCTTCTGTCAGCATGCCTTTGAAAACTAATGGACTTGGAATTTGGCCTTAGAATGGTCTGGTGAGAGGAGCCCCAGAGGAGCTTCTTCACCTGCATCCACTAGAGTCAGGAAGCCTTCTCTTCTTGAGAATGCTCTATTAAAATGCAGAAGTCTTCATCACTGCCAGATAAAATGCCAGAGGCCTGCTGGTTCCAGCCAAGTTCCAGATTTGGCCTCTAGCCTATGGATTCACAGCACCTGCCAGAGCTCCCCTATCCAACCAAATCCCCAGCCTGGCTTCCTGGCCAGCCCAGGCCTGCGGCTGCCCAGTCAGGACATGGCAGGACTTTCCTCATTACGCATGTTCACTGCAAAATCTCCAGTCTCATGCCTTCTCCACTGGCTCACCTCCCTCAGCCTTCAAACACTGCAACATCATGATATTTATCATCCACACCAGCCTACTCTTGAGAGTCAAAGCGGACAGTATATCAGTAATATGCCGAGACAAGAGAATTAAATCTACAAACTGAGATCCAGTCACCCCATCAAAACCTACATGACTGCTTTACCTTTAACACAAAATTATATTTCAGGGGCTTTTCTGGTGCCTCAGTGGTAAAGAATCTGCCTGCCAATGCAGGAGACATGGGCTTGATCCCCGGTCGGGGAAGATCCCACAGGCTGCAGAGCAACTAAGCCTTGCACCACTACTATTAAGCCTGTGCTTCAACTACTGAGACCTCGTGCCACAACTACGGAAGACTACACACCCTAGAGCCCATTCTCAGCAACAAGAGCAGCCACTGCAATAAGCCTGGGCACCGCAGCTGGAGAGTAGCCCCTGCAGGCCGCAACTAGAGAAGAGCCCACACAGCAATAAAGACCCAGCACAGCCAAAAAATAAATAATTTTTTTAAATTACATTGCAGGCTAGTGTATTTGTGGAAACTCATCAAATTCTTCCCTTCTTCTCCACCAAAATCCTAGAATTTGTTGCCTACAGAGATGGCCTGCATGTATTTGCCAGCCCCCGTCCTCGCAAATCTCCAGTCAGTCTCAGCATCTGATTTGCAGAGACACAATGCAGCTGATTTTCTACATACTAAAGCAAAGTTCCTTTTTTTCAGTCCATATTCTCCTAAAGGCTTCTGCTCCATTTGATCCTTCTCAGTTCTCCTGTACCCCAGCCTTTAGGTTCCCAAAGATCTCCTGTCTCATCTGTTCTTTGTTCCCTATTATAAATGGCAGGTACCTTTAAATATTTGAAAAACCTGACTTTTCTGAGTTAAATCTCGGTCATGCCTCATTTAGCGTGATTATGAGGCATGGTCATCCTGGCTGCTTCCTTTGGTTGGGCTCTGGTTTATCAGTACTCTAAAGACTGTTTCATCCAGGAAGGAGCACCCCTGACCAGCACAGAGAAACTCGACTGTGTCTCCACCCTCGGCCCCTCTCTACCACTTCTGCCTCGTACTGTCTTAGCTTTGTTAGCAGGCTCTTCACTCTGACGGCTTCTATCATGGTGACAGTCAACAAAATGTCCTGGATCCTCATTGGTGAATTCTTACTAACTTGCTTTCTTCCATCTTGACCTTGAGCAGTGAACTTTTTTGTCAACCCAAATAGAAGATTTTGCATTTATCCTTGTTCCATTTCAGTGTCTGATTTCAATCCTATTTCACAGCCTGTCAAGACCCTTTTGAGTTTTAATGCCACCATCTATCATGTCAACCCTTCTTTCTACTGAGTTGTCTACAAATTTGATAAGCATCCTTTATGTGAGTTTATCATCTGTATGTCAGTTGCAGCTTAGAAAGAGCTGATTTTTCAAATATACATGTTAAAGATCTATTCTCTGCCTCTCAGCTGTCCTGTGTGACAGTGTGTTACCAGGAGTTCTCACTTCCCAGTCTGATGTTTGAAAAAGTGGTTCTCAGACTTGAGTGGACATCAGCATTACCTGTCACATTTGTTAAAATACATATTCCTGGGCCCAAACCAACTATTCTAATCGGATTGGAGAGGAATCCAAGAATAAATGCTTTGCAAGCACTCCAAGTGACTAATGAATAAATTGCAGTTACTATTTGAACACTTGTTTAGGACTGCAAATTTTTGCTTTTCTGAATCTCTGTGCATTGGCAGCGGTGGGGGAGAGAGGGTTTGAATAGGATAACAGTGGCAGAGTAGAGTTATATTTTCTAACTGCCCTTCCAGCTCCCAAAGAACTTTTCTTTTCTATAGTAAGTGACAATGTTATCAAAAAGAATACCCCCAAAGAAACCTCACCAGGCAATAAGGAACATTTACAGTAAAACAACAATCCACAACAGAAAGCAGTTGCAAAAGCATGAAAGATGTGGCATGCCTGAAGATGTAGGAAATGATTTATGCTATTTCAAATTACCATGCTTTTAAAAACTAAGAATAATTTAATACTATGATTTATCTTTCAGACGCATATTTTCATAGTTTTTCCTTAGAGTCCTTTAATAATCAAACATTTTAGTGAATTTCACAGAACATGCTACATCTTTTTTAATTAATTTATATTAGAACATAGTTAATTAGCAATGTTGTGTTACTTTCTGCTGTACAGCAAAGTCTTTGAATCAGTTTTATATATATATATATATATATATATATATATATATATAACCCACTCTTTTTTAGATTCTTCTCCCATACAGGCCATTATAGAGTATTGAGTAGAGTTTCCTGTGCTCCACAGTAGGTTCGTATTAGTTATCTATGGACTTGCCACATCTTAAATAGGATTGGGAAAGAAAAATAAACCATGTTTAGTCACCTTGTCACTTAGGTTACCTCCCTTGACACAGTTAATCATACAGCAAACAAAGATGTGGTTGCCAGAGGGGAGGAGTGGGGAAGGATAAGGCAAAATAGGTGAAGGAGATTAAGAGGTGCAAACTTCCAATCACAAAATAAACAAGCCTCAGGGATATAATATATAAGGAAAGTGGTGAATATTACTGTAATAACTTTGTATGGAGACAAATGGTTACTAGACTTATTGTGGTGAGCATTACATAATGTAGTAAATATCAAGTCACTATGTAGTTCTCCTAAAAGTAACATAATATTTTATGCAAACTATACTTCAATAAAATTAAAAATAATAAATATGTAAATAAAAGACTAGCAAAGTTCTATACAATCAGGTAATAATTATGATTCTTATAAGTGCATATTGTTTTATAGTTTACCAAATATCTTGTAAGGGAATTGAACATGAACATGATGTCATTCTGCCAATGTTCAGTTCACATTGTCTAGGTAGATTCACATTATAGGTAAATGGTACCAAATGACTCCTCGAAGGAGCAGATTTGAAATTACTTTAAAAAGTGAACATAGGTCACTGAACTAAAGTTGGATCCACTCACCTGATATATAGCAAAGCCAATCTACTGACACCAGGTTGTAATGAAGGAAAGCATAGCATTTATTGCAGGGCACCAAGCCAGTTTGGCAGCTGACGCCCAAAAGACCCAACTTCTTGATGGCTTTTAAAGACAGTGTGAAGGAGGACTTCACTGGTGGTTTGGTGGTTAGAAGTCTACCTGCCAAAGCAGGGGACACAAGTTCAATCCCTGATCAGGGAAGATTGCACGTGCCAGGAGGCAACTGAGACCGAGAGCCACGAGTGTTGAAGCACGCGTGCTCTAGAGCCTACACTCCACAGCAGGAGATGGCCCTGCAATGAGAAGCCCACGCACCACAAGTAGGGAGTAGCCCCAACTTGCCACAGCTAGAGAAAGGCCTGCCGGTAGCAACCAAGACTCGGGGCAGCCAAAAGTGAATAAATAGACAAAAATAATACATTGTGAGGATCACAGAGGACATGATCAGCTTGTGTGCAGTCTTCTGGCTGATGGTGAGTGACAGGGTAATGTTTCAGGAATCTCAGTTGTCAACCTTCTGGTTCCAACTCGTCTGGGATCTACACGCTGATAGTCAATATGGAGTTAACTTCTTCCACTAGGTAGGGGGCCTTAGCATCTGCAAAACAACCAAATGTATAGCTCAGAATATTATCTGTAGCCCTTGAGGAGGAACTAAAGACACCTGACTTTGTTTTATGGCTAAACTATTTTTATTCTTACTCGACAGTTTTCTTTTGTTTCTGTATTTTCTGACTTATCAGGCTAAATTGGTCATTGGAAAAGACCCTGATGCTGGGGAAGATGAAGGCAGGAGGAGAAGGGGACAACGGAGGAAAGGTTGGTTGGATGGCATCAGCGACTCGATGGACATGAGTTTGAGCAAGCTCGAGGAGTTGGTGATGGACAGGGAAGCCTGGAGTGCTGCCGTCCATGAGGTCACAAAGAGTTGGAAACAACCAAGCGACTGAACTGACAGGCTAAATTTGCTCTTTGGAACTTGGGGAAGGCCTAGGAAGCTAAAACTTTTCTACAGACAAGATACACGGATACAGAGGTCTGTTCCCAGCAAGGCCTTACAGGTCCTGCTCCGTTTCACATATTTATATAGCTTCCTTATGGTCTTAACTTTAAATAAATAGAACCACCATGTGATCCAGCAATCCCACTCCTGGGCATATAACTGGATAAAATCATAATTCAAAAAGATATATGCATCCCAGTTCATTGCAGCACTGTTTACAATAACCACAACATGGAAGCAACCTAAATGTCTTTCTACAGAGGAATGGATAAAAAAGTGGTACATATGTACAAAGGAATATTATACTCAGTCATAAAAAGAATGAAGTACTGTCAGTTGCAGTAACAGGGACAGACCTAGAGACTGTCATACAGAGTGAAGTAAGTCAGACAGAGAAAGACAAGTAACATACGGTATGACTTAGATGTGGAATCAAAAAAAACAGGTATCAACGAACTTATTTACAAAACACAAATAAGGTTACAAATAAAGAAAACAAATGTTACAAATGAAGAAATGGTTATCAGGGGTAAGGGGGAAGTGAGAGATAAACTGGGAGATTAGGATCGATATATACATGCTACTATATATAAAATAGATAACAAATAAGAACCTACTGTATAGCACTGGGAACTCTTACTCAATACTCTATAAAAACATATATACTGGAAAAGAATCTAAAAAAGAAGAGATATATGTATATGTATAACTGATTTACTTTGCTGTACACCTGAAACTAACAATATACTATATGCCAATGAAAATATTTTTTGATTTAACTAGATTATTTTTTGTCTTAATTTATATGTCTTTGACTTGAGTTTTATGAAATAACCCTGGTCATACATTTTTGCAATGTTCTATCTGTGAAAAGTGAAAGTGAAAGTCACTCAGTCGTGTCTGACTCTTTGCAGCCCCATAGACTATACAGTCCATGCATTCTCCAGGCCAGAATACTGGAGTGGGTAGCCTTTCCCTTCTCCAGGGGATCTTCCCAACGCAGGGATCAAACACAGGTCTTCCGCATTGCAGGCAGATTCTTTACCAGCTGAACCATAACGGAAGCCCATGTTATCTCTGTAGTTGTTGTTAAAAAGAATTTCAAATATTTTTATGCTCTATTTTTAATTTCTATGATTTTAAATTTCCTATTTATTTTTAAATCAGCATTATTTTACTGGTTATTAACTTCACGGGTTTAGTTTCCCTTTAAGCTTTTTATACTTTGCTCTTTGAAGATATTTTATTTAAAGATATATCACTAGAGAGAGTTAACATTTTTTAGTTTCATGACTGTCTCACCTTCTTCAATCCCTTTCATTTTATTTAACTATCCTTCGTCTCATCTTGTGCTTTTCTATTTTTGGTCTCTTGCTTTCACAGTGCCTGAAAAAAAGTGGGTCATAGAAATGCTCAAAAAGGAAGGAATCTGGCTACAACCAGGAAAGTGTCAAAGCTGCCCAGCCTCCTCTGTATGTATTATGCTGGCTTCTAATTCCTCATCCTAAAGACTCAAGAGGCTCACAAGAAATTCCATAATAGAGACTTGCAAATAATCTACTTAGAACATTCTATATCATTTTTCTTATGCTCTTGATTTGTTAGAGAAAGCCTATTATGTTATAACTAGTGTTAGAATGTGCATGTTCCAAGTTATTTTTGTTTTGTTTTGTTTTGTTTTTCTTAACCTAAGTTTCTTCTATAACTACCTTCATGCACAGTAAAATCATTGAATAAAATGATCCATGATGCTTTCATATAGATTAATCCCTCAGGCTCACATAGAAAAAAGAGAAAGAAATGATAGTGGTTGTTACCATTTATTGTGGCTTGGAGGTAAAGAATCTTCCTGCCAATTCAGGAAACACAGATTCGATCCCTGGGTCCGGAAGAATGCCTGGAGGAGGAAATGGCATCCCACTCCAGTATTCTTGCCTGGGAAATCCCATGGGCAGAGGAGCCTGGTGGGCTACAGTCCACAAGGTCACAAAAGAGTTGGACATGACTTAGCAACTAAACAACAACAATAACCATCTATTGAGTGGCACACTCTGTGTTAAGTGACTGAAATATAGTAATATACTCTCTGATTGATTTTCATAAGAATACTGCACTTAAGGTATTCTTATCCTTCTTTTACAGACAAACGGTGCAGACTTCCTCTCTTTCTACTACTCCACACTGCATCCTAGTCGTGGAGGATACAATGCTGGAGGATTCATTACCCAAGCTACCAGTATTGCTGCCACCTCACTGTTGGACCTCTCTGAGATTTGCCCTCAGCTAAAGACAGCCCCTCACACAAGGTCATACCTCCTCCCAGGGGCAGCCACATTTCATAACTCATCAAAGGGGGAGAGGATGTGAGTGTCAGCCTCCTTGCCCAAATCCAAGACAAGACCACATGGCCATCCCAGAGGTACCCTGGGATCAGCTGGAGCCTCAATACCTCTGCTGTGTGTCCTGCTTCCTCCCCTTCTCTTACTTTATGAATGCTAAAAGTACTCCCTAATAAATGTCCTATGCATAAATTTCCTTATCAGGGTCTACTTCTCGGAAAACCTGACCTGCAATATTGTTTGTGGTGTAACATAGCAATTTTTATTTATGCTTCCTCTTTAACAAAAAGCACCAAAGGCAGTTTTCATGAATATGTAAATACAAGTTAACATATTAGAGGTAGCAGAGGAAGAATAAAGAAATAAAAAATAAAGAAATCAAGCACATAAAATGGAGCTAGGTACGTGGCTAATACAAAAATACATCCCTTAGCTGAGCCATAAATGTAGTCCTTTTTTGTCAATGTAAAAGAAAGCAAACTCTGCAGTCTTACAATTCACTTAAGTTTAAGGTGTTTGACTAAATACATAGCTGCTCAGGAGAAAAATCAAGACCAAAGAGAATTACTTCCTGAGAACTCATATAAAGATTGTCACAGCCTTATGTTAGATACACCAGTAAGTTCCAAGGTGATGTGTTTGATTAACTGGTATGGTGACCAACTACACAGGTTTGTCTAAGACTAGAAATTGCCCTGAGACGTGGACTGTCAGTTCTAACACGACTATCTAGGCAAAGTGGGATGGTTGACCACTCTGGTGATAATAAACTCCAACATCAATACAGTAAAAAGCAAACCTGCAAGGGGCCAAGATGAATCAGTCTAGGCACACAGGTTTATGCTATCATGGCTCAATCCAGGAATATTTTGAAGTTATCCAGAAGAACATTTAAGCTGAGCAGCCTTCACACAACCTCCATGAATACTGTTGAATTGGCTGAGCTTTTGAGAGATGATGCGTACAGCAATGAGTTTAACATGCACTCTTCCAAAAATAACTGAAGTATGGACATTTTATGCTGTCAGTTCACTACAGAGCCTTATGCTTGAGCTGAGCTAGGAAGAGAGTTAACATTCTTGGGTGAAAATTGAAAAGCCTGACAAGCACAAAAAGGTGATTTCACCTCTACTTGCTGGTGAGCTGAGGGAGGATTTGAGGGCAGGAACAAAATTCTTTGAAAGTAATTTTGAATCTTCTGTACTACATAAATGTAGCAAAAATATTCCACTCGAAGAATTGGGTCACCACAATTTTAGCGTGGAAGAATCAGAAATTGAAAAAGGCAGATGTAACCAAAAAATCAATCATAAAAAACATCTATAGAATAATTATCTAGACTTCTTGCTGCTTTCAAGTACATCAACCATAAGCAAACTACCTGAGGAATTAACAACAGGAGATGAGGTTCAATTGTTGGGTTGGGAGACCCTCTGGAGAAGGAAATGGCAACCCATTCCAGTATTCTTGCCTGGGAAATCCTATAGACAGAGGAGACTGGCAGGCTGTAGTCTATGGGGTCGCAAAAGAGTTGGACATGACTTAGCCACTAAAGAACAACTGAATAATTGCCTAGGACCTGCATCTCATTAAAATGGGATATTCCTTGATATTCACCAACTATTCTGTAACTAAAATAATAATCCACCACTTTAAAATGCTAGGTTGTCTCTAATGGACTTTACCCAAGAATTACAGTCAATAATACTGATTCAGGAGTTCCAGTTTAGCAGCTGTCTCTTAGCAAATAACCTTTGAAAGTCATTTAACAAACAAATATTCCTTTTTCCTGAGTGATCTAATCAGCAATCAGATGGATTTTCTTCTCTGGTTAGGTTCTAGTTGTCAATTGTAATTTGTAAAAGAAACTGGGAGGAAGTTAAAAACAAAGATGGCAATTACCCAGCTAATTGGGATTTGTGTATGGCTGCACACATGTCAGATACGCATGACAATATTTTCTATTTCCACTGACAACATTTCCAAGTGATTGGTAATGTTCTCTCTCATATCCTATTGCATGAATAACCACAAGTAAAACTGAAATGAAGATATTCAGTTAGGCCCAATCTGCAAAGCAGTGCATGCTTAGTTGCTCAGTAACCTCTGACTCTTTATGACTCCATGGACTGTAGCCCGCCAGGCTCTTCAGTCTATGGAATTTTCCAGGCAAGAATACTGGAGTGGGTACCCATTCCCTTCTCCAGAGAACTTCCTGACCCAGGGATGGAACCCAGATCTCCTGCACTGCGGGCAGATTCTTTACCGTCTGAGCCATGAGGGAAGCCCCTTCATCACCTTATTCACCTGTTAATTTCCAACACTTCATTTCATTTTGTGCTGAGTTGATAGAGTGGAGGACAGAATAGCAAGGAGCCCCAGAGCTGTGTACCGAGGCCATGCAGTTATACTCCCTTCCCTTGACTCCTTCACGGTCCCTACTGCTTCACACTACCTAAATCCCATTCCAAGCCATTTTGCTATTTGCCACGCAGTTTTAGTCATCAGACAGGAGGGAAAAAGCACCCTTTACTGCACAATGAAGTTATCCGTTTCCTCAGCTAAGCACACAGGAGAGCTTTTCTTCCTTCTAAATAACTAGTTTCATATGTGGCAAAGAGATTTAAAATTTTACTACTCAACCTGCTTACTTTTGAATTGAACTGAAGAGAAGGTCAGTAATCTTCCTGACATAAGATTTAAAACATAAGAAGCTTAGCAATCAGGTCAAAGGACTTAACCTGCTGTGCCCTCACAGTGCACGGCTAATGGAGCTCAATTTCACTTTCCAGTTGGCTTTTTAAAAAAGCTGATGAGGACAGAATGGTGCCTCCCTCCCTCTCCTGCCCCATCTACCTATAGTTGGACATTTTCTACGCTTTCAAGAGGACTAATGAACAAGCTCCTGGTGGTGAAAGGCAGGACTGCAATGGTCATTCTAGCTCTGGGCTTCTTGAATTCTTGAATCCGAAATAGTTTCCAAATACATCACTGTCAGTACACACCTTTAGACTGCCATCAAGGAGCCTGGAAATTGGATTGTCATCTCATTCTTCTTTTCTAAGGGTAAATGAGACTTTTGGGCAAAAAAGTTATATTTTACTATGGATATTAAGTTTTGCCTTGAATAAATGAATGGTATGTATTTCACTTTCTAAAGAAGATCATAACATTTCTATCTCCAAAATGTACATGCATACATTTGTTTAAAAATAGCTTCCTTCATTATCATAATGATTTTTCCCCTGTGTTCAGGAGCTCAGGGAATTAGTGGTAAATGTAAATGTAATCAAGGGTACCACCATGCTCTTAATTTGGCAAGTAGAAACCATTTATATCAATATCTCCCATCACTATGGCAGGACAAGTCAGTATTATTACCAAAAGAAGCTTCGAAGTAATGTCTGAAATCTGACTTTTTTTATGTCTGTGTCTTGCCTGAATAAAAATCCTGGTCTTAAACGTAAAGTGTTGGTGCAGTTATGGGGAAATGTACTATTGTTAAGCATGTAAATCAGTACTACCTTTCTAGAGACAATCTGCCAAAAATACATCGAAAATGTAAAACCATGACTATCCTTTGACCTAGAAACACCACTTTCACAAATTTACCCTGATATAGTTGCATATATAGAAAAAGATGCATGCTCACTATATTGCTGTTTACAACCACAAAAAATAACTAAATAAGAAAATAGCCTAAGTGTCCAATAAAAAGTATATTACAGCATGCAGATAAAGTTTAACACAACTATTTAAAATTACAGGATATCTGAAATATTATTTAGTAAGAAACATCTTACACAGTATATAGAATTCATATAAAACCTAATTCTGCTACAAATATTTTCAAACATTTACTAAATGACAGACAGACATCATTTCATAGAAGAGATGGACCTTTTCTACAAAAGTCTACAAGCATGTGTGCTAAGCTGCTTCAGTTGCGTCCGACTCTTAGTGACCCCACAGACTGTAGCCCACCAGGCTCCTCTGGCCATGGGATTCTCCAGGCCCGCTTCCATAGGATCTTCGTGACCCAAGGATTGAACCCACCTCTATAACGTCCCCTGCATTGGCAGGCTGGTTGTTTACCACTGCCTGGGAAGCGCCAAAAGTCAACATAGTAAGTATTTTCAGTTTGCAGGTCACAGGGTCTGTGCTGTAGCTTCCTAACTCTGCCACCACAGCATGAAAGCAGTCCAGGCAACATGTAAATAAATGGGTGTGGCTATGTCCCAACAATACTTTGTTTACGAAAAATAGTCTGCTAGATGGATTTGGTTACTGGCTGTTAGTTTGTTGACTGCTATTCTACACTCAGTTGAGTTCAGTTCAGTCACTCAGTCGTGCCCAACTTTTTGCGACCCCATGAATCGCAGCACGCCAGGCCTCCCTGTCCACCACCAGCTCCCGGAGTTCACTCAGACTCATGTCCATCGAGTCAGTCATGCCATCCAGCCATCTCATCCTCTGTCATCCCCTTCTCCTCCTGCCCCCAATCCCTCCCAGCATCAGAGTTTTTCCCAATAAGTCAACTCTTCAATGAGGTGGCCAAAGTACTGGAGTTTCAGCTTTAGCATCATCCTTCCAAAGAAATCCCAGGGCTGATCTCCTTCAGAATGGACTGGTTGGATCTCCTTAAAGTCCAAGGGACTCTCAAGAGTCTTCTCCAACACCACAGTTCAAAGGCATCAATTCTTTGGCGTTCAGCTTTCTTCACAATCCAAATCTCACATCCATACATGACCACTGGAAAAACCATAGCTTTGACTAGACGGATCTTTGTTGGCAAAGTAATGTCTCTGCTTTTGAATATGCTATCTAGGTTGGTCATAACTTTTCTTCCAAGGAGTAAGCATCTTTTAATTTCATGGCTGCAGTTACCATCTGCAGTGATTTTGGAGCCCCAAAAAATAAAGTCTGACACTGTTTCCACTGTTTCCCCATCTATTTGCCATGAAGTGATGGGACCAGATGCCATGATCTTCGTTTTCTGAATGTTGAGCTTTAAGTCACCTTTTTCCTCTCCACTTTCACTTTCATCAAGAGGGTTTTTAGTTCCTCTTCACTTTCTGCCGTAAGAGTGGTGTCATCTGCATATCCGAGGTTATTGGTATTCTACAATACTGGGATATAAAAGTGATGCAAAACATACAAAAAGCTCTGTCTCAAAAGAGCTTACATTCTGCAGATATCTGTTTACATATATATATATATATACATATATATGTACATATATATCGATAGATAGATGGATGTTCACCAATCATCCGTTAAACAAATCTTTGGTGATTGTGCCAGACACCATGCTGTAATCAGCTAGCTATTCATTGGTAAACAAAAGAGATTTGGTCCCTGTCCTCATAAAGCTTATGGTCTAGTGAAGACACAAAAAAGCAACAAAAAAGAACAATAACTGTTTGTTAAAATTTATAATCAAGTAAAATTATTAACATAGGTTATCTGGTTAGTGATATGTCTAACGTGTTTTCTGCAATTGATTTTTCACTTTACTGTTTGAGGTTTTTATAATAAGTGTGCTGCATCATTTAAAAAATAATAAAGTTAGTCTCAAAAAGTTGTCAGTAATGGAATGGATAAAAATTAATTCATATTTTCTATTGAATACATAATCCTAATGGATTTAGAATAGCAGACAATCTCTACATTTTTCACAGTAATTTGCTTCATCTTTAAAACCATACACCTAAAATAAAAGATCTTACTATTTGCCAACTAAATAAACAAAACAAAAAAAAATCCTTGACTATGGGATGAGGAATTTAGCTAAGGACAAAGGAAATTTAATTCTTCTGCATTCACACACTAATCTCAACTGTAAAACAAAGTGCTTAAGAAAGCATTGTAATCAATGACTGGCAACCCTTTGAGATGACTGACTCCAAAAATAATTCTTTATTTTTATTTTGAAATGGAAGTGTTTAGTAGAAATGTGACTTTCCCCGAAGAGAGGGTTAGCCTTTGCCCTTGGCTTCTGGAAGGTAATCTCTGTCATATCTGAAATTGAAAGTGTTAGTCTCTCAGTCATGTTCTGACTCTTTGCAACCTCATGGACTGTAGCCCATCAGGTTCCTCTGTTCATGGAATCCTCCAGGCAAGAATATTGGAGTGGGTAGCCATTCTTTTCTCCAGGGGATCTTCCCAACCCAGGGATTAAACCCAGGTTTCCTGCATTGCAGGCAGATTCTTTATCATCTGAGTCATTGGGGAAGCTCCTCATACCTGATGGGAGTATCTTTGTTTAGGGTGGAGGCTGGCCACCCCTGACAATCTTTGGTTGGGGGCTGGCCACATCAGAAAAAGCAAAGTGTGATTTAGGTGTGAGCTTTGGGTCACATAGTATCAGTCAATCAGGTGACTGAGTTCAGTCAAAAGGGCAATCCGTCATGCCTATAAAATGAAGCTCCAATAAAATCTTTGGATATCAAAGCTCAGGTGAGCATCCTGGCTGGCAGAACTCCGTGTGTATTGTCATACATTGATACCGGGAGGGCAATGTGTCCCCAGGACAACAGAAACTTCACCTTCAATTCACTCTGACTCTGCCCCAAGCACCTCTCCTTCCTGCTGATTTTAATCTGTATCTTTTCCCAATAATAAGCATAAACATGCATATGGTCTGCTCCATGAATTCTTGTGAGTCTTAGCAAAATATGGAACTAGAGGATGGTTTTGAGAATACCCTCAAACTTACAGTTGGTATCAGAAGGGAGGGTGGCCCTGTGGAGGACTGTGCCCTATGAACCTGTGGGGTGTCCAACTCTGTGTAGGGCTCATTCAGAGGAAGAGGAGAAGACGGTGTATTGTGGAACTTCAGCTCTCCATTTGAGATGAGACTACATTCTCCCTTTGCTTCTTTTGAGTCTCAAACATCATTCACCAGATTTAACAGAAGGAATGACTACATAGTACCCTCGATTTTACAAAGATGCACAACTATTCTGATGAAAGGTATGTCTTTAGGGCACATTTCCATACACTATTTTCATATTTTATCTGTAACTTTTCTTAGAAAGATTTTATACAATGTTTTTCTCTTCTAATATATGAGAAGCAAGTAAGAACTCAAAGTCTCAAATCAATGCACTTCCTTGATGCAAAGAGCACAAATTTGGCCAAAATATTTTCCTGACAGCTTTTAAATGAGTTAAAGGAAAACATGTTTCATTTGATTTTTCTGACTTATTCCATTTTTTAAATGTTTGCTAGAACACTAACTTTTAGATACATTCCTTTTTTAAAAAAAAAAAAAAAGAGCCACAAAGACTTTGTCTCTCTGAAGGTTTAGATGAGTGCGCATGTCTGTCTCTGAGTGGTTGAGACCCTGGAGAGTTAACAACTTTTACTGAACCTTTCTTGGAAGCAGCCTTGGGCTTTTCATAATGGCAACCTCTAGTCCATTTATCTTTAAGGTAGAAGAAAATCCCTAAAGCTTGGTCTGTCATTTCCTTAGAGACTGCCCTAGTGGCCCCACCAATCAAATGTGGGTATATCATAAATCCTAGGTCACCCAGGCCACTATTTTTTAAATATCAAAAAATAATCCAGGAAAATTAACACAGTGAACTTTCATTAACAACCTGGGCTGGAACTCAAAAGTCTTTCCTCCATGCCTACATTTAACCTGCAGAAGTCTTTTATTATTAGTTTTGAAGGCTTGAATTCAGGATAGATTCAACCTCTAGAAACTCAGTCTAGTTCTGAGCTTGTCCTTGACTCCAAGTTCCAGTCCCTACCACTTGAAAAGATCAGGTGCAATTCAATTATGAAGTCGTGTCTGACTTTTTGAAGTGTAAATCCACTGCACTTGAAAATGGCAAGTGTAAAATCCATTCTTAGAAAGCACTTGACATTTTCACATACAGCTTTATAGCCATGGAAATGTGAGGAAATGGCCAAGAATGGCTTTTTTAAAAAGGAAAGAAAAAAAAGAATACAAGCTCTTATGCTTGGTCAGGAGCAGAAACCTGATTTTTAGTTCTTTGTTTTACTGAGAAATTAGAATTTCTTTAAAAGATGCGCTTTGTAAAACTCATCTCTGTGAGCTGATTTTTTCTTATAGCATTTAACCTCTGGTTTGCTTGCCTTAATATCACAGGCTTCTCTCTTCACAAGGACTTTACAGGTTATCTTGATGTCGTTATTTTGTATTTGCAGCCTGAAATAATCATATAGATCAGGGGTTGACAAACTTTGTCTGTAAAGGGCCAGACAGCAAACATGTTTAGCTTCGTGAGCCAGATGATCTCTGTCAACAATACCATAGCATGAAAAGAGCCATTGACAATAAGTAAACAAATAAACATGGCTGTGTTCCAATAAAACTTTATTTATGCACACTGAAAGTTGAATTTCATGTGATGTTCACATGCTATAAGATACTATTCTTTTTTGATTATTCTTCAACTATTTTTTTAAAATGTTATTAATAGCCTGCAGGCTATACAAATACAGGCAATGGACTGGATCTGGCCCCCTTGTCATAGGCTGCCAACACTTGAGATAGAAGGCAAAGGTAATTTAACAAAATAAAGCACAAACAGGACTTCCCTGATGGTCCAGTGGTTAAGAATCTACCTTCAAACACAGAGGAGGTGTGATGGATCCCTGGTAGAGGAGCTAAGATCTCATGCTGTGGGGCAACTAAGCCCCACTGCATGGCAACTAGAGAAAGGCCGGGTGCTGCAATGGAGACCCAGAGCAGCCAAAAAAAATTTTAAATAAAGCATAAATGGCAGTGCCCATGATCTGAAGTTTTACACATTCTGTGGAAAAGATCTGCCAGAGATCCTCAATATGTGCGTGTTATTAGTTGCTCAGTTGTTCCGACTCTTTGCAACCCCATGGACTGTAACTCACCAGGCTCTTCTGTCCATAGAATTCTCCAGGCCACAATACTGGAGTGGATAGATTTCCCTTCTCCAGGGGATCTTCCCAAGCCAGGGATGGAACCCAGGTCTCCCACATTGCAGGCAGTCTCTTTACCATTTGCGCCATCAGGGAAGCCCTATAATATCCTCAGCATCTCAGCACAAATAAGCCAGCAAGTCCATTGGACTCCATCAGTGGTTCAGTTAGCTCTTTATCCTGCTAAAGTAGGCCAGTCAATGCTTTGGCCTGTCCTGTTCCTCAGTGGGCGGCAGTCCTGACACTAGGAGTCCCAGCCCCATCTGAGCACCACCCTTTTGCCAGAAGCAGCAGCATCAGGTGGTACAGCAGAAATGCTGGACCTCAGGCTCCATCCCCACACCTCCCAGATCAAAGTCTGCACATTAGCGAATGAAGCCAGACACAAAAAGCTCAGATATTGTGTGACTCCATTTATTTGTGTGACTCCACTTATTTGAAACATAGAGGATACATATATAGAAAGACAGAAAGGAGGTTGGTAATTGCCAGAGTCTGGGAGAAGGTGAGAATGAGGAGTGACTGCTTGATGGCTACTGGATTTCCTTGATGGGGAAACATCTTAGAACTAGATGGAGGTGATGACTGTACAACAATTTGAACATACCACATGCCATTTGATTATACCCTTTAAAATAGTTAATTATTAATTTTGTGTGTGATTTACCTCAATAAAAAGTTCAAAAAAAATTGTGCATTTTAAGACCCACCCCCAGGTGATTTATATACACATTAAAGTTTGAGGAATCAGTTCTCCTAGATGAAATATCATGTATTTCTAGTCACTTTCAGCCTGGCTTATAGAAGCACAAAGGAACAAAACCCCATGCATTGATACTGATGCACAAAGCATCTCAATATTAATGGTTAACTAAATACTGTTGATACATTTACTAAGCCTTGGGTTTAGAAAATGTTAAAATCATCTCATTCTTTAAACTCTTATTCCTGATTTGATCTACGTATTCGATGGGGAAATTCTAGGACCTATGAAATATCTAATATGTTTCTCCTATTAAAGTCAAGTTTGTGCAATTCTTTTCTTATTCCAAAAGCTGTTCCCTAGCACCACCTATTTCTTCCTGTTATTTATTCAACTATAACATTCTTTAATTTTTTTTAACTTTTACAGATTAACTCTCCAGAAGAAGTGTTACCCTACTTGATATTCAGTATATATTTTCTTGTGACAGCTTTATGGTACAATTAAACTTCATACATTTTTTCAGCCCTCTCTGAATATGCATTAGAAAGCCAGCCATCATAATTCTAAGCCAATTGGCTTGATTTGCTTTTTTAAGCCCACATCTCACAAGCCTGCTACATTTCCATACATTCCTTTCCCATCTGTACTCCATCCACCTGGCAAAGTTATTGATTGTGCTGACAGTGAAGAAAACCACAGGGCATTGACAGTCAAAATATAATTTCCATTAGAAAGCCTTATTGAAAATATAAAATCTATATTTAGACTCTGTATTTTAATATGCCAAACTGTATAGTGGTGCCTATTTAATCCAGGTTACAGAAGAAACTGAAAACTAAGTATCAACAGCAGACTGGGCCTGCAGTTTTCAAAATTATTATCAGAGGTTAGCATATAAGAAATTGTTATCATGTCGTACCATATGAGAGAAAATCCTGATGTTTAGATGGACTAAGTAACTTAATAAGGCTCATTTGGATGCAAAAATAAATGAGCATCAAGTTAACATTAACTTTTAATGCTTGCCATTTTATGTTAATTCATATTTTTAAATTATGGCTGATTCTTTGCAATCAGTCTATGGCTAATTATATCTCCAACATGTAAATCTGATGGAGTGCTGGGACCAAGAACAACAAAAATATCCAACAAAGACCTTGGAGACTCAGAACTGTCATGTGCCCTTGTCAACCAGCAACATCCAGCCTGCGAAGCAAACCTCAAGCACTGCAATTCTGTCACCATT